>NC_091060.1:178350730-178988031 GCF_000393655.2 Nicotiana sylvestris | reverse complement strand
TTCATATATGAGATTATGACTTCAAAAATATATTGTGGGGTTAGAAATAGGCCATGCATGTGACACTAAGCTATAGTATGTGGAATTAATGAACTATTTTGGGTAGTTCTTGATGAAATTGGATAAGGGAAGAAGGAATTTCCATTGTAGAACCTTGTAGACTACTTCACATGTTAGGTGTTTGATGAAATTCCTAAGAGAGTTACACCATGGGAAATCTTCCTAATTATTAATCTATTCCCGCTATCTCTTTATAGATTATTATTGCTAGAGGTGTTGGTGGATTGTAGAAACTTAAGGAAAAGCTTTTTGAGGTATGTATGGCTAAAAACCCCCCCCCCCTTCTTAGAAATTGAGCTCCCATGGTGTCCATGTAAAATTGTAAGTCCGGAATTTGATTGATTTAGTATTTGTTATTTCAAAGGAATTAGTGTTGCAAAAATATATGTAAAAAAAGTGTGTCTCAATATGTTCAATATGCTATTCTTGGTAAATTGGTGTGAAGAATGTGGACTATATGCTAAATTGCCTAGATTTCAAGTCAAGTTTAAATTGTGATTATTATATCGATTCATGTGAATCTCTCTCTATGCTTACAACTTGATTTCTCTTGTATGTGCCCATTATCTTAAATTGCAAGTTTGATGTTGAAAGTGAAAGTGATGTGGAATATGAGTTATGAAATGTGGCCTAGTGCCAAGCATGATGTGAAAATTGTGGCCCCAAGTGCCAACGAATTGATATATGTGAAATAAATATTGAAATAAGATGATTGATGGAACAAGGGAAAATGTTTTGGTAAGACAGCCTAGCCAATCGGGCCGTGATCGAACGCCATGCTACACACATGGTGGTATTGTGCTGATATTGAAACCAAAAAGTGAGAATGGAATTGTGACTGTGGTACATGTCTCAAATGAGGCAACTTAGCCAATCGGGTCATGATCGGACTCCGCGCAAGAAAGCTGTGGCATTGTGAATGATGATGCAACATTATGAAATGCCCCAATCTAAAGCTATGAAAATTATGTGAAAGCTATGTGATTCCTTTTATTTGATGATGTGGTGATTGTTTAAAACTTTTATTGAATTCTTATGATTTCTTTGTTCTTGTATGATTATTTTTTCTAATAAGATGGTATTTAGTTATACATACTAGTGTTATTCGACGGAACTAACGTCCCTTTTGTCGGGGGCGCTATATCTTTAAATGGATGTAGGTGGTTCCATAGCAGGTAGTGTTGGTCGCAGCTAGTGACGCATCTTCTTTTCAGCTGACTTGGTGAGTCCCACTTCATTTCGGGGTCCTATACCATTGTTTATCTTGTACTTTGCATTTCGAGGTATAGCCGGAGCCTTGTTGCTGGCATTTTCATATTACTCATCTGTTGTATTTAGAGGCTCCGTAGACAGGTTGTGGGTGGAGTTTGATAATGGGGAATTGAATTAGAAATATTGGTATTTGGCAAAAATATTTTTTTCATCATCATAACTATAAAAATTGTAATATTTTTTTGGACATTATGGTTGAAACTACTAATGGAAATAAAATGGAAGTTGTTAATGAAATATGTACAAAGTATGATTAATGGAGTCCATATTCTCTTTATTCATGAATTAGTTTGGGGTAGAATGAAACCTAACATGCTTGCTCAGTCGGGTTTACTCGGTTGAGCGCCGGTCGCGCCCCTCGGTTTTTGGGGTGTGACAGCGTGAGAGAATTCGTCGGTTCATTCAGGGGCTTATTCCCAGCATCAGGTCTAGCATGGCTCGTGAGTTGGAGATGGATATATCTTATCAGCAGGTGGTGAGAATTGCTAGGAGAATGGAGGGTATGCATGCTCGGGATACAGTTGAGAGGGAGGCCAAGAGGTCTCAAGAGTCGGGCCATTATTCTGGTGCCCGTGCTCCAGCTGCAGTTCGTCATGGTAGGGGTTATATGAGTTGCCGTGTTCATTTATCTCTTCCAATAGCCACTGGTATTCCAGCTCCTCCTAGACCTCAAGAGACTTATTATGCACCGTCAGTATCTAGTGCACCTCCTACATGGGGTGCTTTCAATGGTCATTCCAGTAGACATGGCCCGAGCTAGTCACAACCACCACGTCCTCCCAAAGCTTGTTTTGAGTGTGACACACGCTATATGGTGAGGGATTACCCCAGACTTAGGAGGGGTGCACCTCCATAGACTCCTCAGCCACAGCGTGCCCCACAGAGTTCCCAGACTATGGTTTCAGCACCAGTTGCTACCCCACCTGCTCAACCAGCTAGAGGTGGAGGTTGGGGAGGTAAAGGTCGCCCTAGAGGGGGAGACCAAGCCAGATATTATGCTTTTCCTGGCCGTACTGAGGCTGTCGCCTTCGATTCTATCATCACAGGTATTGTCCTAGTTTGTCATAAAGATGCATCGGTTCTATTTGATCTAGGCTCCACTTATTCTTATGTGTCTTCTTATTTTGCCCAGCATTTGGGCGTATCTCGGGATTCTTTGAGTTTCCCTGTTTATGTTTCTACTCATGTAGGGGATTCTGTTGTTGTGGATCGCATTTATCGGTCGTGTTTGGTTGCTCTTAGTGGTTTTGAGACTAGAGCTGATTTATTATTGCTCACCATGGTAGATTTTGATGTTATCTTGGGTATGGACTGGTTGTCGCCCCATTATGCTATTCTTGATTGTCACGCCAAAACCGTGACACTGGCTATGCCAGGTGTACTGCGAGTAGAGTGGAGGGGTACTTTAGATCACACTCCCAGTAGAGTTATTTCTTTCCTTAAGGCTCAACGAATGGTTGAGAAGGGGTGTGATGCGTATCTAACTTATGTGAGAGATGTCAGTATTGATACCTCTACAGTTGATTCAGTCCCAGTAGTACGGGATTTCTCTGATGTGTTTCCAGCTGATCTTTCGGGCATGCCGCTCGATAGAGATATTGATTTTGGCATTGATCTGTTGCCGGGCATTCAGCCCATTTCTATTCCTCCGTATCGTATGGTTCCTCCCGAGTTGAAGGAGTTGAATGATCAGTTGTAGGAATTGCTTGATAAGGGTTTTATTCGGACCAGTGTATCACCTTGGGGTGCTCATGTCTTGTTTGGGAAGAAAAAAGATGGTTCTATGCGTATGTGAATTGATTATCGCCAGTTGAACAAAGTTACAGTGAAGAACCTGTATCCTTTGCCTCGTATTGATGATCTTTTTGACCAGTTACAGGGTGCACGAGTGTTTTCTAAGATTGACTTGCGTTCATGTTACCTTCAATTGAAGATTCGAGAGCCAGATATCCTGAAGACTACTTTTAGGACTCGGTATGGTCATAAAATACCCGGTATTTATGGACTAATACCATACAAGGTACCACATGACCATAATAGTAAAGTGTACAAGTGTATTAAAAGTGTGTAGTATTTTGAGTAATTTGAGATAATTTCTAATTAGGTGAATAATCGGGTAATTAATAAATTTTAGTGGGAGATTAATAAAAAAAATCTTTGGATAAGGTTGAAGCCCCTAACGTGGCAGCCAATAATAGCTAAAAGAATGACTCTTGAATTAAGAAGCAACATGACATATTTGGAAGATTAAGGGGTCTAAATCATTAAAATTAGTGGGGCCTACCAACTAAGATTTTTGAAGAATTCATTTTAAAGTGATAAGCTTCATTTTGGATGCAAACACTTACAGATGAGATGCCAAGAATTCAACAAAAATAATTCCTTATCATCTTAGCAATGTGAGTTGCTTCAATATTTCCTTTAAAAAGTGACATTTTCATAGCATCTTCAACAATTCAAAAGGTGAGATTTTGCAATTATAAGGGAGTACGATACAATCTTTCTCAAGAATATCATAAGGACTTTTTTCTACTTCGATCCATTGTTACGTGTTGTCACAATTGGCGTGTATTAGAGGGATTGTCAAGAGAATCGGCTCAGGTATGTTAAGGCTATCCCTTATTTCTATTGGCATGATCTATACAACACAAGCGAAACGATCAAATACACAATTTTCATAAATGACTCTATTCATAGAAATACTAAAGATACTTATATTCTTAATTCCCCATGTGTCATATTATTCTATCATCTGTTCATGGGTCTCAGAAAATATGTAAGTTGATAACGTTTATTTCATGATATTAATCAAAGGCATAATGGTCTTATGACACTCCAAAAGATTTTATTGACGTACTTCTCATGCATTGTATTCATTTACATTGACCCATGACCAGATGGCATTGTATACAAATATATATATGTATATGTATATGTATATGTACATACATATATATATATATACATATATATATATATATATATATATATATATATGTCATGTATACAAATACTTGTATGGCCTTTTCGGCCTATATTTTAAGTATATAATGGATCACATTGGCCTTATAGGCCCGTATGTCACAGGTATGAGTTTTTATATCAGGTTGGGTCATTCTATGTCGGGTATTCCCTCATGTTTTCTCTAGTTATCTCATGACACCCTTTCTAGCCCACTTACCTATGATGGTGAAATAAGAATGATACGTTAGGTTAGTACATGGTTGAGTAAGGTACCAGGTGCCTGTCGCGGACCATCGGTTTGGGTCGTGACAAAAGTGGTATCAGAGCAGTTTTGTCCTAGGGAGTCTACAAGTCGTGTCTAGTAGAGTCTTGTTTATGGGTGTGTTGTGAACCACACTTATAAGCAGGAAGCTATAGGGCATTTAGGACTGCCACTCTTTCTTCTTACTCTAGATCGTGTGGTAGAGCTCACTTATAAGAATTTAAATTCCTAACTTCTATTTTATTCGTAATAAGACGATACCTACATCTAGAAAGACAGTTGGTAAGAGATTGGACTTGGCTATGGAAGAATTGAGTCAGAGGAGCTCGATTTTGCATCATACTTACCATAATTAAATGTGAGGTCTTTAGTAGATCATGAGTTTCCAGCACATGTACCACCATGTGTGCGGCATGGTGTCCGATCACGGCTCGATCGGCTAGGACATCTCACCCGAGACATTACCATTTTCTATCAATTATCTCATTTCATATTTCTTTTACGTCATTCAGTTCACCGGCACTAGTGGCCATAAATTGTTATATCGTACCTTTGCCCTTGGTCGTATTTCATATTTCATACTCACTTTAATCAATCTAAGGCATTATCATCATTATCAACAAACATGCCTGTCAATTCAAGATATTAAGTATACACGTGAGTGATTGTAAATCTTAGGCATATAGAGGCTTTCACATACTTTGGCATAACAATCTCTATTCAAATTGACTTGAAGTCTATGCATTTGTAGCACATATTCCGTATTTTGACACACCTTCAACTGATAAGATAACATGATGAAAGCCTTGGAACACATATATTGCACATATGTTTTTTAACACAATAACATTTTGAAACAGTAATTTCTATAACGATCAATTTGGGACTTACACCGATAGCACGAACACCAAGGGGTTCAATTCTAAAAAGAGGGGATTTTAGCCATACATACCTCAATTGAGTTTTCCTTAAATTCTTACAATAATTCCAGAACTCTTAGCAACTTCAATCTATTTTATGAACATTACAAGTTGAACCAAAAATTAGAAGGATGATCAAGATTCTAGCTCATTTGAGCACATCATCAAGCACTAGGTGTGCATTATGTTTTAAGACCTTTTTGTGAAAGATTCTATCATCCCATACCCCATCCTTTGCCATTTTTAGCTTACATTCTGATCACGCCCAACTATGCCCTCTAAAAAAGACTCTGCGGACGTTGCAAATAAAACCCGAGTATTATGCCCAAGGTCGAATCCACAGAGAGTTAACCTATCAATCACAATCTTTAGACCCACTAAACTCTTGAGAACCAATTTCCCAAACTTTTGAATCACAGTTGATGGTGTCTTCAATAACTAAAATTGCAATTAAATAAACAGCTGTAAACTAAGGATGCTAAGGTTGTAAACAATAATGAGAAAACGCTAAGGTAATGACTTCTCCTATTGATGGAATCCCTTCTGTTTATGCGTCATACAAATTTACCAACACACCTCTATCAATCATGAACACTTTTCTTACCGTAAATCTCTCCCGAGTAATCACAGTAATATACTATTGCACTCTCCCGAGATACACTAGCTAGCTTTAATTAACACAGTTCACTTAAGATTGCACCCAAGGCTTCGTTATCCCTAATCCCGCCTTTAAACCCGCAGTTATAGATTCCTCTTATACTTTAGGAGTGGTGTTATTCAACAATAACCTAAATATGCACTCTCTCCCGAGTTATGCACACTAAATAGGCACAGCTAATTGAGGATCCTGTCAATTAACTACAACATACACAAAGTTGAACAAATAAAGATTGAGACTAGCAATTTGTATTAACATAAACAAGAAGTTCATCCCCAAATAGGTTCCATCAAAACCTTAGACAAAGGATTTAGCTACTCATAACTATGGGTAAATAAACTAAAACAATATTCATCATAAAACTTGCAAGAAAAATAAAGAGAAGAAGAAACCAAGATGTTTTGGGTGATCTCTCACACTTGTTCTTCTTGCCAAAAATACTCTCCAAAACAATACATGTCTCTATTGGGCGGAGTCTAGTGTTTAAAATAGGGTTTTGGGATAAAAATCCCGTGTTTTGCACTTTATTCCCTGAAATTTCCTCCTCCTTCCGCGGTTCTACCGCGGTCGCGGTCAAACCGCGGTCAAACCGCGGCCAAACATGGCCTCTGATTCTTCAATTGTCTGAGTCTGCACTCTGCCGCGGTTCTGCCGCGGTCGCGGTGAAACCGCGGGTTTTCATTCTGTTATGTTTGGAATTTGGAAAAACGTAAAACATAAACATTGTAGACCTTTGAGTTTTCTTTCCAACAATATATTACTGAGCCAAAATGGAGTTCTGAGTAAAGAGTTAAGTACATTTTACTAGACAGTGCGCAATATACCTCATCGAGTCTTCGTTTGTTCTCAACTATTAAATTTACCCCCGAACACGATCCCGGCTTAATTCCTTGAGCTTTTACTCAGAAGTAAAAGCTTAAAATCACTTAAATTCATTCCATAACATCTATATAGCTCGGAATCACACCTACAAGGCATAAAACACATAATTAGTGCAAAACACTAGCGATTAAAGCGCAAACTCAACTAAAGTGCAGTAAATTAGAGTGTAATAATCAACTAAAACATGTAATTATAGCCTAGCATCACATTCTCCCTACATTCTTTAACCACACATTCATGCAAGCAAACAACCCTCAACCCCATGAACTATCTTGCTAATTACTCATTTTAATAGGAATTTCGAAATTATGAGCTGGGGCATAGATCCTTACCTTTAAGGTGAAGACTTAGTGAACTTTACTTGTCAATCTTCAAGGTATTAAGCAAGAATTGAGGAGAAATTAGTTGAGGATCACTCTCTCACTCTAGGACTCCTTCTCTCACTCGAAAGAATCATAAACATGCTCAAAATGAGCCTTAGCATATGTTTTAACGACATGGGATCAGGTTTAAAAATTACAAATCTGGAGCCTCGACATGGATATATTGTCACATATGCGACCTCATAATGCTTTTGCGGCCTGTAGAATGGGCCGCATAATGGCCCTCAGAACAAAAAATTTCCTACTTTGGTCTGCGGCTGGTCTGCGATATGCACACCTATTTTACGGTCGCATAATGCGCTGCAGAACACTCCTCCGAGAATTTCAATGAGGGGTTTCGCGATGGGTTATGCGGTCTGCACAATGATAATACGATCGCATAATGGACCGCACATTTGATCCAAATTCAACTCATATCGGATTTGTGGTCGCATATTTGGCCGCACAATTGCCTTGAACTTCTAAATATTATCTTCAAATCCCCATCATGCGGTTCAATCCAAAAATTCCGAACCACGACAAGTTCTACTTTTATAATCATATAAATCTAACTAGGCACCACGAAATTTCGAGTTTTTGGGTAAGATTTTATAGGGCCTTACAAAGCAGTTCAAACATTATTATGAAATTCCAAGGTTATTCCAAATAACCAACGATGAACAAATCGAGGAGATTGAACAACATCGCATTGAACATTTATTTACTGAATCCCACAAGTATTTTATGAAGCGAGGGAAGAACCCGTTATGGAAGAACGGAGAGGTTTTTATCAAGCTCCCTTTCAAGAAGAATGAAAACATTAATCCAACAAAATCCTGTCATTCAGGCATGAATCTATCCCACCTTCAACTTGCAAAGAAAGAATATAAAGATTTTGTCACGATCCAAACCGATGGACCGCAACGGGCACCCGGTACCTTACTCAACTGAGTACCTATATAACGTATCTTTTGTATCATACTATCATAAGTAAATCAGCCAAAGAGGCTGTCGTGAGATAAGTACAATAAAACATGGAGAAATACTCGTCATTGGATGATCCAACATGTAATCCAAACTTATACATATGACTTACGTGCCTATAAGATCGGCATGATCCTTTATATACTCAAAACATAAGCCGAAAAGGTCATACAAGTATAGTATACATGATATCTGTCTACAAGCCTCTAAGAATACGTAATATCATAAAGGTCGGGACAGAGTCCCGCTATACCAAGCAATACATGTCTAAATCATACTAACCAAACAAGCAACTCTGAAGCAAATGGAGCGCACCAACATCTTCCGTTGAGCTAATAGCCTACTTAGAGGGCTCTTGACCTGTCTATCAGGACTAGCGGGCATAAAACACAACGTCCCCAGGCAAAAGGGACGTCAATACGAATAATGTACCGAGTATGCAAGGCACATAAATAATTACATAAAAACATGGAGGAAATATAGAGTAAATGACTCAACCTGTAAGTCCGGATAACTCTGTAAATCATGAAATAATTATAGTGTCATGCATATGCCTATGAATGTCATGTCGTTCTTAGGTACATGTTTCATAACATCATAACATCAGGCCTTTGAGGGCATCCCATCATATCATCTTGGCCACTATGGGCAAAACCATCAATGTATGTGTTTACCGTGAAAATGGTAATAACAATTAAATTATTTGGTGGGACTCTAAAAATACATGATCTATTTTTATGCTAGTTTGTTAAGCAGTTGATGCTAAGTATATGAGATTTAGAGATGAAATAAAGTTAAGGAGAGAGCTATAATCAAACCGTTAAACCAATAATCGGGGCCTCGAGCTCGTCGATTCTGGGCCTCGAGGTCGATCCCGGAGCTCGATTACTAGCTATCGAAGACGGTTGCTGTGTGACTAACAGTTATGAAATAATCAACGAAGGCTCTTTATGGCCAATGATAAGCAAGGGATGATGAACCAATATGAAGATATTAAATGAAAGCAATAATATCATAAGAGTGTATGGGAGAGCAAAGAGAATGTTCTTCTATATTTCTTATGGAGCAGCTGGAGCGACAGAGAGTTACAAAGTGTCAAGGATCCCCTTTATATGGAGGGGGGGGGGCGGTCCCAACATAGTATAAAATACATTAATGATAAAGAAATTGGGATGGGACAGCTGTCTAATTTCATGATGCAGGCTCAGACTAGCTTCAGACTAGCCTGACAGATTTTGCCGGCCCTGGCTGCACTCTTCGGGAACTCCCCATATCTGTAGGGGTCGCAGCCAATGTTATCCCTAGGTCGAGCATCGATGGACCTCGAGGGAGGGTACTCGGTCCGTTTTCTCGAGCCTTTGAGGTGATCTTCCGATATGCTTTATCAACAAGAAATTGGTTTCTCTGATTTCTCCGTATATAAATAGTCCCCGCATTTTTTGGAGAGGAGTGATAAGAAACGATTTCGACATCCAACTCTTTGGACTTCCTACACTGATGTCATGCTGACGATATCATACTTATGATGTAAACCTTCTCGATAACTGGTACGTCCCATGGACTTGTCCTTTCAGCGTCATTCAATGTGCTACCGATTCCCATTCTTCAAGGCGACTGTATCACCGTCGATCCAGTTTCCAATGGCGCATTGATTGTGCATGTCGATCCGTCTTTCAAAGGCATTGATGGCATTGTTGGCCACATTATCATCCCCTATAAATGGGGCCTTTCCATACTATCTTTTTACCCAAGCATTTTTCAACATCTTTCCATCCCTTTCCTCTCATTCTCACTATCCTTCTCCATTATTACCCACCATGTTTGGGGTCTTTAGCCTTAAGGTCTTATGGAATCGTTCTTATCAGTCATGCCATGGCCGTTTACCTAGGCTTTACTGTGTCGAGCGAGACTATACTGTCTCGTTGTTATTATTGTTATTGTTACGACTATTACTATTGTCGTCATTGGATCGAGGTGACAAGATAAAGGGGGTAGACCTATTCTAACTTGGGGGAACATTTGGACTCTACACCGCTGCTCGGGAGAGTGTTCGGACTATACACCGTTGCTCACTCTCCTAGCATGGCCTGGTGTTTCATTTCATCCCTCGGGTCTTTTCCCAAGCGATAAAATGGTGCACCGGCCGTTAAGCTCGCGCGGAATGATGTCCTGGAAGGTGGACCTGGAGCGGCTGTGCGAGTAGGGTTGAGGCCCACTGAATCTTCAACTTTTGTCTACAGCGGGCTATGTCTCTTTTTTCTGCCTCTTCTGCATCACCTTCCTCTTCTTTGCCTTCATGCTTTCCTCTTCTTCATCTTTGCTCTTGGAGATATTTCTCCGTAGGATTGAGCTGGGAACCTAGAGGAGGTGAAGGCATCACCGTCAAGGATGCATACTCGAGGGGGTAGTGCTCGGAGATGCTGCTACCGGAGATGCTGCTACCGGAGATGAACCTTCGAGAGTAGACTAGGTCCCAGGCTTTCACTATATATGTACCCTCTCGCTTCTTTATTTCTGCGTAAGGACCCCTCGTGGGCTTTTGTAATCGAATGTTCATGAATACAAAGATATTTCTCCAATTTGTCTTCGATGCTTGCTATATTCTTTTATGTTTATGGAGACTCTGAATGCATGACTCTGTCTGCTGGTTCCAATATCAAACCTGGGTGTGAGTATTCTTTCTGGCCTTCGATCGATTAATATGGCCTTGCGCGGAACCTTTTGCAATCCCTTGGATCGAACCTTGATCGGGCCGATGAACTCGGGTCGCCGGGACCTTGACTTTGAGTAGAATGAAAGTAACGTTTTGGGCCTTGAAACCATGGTTTATTACTTAAACTCCGTGGTAACTTTTGAAAAGAAATTTGCTCGGAGGTCTGTAGACAAGGACTGCCTTTGATCTCTCGAGGGAAGTCCCCGAGCGGAGGTTCGTTCAAATTCGGACCACCTGGAACTCAATTTGGGCTTAGTGTAAATAGACTTAAGGCGCTATAGATAGATCTTGAAAGAGGGTTTGTACGATCTCAGACGGTATCCCAGGGCCAAGCCCATACGGGTGGAGTTTAAATGCTTATTTCCTCGGAGCTTGATTCCCTTTTGACAAAAAACCCCTGAGGTTAGGCACCATCTCGGGTCTCGTAATGATGCCATTAGCTTCCTAGAGCCTAACCTTCCCTTTGATGGAGATCCTCGAGGTCGAGTACCACCTTGGTGCTGGCAAAGGCATCATCAGCTTCCTCGAGCCTAGCCTTGTCTTAATGGAGGTCCTCGAGGTCGGGCACCACCTCAGGACTGGTGATGATGTTGTCGGCTTCTTAAAGCCTAACTTCTGTTTGATGGAGGTCCTCGAGGTCGAGTAGCACCTCAAGACTAGCGATGATGTTGTTGGCTCCTTAAAGCCTAACTTCTGTTTGACAGGGTTCCTCGAGGTCGGGTACCACCTCGGGACAAGCGATGATGTTGTTGGCCTATCAGAGCCTAACTTCTTTTTAATGGAGATCCTCGAGATCGAGTACCACCTCGGGGCTGAAGAAGGTGTTACGGGCTTCTTAAAGCCTATTTTTTCTGTGATGGAGATCCTCAAGGTTGGGCACCACCTCGGGACTGGCGACAGTGCTTTTGATCGATTTTGAGGCAGGCGAATCGTTGCTGTTTTTTTGATGAGTATATATACAAGGATGTTTTGCTTTTTTGGAGATACCACCATTTAGAGCAGTTACCCTTCTCTTTCCGCATCAATCCTTTTGTTATTTTAGTACTAATGTACTTGCACAGATTCCTGCTTTAGTTCTCTAATTTTGTCGTAATCATGACCGCTGTGTCAGGGTCTGTCCGACAGGGAGGGGAGAGCTCCGTCTCTGGCATTCAGGACCAACAAGAGTATGCCTTGAAGGTTGCTTCTTCGATAGGAGAATAACATCTTGGGTTAGTGAGAAAAGACTGCGGATGGGGGGAAAAGGTAGTACCACAGATACTTCCCCCGGGTGAGGGCATCATGGATCATGCCGATGGATTCTTAAATGTGTACACATACACTTTCACATTGGGCCCCCTTGATAGAGTTGTGCTCGAATTCTGCCTAGAGAATCAGGTTACCTTGGTGCAGATCCATCCGTCATTTTGGCGAACAGTGTTGATGATAAGATTTTTCATAGAGAAGGTCGGGCTTGACTTTACTCTTAGTCATCTTATCAGGCTATACCGGCCCTTCCACCATCGAGGTCTGCTGACCTTGCAATGCTGATCGACCACGCCCTTTGTTGTTGACTATGAGGAAGACGGAGATTGGGGGTGGATGAGTCGCTTCGTACGGGTGCAGACCGCTGACATTATCCCCGTGGAGCTCATGCCATTCACTGAGGAATGGAGATATACTCGTAAGTGGTGCATCTCGTACTTTCTCAGTTCTATCTATGACGAAAGCCCGGTTTCGTAACCATGCCTTCTTTTCTTTTCCCGCAGATTTCATGGGCGCCGGGCGACATTCCTGATTTGGCGGATTGGGTCCAAAAGTTGGTGACCTACTCGACTTGTGACGAGTTGCGTCCCGGGGCAGATAGGAAGCAAAACATCATGGTGAGTGTTGTGTTTACTTTCCCCTCTCTTCCTTCATTTGGAGAGGCATTTTCCCTTCATGTGTATTAAGCTTGCTGTGGTAGGCATTGGAGATTCGTTTGAGTCGAGGCTGTGCTCTTCCGGAGAGGGGGAAGGGTTGCCAACTCCGAGCTGAAGAACAACGAAAATAAGGGATAGATGCTTTTACTGGGCTATGGTGCTCAAAATAAGGTAGAATAGGACTGGGGCTTCAGAGCGGAAGCATCGTTTGAACCTGTCGTGTTCGTGGTTCCTAGTTTTGGAAAGAGGGTTTCTCCATTGCTGTCGCCTTCTTTTTTCGTCGATAATACTTTGGGAGATACTAGAAACCCGGGATCATGTACACCGAGTGACCGTGCTTCGAACGGAGTCGACTCTTTCAGGGCTGAAGGAACTAGATTGGCAGGTGTGCGCTCGGCCTTCGAGGAAGCCTAGCGGCTTCACTTTGTGGTGAGTTTCGGCATAAGTCTTTCGAGCTTCGCGTCTTTCCTTCCTTATTGGGCTTTCTTTTGTAGGAGTTCGACAAGCTTAAGTCTGGGTTGCTTTGTTATGAAGCCTGGCTACGGAAGGCTCTGGATGAGGAGAGATCCTTCAGGCTCCTTTGTGATGAAAAGGAAGTCGAGCTGGTACACTTGCAGTATGAGGCGGGCCGGAGCTTGAATTATGAGAACCATCTGAAGGAGCGGGTAATTTTCTGTCCTAGGTGAGCTTGCACCCCGCCTCCTAGTTCCTGAGGCTAATGCTTAGTTTATTTCAGTTACAGAAAAGATGGAGGCCCTGGAGCGCCTTTGAGATAAAGTTGGCTGGGCCAGGCGTAAATATGATGAGCTGAGAGCTCGGGCGGAGGCTTAGGCTTCAGAGGGGAAGGACGCTCTGGCTAAAGTTCCTGCTTTTGAAGCTCAACTTTGCTTAGCCCGTGATAATGCTTTGGTTCAGATAGACATAATTGTGAAGCTTGAGTCCGAGCTTTCAAAGGTCAGGGTTGAGATCGTTGATGCTCGGGCACAAGTTGCGATGAGCCGGACTAAGGCTGACCGGGAGATGGCGATCTATTCAAAGGATGGTGCCAATGCTCAAACTGAGCTGAGAAGGATCCTCGACCGTGAAGGGAGGGTTGAAGAATATGCTCGCTGCAAATCTCGAAGAAAGACCCTCGAAGAGATCTGTGCTAGGGGATTCGCTCTCTCGGAGGAACTGGCGCTAGCAAGGGCGGACGAGCGTGATGCTCGGTTGCTTTTGCCCTATGCCGAATAAAACGAAGATGAGGCTGGCAGGCCGTAGCCCCTCCAGGAGGTGGCATAGATTTTGCCATCTGTATTTAGCATTTTCAAAGCATGTTTGTAACGGAGATTGCGCTTTTTCGCACATGTGTATGAAAGAAAGCCTTGCAGCTTTATTTCTTTTGTATCTCTTACGGTGTTGAATTTGGCCATGTGGACTGGTCTTAGAGTTGGTAGGAATCCTTAGAGTCGTGATATGGCCCTGGGGCTCACTGGACTAGCCCGTAGGCTCTTACGTACTTTCGCTCTTAGGCATATTTAGGCCATCTGTTTTGGGCTCAGTTCCTGAGTCGAGCATCGACTCGTTCTTATTTGACCTTGGAATGGATGAAATTTAAGTTGGCGACATTGGCTCTTATGCTTTTGGTCGATGCGACCTTTTAGTGTATGTGGGCTGGCAACAATGGCTCTTACCTTGGGCCGATGCAGCCCTTTAATGTAAGTGGACTGGCGACAGTGGCTCTTACGCCTTGGGCCGATGCAACCTTTTAATGTAAGTGGGCTGGGTATAGTGGCTCTTACGCCTTGGGCTGATGCGGCCTTTTAATGTTAGTGGGCTGGCGATGGTGGCTCTTACGCCTTTGCTCTTACGCGTATTTTGTTAACTATTTTGGATCCGGTCTCCGAATTGGGTTATGACTCGAGCTCGTTTTGACCCTCAAGTTTTTAGATTTTAGGCTGGCTACAGTGGCTTGTACTCACTTGGTCGATGCGACTATTTATGTATGTAGCCCTGGGGTTATTAGGCTGGCGGCAATGGATCTTACGCCTTGGGTCGAAACGACCTTTTATTGGCTTTATTTTCCTCTCGTTAAGGACTTTTTGAAATAATATTTACGTGACCCATCATCGGTGCCAGAAGAACCTCGATTTCGAGTAACTTGCGATGGTGTTCGAGCACCTCGGGAGGTTTGGCTTGGAGGCTGTATAGCTCAAATCCTGTGATTTGGAGATGACATGGTCGAAGCTCTTTTGCTTATGCCGAGAGTAGCCTATTTAATCTGTTCTTTCCGAGGTAGATTCAGAGTAATTGAAGGCCTTTGTAGGCTGGCAACAATGGTTCTTACGCCTTGTAGCGATGGTCGGGCATCCCCGAGTCTTGTTCGTTCGGCTGGTACAGTCCTGTGACCAGAGTCACTTGTGTTTGGCCGGGGACTTTGAGTCCCGAATGAGGTAGTTTCAACATCTATATCGAGGATATGCCTTTTTAGGGGTCTTACAAGTTCGATATATAGCCAAAACTTCGGGATCGGGTCTATGCCTTTAGTGAGGTCTTACAAGTTTTACATACTGTTGATGTCTTACAATTTTTACATGTTGTTGAGGTCTTACAATTTTTACAGGTCGTTGTGGTCTTACAGTTTTTATATGCCGTTGAGGTCTTACAGAATTTTCATGACGTTGAGGTCTTACAGTTTTTACATGCCGTTAAGGTCTTACAAACGTTTCATGCCGTTGAGGTCTTATAGTTTTTACATGTCGTTGAGGTCTTACAGTTTTTACATGTTGTTGAAGTCTTACAGGTTTTTCATGCCGTTGAGGTCTTACAGGTTTTTCATACCGTTGAGGTCTTACAGTTTTAACATGCCATTGAGGTCTTACGAATATTGTTGCTGCCTTATATAGATCTTACGAGACCGAGTCTACCTGCTCGGGGTCTTATGGCCTCGGGTTTTGACAAGTCGATGGAGGTGGTGCTTGACGGCAGTCCCCGAGTCGTCAAGGATTTCTTGACTCGGGAGCCATTATTTGCCGACTTCATATTGCCTCATCGAGGGCTTACGATTTTGGAGATCCCAACCCTGAGGTCGTGCGTTTTTAGCGATTTTGAAGCCAGACCTCGAGTATTCGGGGTACTTTTGGCATTGGAAATGTTTTGCGATTGTTGCCTCATCTGAGGGCTTATGATTTTGGAGTCCCGACCCGAAGGTCATTTGGGCGTTGAATTGTTGATGCAAGTCCCCGAGTCTTCGCGATGTTTCTGGCGGAGAAGTCATTTTTGTGGAGGTGCCGAGCTTCTTTTGAGTGCGAGATGCTTTGACAAAAGATATCAATTATTCGGTATAAGTGTCCATGCTTTCGCCGTTGGGGGTCCGGCTATACGAACATGGTTTGTTTGACTGTCTGGCCTGGTACATCATTTTCCTACTGGGATCCCATTTGGTGTTTCTTAGCTTTTCCGAGTGTATGACCCTCCGGAGAAATGCCCCCTAGTGTTCTGGGTCGATTGCAAAAGAAGCCTTGAAAACTTGTTGGATCTTCCTAAGGTAGCATATAGATGTTGCCTCGTTAAAAACCTTGCAGGTAAAACCCTTTTTGGGATAAAAACTCGGTCGAAGGAAAAGAGTGCAACAAATGCTTTGAAACCTTAAGGTCTTCGAGCTGGGTTAGCGTTTTGACTGCTCCAGTTGGGCACCTGCATAAGGGTTAGTACGAAATACAAAATGAAAAGGGAGATGGTTATACCTTAGTGTAGGATGTGCCGACGACGTTTTGAGGACCGATACGTCCTAGTTACTCGAGATGAGGACGCGGTACGATCTTTTACATTGTTTGATCAGGTTTAATCGAAGGCGTGACTTGATTACCTTTTTGCTCTTTTGTGAGCGGAGGTATTGATGCCGGTGCCACGTCGTGCACCGCGAACATCTGCCTTGCTGCATATTGTTCCCCATAGACGGTTTTAATCCCATCCTTTGTCGTGAATTTCATCATCTGGTGTAGAGTGGATGTATTCCTCTCATGCAGTGTATCCACGGCCGTCCAAATAAGGCGTTTTACCTCATGTCTCCTTTGATGACATGGAATTTGGCATTTTGGGTCGTGCTGGCCACGGTGATTGGGAGGGTGATTTCTCCTTTTGTTGTTTCACTTGACATGTTGAATCCATTGAGGACTCGAGTGGTGGGCACGATTTGGTCAAGCAGTCCGAGTTGCTCTATTACCCTCGACCTGATAATATTGGCCGAGCTACCTGGGTCCACGAATACACGCTTTATTTGAAAAGAATTTACAAGGAAAGAGATTACCAGTGCGTCATTGTGAGGTTGAGACAAGGTCTCGGTCTCCTCTTCGCTGAATGTGAGGGCATCCTCGGGAATATATCCCCGGTTTCGCCTTTCTCTGGTGATGGATATTTTTGTCCTTCTCATTATGGTTTCCTGCGGGGCATCGACTCCTCCAAAGATCATGTGGATGACATGTTGTCGCTCGTTTGCATTCTTCTTAGCCGCCTCTCTTTCTCGGAACTAATTTTTGGCTTGGTCGCTAAGGAATTCCCGGAGATGACCTTTGTTAAGTAGTCGAGCTACCTCTTCTCGGAGTTGGTCGCAATCCTCGGTTCTATGGCCGTGCGTGTTGTGAAACTCGCACACTGTTTACCGTGAAAATGGTAATAACAATTAAATTTTTAAATGGGACTCTAAAAATACGTGATCTATTTTTATGCTAGTTGTTAGAGCAGTTGATGCTAGGCGTATAAAGTTTAATGATGAAATACAAGTTAAAACGGGGCAGTAATCAAACCGAGGGGCTTGCTACCCAGGCTTTGGAATGATCGATGAAAGGCCTCAAGGTCGATATCCGGCTCGAGCTCGAGCTATCGGGGGTAACCGGGAAGGGGATAACAGTTGAGATATAATTATAGAAGGCTCTTTATGGCCAATATCAAGCAATAAATGAAGAACAAGTATGAAAGCAATAAATGGAAAGAGTAGCCTCGAGCGAATAAGTTAGAGAGAAAAGAGAGTGAGATATTATTGATCTTTTGTAGAATTGTTGGAGCAGCAGCAGCCGAAAGTTACAAAGTGATGGGGACCCCCCTTATATAGGAAGGGAATCCCGTTATAGTACAAAATGCATTAACTGTAAAGGCATGGAGATGGGACGGCTGGATGTGACACCTTGGGACAAGCCCCGGATAGGTCAACTTTGTCAGGTTTAGCCGTGTGCCTTGGGAATTCCCCTCTCGTATACTATAGCCATTAGTACGTAATGCCCTCCGAGACCGGTATATGATGACCCCCGAGGGTGGGTCTCAACCTTGGTTTCGAGCCTTGAGGAGCATGACCGCGAGACGACCTAATGATGGGGAAAATCGGGCCCCCAGATTCACCATATACAGATAGTCTTCGCGTTTCTTAGAGTGAAAATAGTAAGAAATGATCCTGAGCTTCTGCTTCTTTCGATGTTCTTGCAATCAGTGACGGCAACGAGGTGCCAAGATGCAATACGCACGCTATTCCTACAGGTTTCCGCACTGAATGCGGTGGTTAGCTTCCTTTTGGCTTCCTTCAATGTGCACACGATGTTTTTATAAATACTTCCCTCTTTCTTTCTATACCACATCTTGTGCCAAAAAACCCCTAATAGGGTTTGTTCTTCCTTCGTTCTTGTTCACTTTCAGGAACGCAACTCTTTTTCTTCCTTTAGAATCTCCCAAGGATGGCGAAAATTTCCACTTCTGTTTCCCAGGAGGTCTCGGGTTCATCATCTTCGCTTTTATTTCAAGGCGAAGTGGCTACTCCTCCTTATGCTAAGGAATGTGTCCCAGGATCCTTTGTGATGACCTCTGATTTCAAGGTCGAGAGACCTTCCTCGAGGCCAGGGCGTCGTGAGCCTATAGCTCGGTATATCAGCTCGATAACGGACGTCGGGAGAGTGAGGGCTGACTGTCGCTGGGGGGATACCGTGCTTGTGGAGATTCCTGCTAGGGAGGAAGATATTATGGCTCTTAAAGCCATCTTTCTGAGTGTATACACCTACCCGTTTACTTTGGGGCCGGTGGGGCCATCCTCGCCCCAATAGACCCCGTGATTCTCGACTTCTGTCGTGGTTATCAAGTGACCCTGGGCCAAATTCATCCTTCGTTCTGGCACGTGGTTTATATGATCATGCATTACTCGAACATGATAGAGGAGATGCCCATCACCCTCAACCATCTGATCTGGATGTATAGTCCCCATGTTCTGCGTGAGGGCTTAATCAAGCTTCGCTGCCGAGCCCCGAGATCCCTTTCTTCCTGCACCGAGGAGCTCGAGAATGAGGGATAGGTAAGCCGATTTGTCCAAGTGAGGACGTCTGACCTGATTCTAGTGGAAAATCTGTCGTTCCCTGAGAAGTGGAACGCTGGGTGTAAGTAAATGCGTTGTCTTTGCTTCATTTTGGCGATATTTCTTCAAGCATCTAACTCTGCTTTTCCTACCTTTTCAGCCGTAGCGATCTACTCTGGTGCGGTGTCAGATCTCCAGAGTTGGGTTGGCCGTTTATACTCGATTTGCCTATATACTGAACGACTGTGGTGAGATTTATCCTGAGCTTTGTGGGAAGCCAAAGACCATGGTGAGCCCCAAGCCTTGTTGCATCTGCATACTTGACGTAGATCGTTGTTGGTAGGGTTCTTCATCCTTTGCATTTAACCTCTGCATTTGTGTAGGTCTGGGGGAAATCCCTTTGATGAAGGAGGCACCGCTCGTTGGAGGGGACGCCCTGGTGCTTGGCGAGAAGAAGAAAAGGCAGGAGAGTCCGTCGGTGGGGCCTTCGGATCCCAAGAAGGTTAAGGTGGAAGACCAAGGTTGACCGAGTAGTTCTGACCTTCGAGACGATAGGAAATCCTCGAGCTGAAGGTGAGGGAGAAAGCAGCTTCTCAACGGCCCCTGAAAAGCGTATAGACTCGACTGACCCTTGGGCCGCGGGGATTGTTGCTCCCAGACTGGAGTCTGATGCTGCTGTGGCCCAGCTTTGTGGTGGTGAGGCAATCGATGGAGTATCGAGCACTACCCCGAGTTGGCAGGTGGCCGGAATTCTTCCCGAGCCGGGATGCCCTTGGTGGGCAGTTTGGAGGGGCCTGGATCTGGGGTCCAAGTTGAACAAGGGACGTATATTTTGGCTGATCCTGTTAAGCCTTTGGTTGTTGTTGATTCTCCTCAGGGAGAGATCCTACCATCTCACATAGTGCGCAAGACGTCCCGCGTGAAGAGCCTTCTGAAACAGGATCACTAGTCAATGGCGGAGATGCACTCGAGAGGTCGCCGACCATTCTCGAGGGAGGTCTTGAGGTTGATGCTTCATTCATTTTCGGCGAGATGGGTAGACTTTGCGAGCGGATAATTTTTGCTAACCTTGTCCGCCGTTCTGGGTTGTTCCGGTCTTCATTTTTCTAACTTGTCTTTTTATTTGGCTTCAAGCTAAAGTACTTTATATCCAGGCTTTCACCCAGTATCAGGATGAGGTGAGCCACCACGAGCGCGAGAAAGCCTATCTTACCGAGCAGGTTACTCATCCCCCGTTTTTACTATTATTCGAGCCCTTGTGAGATTCCACCGATTTTAACTTCTTGGACCTAATTTGTGCAGTTTGAGAAGAACAACGCCCTACTGAGAGGGGAGCTTCAGGCCAGATATACCGAAATTTCCGAGCTTAGTCGGTACGTAAAAGAAATGGCTTCCGAGAGGGACAACCTCCAAAGGAAGGTAACCTTGATCGAGCGTGAGCTCTAGGATGCAAGGAGGATAGTCACAAGTAAAAGGGTCTCCATTTCGAACATGTGGCTGCATTATTTCGGATCAAGGCCGAGGTCGAGGCGCTTGTATCCTCGCACGAGGGGGGGAGCTATTGTTGCAGATTCTTGCGTTGAGAAGGCGTTTGAGGGGGCTAGCCTGACTTTACCTCGAGCTGCGGATCATGCCTGGTCGCTTTCCCGAAAGCATACCGTTGGAGGAACGTCGGAAGGCAGCTCAGGTGGTGCTAAAAATGGGGGTGAATCCCCGGGGAGAGAAAATGCCGTTGAGAAGGGGCCGTCGGGGGACTCATAATTGCCTAGGTTCAACCCTTGGGGAGCCATTGAGGATGCCTTCTTGGCAATAAATTAGGATCTTTGTTGATTTTCCTGTCAATTTTTTTGTTGATCTTCCTGTATGTATATAGTATTTTCATACTGGCATATGTATAAAGTGAATCCTGTGGCATTGTTTCCCCTATTCCCTTCTTTGCCCGAAATTCAGCAAGAATTGTTAAGAAACCTTAGACCTGCGATATGGCCCTGTGGCTCGTTAGGCAAGCTCGGGGCTTTCATGCGCCTGGTCGATATGACCTTCAATGTAAACCGCCATCAGAGCTCTTATACTTTTGCTCAACTATTTTGGGTTCAGTCTCTGAGTCGGGCTTCGACTCGAGCTCAATCAACCCTCAAGCTTTATAATTGCATGGGCTGGCGACAATGTCTCTTATGCCTTGGGTCGAAGCGACCTTTTATGTATGTGCCTTGAGGGTCATGAAGCTGGCGGCGATGGCTCTTACGCTCTTGCCCTTAGGCATGTATAGTTAACTATTTTGGATGTGGTCTCGGGTTACGACTCGAGCTCACTTTGACCCTCAAACGTTCAGATTTTCAAGCAAGCAACAGTGGCTCTTACACTTTTGGTTGTTGCGACCGTTTAGTGTGTGGCCCTGAGGCTTGTTTGGCTTACGACAATGGCTCTTTCGCTTTTGCCCTTAGGCGTATGTAGGCTTTGTTTTGCTATCGTTAAGGACTTTTTGAATGTTTTTGCCTGACCCGTCGTCGGTTCGGAAAGAACCTTGATTTCAAGTCGTTAGCGGCGATGTTCGAGCACCTTAGAAGGTTTAGCTCGTATGCTGAGTAGCTCGAAACCTTTGTGATTTGGAGCTGACATGGTCGAAGCTTGTTTTCCTGTTGAGGGTAGCCTATTTTAGCCGGTTCTTTTCAAAGTAATGGCATGTGATTTTGTTAGCGACGGTCGGGCGTTCCCGAGTCGCGTTAATTTGGCTGATGCAGCCGTTTTGACCGTAGTCATTTGTGTTTGGCGGGAGCCATTTTTGGTCCTGAGTGTGGTAGTTTTGGCATCTATCGAGGGTATGCCCATTCGGGAGTCTTAAAAATGCGACATATAGCCTAAACTTCGGGATTGAGCCTTTAGTAAGGTCTTACAAGATTTTCATGCCTATTGAGGTCTTATAGTTTTTTCATGCCTGTTGAGGTCTACAGTTTTTTCATGCATGTTGAGGTCTTACAGTTTTTTTGTTGTGTAAAATAGATCTGGCTAGATCGAGTTTGCCCGCTCGGGGTCTTACGGCCTCGGGTTTATTAGTGAATGGAGATTAACGATAGTCTCTGAGTCATCGAGTTTTCTTAGGCTCAAAGGTCGTTACTCGTGAGCTCAGAATTGCCTTGTTGGGGCCTTATGAACATGGAGTTCCGAACCTGAGGTCATGTGGGTGCCAAATTGCTGATGCTAAGTCTCTGAGTATTTTGTGACGTACTCGATGAAGGGATCCTTGCCGTGAGCATGCTGGATTTTCTTTGGAGCACGAGATGCTTTTGGCGAAAGATATTCTTTGATTGCTTGGTGTATATATACGTCGTTGTGTTGTCGTAAGCCCAGCTTATGCGGGCACGGTTCGTTCAGCCGTTTGGCCCGGTACATCATTTTCTATTGGAATCTCGTTTGTTATTTCCCGATATAGGGTTGATTGCGAAGACCTTGTAGGTTTATTGAGTCCTTCTTAGGTGGCACGTGGATGTTGCCTCATTAAAAACCTTGCCGGCAAAAACCCATTTCGGGATAAAAAAACTCGGTCGAAGGAAAATAGTGCAACATTTGCCCGAAGATCTTTGCGGGATTCTCCGTTCGGGTGCCCTAGTAGTAATACCGCTTAAGCATCGATACATTCCAGTTGCTCGGAAGATGTTCGCCTTCCATGGTGCCAAGCTTATAGGATCCCTTGCCAACTATCCCGAGGACATGGTACGGTCCTTTCCAATTCTGGCCCAACTTTCCTTCATTGGGGTTTCAGGTGTTGAGAGTAACCTTCCTTAGGACTAAGTCCCCGATCCCGAAATATCGGAGATTTGTTCTTCTATTATTGTATCTTTCGATTTTTTTCTTTTGGGTAGCCATCCGAATCAGCGAGGCTTTCCGCCTTTCAATGAGTAGCTCGAGGGCCATTATCATAGCCTCATTGTTCGAGCCCTCATTAATGTGCTAGAATCTGGCGCTCGGTTCCCCGACTTCCACCGGTATCAAAGCCTCGGCACCGTACATTAGAGAGAAAGGTGTTTCACCGGTGCTTGATTTTGAAGTTGTTCGATATGCCCATAGAACCTCGGACAGCTTTTCTCTCCATTTTCCCTTGGCGCTCTCTAGTTTCTTTTTTAAGTTCTGAATGATGGTTTTATTCGTGGATTCGGCCTGGCCGTTTGCACACGGATGGTAAGGCATTGACAGGATTCTCTTGATTTTGTTATCTTCAACGAACTGTGTTACCTTGCTCCCAATGAACTACCACCCGTTATCATATGTTATTTCGGAAGGGATTTCAAACCGGCATATGATGTGATCCCATATGGAATTGATGAGTTCCTTCTCTCTTATTTTCTCGAAGGCCTGTGCTTCCACCCATTTTGAAAAGTGATCAGTCATAAATAAAATGAATCTAGCTTACCTGGTGCCATCGACAAAGGGCCGACGATGTCCATTCCCCCTTTCATAAATGGCCATGGTGATAAAAATAGAATGTAGTTGCTCGCTGGGTTGGTGGATCATGGGAGCGAACCTCTGGCACTTATCATATTTACGGACAAATTCTCTGGCGTCTTTTTCCATGCTATCCCAATAGTAGCCTGCTCTGATCACCTTTCAAACCAAGGAATCGGCCCCTGAATGATTTCCACAGGTGCCCTCGTGGATCTCTCGGAGTACATAATCTGTGTCGCCTGGTCCCAAGCATACCGTCAGGGGGCCATCAAAAGATTTCCTATACAGAGTCCCATTTTCATCAAGTGAGAACCGAGCTACTTTGGTTCGCAGGGCCCTCGATTCTTTTGGATCTGCGGGCAGCTTCCCATATTTTAGATAAATAATATATTTATTTCTCCAATCCCATGTCAGACTGGTGGAGTTAATCTCCGCGTGACCTTTCTTAACCACTGATTTAAACAGTTAGACAACAGCTCCGGGGAGTAGGTCTTCTTCCTCAGCAGAAGATCCCAGATTCGCGAGGGCATCGACCTCGGTGTTCTGCTCTGGGGGTACATGGACTAAGGTCCATTCTTTGAAGCGATGTAACGCGACTTGGATTTTGTCCAAATACCTCTGCATCCTATCCTCTCGAGCTTCGTAGCTCTCGTTCACTTGGCTCACTACGAGGAGCGAATCACATTTTGCCTCGAGAGTCTCGGCCCCCAAACTTTTGTCCAATTCTAAACCTGCAATCATAGCCTCATATTCGGCTTTATTGTTAGTCAATTTCGCGGTTTTTATGGATTGTCTGATTATGCCACCAATGGGTGGCTTTAGGACTATACCGAGCCCGGATCCACTTATGCTTGTGTCACTATCTGTGAACAGGGTCCATACCCCGAAGGACGTTCCTGATTTCAATAAAAGTTCCTTCTCTACCTCGGTACGAGGGATGGCGAGAAATCGGCCACAAAGTCCGACAGGATTTGGGACTTGATGGCCGTTCGGGGTTGATACTCGATATCATACCCTCCGAGTTCAATAGCCCATTTGGCCAATCGACTCGATAACTCGAGTTTATTTAGTATGCTCCAGAGGGGGTACGTTGACAAAACACAGATACAGTGACACTGAAAATATGGCTTCAGCTTACGCGAGGCGCTTATCAGCACGAGAGCCAATTTTTCTAGATAGAGATACCGGGTTTTGACGTCGCCCAAGGTTCGGCTTACGTAATAAATAGAAAATTGTGTACCTTGATCCTCTCGAACCATTACGCCACTTACCGCTATTTCATACACGGCCAGGTACAGGTATAACGTTTCATCCTCCTTGGGCGTGTGCAACAAAGGTGGGCTAGTCATTATAATAAATAATAGGTAATTTTGAAAAATAAATTAAGATGCTAAAATGATTTAAAATACATAATTAACATTATAAAAATATAGGGACCAATTTTACGCATATAAAATATAATTATACACTAAATGGGTTAACATTGCAACTATATGCAATTATATGCAATTTAGCTTTAAAAATACTAAATATAATTATAAAAATACATAAAAATTATATTAGTTATATTTTGGCATAAGTATAGAAACTAAGCGAATAAATTATTATAATAATAATTTAGGAAATAATTATTGGGAATTTTATGGATAAAAGGGGAGGAAATAAATCAATTTAAACCCTTAAAATTATGGAAAAAATAATAAAAATCTTGTGCACGCTTATATATGCATATATATGCTATTTTGAAGGTATTTATGCATATTTAAAATATATAGGAAAAAATTGGGTATCAACAACGCCCAAAACCTGGGGAGGCGTGGCTAGCAGCGGGTGTCGCACTAGCCCGAGCGAACCACTCTGTAACTTATGATCATTCGACCAAAACTAGAACATGCATATGTAGAGTTAGATGAACTCATTCCTTTTGTAACTATTATGGGTCCACATGGCCACAACTCATAATGTACAACTGTAAGTGAAAAACATTGTATCACTGAACTATTTTTCTTAAAACATGAATACATATAGGCCGTCAAGGCCTCTGACATACTATACAAAATGAACCTCTATCTACAAAGCCTCTAAGATTATTCGACATTATATGGGACTGGGTACTGTTCTACCCATAAATCTGTAGCAAAACTCTAACACGAAGGCTCACAGACTAGGCTGCACTCTGAAAGAGGTGGAGTCTTACCGATCCTTTGCTGAACGCTAACCTCATCTACTATGAGGGCTCGTCAAGATGATTATCTATACTTGCAGGCATGAATGTAGTGTCCCCAACAAAAGGACGTCAGTACGAATAATGTACCGAGTATGTAAGGCATGTAAATTAGTATATAAAGGACATAAAAGAAACATGGAGTAAAGGACTCAACCTGTAAGTCTGGATAGCTCTGTAAATCATGAAATATTTATAATGTCATGCATATGCATATAAATGTCATGTAATGCATAGGTCTGTACGTACATAACATCATCAAGCCTCTGAGAACATCCCATCATATCATCTCAGCCATTGTGGGAAAATCATCAATGTATACTAGTTGATCAGGTGGTAGTGCGTATATAATGTTGTAACCTTTTCTCATATCCTATATACATATATACGCGTATATAACGTCATCTGGTCATGGGTCAATTTACATGTATAAATGAATGCAATGCATGAGAAGTACGTCAATAAAATCTTTCGGAGTGTTATAAGACCATTTTACCTTTGATTCATATCATAAAATCAATTTACGTATTTTCTGAGACCCATGAACAGACGATAGAACAATAAGACATATGAGAATTCAAGAATATAAGCATCTCTAGAATTTTTACGAATAGAGTCATTTATGAAAGTTGTGCATTTGCTCGTTTTGTTGTATCATATGGACTATGTCAAAAGGAAAAAAGGGATAGCCTTAACATACCTGAGTCGATTCTCTTGATAATCCCTCTAACACACCTTGATTGCGACAAAACACAGAACAAATCGTATGAAAAGCTCGAAGCAATCACGTAGCTATGCAAGAAAATCTTCATCAAGTCTATCTACATGAAAGGTGGCATCATAAAAAGAAGTTCAACTTCTATCTGGTCAATTCATCACTTGTCTTGATAACTCTTCACTCTTTCTATCCTAATAATTTTCTGCAAATACCAACTGAAAATTCCTTGTCTAACATCTTTTAGTGTCCCTAAATACAAATGATTGACATCGTCCTTTCAATTAGTAATCAGTACAATTTTCTTGATACCAAAAGATTAACATTCAACCATGTTAGATCCTCCTGCTCCTTTTTCAAATTGATGTTTGTACTGTAATGGGCGAGTAGTTTTGTACAACCTCTTTACATCTTTTCATCCATTCTCCAATTTTCTCCAATTGGATATCTAAAACATTGAAGTCACATGACCATGAATACCTTCTCTTAAGAAAGAAGAAAATAACGTTAAAGCTTGGTTGAAGCTCCCTTATGATTTGGATAACATTCCTTTTGTGCTTGGTGTCACATAAATCATGTAAATAGGGGTGTATATAGGTCGGGTTGGTTCGGGTTTTACAATTATCAAATCAAATTAATTGTATCGGGTTATTAAATCTAAAGACCAAACCAAACCAATAAAACTCGGATTTTTCAATCTCGGTTTTTCTCGGATTTTCGGATTTTCGGATTTCTCGGGGGTTTTTCTAGTAAAATCTTCGTTTGTGCTCAAAATATTTCTTTAATCCTAGTAAGATACAGCTATATAAAGTATTTTCCTAGAAAATAATACAAAATATGAGATGTGTCCATGGCATTATCCTAAAATATTCAACAATAAAGACAATAAATTATGTAATATAAACATTGCTAATTAAAAAGTCATAATAAAAATAAACATAATCTAAAAGTACTAAGTCATTCTAAAATAAGTAGACTAATAACGGAGTATTATTTACATGACTAAACGCTAAAGAAAAAATAAAAATAGGTTATGCATTTTTATCTAAATTATTGCAAAACAAAAAATAAATATTCAATACATTCCCTTTCATAATATTGAATTGAATATCTTTTGTTAGCATTAATATTGATTTGATTTTGGTTTGGGCTTTTGTTAGCATTATTTAATTTACTAATATTAATGGCTGTAAAACTTATTGGAACATTCAAAAGTTCTAAGTCCAACCTTGATATAATACCTTAAAAGATAAAATTATGAATTTTTTTAAGGAATATTTATAAATTACATCACAATAAGTGTATTTATATTATATATATATATATATATATATATATATTCTATATATGTAATTTCTGGTTGGTTTGGTTTCGGTTTGACTTTCTTTAGTTAAAACCAAACCAAACCAATTATGGTTGGGTTTTTTTTCGCAACACCAAACCAAATCAAACCAAACCATAGTCAGATTTGTTTTTTTCGATTTGACTCTGATTATCGGGTTGATGCGGTTTGTCGGTTTTCTTTGTACACCCCTACATGTAAATGTGCCACCTCCTAATCTCAGTTAAGAGTCATCAAAGGGGTAAAGGGGGGCGCTGCCACACTAATCTTTATCCCAAAGATTTTAATTAATTAGCTAACCTCCCACCCAAAAATTATTAATTACTCCAATTATTCACATAATTAAGAATTATCTCAACTTACGTAAAATACTACTTACTTTTAACATACTTTATATAACTTACTATCATGGTCATGTAGTACCATATAAAATAAATACATACACTATTATTTCATTAAAATATCCATGTAAATATATATATATATATATATATATATATATATATATATATATATATATATATATATTCTCAACTTCTAATTTTTCTAATCTCATATAAAGAGTAAAAATTTTGTACGCTTAATTCTTAAAATGATAAAAAGATAACCTTCTTTTCTTGTGAGAAAATAATTTCTATCTTTGCAATAAAGAAAATATCATAAACTTTCTTATATTATGTGTATAATTTAAAGCATATTTGAAAGTAGTAATATTAATAACTATATACAATCATTTTTTCATTTTTTTTCCAAACTGTTTTACGAAAATGTTCTATTCAAATTACCATATCATATATACCGTTATATATATATATATATATATATATATATATAACGATATCAAAGTTGTTAAACTTATGGGGTGTGACATGAAGAACAAAGAATTAAAATTTGTTGGAGCATTTTGCCAATCAAATGTTGGAGTTGTCAGCCCAAATCTGCTTGGAGCATTTTGCATTGATAGTGGATTACCTTGTGATTTTAATCACTCTTCTTGCGTCAAAATAGCACGGTATAGCCAGTTTTCAGATTGGTCAATCAAAAATAGCCACCGTTTACGAAGTCAATGAAAAATAGCCACTATTTGCTGCAACAAAGTCCGATCCCGTATAATATACGGGAGTTCGGGTGCATTTGTGTACGAACTCCAGCATATTATGCTGGACCAGTACACTTTGCTGACTCTTGTATAATATACGGGAGACTGGAGCACTGGTGCTCCAAACTTCAGTATATTATACTGGACATTTTTACTTGCTGGAACTCCTGTATATTATACTGGAGTTCTAGTGTACTTATACTTGAACTCCAGCATATTATATGGGAGTTCCAGGATAACTATGTTGGATCTCCCGTATAATATGCTGGAGTTCAAGCATACTTATGCTGGAACTCCAGTATAATATACGGGCATATTTTCCGGGGTTTGAACAGTATTTTCGCTCAGATTTATCTTTACATGAACAATGGCTAAATTTCAATTACTTTTGAAACTGTGGCTATTTTTGAATGACCAGTTGTAAATCTGGCTATTTTTAAATTTCTTCCTCTTCTTGCCATGGCAATGAAAAACTCTGTGTGGGCCTTGGGCCTAGGTAAAACTTAAAATGTACTTTTAAAATATTAGAAATAACCAGATTTATAACTGGTAATTGAAAAATAGTCATAATTTAAAAGTACTCAAAATTTAGTCACTTTTTGTAAAGATAAAATCTGAACAAATCCGAAAAAATTCAGCATTATCTACTGAAGTTCAGATCTTTTACATATGAGATTCCAGCATAATATGTTGGAATTCCAACATAATATGGTAGAACTCCATAGACCATAATCCAGTGTATTATGCTGGAACTTCCCGCGTGCTGGAGTTCCAACATAATATGCTATAAGTTTATACGCAAGAGCTCCATATTCCAGCATATTATACTGAAACTTTTTGTATTTCAGCAAAATAGTGGTTATTTTTCAATGGCTTTGCGAATACTGGCTATTTTTCAATTAGTACCGAAAACTAGCTAGCTGGTGCAATTTTCACTTCCTTTTTCCGCCCGTTAGTTAAATTGGACTTCAATTTCTAATGGGTTTTTTAACGACAGATATCCAGATTAAATCTTGAGTACAAAGATTATTGGAGACAGACAGTTTCAAAAGGTCGTTGAGCTTTTCACTTCAACTAAACAAGAATTAACAGGGAAGATTGGTTATCGCCCTGTTTATCTGAACTTCACAAATATTAAAGTTCAATAAGAAGGGAATAAGGTTGTCCAAACATGGCCTGCAGCATTGGGCCCAGGATTTGCTACTGGAACTACTGATAGGCCTGGTGTTTTTGGTTTCCAGCAAGGCGATACCGGGGTCAGGATCATTTTTCTGGTACATTATATACATAGATCAAAGTATATTAATTTGGACATTTCAAGAATGCAAAACTATTACATTCCTTCTCATACTTCCTTGAGGCACTTTGAAACTTCCCTGCTTTGAATAGTACATTTTCTTCGTTCTTAATTTTTTCACATGCTTCAATTTTCTCTTTTGTGTCCATCTTCCAAAATGGTTTCTCCTATATGAATCAAGTAAATAGTACATTTCAGCTGAATTAGAGAACAACAGACAACGAAATAAGCTCACATAATACTTAAATCAAAATGAAGATAAATTGATAAAGGTAAATTTCATCTCAAGGTACCGGTGTAACGATCCGGCCGGTCGTATCGAGAGTTATAGCCATATTTCCCCATTTTTGATTTTTTTGTGTTCTTCAGCTATATTAGGATATGTCAGGTCAGTTGGTTTAGGTATGGAGTAGTTTCAGAAAGGATTTGAGACACTTAGTCTCTTTATAAGAAGCTTAAGTTAGAAAAGTCAACCAGATATTGACTTATGTGTAAAGGATCTCGGATTTGAATTTTAAGAATTCAGTTAGATCTGTTAGATGATTTTGGACTTAGGAGTGTGTCCGGAATGTGTTTTGGAGGTCCGCAGTAGAATTAGGCTTGAATTGGCGAAAGTTGGAAATTTGGCGATTTCGGTCGACAGTGAAAATTTTGATATCGATGTCGGAATGGATTTCCGTAAGTAGGAGTAGATTCGTGGCATCATTTGTGATGTGTGTGTAAGATTTGAGGTCATTCGGACGTGATTTGATAGGTTTCGGTGTCGTTTGCGAAATTTAAAAGTTTAGAAGTTCTTAGGCTTGAATCCGAGGGTAATTTGGTGTTTTGATGTTGTTTTGAGTGATTCGAAGGTTCGACTAAGTTCGTATGGGGTTATATAACTTGTTGGTATATTTGGTTGAGGTCCCGAGGGGTTCGGGGTGATTCCGGATGGCTAACGAAGAGTTTGAAAGTTGGAGGAGGTGCTGAAGTTGGAACTCAGCTGTCATAATCGCACTTGTGGATGTCTCATCGCAGGTGCGAGCCCGCAGAAGCGAGCGGGGGATTGCAAATGCGAGATTGGAGGAGCTGGGCATAAGGCGCATGTGCGATGAAGTTCACGCACCTGCGATGGTCGCGGAAGAGAGGGCGCAGGTGCGTGTGTTGTCCTCATGTGCGATGTCAATTCCGCACCTGCGATGATAGTAGATGCGGTCTAGAGGCGTAGAAGCGGTCCAGGGATTTTAAGTGATTTTTCACAGATGCGGAGATTTTTTGCACAAAAGCGGCACCGCAGGTGCGCATATTGAGCCGCAAGTGCGAAAAAGCTTGGGCAGAACCTATAAATAGAAGACTTCGCGAATTTTTGCTCATTTCTATCATTTTGAACACGGGCTCTGGAGCTTTTGGGATGATTTTTGAAGGGGATTCAAGGATATTCACTGAGGTAAGTTGCTTGAGCTCTATTATCATTAGCCATGGTATTTTTCCGTTGATTTCTCACCTAATTAGTGGAGGTTTGAAGTGAAAATTGGGGGTTAGGGCTTAGAATTTTGGAGCATGGATTTTGGGGATTTGAGGGAGCAAATGATGTCGGATTTTGATGAAATTGATTTGGTTAGACTCGTGAATGAATGGGCTTTCTAGTTTTGTAATTTTTGTCGGATTTCGAGACGTGGATGAGTCGATTTCAGGATTGGAGTCCAATTAAGTAGTTTTTCTTGTGGAATTGGTTCTTTGGTGTATATTGATTGTATTGTATTACTTTTGGCTAGATTCGGGATGTTTGGAGGCCGATTTGAGAGGCAAAGACATCATAGAGTAGGATTTTGCTCGGTTTGAGGTAAGTAACGATTATAAATCTGTTCTTGAGGGTATGAAACCCCGGACATCGTGTCGTATGACTATTTTAGAGGTGACGCATATGCTAGGTGACGGGCGTGTGGGCGTACACCATAGGGATTGTGACTTGGTCCATCCTGTGAGACTGTAGAATCGATTAGCCTACTGTTTACTACGTGTTCTCTTTGTTTTTATGGAAATTGATTGCACTTCATGCTAGAAATCATGCTTAGGCCTTGTGATATCACTGTTGAGATCCGTGGGATCGTGTACTTACTGAATTAACTGCTATTTGTTGTTTTGTTCTTAGTCATGATATTACTTGCATATTTTACCTCCATTCCCTCCTACTTATCATTGATACATGTACTTATCTCTGTTTGGCCTGAATTCTATGCTTTTTGAGAGCCCGAGGGACTGGTGAGGTTGGTGACTAAGATAGAGCCTGAGTGCCGAGCTGTGAGCTATATGAGTGTATATGGATCGGGTTGCACGCCACAACGAGTCTCAGAGATATATATATATGTATATATTGGATCGGGTTGCACGCCACAACGATCCTTCGGGCTGATTATCTAATTGGATCGGGTTGCACGTCGCAACGAGTCTTATGGTTATTTATATATTGGATCGGGCTACATGCCGTAGTGATACAATGCTTGGGTTGAAGGAGCCCCTCCGGAGTCTGCACACCTCTAGTGAGTGCAGGTACCTATTGAGTATGATTATTGAGGGCTGAGAGCCGAGTGATTCAGTTGTTGATATAAGCTGAGTGACTGTTGCCTTGAGAGATTGTAATTGCTTTCAGATTGTTGTTCACTTAGTTGTTATTTGTCCTTCTTGATCAAATTTTTGGGAGACTTGATATCTGGTTTACTTGGGCACGTACTGATGTGACTTAAACTAATGAATTTGAAAGCGTGACTGTTCGTATTTGAAAGATATTGAGATAACTGTATTTACATAGCTCGTCACTACTTCTCAGTTCCTTATTTACTTCTGTTACTTACTGAGTTGGAAGTACTCACGTTACTCCCTGCACCTTGTTTGCAAATCCAGGTAAGACCAGGTCGCAGAGGATGTTGAGCTCGTGCGCAGCTGACTATCGGAGATCTACGAGGTAGCTGTCGGACGTCCACAGCCCTTGTCTCTCCTTCCATTGTTGTCTTTATTTCTGTTTTTATGGCATTTGACAGATTATTGTAAACTTTGATTCTAGACCGGTTGTAGATGCTCATGACTTAGTGACACCCCGATGTTGGGCTATCTTTTCCGCATTTTGCTTTTGAGTTGAACTCTTTTATGAAGTTTTTAATATGAAAAGCTTTGATATTTTTTAAATGAAATATTGAAGTGTTTGGAAGTGTGTCGGTTTGCCTAGCACCACGATAGACGCCATCACGACAGGTTAGAGTTTTGGGTCGTGACAATTTGGCACTTCATTAATATTTCATATTAGGACAAAATATTAACTTGTAAGTGATATCTTGGTGTAGTAATCAAACGCTGATAATAAAGAACATGTCAAATAACAAATCTTCCGTTGGGCCGATTTATCATTCACACGTAAAACCAAATAATTATCATGCATTTATTACCACAAGATGCACATGTAATTCTGTTAAACAATAACTTTCATGTGGGCCGATCAATATTCAAATAGGTTACGCATACACAACCTTTTATATTTCAAAATAAATAAATCTCCACAAGAAAGGTCACTTTGGCAACATTAAGCTTCGATTTTATTTATCTCAAAATATATACAATTATACCAATATCCAACTTTAAATTCTCTAAACTGAAATATGTATATTTTCAAGTCAAATAAATTGTGATAGGCCCAAAAGCTGAATTAACCACAAAAGTTAACAGCTGCCAGTACTTAAACCGATGAATCTAACATATTTAATTCACCAAACAAAACATAAATAAATAAAAGTTACTTACTGAACTAAACTTTTCTAGCAGCAAAGGAGGATTTGTTTTTTCTTTATTCAAAATTTAAATGTTGCAGGAGCTTTATATTTGTCCTTAACTGGAAGAAATAGTTGCTGCTAATATCCTGTTTATTTTTATTTTTATATAATCATAAAACAAGAAAAGATTAACTAAATAAGTAAATCCACAAACATAATAAACGTTTCTGGCAGCAAACATAATACCTCCAATTCCAAAGAACTATATTCATGCCACATCCAAAACTTCAGTTCTTCAATTTATTTTATATTCACAACTTAAACCACCGAAAGTTAAATTAAAACAAATAAGTGAATATGTAAACTTAAAGGCGGCAAACCTTAAGAAAAATTAATGATTCTGAATTATCATGTCATAATAGCGGCAACCTTGGATCATCGTATATGTATTTTTATTCTTCTTAAAGCAGACAACATAAATATATACAAAGTATTATGTTTCTACTTTATTCTTATTCATTTATTTGCAACAACATGAATAGGGATAGCACATGAATCCCAAAGAGACGTGAGGTGTCAGAAAATATTTTCCAAAAGCAGTGCTGAAAATATATTCACGGAAAGTTAATTCTTAATGAGTTAATATGATATAGGCTCTGATACCAATTGTTAGAACTAAAAAATACTTTAAAGATGAACACCATCATCTTTACCCAAGAACTATCGTATCAAATCATCAAGAATAAAACTGAATGCGGAAGCGTAACTGAATCCATGGGAATGGATGAAACTCGTTGTCTTATGGTTAGTGGTCTTCCAACCGAGACGTAGGAATTACACAGAAGACGACTCTCACTTTTCCAATGATGGAATATTAGAAAAGAACCTTACGTCTAATTTGGGGACCATAACTCATTTATAGTTGGACGTGTTTATGTAATTCTAATTTAGCCCATCATTAAATTAGAAGTTACATCCGGGTATCTACACATGAGACCACATACTTTAGGAGATGTCTTATAGACCCATTTAATTTTAAACCTTAGCAGATTATGTCTAATTTGGATCAACCTTTTAACGATAGCAACCAACATATAATTATTTTTAATACAAAATATATGTGCTACCTCCATAAACTTTTACAGTTAATCCTAAGCTGCAAAGGAAGAGGAAACGTGGGGGTGTGCACTCAAAATCTGTGGGGCAACTTTACTAAAGCTTTAAGATACTACTGGCCAATTTTATTCGAAATGCAACTTTGATTGACTCACTTTCATTTGAGTGATTTCCTTCTTAGTCATCACTCATATTATTTTCTTAATTTTCATATGGTATAAATGTCGATATTGCGCCAAATAAAATAACAATAATAACGGTAGCGTTTACAAAGACCTTACCACAATAATAACTCTAAATGCACACTCTGATCCGAACGAATTTGAAAAACAAACAGCTAAAATACGAGCCGTAAAAAGAGGTACAATTCCAACATAACAAACAAGACTCAGCTTTCCCAAACTTTCACGTTCGGAGCGGCCTAAGAAGTGATACCAACTAAGGCACCGGTTGTCCAAAAACAAAAACAAAAACAAAACAAAAAATAATATATATATATATATGTCTATGAAATTTTGCAAGCTTTTGGAAATATTTCGCAAAATTTGACTATTTTATCAAAAATTTTAGAAATTTTTTTCCCCTCTTACAAAACTGCAAATACTACTTTTTTTCAAAAATTACTATTTTTATGTCCAAATGCCTACTAAATTTCTTCATAGTATAATTAAAAGATAAAACATCTAAGGTCTATGTCACTTACTCCCGACAACTCCTAGGAATTCCCAATTTTTACACTAACCTAAGTACACAACCCTCATATATTCTGAAAGCTATCTAGAAAATTTCCTTCACAAACCAAAATGAGAAGAAAAACAGAGATTTTATTAAGTATTTTTCTGATTTTAGGTTGTTCGATAATTAGAAGTGTCAATGGGGAATACTTGATAGGAGTTGGAAGTTATGACATGACAGGACCAGCTGCTCAAGTGAACATGATGGGTTACGGTAATTTTGATCAAGTTACTGGCGGTATACATTTTAGGTTAAGAGCTAGGACTTTCATTGTTGCTGAAAGTTCAAAAGGTCCGAGGTTTGCTTTTGTCAATCTTGATGCAGGGATGGCTTCACAACTTGTGACAATTAAGGTACTTGAGAGACTAAAATTAAGGTACGTACCATAATTTCTAGTCACTAATTACTTCGTCCTTGAACGAGAGTCTTGGCGTAATTGATAAAGTTGCAGTCATGTGATCAGGAGGTCACAGGTTCAAGTCGTGGAAACAGCCTCTTGCAGAAATGCAGGGTAAGACTGCGTACCATAGACCCTTGTGGTCCGGCCCTTCCTCGGACCCCACGCATAGCGGGAGCTTAGTGCACTCGAACTGCCCTTTTTTTAATTACTTCGTCCAGTTTCATTTTATTTGACGATATTTCCCGGAAGGTAAAGCTTTTTTTTTAAAAAAAAAAAAAGTTGTTTGAATATACTATAATCGAAGTACTTTAAAAAAATGATCTTAAATATGTCATGTCTTTTTTATATGTCAATACAAATATTTCAGGAAGGTGAAATAAAAAGTATAACGTTAGAATTCTCAAACATAGAAAGGTATTATTTTTTTAAAAAGACTAAAAAGAAAAAGTGTATCGTGTTACATGGAGCATAAAAAGTAACTCCATCCTATTTAATTTGTTTGGTACTATTTTCTTATTAATCCGTTCACAAAATAGTAACACGTTGCTATAATTTGAAACAATTAACTTTAAATTTATCGTTTACTCTTAATAATGAAATATAGTCACACAAATGTTATGACATGTTTAAATTCGCAAACTTTAAAAATCTTCATTTCTTTCCTAAATTTGATGCCGAATCAAAATATGATACTCCCTCCTTTCATTTATAATAGTCCACTTTTGACTTTGCATCTCCTTTAAGAAAAATAAAGAAGTATATATTTTATAATTTTATCCATGACAATGATAGCATTTCAAAAAGTCCTAGGAAAGGGTTTGTGGAAGATCTTCTCTTTCCTTTTCATTACAAACAAAGCGAAGGCGCTACTTTTAGCCCTTTCAAGAATGAAGGCCCGCGCGACACTCGGCGTTAACACTCCCAAATCTAAAAATCCTAACCACAGTTTTAATGATAACGAGCGGCGAAAGCATACAAAGATAGTGAGGCTTCCATCGCTTAGATTTAGGGCGATAGGGCGCACCACAGATACGATAAGAAGCACCCCTCAATCGATAGGTCAAAGACAGAAAGATAGTACCAGTGACATGAGTAGTTAATGTTAAGGGTAAAACAAAGAAAAAATTATTGTGTTTCTATTGATTTGCTAAATGGACAAGTAAAAATAAAAATATATTTTTAGTATAGTGAAACAAATAAAAGTAAACGAGGCGAGCAAATTGAAACAGATGAGTATAGATATACATACAAATTTTCTTTTGGACTAATGTTTAGTGCATTTAAAAAGATTTACACTAAGTACTCACTCCTAGCTATGTTATATTAATTCGTTACGAACACGTTAAGGTATAATGAAAAATCTATGTAACATAGAATTGCTGCGCCGTAGTAGAAAATGTTATATCTTAAACAATTGTGTTAATACTTTGTTTGTATATATGAAGGTATGGAAATTTATACAGTGAAGAAAATATTGCAATAAGTGGGACACATACTCATGCTGGTCCAGGAGGTTACTTGCAATATGTGACCTATACTGTAACTTCACTTGGCTTTGTTCCTCAGTCATTTGAGGCCATTGTTACTGCTATTGAACACAGCATTGTCCAAGCTCATGACAATCTAAAGCCTGGTTCCATCTTTATCAACAAAGGTAAGAAATCAATCATTATATATATATAACACTAAGGTAAGAAGAAAAAGAAAGTAAAAAGGGCTTATTCTGATTTCTTGTTTAGGATTTAAGTTATATTCGTTGATATCGTCCTATATATATGGGTGTAATTTAGTTGGAGTTAGTTTCACATATGATTACTAACTTTACCTGCTTTAACAAGAAAATCACAAAAATTCCTTTTTGTCACATTAAAGTAACTTAAGCTTTTCACTATAATATTATAGTTACAAAAATTTATCACTATACTAGTAAAATCATTTTGATGGTAGGTTTTGCCGTTATAGTGGTAAAGTTTAGTGAGATTGAATTTTTTTTTAATGAGACAAAAAGGTTTTATGACCTAATTGTCATAGTTGGTAAAGTATTTAGTGAATTAAATGTTATACTAGTGGATAAAGTTCGAATACGAAAAATAATTTGTAATTTTAGTTTTAGTAACCATACACAACAACAATAACAACAAATCAAGTATAATCCCACAAGTTGGGAGTGGGGAATATACAACAACAACAACAACCCAGTAAAATCTCACTAATGGGATCTGGGGAGGGTAGTGTGTATGCATATCTTACCCCTACCCCGCATGAGTAGGGAGGTTGTTTCCGAAAGACCCACGGCTCAAGACAAAGGACAAAAGGAAACAATATTAGTATCACGAGAGAAATTATAGGAAAAGTAGAAACAACATACAATCCAGAAGAAAGATGCAAAGAAAAAGCGAAAGCGATGACTAGTAAATAGGTCATGCACTCGAAAGCGAAAATAGTAAGAGACATCATTGTCACTAGCTATCTTAGACAAAAAACCCTACCATACTAGTCCCATAATGGTACGAAGAAAGACAATACTCAATTACATCCTAACCTACAATCCTAATACTCGATCTCCACATCTTCCTATCAAGTGTCACGTCCTCGGAAATCTGAAGCATCGCCATATCCTGCCTGATCACCTCTCCCCAATACTTCTTAGGCCGCCCTCTACCTCTCCTCTCACCCTCCACAACCAGACGCTCACACCTCCGTAACGGAGCATCTGGGCTTCTCCTCTGAACATGTCTGAACCATCTGAGCCTCGTTTCCGCATCTTATCATCAATAGGACGACGTGCACCTTCTCCTGAATATCATCATTCCTAATCTTATCCATCCTAGTGTACCCGCACATCCACCAGAACATCCTCATTTTTGCTACTCTCATCTTCTAGATATGTGAGTTCTTAACAGGCCAACACTCAGCTCCATACATCATGGTCGGTCTAACCACCGGTTTATAGAACTTACCTTTGAGTGTCGGTGGCACTCTCTTGTCACACAGGACTCCAGATGCTAACCTCCACTTCATCCATCCTACCCCAATACGGTGTGTGACATCCTCGTCGATCTCCCCTCATTCCTGGATAACCGAACCAAGGTACTTGAAAGTTGTCTCTACTTGGGATGACCTGTGATTTAAGCCTCACATCCACGCCCACTTCCCCCGACTCAGCGCTGAACTTACACTTCAGGTATTCTGTCTTCGTCCTGCTCAGGTTGAAACCCTTAGACTCAAGAGCCTGTCTCCAAACCTCCAACCTCTCGTTAACACCAACTCGCGACTCATCAATCAGAACTATATCATCGGCGAATAGCATGCACCATGACACCTCCCCTTGAATATGGTGTGTCAACGCGTCCATCACCAGGGCGAATAAGAACGGACTTAGCGCAGAACCTTGGTGTAACCCCATTACAACTGGAAAATGCTCAAAGTCACCTCCTACTGTCTTAACCCGAGTTTTAACCCAATCATACATGTCCTTAATCGTCATAATGTAGGAAACCGGCACACCTTTTGTCTCCAAGCATCTCCATAGAATTTCTCTTAGAATACGCAAAATAAAAACGTAATTTAATCGATTGTAGTTGATTATTTTGCCCTCTTTACTAATCTACCCTTCGATGGAATTTAATTCCTTTTTTAAATATTTATGTAGGGGATCTAGAGAATGCAGGTATAAACAGGAGTCCAAGTGCATATATATTCAACCCTAAAGAAGAGAGGTCCAAATATGTTAACAATGTTGATACTCTAATGACCCTATTGAAATTTGTGGATGGAGAGACTGGAAAAAGTGTTGGTGCATTCAGCTGGTTTGCAACACATGGAACTTCAATGAGCAGAGACAACAAACTCATCAGTGGAGATAACAAGGGTGCAGCTGCTAGGTTCTTTGAGGACTGGTTTGCTTCTCAGGAGAAAAATTCCTCTACAAATTCTACCACTTACTCTAAGGTGTTAGGTAGGTAAAATTAATACTCATTTTGTTTGTGATGAACACAAACACAAGACTTCAATGAGTATTTATTACTCATATGATTTTAATACTATGTACTGACAGTTTAAAATATATGTTTGCATAATGTGATCAAAGACGTTGAACCTAACTCAACTTCAAGAGTTGTGATTCCAAAACCAAATCCATGTTGATATGTTTCTCAATATTGGGTTCATGTGTTATGTTATACATGCTTGTCCAGTATTAATCGGGGGAGGGGGGAAGGGGGGATGTCATTGGCTGAAAGAATAAGTTGTAGTCTCCTTTTTGTCGTCTTGGCAAATTCTCGTCTAAATAAGTTAACTTTTGAGATTAAGTTAGTAAAATTACCTATAAGGTAACTACGAGTAAATATTTTGATAAAAGCACTAACCGGTTTACTTGATAAAAATTGTATTCCATCTAATATGCTATCATCCTATTCACTAATTGTGTATAAAGTCTTTATATCGTTAGTGTTTGTAACTTAAATCTTTCTTTATGGATCAGGTAGCAACCAAGCCTTGTTCTATAAAGCATCTAAAATCAAGCCCACAGGAGGAAAAACTTGTGCAAACACAACAAGCCAAGGGTTTAAGGTGAGGAAGAACAAAGAATTGAAATTTGTAGGAGCATTTTGCCAATCAAATGTTGGAGATGTCAGCCCAAATGTGCGTGGAGCATTTTGCATTGATAGTGGATTACCTTGTGATTTTAATCACTCTTCTTGTCATGGCAATGACCAACTTTGTGTGGGCCGTGGGCCTGGGTAAGACTTAAAAGGAAAAAAATCCCAGAAATAGCCGGATTTATATCTGGTAATTGAAAAATAGTCACAATTTTAAAAGTAATCGAAATTTAGGAACTTTTTCATTTAAAGATAAAATCTGAACAAAAACACTCTTAAAAATCCGGATAAATTCCAACATAATATGCTGGAGTTTGAATTTTTTACATATAAGATTCCAGCATAATGTGCTCTGTAATTTCATAATGCGCCGGAGTTCCAACATAATATACTAAAAGTTTATACACCATAATCCAATATATTATGCTGGAACTTTCTGTGTGCTAGAATTCCAATATTATATGCTGGAAGTTTATACGCATGAGCTCAATAATCTAGCATATTATGCTAGAACTTTTCGTGTTTATTTTCAATGACTTTATAAATGCTGGCTATTTTTCAATTATCAGTCTAAAAACTGGTTAGCCTGTGCTATTTTCACGACTTAAAGAGTACTTCCTTTTTCAGCCCGTTATTTAAATTGGGCTTTAATTTCTAATGGACTTTTTAACTACAGATATCCAGATGAAATCTTGAGTACAAAGATTATTGGAGAGAGACAGTTTCAAAAGGCTGTTGAGCTTTTCACTTCTGCTAAACAAGAATTGACAGGGAAGATTGATTATCGCCACGTGTATCTGAACTTTACAAATATTAAAGTTCAATTAGAAGGGAATAAGGTTGTCCAAACATGCCCTGCAGCATTGGGCCCAGGATTTGCTGCTGGAACTACTGATGGGCCTGGTGTTTTTGGTTTCCAGCAAGGTGATACCGAGGTCAGGGATCAATTCATTTTCTATAATCATGAAAATAAACTCGTGATCTTTACACAAATAGCCAGATTTACAGTTTATTTTTCATGACGGATATACATAGATTATACATATATATTATATATGAATTTTACATATATTATACATCCGTCAGCTATTTTTAGTTTAAGCAGTTGGGTGACGGCTATTTAGGTTAATATTTTACATTCTCTTTAACATTTTTGTTGTGTTTAAGGATGAAGATTTGATCTGCTTTACAGATAAATCCATTTTGGAAGAAGCTAAGAGATGTGTTAAGAGAACCAAGCCCATATCAAGTGGGCTGTCAAAAGCCCAAAACTGTTTTGCTGGATACCGGAGAGATGTTCTGGCCCTATCCATGGGCGGTAAGGCCCATTAAGAAAATTAAAGGAAAAATAGAAAATTCTACATTAAAAACATTTTCTTGATTTCATTTGTCAATAGAGTAAATTTATTGATGAATCTTGGTTTTTTTTTTCTTCTTTTTTTTGGCAGCCAGCAATACTTCCAATTCAAATTATTAGGCTGGGAAGTCTCATCATTCTCTCTGTGCCAGGAGGTAATGATTAGATTATGACTTTTTCTAAATAATTACTAACTATAAATCCTTATAAAAATTATGATGTATGCTTGTATATATATTATTATGTAGATTTTTTTCAAAATAATTAATAAGAAACAATGTACAATTTCATATGTGTTGGTTCTTGGGACTTCTCATTCTTTTGGTACAAAGGTAATACTACTAAATTATGCACAACATGTACAGAATTTACAACAATGGCTGGTCGTCGATTAAGAGAAGCAGTGAAAGAAACACTAATAAGCAGTGGAAATGGCGAATTTGACGACGAAAATGTTGTCATAGCAGGCCTAACCAACGCTTACTCACAGTATATATCAACTTTTGAAGAATACGAGCAACAAAGATATGAGGTACTAATACTTACTTTTGACTCGAACTATATCAACAACAACAATAATGACCCACTAAAATCCCACAAGTAGGGTCTGGGGAGGGTAGTGTGTACGCAGATCTTATCCCTACCCCGAAGGAGTAGAGACGTTGTTTCCGAAAGATCCTCGGCGCAAGAAGACGGGAAAGACGAGAGAGAAGGGAAGAGACAATATATTAGTACCATCAAACAGAAACCAAAGAAATAATAACAGCATCATAAGAACTAGAAAATAGTTAGAAATGCAATAACAAAACCAGAAAATAAGCCTCGATGCTATGAAAACGGAAAGATAGTGTGAACACAACATTAACCACTAGCAAGCTATGGCCAACCCTATCAAACTAGCCTCACCCTCGGACTCAAGCACATCCTAACCTAAAACCCTAATGCTCGACTTCCACACCTTCCTATGAAGGGCCAAATCCTAGGAAATTTGACTCGAGCTATATATGTATTTATAATAAATGTTTGAACCTCATGGAAGGAATATAGTCAGTAACGGTAATTCACTATCAGAGTATAATTCTTTTTATATCAGTTTATGTTACAACATATAACTGTCAATATTAAGTCTAATGGCTCACCTAAAAAATGAAGTAAATAACATGTTATAACAAGGTCAAAATATAATGGTAGCATGTTATAACCTTAAATTTTGTTACATTTTAAAAGTGTTGAATGTCAAAAATTTGGACAGGCTGCATCTACACTATATGGTCCCCATACATTATCAGCATATATTCAAGAATTCGAGAAGTTAGCTGAATCTATGGCAAAAGGAGAACAAATTCCTAAAGGACCTTCACCTCCAAATCTTTTGTCAATTCAACTTAGTCTACTACCAAATCCTACGGGTGACTCACCTCCACAAGGCATAAATTTTGGTGATATTAAACAAGACATAAATGTACCAAAATCAGGAACATTTAAAAAGGGTGACAAAGCAATTGCTACATTCTGGAGTGCAAATCCAAGATATGACTTACTTACTGAAGGCACATTTGCTGTAGTAGAAATGCTACAAGGCAAAAGATGGATACCTACATATGACGACGACGATTTTTGCTTGATCTTTAAATGGCAAGCAGAAAATAGTACGAGTGTGGCTGCTGCTGCAAATGCTACTGCTAATGTGAATAGTTATGGTTATGCTACACTTGAATGGGAAGTACCAGACGAGGCTAATCTTGGCGTTTATCGCTTAAGGCATTTTGGATCAACAAAGAAAACGAAAGAATCACCAAACTTGTATTATACTGGTGCATCTAGTGCTTTTACTGTGTCTTAGGATAGTAAGACACAGAAAATCCAACATAAACATGCAAATGTATGAACAGAACTTTGGCATTGATGATCTTGTTTGTTCCCACAAAAACAGATATTAACTTAATATTGGAAAAACAATTGCCTACTGTTCATCTATTACAGGAGCTTTTTTTCTTAGGCGAGTAAGACGGATTTCGAAAGTTGAGGTTCAATAACTAAAGAACAAGGGAATACTTATTATGGCGCAGGCTGCAGTGAGATAAATCACTTGTCCATCCAAATAACACAGCGTAGGCTCTTTCCTTGAATAAGTAAATCGAAAGCCTTGTTGATGTCTTCAAAATTCACTTCATGTGTCACAAACTTGTCCAATTGCAATTCCTAAAGCCACGAAAAAGGCAAGGACTAATGTTATTCAAATGAATCCCATTACTTTATAATTGAAATGCAGCTTGTCGCTTGAAAAGAATCGCAACAAACATAAGCAGAACGATTAATTACCTTATCAAGATAACGTTTAACAAGGATAGGAACATCGGATTTTGGTTTGAGACCACCAAAGAGTGCTCCTGTGAGAGTTTTCCTACTCGTAAGAACCTCAAAAGAATTCAAGTTCAGCTGTGCCCCTGGCTTATCAACTCCTAAAACAACTGTTTTCCCCCAACCCTGCATTTTATATCCAAAGGTATTAGGTATGAGTTTGTTCTCATTATTTTGTTGATTAGTGTAAGAGTTATATGGGGGAGACCTTTCGACAGCAGGCGAACGCTTCCTGCACAAGTGTTCCCAGACCAACACATTCAAAACAATAGTCAGCACCTCCATTAGTCATCTCAATTATCACCTGTTTAGAAAAAGGAAAACAAATTATGAGAGTTTTAGCATAGGATAAGGATCATTGCCATATAACTATAAGTTGTCTAGCTTCTACAATAACAACAACAAACCAAGTGAGCTCCCACAAGTTGGGTCAGGGTAGGGTAGTGTGATACCCCTACCCTGGTAGAGCAGAAAGGTTGTTTTCGCTAGACCCTCGGCTAAAGAGGCAAGGGGTCAAGCTTCTAAGTTAGTAAATTCCATATTGTAAGAATGAATGCTACAACCATGTTTTATGCATTCATTCACAAATAAGCATAATCTTTTTTCATACCTGGCTAATAGGTTTATCCCCACAGCTGTTGGAATTGATAAAATCAGTGACTCCAAATTGCTTCCCTGTGTCAAATGAGAAAGATAAAAATAAGAAAAAAGGAGAAGAGGAAAACGAATATTTTCTTTTTTGTTATTGTTGTTGTACATCGAAGGGGAGCCTTGGAGCAACTGTCAAGTTGTCTCCGTGTGACCTATAGGTCACGGGTTCGAGCCATGGAGTCAGTCACTCATGCTTGCACAGGATAAGTTGCCTATATCACACCTCCTTGGGGTGTGGCCCTTCCCCGGATCCTGCGAAAACGCGGGATCTTTGCGCACCGGTTTGCCCTTTTTGTTGTTGTTGTACAATGAATATTTAGTGTACCTACCTATTTCAAACTTGTCAGAGTTTATATCTACACCAATAATTCTGGTAGCACCACATAGCCTTGCTCCTTCTGCAACCTAAAAGATCCTCAGGATTAAGCATAAGTGGTTATTAATACTGACAAAAGCAAGAAGAAGGAGGAGGAGGTACATACTGCTAATCCGATTGCACCCAAACCGAAGATCACTACAGTTGAACCTGGTTCCACATTTGCTGTTTTCCAAGCAGCACCTACTCCTGAAAGCTCAATTTAGATAATATCAGACATGAAATTGTTCATGGATTCTTATATTAATCTAATTTACACGCATCGATAGTGTAAGTAGTAAGAAACTTGTTTTATTCCCAAGCTACCTAATAGGGTAAAACTACTAAAATGATGATTTCAAGTGCTAATACCAATTCGATACAGAATACAACTAACTCTAGAAATGATTAAAACATGTAAAGATAAAAAGACAGAAGAGGTCAGGAAATTACCTGTTGATACTCCACAACTAAAGAGACATGCCCGGTTAGGTGGGATTTCAGGATCAATCTTTGTTACATTAGTAATGTCTACGACTGTGTACTCGGAAAAACTTGATATATACAGGAAATGGTGTAAAGTTTCTCCTTCAACAGTAGTGAATCTGCTTGTTTCATCTCTATGTAGCAATGGAGATACCTCAAATGGGAATTTGGAACAAAGGTTGCTTTTCTCGGATTTACAGTCTACACATTCCTTACAGTCGGACAAAAATATAGGTACAACTGAATCTCCTTCTTTTAACTCCTCAACATCTTCTCCAACACTCTCCACAATCCTTAAATTCAGTAAGAATTGGTATCAGAAAGAATGTCATATATAAGAATCCATGCCTCGACTTTGACTAGCAAAAGAGTAATAAGCAATAAGAAAAAAAAACACTATCCAAAGAGACATATATCATTTGCATTTTGAAGATGCATTTTTAAAGCATATATTATTGTAGTAAAATTTATTTAAGCCTGTGCTGAAACATTACCAAATTCTGTTCCTAAAACATACTGGATCAAACTTAGCCATGTTAACTATTGCCTTCAATCAAGAAATCAAATAAACCACGACCAAGGAATTGACAGGGATCACGGAATATACTGCTTGTTTGTTTCATTTTTTATGACAACTCTTTCCTTCTTTGTCGATTCCAAAAAAGAATGACAACTTTCTATATTTTGAAACTTCTTAAATTTACACGTTCCTTTTTACCCTTAATGACATGCTTTTATACAATCAAATCTCTCTATAACAGCCTCTTTTGTTCCGATATTTTGGCTGCTATAATGAAATGTTACAAATGACATAGGAGTATATTATAATACAATATAAAAATCGATTTCGATAAAATTTTGGCTTTTATAGTGAATAACTATTATATAGGAATGCTATTATAGAGAGATTTGACTTTAAACATGTTATTGTCACAAATTCAAAGGGTACTTTTGGGGTATGTGCCAAAAATCTTTCGTTCTTTGTAAATTTTATGTCCAGCCAAACACCGTCGTATAAAATGAAACAAAAGAAGTAAAATTTACCCAAAAGCTTCATGGCCCAAGATTCTTGGAAAACAACCAGGAAATTCCTAAGAAGAATAAAAAAGGCATCAGAAACAAAAAATTCTACTGAAGAGAGATTAAATTTGGAAATAAACATAAAAATTCCATACTTTCATCTTCCAGAAGGTAATGTCGCTGTAACAAAGAGAAGTACAAATGATTTTTAGTCGAACTTCATGTGCTTTAGGAGGAGCCACAATCACTTCCTCTATCACCAGTGCTTCTCCTGGTTTTCTTGCTACCGCAGCTGCAGCACCACACTCACAAATCAGGACCCGTTTGTCCATAAAAAAAAAAAAAAAAAATCCTTTTTTCAAATTTTTTTTTTCGAAGTGTGTTTGTCCATAAAATTTCAAAAGTTTTTGGAAATTTTACGAAAATGAATTTTTTATATTCAAAATTTTCAGAAATACTTTTTTCTCCACCCACAAAATTATAGTAATATTTTTTCAAGTGAAATACATGTCCAAACAAAATTTCAAATTCTAAATACCATTTTTCAATTTAACTCCAAATACTATTTTTTTTTCAAAGCCTACAATTTGTATGTCCAAACGCCTACTAATTAACAAGTAAAATGGATTTTTTTAAAGAAAAACAGCAATTTTTATCAATTAAAATCTCTAATTATTTTCAAGATTCCACATAAACCACTTGGCTCGACTATAAGAATCCTATATATATCGACACGATCCTGTAAATATAATTTATATATAACTGTGTATAATCAATGTAAAATCTATGTATACTGACTAAAAAAAATAAATATTGAATGTGACCGGCTATTTGTGTAACAATCTCATATATTTATGTGAATTTGGAACGTATAATTAAAGATCAAAATTTACCTCTGCAACGAATAGGCTTTCCAGCAGTTTTGCTAATGCCGTTTTGTTTTGTAGAAGCCATTTTTGTCAATACTGCAAAGCACGGAATTAGAGTCAGAGAATTGAATGAGTTGTTATATCTTCACTTCTCTGGTTTTTTATAGGGTCAATGGTTAGCTGCAGCGAGGGAAGAATACTTGATCGTTATCCACTAATTAAATATTAGTACTTATTATATTGTAATAGTAAAACAGTAATACTAAAATAATAATAGTTATAGACTTATGGTATCAAATTTAAAATTTGAACAGTTTCATATAAATTAGAAATTTAAAAAACTATATGAAAGTTGTGTAAAAATAAAACTCTGTTTAATATACTCACACAATCTAAAAGAATTTGTAAACTAATAGGTACGTTACTCGCGCTTGTCGGATTTTGCTGAATATTTTTTTTGGATGATCCAATACGAGCCGATAATATTTTTAGAGAATTTGACGGTTTTAACACTAACATGTCATCTCAATTATGAAAAGTTGGATTAGTAATATAAAATACAAAGCAAATTACATGTTACACGTTGAAATACAGTGCAAGAAAAGGAGTCACACTGAGAGTGATGACAAAGCCATATGGTCATAAGGATGGTCAACTGACTACCTTTTATCGAAAAATTGCACTGTATATATAGATAAAATATTACGTTTTAAAGGTATATAACACATATGAACACCTTTTATTAGAATTTTTTTTTAATTCTTTTATATTTGAACCCTTAAAAAAATTTCTAGTTTCGCAAATAGTAAAAAAGACAAAGCTAGCCTAATATAATTGAAATGTTCGCCAAATCTAATAGCCTGTAAATTGCCATTTTCGGATTGAGTACAATAATAACAAAGACGAAAGTGATAAACGACACAATTTTTTAATTTTTTTTTTTGGGGGTCATTTTGATAACGTTACTAGTCTTTGCTGTCATTGTAACAGAAAACCGACATTTTCGTTTTCTGAATTATTGTAAGCCTTATCTGGATGTTTGCATCAAATAAATACATGATAGTTATCACTAAATTATAGGTAAATTAATACATACTCTCACCTATATTTATAGAGTAACCACATACATAACCACGATGTATTAATATAATCTCATGAAAATATCGAATACGAGCAAATTTTTTAACGTTAAACACCAACTTTGCTATCATTCGGGATGGCGTTTTTACAGTGACAACAAAGAAAGTAAACTGGAAATCTGTATAATTTTAGGTGCTGAAATATGTAAATATAGTAACAGCATGTTCAAAAACTCTTTTTTCTCTTTTTTTTTTCGATATAACATTCGATATTCAAATCTCATTAGTCTGACTAATTTAAATTTGTATCGGATAAGTTTAAAACGTTTGCTATCTAAGCTTCTATCTTAAAATTTGAATTCGAGATCTCTGACTAATGTAAATAAATTCTAATCAGGATTCTAATCAAAATTAAAATTTATTTTATCATCTCCCCGATGGTGTGTTTAAAAACTATTTTCTCTGTAAAAAGGTGGTTGTAGGAATTAAATCAAGTCAAACATGTGAGTATGACCGCATATACGTGGACTCACCCATTACAATACATCTCAACGACACATCACACACATCCTATTACAACACCCAAATATTTATTTATATGGAGTGTTTACGTCAAATAATATTAATTACAATTAAGTGATTAATGAGCTGAAAATATATTTTAATTAATGTATGGTTAAATTAGAGAAGTCCATATTCAAGCACATATTATATATTTATTGATATGATGTAAACATTTGATAGGATATATTTTTATTTATTCTATCATATTGTCAAGAGGCGGAGGTAGAGTACCGCTATTTGGTTTATTTAAACCCAACACTTTTGATACGAAGCATAAATTTATGTAAAAAAAATTACTAAAATTAAACTAACAAATAAAATATATGAAGTCACAACTTTAAAAATATAATAAGATTAATGCATTAATGTTGCCGCAATAAAACCATGCAACTAATCTAAGCAAGTACGTATTTATGATGGATCTCTTAAGTTTCACGTCCATACTTGCTTTTGTGGCTCAAAACTAGCCTCAAAATATATTATCAATACTTAACATTCATATCATTTGTCAAGTATGAACAGTATTTGACAACAATGAGATTTATGTAGCGCTTGAAAGGTAATTCAGACGACGTTAGCAAAATATAGTTAGGGGTGTTAATGGATATTTGAAAACGGACCAAATCGTATCATATCGAACCAAATTTTATATTTTTTTTTAATAAAACCATAGATTTTTATATAAATCTAGAACCGTACCGATAATTAGGGTAAGTTTTTTATTTTATAAAAATAAACCGAAAATATACCAAATCGTACCGAAAAAATTTACATGAAAATATAAATTTATATATTAAGTTTAAAAATAATAAAGCATTAAATTTTTCCTTGGGCATTAGAATTAGGAAAACGACTATAAGGCAACAAGTAATTAAACTCAAAATCCTAGTTCTCAAACCTATTATACTACTCCTATTGAAACTAAACTATTTCCAGCATATTCACTAGCAAGACATAGGGTATTCTAGCGATTATGAGTAGCAAACTACAACATATTGAATATGTTTACTTTCGTATGACTCAAATTTATATTTTCGAATATTTAATCTTCTATAAACTTTAATTTTGAGTCTCAGCTTGCTTAGTATCTTTCCACTTGTGTGATTTATATTTTTTTGGTCTTTGCTTAATTTCTTTTACACTCGATGGATCTATACTCTGGTCATCTTTCATGTTTTCTTAGTTCATCACCTTTTAAATAGTAAAAATGTCTAGTGAGTTTTGTTAAGTCCTATAAAAGTACGTATGTTATTGCATTCTGCTACTACTAGTGACCTTTAAATGACATTTAAAAAAATTCGAAAATTAATTGAAACGGACCGATATCAAAAAGAAACCTACATAATTGGTACGCTTTCTAAAAGTCTAGTTTTAATTATATGTAATATAATAATCGAAAAATTATTTTATATAATAACCGACCGAACCGAATCATTGACTAGCTAGGTTGACTTTTCAACCTCGTTCCTACTCCGAATTAAAGAGGTCATCTTGGATAAATTTAATGCAAATGAGAATTAAACGAAATAATTAAAACCAATATACGTCATACAAAGACGGATCCATGATAGGATACACATGCATTGAGATTGAAATTGCACAAAATATTGGATTCAGTTCAAGAAAGAAATGAAAATTAAACTTATGAACGAAATGAGAAAAACTAACAAATCATAGGTGGTTCCCTTGGTTTTCTTACCATTTTTAGTTTTCATATTTTTTGAAGGAACGACGACATATTTATCATAATTGAATTTTTTTTTCTAGAAGAAAATTATAATTCTTTCATATTTGGTTAGTCCTTTTTTTGGAAGAAAAGATTTGGGCTTCTACAAATTGAGGATTCTTCCTTCTTATTCAGCAACATCCACAATGTAACCATAAGGGGTTTGTGTATACGGTAGAAATCAGAGAGCTTGATTTCGAAGACTTGATTACACTTCGAGCCCGAGTTCGGGAAGCTCGAAGTAAGAATCAAGTCAGGCCCGGATAAGCGTACCTCGAGAAGCAAATCGGGGACCCGTCATGATCAGCCTCGAGAGCGGTACAATTTCGAGGACACTCAATCGGAGAAAATATCGGTATTAGGGGTCGGTGTACCACCCATAAACCCTAAGGGAGTGCCAAGTATGGAGCTAATTGATATCAGTTCACACAACTCTCTAAATGAGGACGCAGGCACCAACCCCATAAGGAATGCACACCGGGAAGCCCGGCGAGGGGACCAAAGAATGCCGGGAATGAAAGAAGGGAGAGTCAGCCTCCAGGTGATATTCCAAATGTTGCAAGCCCAGCAAGTTGCCATCACTAAACTTCAGAGTCAGAATAGAACTCCAAACACAGCCAAACCAGTGAACACACGGCATGCTGAACTAGCGATAGAGAGGCCCGATGAAAGTGGCTCGGGGACTGATCCCACGATTATGAGAATGCTCGAAGAGCTCGTCAAAAGGATCGAGACTGGAGAAAAGAAGATTGAAGAAAATGACAAAAAGGTGGAGAAATAGAACTCTAGGGTCGACCAGATACCGGGAGCACCTCCGATTTTGAAAGGACTAGACTCGAAGAAGTTCGTGCAAAAACCATTTCTCCAAATGCGGCTCCGAAGCCTATTCCGAAGAAATTTTGGATGCAGGATATCCCGAAATACAACGGAACCACTGATCTCAACAAGCACATCACCACATATACTTGTGGCATAAAAGGAAATGATTTGGAAGACGATGAGATTGAGTCTGTTTTGCTAAAAAAGTTTGGGAAACTCTGTCTAAGGGTGCCATGATTTGGTACCATAACTTACTCCCGAACTCTATTGATTCGTTTGCCATGTTGGCAGACTCATTTGTAAAGGCACATGCCGGTGCCATAAAAGTTGCAACAAGGAAGTCCGATGTATTCAAAATAAAGCAAGGGGAGAACGAGATGTTGAGGGAGTTTGTATCCCGTTTCTAGTTAGAACGAATAGAGTTATCACCGGTCTCTGATGACTGGGTCGTACAAGCCTTCACTCAGGGCTAAATGAACGAAGTTCGATAGCTTTGAAGCAGCTGAAGGAAAACTTGATCAAGTATACCGTTGTGACTTGGGCAGATGTGCATAACAGGTACCAGTCAAAAATTAGGGTCGAGGATGACCAGTTGAGAGCCCCCTCGGGCACAACTTATCCAAGCAGGTTACTAGCAAAGGAGTCAGGAAATGCAGACAAGGCGTCAAGGTTGATTAAGGAGAGATATCAGCCATACGTCGAGTATCGAAGAAACATTTCAAGGTGTAACATACCTCGTAATGATCGTAGAACAGATCGAAGTCAAAGTTCCCGAGGACTCATAAGCAAAATCGGGTTTGATAGGCACTTGGGACCAGTAGAGGCACCCCAATTATCGAAGTACAACTTCAGCGTTGATGCCTCGGGAATCATCTCAGCCATTGGCAAAATTAGAAATACTAGATGGCCCAAGCCTATATAGACCGATCCTTCTCAAAAGAACCCCAACTTGATGTGCAAGTATCATGGTACTCATGGGAATAAGACCGAGAATTGCAGGAAGCTCAGAGAGGAGGTAACCCAGTTGTTCAACGAGGGGCATCTTTGTGAATTTCTCAGCGACCGGGCCAAGAACCACCTTCGAGAAAGAGATGCAAAAAGGAAGAATAAGCCCGAAGAACCTCAACATGTCATTCATATGATCATCGTAGGTGTCGACGTCCCACAGGGACCCATATTCAAACGTACCAAAGTATCTATCACAAGGGAGAAGTGGACTCGGAACTACATGCCCGAGGACACCCTCACATTCAGCGAGGAAGATATCAAGGCTTTATCTCAGCCCCATAACAACGCCCCGGTAATCTCTATCCTTTAAATAAAATTCAAATTAAATGTGTTTTAGTGGATCCAGGTAGTTCAGCAAACATAATTAGATCGAGGGTCGTGGAACAACTTGGCCTGCAAGGTCAGATCGTACCTACGTCCCGAGTCCTGAATGGCTTCAACATGGCAAACGAAACAACAAAGGGAGAAATCATCTTGCTAGTAAATGTAGCCGGGATCATTCAAGATACGAAGTTCCATGTGATCGAAGACGACATGAGGTACAACGTACTCCTCGGAAGACTGTGGATACACAACATAAGGGTAGTGCCTTCAACTCTTCACCAAATGATAAAGTTCCCGGCGAAGGAAGGAGTGAAAGCAGTCTACAGAGAGCAACATGCTGCAAAGGAGATGTTTTTTATCGAGGAAATGGTGTCGATACCTGAGCCTTTGACCTCGAGCAACAAAGGTAAGCAGACGGCTAAATAGCCACCGCAGCAGGTAACCGAACTTCTTAAAATAGGGTCTATTCGGGAAGTAAAACACCCCGAGAGGTTAGCCAACATGGTTCTAAAAAGGGAAAAACAAACTTAAAATGTGCATAGATTATAAGGACCTGAACAAAACATCCTTTCCCCTTGTCCGAGGTCGATCGCACGATCAATGCCACAGTTGGCCCCGAGACCCTAACTTCTCTTGATGCCTACGGCGGACACCATCAGATTAAGATGAACCCGGAGGGCTAGGAAAAGGCTCATTTATTAATCAGGGTGTTGTAACCTATAATTACAACATAACGCCCTTCGGGCTGAAAAAATGCAGGAAGATACGCCTAGTTATCAAAATGTTCAAAAACGAATAGGCAAAACAATGGAAGTTTGTAGTAATGATATGTTGATTGAGTCCCTGTGCGCAGAGGACAATTTAATTCATTTACAGGAAACATTTACGATCTTGAGGAAATATAGCATGAAGCTTAGCCCAGAGGAATGTGCCTTCAGGGTTGGCACAGGTGAGACCCTCGACGTAGCGGCATAAAATCGAGGTACCAAAATCAGGGCTATTGGGAGTATCACGATCGAGGATAGCGTAGAGGCCATGCAAAGGCTAACAAGACAAATGGCTACCTTGGGTCAATTTTTGTCAAGGTCGTCAGATCGAAGTCACCAGTTCTTCTCTTCGCTCAAAAGGGAAAAGGGCTTCACGTGGAACCCGGGATGTCAGCGAGCCTTAGAAGAATTATAGCGATATCCACCGAGCCCGCCTTTGTTTCATACCCCGATGGCAGATGAAAAACGAGAAGCAACACTTGCTGGAATGATCACCCAAAAGCAAAATATCAAAAGGCACTACAATAGGAGGACCAACCTCCAACATTTCGGAGTCGGGGACTTAGTTCTATGAAAAGTCACCCTCGATACCACTGCTAAGGTTTGATTTTATCCTTTTGTCCATTTGAGTTTGAAGCTAACTCATTACAGATTTTGGATTGACGGCATACTATCTCGGAGGCATCATTTCTACACGAATGCCCTAGGTTTTAAAGCATGCATTGCGCTCTTTTTCCCTTAGACCGGATTTTGTCCCAAATAGGTTTTACCGGTAAGGTTTTAAACGAGGAAACAATTATGTGCTACCTATGAAAAATTCAACAGTATCCAAGGCTTCTTTTCAATCAACAACGAATACTAGGGGGCATCACCCTTGGAGGCTATATTTTTGAAAAATACTTCATGCTTAAGAGGGCCTCAATAGGAAAACTTTGTAATGGGCCAAACGGTTAAATGAACTGTGTCCATATAGAATAGTCGAGCCCCGGCGGCTGAACATGTACACATATATCGACTATTTGAAGAAGCATTTTAGTTATATCAAAAACACTTGGTATCTCAAAGAAGTTTACTATCATACGAGCTCTACACCTACAATCCTACGGGAAGCGGCTCAAGGACCAAAGCACCCTGAAATACTTTGGGACTGTCACTAACATTCAATACATCCGAGTCACTGAAAACTCGGACTCATAAGACCTCAAAGAGGCACCCCCTCGAAACAAAGACCAAGGCCAATATACACGGGGACTAACTTTTCGAACAAGTTCGGAAAAGTTATCGGGAAACAAATCCAAGTGACGTACCCGAAGGCTACGGCCACATAAAAAACTACTGTCATATGAAGGCTACGGCCAAATTTACGCAGCTCGGAGACGTCCGACTTCCATATAAATTAAAGGCCTTCAAATATTGAAAAAACAGTTAAATCAGGCTACCCTCGGCAAAAGCAAAATATGAAGGGCTTCGATAAATTCAGCCCCCGAAAAATCTGAGGGCCTCGATAAATCCAGCCCTCAATTAATCCAAGGGCTTCGATAACATCAGCCTTCGGAAATACCTCAAGAGGTATCCAATTATGTTTACTCAAACAAATAATCAATAAGGTTCCAATACGTCAAACCTTCGAAAAAACCCAACGGGTACAAAAAACACATGTTATGGCATAACTAAATTTTCACCAAGTCTTTTAGCCGAAATGAGGGAAATATTACATAGCCATTTTAAAGGCCGAAACGGCCCAACTTAAAGAATCTATGGGCCAATTTTAAAAGAGCCTAAGGGCCGATAAATAAGAGCCCAAGGGCCAACTTCGAAAGGCGTAAGGGCCAAAAACTTATAGTTTGAGACTCCGCTCTCATTTCAATCTGGACTCAAGGTTCACAATATCCCGAGCTCACATCAGAACGATTTAAACTTAGCTCGAAGCTTTTTATATCTGTCGATAAATATCTAATAGTTTATAATACCCCGAACCTTAAACCAATCCTCGGACTAATCATTCAAATGAAGTCTTCCATAAATAAAGGCAATATTAAATCCAGTACAAACCAAAGACGAGATAAAAAGTTCCCCTCGTATTTCCAGAAGATGATTACATGAAGTATTTACACAAGGGAGGCATACAAAGAAACAAAATAAAGTAACCTAAAACTACTTCGGGGCCACATCTTTGGCAGCTGCATCTTCAGGAGTTGCATCTTCGAGAGCATCATCCTTGGGGACTTCATCTTCGTCTCCTTCACTCTCAGAGCTACTGGCTGAATCATCCTCATCGAAAAGCAGATCGGTAACCTATTCTTCCAAAATCTTCGTCGTTTCAATATCGGCTGAAAGATCGAAGCCGCGAGCATGTACATCCTCGAGGTTATCCTCCAGGATTGTCGCCTAACGTGTTCAAGAGTACTTGATAACTTAGCCTCTGCCGTATAAGAGATCTCCTTTTCCCGAACATTAGCTGCTTCGGCATCGGCTCGATACAAAGTTATGATTGCTACAGCATCAGATTTGGCCTTGGCCAGCTCAGCAGGAGATCTGGTTTTAAGCTCCTCGATTTTGAGGCCTCGAGCTAGGCTCTCCTCCTTCACACCTCGAAGCTGGTGTTCGAGTGAAGCTAGATGCTCTCTTAGAGTTTCTTTCCCAGAGGCGAGGTTGTCCATACCTTTCCTACACCCCAGGGTCTCGGCTTCTTTCATCTTAAGCTCCTCCCGAAGCTGCGTCTCCAAGTCAGCCTTCTGATGAAACTGCAAAATTAAAAGTGTCAGTCGCCAAAACAAACAAGTGCGTAACAGACCCTCAAGAGCTGTATTACCTTCTCAACATACTCGTCCGACCTTGGCATGCCTGCGTCAACTCAACTCGTAAATCATAGATCTCCATATCTTTCTTAGCATAGAGGGTTTTGAAGACGTCCCTCTCCTCCAAAATTTTCTTAAGCTCAGTCTTGCATCGAGCAAGATCGGCTTGGGACTTGGAAAATGCCCTTTTATAGAGCATCACAGCCTTCATAAAAAGGGAGGAAAGATAGATTCAGAATAGCTAAAACAAAGGTGCAGGCATAAAAAACAAAAAACTCACTTGTTTAAAGAGTCTACGAGCCTCATCAAAAATGAAAGAAGCATCTGGGTCGGGGCCATCTTCAAGCTCTGCGAGACATTCTCGAAAGATGTCATGCCCTCCAAGGCTTGCTTCCACTTCAGAAGACCTCATATTCTGAGCATCTCAGACTTGTCCCTCGGAGAACTCGGGGCCGGGAGGTGAATCATCTACATTGATTACCCCAAGTGATCCACTCGGGGCGTTCTCTTTTATTTGAAGAGGCTCGGCATCAGGACGTTCGTCCTCGCCCACCAAATGGCCTCATAGGAGAGGTACCTTTTTTTGCACGATGGCTCAGGACTTTGTTTGAACTCCCTTCGGAGATTTCTTCGGCTCTAGAATGAGCCACATCAACCGTCACCGGCTCGATGACGTCGAAGCACCAGCATTTTTTCTTTCACGGGTTACCCGCAGGCAGTCGTCATCTTCTTCTTCCTCCTGATCCCGAAGGCATTGGTCCGTTTCCGGAGATAAGGTCGTTGTATCGGCCTTAGGCCTTCGAGCCATGCTCTTCTTTGGCTTCGGGGGATTTTCAGATTACTCTTTTTTTTTCTTTCTTTAGAAGACTTCGGAACCTCTACTTCATCAGCCGGGGCCAGCCACAAATCAACGGCATCTCCAAGACCTGCATGAAACTGAGGTAAGTATCCCATGACAGAAGCACAAGAAAACAAACAAGAGAACTCATCATGGTTTAGGCCTCCCATCGACCCTTGGCCAGATCTCGCCAGCAACGCTCCGAATAAGAGGAAGCGGAGGCCAACTTTTGGACCCAGCCCTCGAGGTACGGGACCCCACCAGGGAACCAAGCAGCGACTGCACCATCGTAAAGGGGTTAGATTAATGAAAAATGTAAAACCGATGAAAAGAAAGAAAAAAAGCAGGGTATAAACCTGCTACGTACTCATGTTTCATGTTCTACTCCTCGGGGAACATCATCCAATCAGCAAGAATCAAATTGGAGGTCCTGACTCAGATGAACCGGCTCATCCAACCACGGTCTTTGTCCTCATCGATACTAGAGAATAGAGATTTTAAGGATCGACATTGTAATTTTATCAAACCCACACGATAAAGTCAGGGACTGTACAGTCTGATCAGATGATCGAGGATAAAAGACATCCCCTCAACTTGGCTCAAAAAGAACCTGATTAAGTAAACGATTTGCTAGAATGAGGGGTAGATCTGGCCAAGTATCACTCGGTATCGTTGGCAAAAGCTAAGAATAACTAGATCTATGGGACCCTAAGCCGGAATTGCAGGACCCAACGTAAATGGGTAGGTATATACACTCAAGTACCTTGCTTTATATGTAGTGATGTCCTCCTCGGAGGAAGGAAACACTATTTATTTATTATCCCACTTGCAATCCTCCTTTACTTGTCTGAGCTTGGCCTTGGTCACCAAACAAACATATCGAGACATGGGCTCGCATCGGTCTGGTGTCGATGTAGGTTTCTCAATTTTGAAATCGAATGTTATTTCACATGGCGGAGGATGCACTCCTCAATACAAGGGGCACTACCGGTTTACTCTTGGTCGATCGAGAAGATGAAGAAGCTTTTTCTTTTTGGGAAACCGGTTTAGAGGTTTTAGCCATTCCAATGCGAAAGATCCAAGAAAATGAAGTGTGTTGATCGTGAAGAGAAGGTAGAGTTCAAGGAAATTGAAAAAGGCTAATAAGACTCTGAGAATAATATAAGAATAAAGTTTGTAAGGTTGTGAAATTTGTCTACTTATAGAGGCCATTTAAGCGTGTTGGGGAATCCAAAAGGCCGACCGCTAGCCGCCTCCAATTAATGATTTTAGGAATCGCACAAAAAGCAACTTTTCAATCGCTCCAACCGTTGATGTCACGATATTGACATTAGGATCAAGGCATAAAGGATTAGTTCATAAAAAATCATAAAGGTATCCGATTTTGAGGAATTTCTCACTCGAGAACTGAAAAAGGCCTAAGGGCTATCTTTATTACAAGTTCGAGCAAATGCTAGCTCGACTGCTAAGCCCAAAGTCTATCAGAGTTTGAGGAATTTCTTACTCGAGAACTGAGAAAAGGCCTAAGGGCTATCTTTATTACAAGTTTGAGTAAATGCCCGCTCGAGTGCAAAGCTCAAGGGCAACCCGAGTTGGAGAAACTTCTCACTCGGGGACTACAAAAAGATCTAAGGATTAACTTCATTTCGAGATCTTGCTCTCACTCGGGAATCACGATGTTCCGAGTTCACATTTAAGCTCAACTCAAGGATTAACGAGAACTCGAGGGGTATTATATTGATCGATTAAAAACCTAAGGGTCTATTATATCTAAGCTTGATATTTGGGCGAGTCATTGAAATCATATAATCGAGTCTTTTACAAATAAAGATAGAATAAATTTCAGCATGGGCCGAAAGGGATACAAAAAGATCCTTTTATACTTCCAAGAAATGATTACAAAGTATAACTACGGCACCCACGAAGGATACTTACGCAGGAACAAAGAAACAAAAAACAAAAGCCAAAGAACCTAATCCACTTTTAAGACCAAGTGATCACAGCCAACTCGACGCTACACTAAAGTAGGAAGAGCGGGTCGCAATAGCTTTTACCCGAATAGAGGTCCGGGATCGAATTTCCACAGGGATCACAGGGAGTTGCGGTTGTGCTTCTAATGTCACTTCAAACATTTTTTGAGTTTTTATATTTATAACTACTATTATAAAACTAAGGATTAAAGCTAAATTATGCTAAAAGAATATTGTTAAGTTGTAATTAATGGGAAGAAGGGCATTAGGGTCGTAGCATCACCTATGTGGTTAATTGACGGGTAGATGTGACTAAGGATAGATTGACATATTTGGGGATTATGCTATAACAGTTGCACAATTGCACCCACTCTCACACCTCTCGGTAGAGGGAGTGATTTTGCCCAATTGACTCTCTCCAGACCAATTGGGTAGGCCAGTGAGACCAAGCAACTAGGGTTCAAGTAGGGTGATTACTCTCTCGAGATTTAACCCGTTAATTGGGACTACCATTTCTCATGGGTCCATCCCAATTCCTTGTTGGGTCAATTTTGGGGTCATAGACTCTCTTTCTCAAGAAGAGTCAAACCCACGAAGCTTGAATCAGTGTTTGCAACCACCAATTCTTGAATAAAAACATAAAATCAACCCAAATAACAAACACCGAATATCAATCTAACCTTTGATGGCAACACCCATCAATTACCCACACTAGGGTTGAGCCACAACCCTAGCTAATGGGTTTAGTTACACATAATTAAAGAAGAAACTGAAGAAATAGATGAAGAACTAAACATATTAATTAATTACTAAGAAGAAACTACAATAATCTATTGTTAATAGGAAGCAAAAGTGCCAAAAATGGCTAAAATATCGGTCTCACGAACTCAGCTACGTTTCTGAATACAAAACTTGACTTAAAAATGGTAAAATGTCCTATTTACACTAGGCTAGAAAAACTGGACAAAAATACCCCTGCGGGGTCAGTGCGGGCCGCACAAAAGCAACCGCGGCCGCACTGGCTCTTTTGACTTCAACTTTAAGCTCTTTGAACTGGAGGACGCGAACCACACAAATAAGTAGTGCGGCCGCGGAAGGGCTCTGGCGCGGACCGCGCGGTGACAATCGCGGCCCGCATGGCAGGGTCTTGGCAAAAATGATGGTTCTCTGAATCTCTGGACGCGGACCGCACAAATAAGTAGTGCGGCCGCGTAGCCTTATAACGGACCGCGAAAATCCTATCGCGGTCGCGTGAACTTCAGCCTGAATAACCATGTCTCTGAACCTCCTAGTGCGGCCGCAGTCACTTTTGCGCGGTCCGCACTAGGCCTTCTCCTCTTGAATTTCTTGGTCTTTGATACTTGAGCAGATTTCACTCCTTTTTTAGCCGATCTTGGACATTTCGTCACTTTATCGCTCAAACCTGCAATCAAGCACAACCTGTGAGCCTTTTTGGGACTATTTTGTAGCAATTTATACTAAAAGCATAAGTAAGTAGGGGCATAAAATATGTTAAAATCCTAACTTATCACCATATCCTCGAGAGCATCGTCTTCGAAAATCATCTTCTTGGGGGCACCATTTCTGATCTTTGGAAATGTTTGTATACGGCAGAAGGCCTATGATAAATGTAATTATATCTCCAGCAACCGAGATTGAATATTCCGTTAAAGTTTTGGGCCACAATACATTAAAAGAAAGAACAAGAAAAAGGAAAAGACCAGAAGGGAAGACTAGAAGATGTAGCTTCACCTTTTGTCACAAGAAAAGCCAAAAGGGGTTGCAAGATGTACGCGCAACAATCCAAGCGTGTTCATTCTCTGAACTCTGTTTCGGTGTAGGATGTAAAAGTTAGCAGATGATAGTGCCACCTCATTCCATGGAAAGCAAAAGGAATGAAGCACCACATCAGGTTGAAGTTAAGAGAGATGAGCAGTAGTGTAAAGTTTGCATATCTTCTGATATGGGAAGGATTCGGTGCCTTTCTCTCGTTGTCTTGAGCCGAAGCTTTGAAAAAGGGAGTCTTGGCGTAACTGGTAAAGTTGCTGCCATGTGACCTTATGATCACAGATTTGAACCATAGAAATAGGTGATTAGAGGAAGAGGTAAAAAGGGAAAGGACTAAAAGTAGATGAAGAAGGAATAATTACAGTTTTTGTTCAGCCAAGTAGCCTTTTATTTATAGAAAGTCGACGACGGGACCGGCGGCGCAAGTGGCCAACAAAGCTGAAACGTATTTGATGTTTTGGGGAAGCATGCTGACATGATATTTTCGATCACTTCGAGCGCCTGCGTCACGGGCTTGACGTCATCACGAGAGGTTTTGAGGTTCAAATCGTTTCTTATCATCTTATTCTAAGAAATGCGGGGACTATCGGTATACGGTAGAAATCGGAGAGCTCGATTTCGAAGACTTGATTACACTCCGAGCCCGAGTTTGGGAAGCTCGAAGTAAGAATCAAGCTACGCCCGGATAAGCGCACCTCGAGAAACAAATCGGGGACCCGTCATGATCTGCCTCGAGGGTAGTACAATTTTGAGGATACTCAAGAAAGAGCAGGAATTCCTCTGACACGTGGATCAGGGCATAAATTATGGGATAAGATTTGTACGAAATAGTACAAGGTTGCACTAGGTTGTTATACAACTGTACCAATAGAATTCTTTGCCATAATTGGAAATGTATCATATTAGGGTTTCCCCCTCCTATATAAAGGGGACCCCAATCATTTGTAAGGATCTCTCATTCACTGCAATAGAATAATCTACTCTGCTTTTCTCGCTTACCATGCTCAACAATTGTTCTTCAGCTTTATCATTTTTACTTTGTAGTCCATACTTTATTGTTCTTAGCTCACCTCGAGGCCCCTGAGATAATCGAGCTCGAGGCCCCTATTGCTCTAACAATACTGGTTTGGTTCATCAATTCTTCTTACTTAAGCTTAGTATTACTTGTATATTCACTAGTATTGGAATAAATCACATATCATTAAAATTAAACCACAAATTATATTTAATTGTTACTCACATTTTTTGAGTTAAACAGTTTGAGAGTCTTGTTTGGGGGAGAACTTTTCGGGACAAGTGTTAGTGTATCACTTGTATTTGTCTTTTTGTGAGGTTATTCTCTTGATATTTTATACTCTTTTTTATATAGTAAATTACTCATTTTGACGATAATCGTGATTTTTTGTCTGAAAAATTAGACTGAAGTACTACTCGCATTGAGTACAATAATAACAAAGACGGTAAAGTGATAAACGACTCAAATTGTTTTTTATTTTTTTATTTTGGGGTCATTTTGATAATGTTACTATTCTTTGCTGTCATTGTAACAGAAAACCGACATTTTCGTTTTCTGAATTATTGTAAACCCTATCTGGATGTTTGCATCAAATAAATACATGATAGTTATCACTAAATTCTAGGTTAATTAATACATACTCTCACCTATATTTATAGAGTAACCACATACATAACCACGATGTATTAATATAATCTCATGAAAATATCGAATACGAGCAAATTTTTTAATGTTAAACACCAACTTTGCTATCATTCGGGATGGCGTTTTTACAGTGACAACAAAGAAAGTAAACTGGAAATCTGTATAATTTTAGGTGCTGAAATATGTAAATATAGTAACAGCATGTTCAAAAACTCTTTTTCTCTTTTTTTTTCTCGATATAACATTCGATATTCAAATCTCATTAGTCTGACTAATTTAAATTTGTATCGAATAAGTTTAAAACGTTTGCTATCTAAGCTTCTATCTTAAAATTTGAATTCGAGATCTCTGACTAATGTAAATAAATTCTAATCAGGATTCTAATCAAAATTAAAATTTATTTTATCATCTCCCCGATGGTGTGTTTAAAAACTATTTTCTCTGTAAAAAGGTGGTTGTAGGAATTAAATCAAGTCAAACATGTGAGTATGACCGCATATACGTGGACTCACCCATTACAATACATCTCAACGACACATCACACACATCCTATTACAACACCCAAATATTTATTTATATGGAGTGTTTACGTCAAATAATATTAATTACAATTAAGTGATTAATGAGCTGAAAATATATTTTAATTAACGTATGGTTAAATTAGAGAAGTCCATATTCAAGCACATATTATATATTTATTGATATGATGTAAACATTTGATAGGATATATTTTTATTTATTCTATCATATTGTCAAGAGGCGGAGGTAGAGTACCGCTATTTGGTTTATTTAAACCCAACACTTTTGATACGAAGCATAAATTTATGTAAAAAAAATTACTAAAATTAAACTAACAAATAAAATATATGAAGTCACAACTTTAAAAATATAATAAGATTAATGCATTAATGTTGCCGCAATAAAACCATGCAACTAATCTAAGCAAGTACGTATTTATGATGGATCTCTTAAGTTTCACGTCCATACTTGCTTTTGTGGCTCAAAACTAGCCTCAAAATATATTATCAATACTTAACATTCATATCATTTGTCAAGTATGAACAGTATTTGACAACAATGAGATTTATGTAGCGCTTGAAAGGTAATTCAGACGACGTTAGCAAAATATAGTTAGGGGTGTTAATGGATATTTGAAAACGGACCAAATCGTATCATATCGAACCAAATTTTATATTTTTTTTTAATAAAACCATAGATTTTTATATAAATCTAGAACCGTACCGATAATTAGGGTAAGTTTTTTATTTTATAAAAATAAACCGAAAATATACCAAATCGTACCGAAAAAATTTACATGAAAATATAAATTTATATATTAAGTTTAAAAATAATAAAGCATTAAATTTTTCCTTGGGCATTAGAATTAGGAAAACGACTATAAGGCAACAAGTAATTAAACTCAAAATCCTAGTTCTCAAACCTATTATACTACTCCTATTGAAACTAAACTATTTCCAGCATATTCACTAGCAAGACATAGGGTATTCTAGCGATTATGAGTAGCAAACTACAACATATTGAATATGTTTACTTTCGTATGACTCAAATTTATATTTTCGAATATTTAATCTTCTATAAACTTTAATTTTGAGTCTCAGCTTGCTTAGTATCTTTCCACTTGTGTGATTTATATTTTTTTGGTCTTTGCTTAATTTCTTTTACACTCGATGGATCTATACTCTGGTCATCTTTCATGTTTTCTTAGTTCATCACCTTTTAAATAGTAAAAATGTCTAGTGAGTTTTGTTAAGTCCTATAAAAGTACGTATGTTATTGCATTCTGCTTCTACTAGTGACCTTTAAATGACATTTAAAAAAATTCGAAAATTAATTGAAACGGACCGATATCAAAAAGAAACCTACATAATTGGTACGCTTTCTAAAAGTCTAGTTTTAATTATATGTAATATAATAATCGAAAAATTATTTTATATAATAACCGACCGAACCGAATCATTGACTGGCTAGGTTGACTTTTCAACCTCGTTCCTACTCCGAATTAAAGAGGTCATCTTGGATAAATTTAATGCAAATGAGAATTAAACGAAATAATTAAAACCAATATACGTCATACAAAGACGGATCCATGATAGGATACACATGCATTGAGATTGAAATTGCACAAAATATTGGATTCAGTTCAAGAAAGAAAAATGAAAATTAAACTTATGAACGAAATGAGAAAAACTAACAAATCATAGGTGGTTCCCTTGGTTTTCTTACCATTTTTAGTTTTCATATTTTTTGAAGGAACGACGACATATTTATCATAATTGAATTTTTTTTTCTAGAAGAAAATTATAATTCTTTCATATTTGGTTAGTCCTTTTTTTGGAAGAAAAGATTTGGGCTTCTACAAATTGAGGATTCTTCCTTCTTATTCAGCAACATCCACAATGTAACCATAAGGGGTTTGTGTATACGGTAGAAATCAGAGAGCTTGATTTCGAAGACTTGATTACACTTCGAGCCCGAGTTCGGGAAGCTCGAAGTAAGAATCAAGTCAGGCCCGGATAAGCGTACCTCGAGAAGCAAATCGGGGACCCGTCATGATCAGCCTCGAGAGCGGTACAATTTCGAGGACACTCAATCGGAGAAAATATCGGTATTAGGGGTCGGTGTACCACCCATAAACCCTAAGGGAGTGCCAAGTATGGAGCTAATTGATATCAGTTCACACAACTCTCTAAATGCGGACGCAGGCACCGACCCCGTAAGGAATGCACACCGGGAAGCCCGGCGAGGGGACCAAAGAATGCCGGGAATGAAAGAAGGGAGAGTCAGCCTCCAGGTGATATTCCAAATGTTGCAAGCCCAGCAAGTCGCCATCACTAAACTTCAGAGTCAGAATAGAACTCCAAACACAGCCAAACCAGTGAACACACGGCATGCTGAACTAGCGATAGAGAGGCCCGATGAAAGTGGCTCGGGGACTGATCCCACGATTATGAGAATGCTCGAAGAGCTCGTCAAAAGGATCGAGACTGGAGAAAAGAAGATTGAAGAAAATGACAAAAAGGTGGAGAAATAGAACTCTAGGGTCGACCAGATACCGGGAGCACCTCCGATTTTGAAAGGACTAGACTCGAAGAAGTTCGTGCAAAAACCATTTCCCCAAATGCGGCTCCGAAGCCTATTCCGAAGAAATTTTGGATGCCAGATATCCCGAAATACAACGGAACCACTGATCTCAACAAGCACATCACCACATATACTTGTGGCATAAAAGGAAATGATTTGGAAGACGATGAGATTGAGTCTGTTTTGCTAAAAAAGTTTGGGAAACTCTGTCTAAGGGTGCCATGATTTGGTACCATAACTTACTCCCGAACTCTATTGATTCGTTTGCCATGTTGGCAGACTCATTTGTAAAGGCACATGCCGGTGCCATAAAAGTTGCAACAAGGAAGTCCGATGTATTCAAAATAAAGCAAGGGGAGAACGAGATGTTGAGGGAGTTTGTATCCCGTTTCTAGTTAGAACGAATAGAGTTATCACCGGTCTCTGATGACTGGGTCGTACAAGCCTTCACTCAGGGCTAAATGAACGAAGTTCGATAGCTTTGAAGCAGCTGAAGGAAAACTTGATCAAGTATACCGTTGTGACTTGGGCAGATGTGCATAACAGGTACCAGTCAAAAATTAGGGTCGAGGATGACCAGTTGAGAGCCCCCTCGGGCACAACTTATCCAAGCAGGTTACTAGCAAAGGAGTCAGGAAATGCAGACAAGGCGTCAAGGTTGATTAAGGAGAGATATCAGCCATACGTCGAGTATCGAAGAAACATTTCAAGGTGTAACATACCTCGTAATGATCGTAGAACAGATCGAAGTCAAAGTTCCCGGGGACTCATAAGCAAAATCGGGTTTGATAGGCACTTGGGACCAGTAGAGGCACCCCAATTATCGAAGTACAACTTCAGCGTTGATGCCTCGGGAATCATCTCAGCCATTGGCAAAATTAGAAATACTAGATGGCCCAAGCCTATATAGACCGATCCTTCTCAAAAGAACCCCAACTTGATGTGCAAGTATCATGGTACTCATGGGAATAAGACCGAGAATTGCAGGAAGCTCAGAGAGGAGGTAACCCAGTTGTTCAACGAGGGGCATCTTTGTGAATTTCTCAGCGACCGGGCCAAGAACCACCTTCGAGAAAGAGATGCAAAAAGGAAGAATAAGCCCGAAGAACCTCAACATGTCATTCATATGATCATCGTAGGTGTCGACGTCCCACAGGGACCCATATTCAAACGTACCAAAGTATCTATCACAAGGGAGAAGTGGACTCGGAACTACATGCCCGAGGACACCCTCACATTCAGCGAGGAAGATATCAAGGCTTTATCTCAGCCCCATAACAACGCTCCGGTAATCTCTATCCTTTAAATAAAATTCAAATTAAATGTGTTTTAGTGGATCCAGGTAGTTCAGCAAACATAATTAGATCGAGGGTCGTGGAACAACTTGGCCTGCAAGGTCAGATCGTACCTACGTCCCGAGTCCTGAATGGCTTCAACATGGCAAACGAAACAACAAAGGGAGAAATCATCTTGCTAGTAAATGTAGCCGGGATCATTCAAGATACGAAGTTCCATGTGATCGAAGACGACATGAGGTACAACGTACTCCTCGGAAGACTGTGGATACACAACATAAGGGTAGTGCCTTCAACTCTTCACCAAATGATAAAGTTCCCGGCGAAGGAAGGAGTGAAAGCAGTCTACAGAGAGCAACATGCTGCAAAGGAGATGTTTTTTATCGAGGAAATGGTGTCGATACCTGAGCCTTTGACCTCGAGCAACAAAGGTAAGCAGACGGCTAAATAGCCACCGCAGCAGGTAACCGAACTTCTTAAAATAGGGTCTATTCGGGAAGTAAAACACCCCGAGAGGTTAGCCAACATGGTTCTAAAAAGGGAAAAACAAACTTAAAATGTGCATAGATTATAAGGACCTGAACAAAACATCCTTTCCCCTTGTCCGAGGTCGATCGCACGATCAATGCCACAGTTGGCCCCGAGACCCTAACTTCTCTTGATGCCTACGGCGGACACCATCAGATTAAGATGAACCCGGAGGGCTAGGAAAAGGCTCATTTATTAATCAGGGTGTTGTAACCTATAATTACAACATAACGCCCTTCGGGCTGAAAAAATGCAGGAAAATACGCCTAGTTATCAAAATGTTCAAAAACGAATAGGCAAAACAATGGAAGTTTGTAGTAATGATATGTTGATTGAGTCCCTGTGCGCAGAGGACAATTTAATTCATTTACAGGAAACATTTACGATCTTGAGGAAATATAGCATGAAGCTTAGCCCAGAGGAATGTGCCTTCAGGGTTGGCACAGGTGAGACCCTCGACGTAGCGGCATAAAATCGAGGTACCAAAATCAGGGCTATTGGGAGTATCACGATCGAGGATAGCGTAGAGGCCATGCAAAGGCTAACAAGACAAATGGCTACCTTGGGTCAATTTTTGTCAAGGTCGTCAGATCGAAGTCACCAGTTCTTCTCTTCGCTCAAAAGGGAAAAGGGCTTCACGTGGAACCCGGGATGTCAGCGAGCCTTAGAAGAATTATAGCGATATCCACCGAGCCCGCCTTTGTTTCATACCCCGATGGCAGATGAAAAACGAGAAGCAACACTTGCTGGAATGATCACCCAAAAGCAAAATATCAAAAGGCACTACAATAGGAGGACCAACCTCCAACATTTCGGAGTCGGGGACTTAGTTCTATGAAAAGTCACCCTCGATACCACTGCTAAGGTTTGATTTTATCCTTTTGTCCATTTGAGTTTGAAGCTAACTCATTACAGATTTTGGATTGACGGCATACTATCTCGGAGGCATCATTTCTACACGAATGCCCTAGGTTTTAAAGCATGCATTGCGCTCTTTTTCCCTTAGACCGGATTTTGTCCCAAATAGGTTTTACCGGTAAGGTTTTAAACGAGGAAACAATTATGTGCTACCTATGAAAAATTCAACAGTATCCAAGGCTTCTTTTCAATCAACAACGAATACTAGGGGGCATCACCCTTGGAGGCTATATTTTTGAAAAATACTTCATGCTTAAGAGGGCCTCAATAGGAAAACTTTGTAATGGGCCAAACGGTTAAATGAACTGTGTCCATATAGAATAGTCGAGCCCCGGCGGCTGAACATGTACACATATATCGACTATTTGAAGAAGCATTTTAGTTATATCAAAAACACTTGGTATCTCAAAGAAGTTTACTATCATACGAGCTCTACACCTACAATCCTACGGGAAGCGGCTCAAGGACCAAAGCACCCTGAAATACTTTGGGACTGTCACTAACATTCAATACATCCGAGTCACTGAAAACTCGGACTCATAAGACCTCAAAGAGGCACCCCCTCGAAACAAAGACCAAGGCCAATATACACGGGGACTAACTTTTCGAACAAGTTCGGAAAAGTTATCGGGAAACAAATCCAAGTGACGTACCCGAAGGCTACGGCCACATAAAAAACTACTGTCATATGAAGGCTACGGCCAAATTTACGCAGCTCGGAGACGTCCGACTTCCATATAAATTAAAGGCCTTCAAATATTGAAAAAACAGTTAAATCAGGCTACCCTCGGCAAAAGCAAAATATGAAGGGCTTCGATAAATTCAGCCCCCGAAAAATCTGAGGGCCTCGATAAATCCAGCCCTCAATTAATCCAAGGGCTTCGATAACATCAGCCTTCGGAAATACCTCAAGAGGTATCCAATTATGTTTACTCAAACAAATAATCAATAAGGTTCCAATACGTCAAACCTTCGAAAAAACCCAACGGGTACAAAAAACACATGTTATGGCATAACTAAATTTTCACCAAGTCTTTTAGCCGAAATGAGGGAAATATTACATAGCCATTTTAAAGGCCGAAACGGCCCAACTTAAAGAATCTATGGGCCAATTTTAAAAGAGCCTAAGGGCCGATAAATAAGAGCCCAAGGGCCAACTTCGAAAGGCGTAAGGGCCAAAAACTTATAGTTTGAGACTCCGCTCTCATTTCAATATGGACTCAAGGTTCACAATATCCCGAGCTCACATCAGAACGATTTAAACTTAGCTCGAAGATTTTTATATCTGTCGATAAATATCTAATAGTTTATAATACCCCGAACCTTAAACCAATCCTCGGACTAATCATTCAAATGAAGTCTTCCATAAATAAAGGCAATATTAAATCCAGTACAAACCAAAGACGAGATAAAAAGTTCCCCTCGTATTTCCAGAAGATGATTACATGAAGTATTTACACAAGGGAGGCATACAAAGAAACAAAATAAAGTAACCTAAAACTACTTCGGGGCCACATCTTTGGCAGCTGCATCTTCAGGAGTCGCATCTTCGAGAGCATCATCCTTGGGGACTTCATCTTCGTCTCCTTCACTCTCAGAGCTACTGGCTGAATCATCCTCATCGAAAAGCAGATCGGTAACCTATTCTTCCAAAATCTTCGTCGTTTCAATATCGGCTGAAAGATCGAAGCCGCGAGCATGTACATCCTCGAGGTTATCCTCCAGGATTGTCGCCTAACGTGTTCAAGAGTACTTGATAACTTAGCCTCTGCCGTATAAGAGATCTCCTTTTCCCGAACATTAGCTGCTTCGGCATCGGCTCGATACAAAGTTATGATTGCTACAGCATCAGATTTGGCCTTGTCCAGCTCAGCAGGAGATCTGGTTTTAAGCTCCTCGATTTTGAGGCCTCGAGCTAGGCTCTCCTCCTTCACACCTCGAAGCTGGTGTTCGAGTGAAGCTAGATGCTCTCTTAGAGTTTCTTTCCCAGAGGCGAGGTTGTCCATACCTTTCCTACACCCCAGGGTCTCGGCTTCTTTCATCTTAAGCTCCTCCCGAAGCTGCGTCTCCAAGTCAGCCTTCTGATGAAACTGCAAAATTAAAAGTGTCAGTCGCCAAAACAAACAAGTGCGTAACAGACCCTCAAGAGCTGTATTACCTTCTCAACATACTCGTCCGACCTTGGCATGCCTGCGTAAACTCAACTCGTAAATCATAGATCTCCATATCTTTCTTAGCATAGAGGGTTTTGAAGACGTCCCTCTCCTCCAAAATTTTCTTAAGCTCAGTCTTGCATCGAGCAAGATCGGCTTGGGACTTGGAAAATGCCCTTTTATAGAGCATCACAGCCTTCATAAAAAGGGAGGAAAGATAGATTCAGAATAGCTAAAACAAAGGTGCAGGCATAAAAAACAGAAAACTCACTTGTTTAAAGAGTCTACGAGCCTCATCAAAAATGAAAGAAGCATCTGGGTCGGGGCCATCTTCAAGCTCTGCGAGACATTCTCGAAAGATGTCATGCCCTCCAAGGCTTGCTTCCACTTCAGAAGACCTCATATTCTGAGCATCTCAGACTTGTCCCTCGGAGAACTCGGGGCCGGGAGGTGAATCATCTACATTGATTACCCCAAGTGATCCACTCGGGGCGTTCTCTTTTATTTGAAGAGGCTCGGCATCAGGACGTTCGTCCTCGCCCACCAAATGGCCTCATAGGAGAGGTACCTTTTTTTGCACGATGGCTCGGGACTTTGTTTGAACTCCCTTCGGAGATTTCTTCGGCTCTAGAATGAGCCACATCAACCGTCACCGGCTCGATGATGTCGAAGCACCAGCATTTTTTCTTTCACGGGTTACCCGCAGGCAGTCGTCATCTTCTTCTTCCTCCTGATCCCGAAGGCATTGGTCCGTTTCCGGAGATAAGGTCGTTGTATCGGCCTTAGGCCTTCGAGCCATGCTCTTCTTTGGCTTCGGGGGATTTTCAGATTACTCTTTTTTTTTCTTTCTTTAGAAGACTTCGGAACCTCTACTTCATCAGCCGGGGCCAGCCACAAATCAACGGCATCTCCAAGACCTGCATGAAACTGAGGTAAGTATCCCATGACAGAAGCACAAGAAAACAAACAAGAGAACTCATCATGGTTTAGGCCTCCCATCGACCCTTGGCCAGATCTCGCCAGCAACGCTCCGAATAAGAGGAAGCGGAGGCCAACTTTTGGACCCAGCCCTCGAGGTACGGGACCCCACCAGGGAACCAAGCAGCGACTGCACCATCGTAAAGGGGTTAGATTAATGAAAAATGTAAAACCGATGAAAAGAAAGAAAAAAAGCAGGGTATAAACCTGCTACGTACTCATGTTTCATGTTCTACTCCTCGGGGAACATCATCCAATCAGCAAGAATCAAATTGGAGGTCCTGGCTCAGATGAACCGGCTCATCCAACCACGGTCTTTGTCCTCATCGATACTAGAGAATAGAGATTTTAAGGATCGACATTGTAATTTTATCAAACCCACACGATAAAGTCAGGGACTGTACAGTCTGATCAGATGATCGAGGATAAAAGACATCCCCTTAACTTGGCTCAAAAAGAACCTGATTAAGTAAACGATTTGCTAGAATGAGGGGTAGATCTGGCCAAGTATCACTCGGTATCGTTGGCAAAAGCTAAGAATAACTAGATCTATGGGACCCTAAGCCGGAATTGCAGGACCCAACGTAAATGGGTAGGTATATACACTCAAGTACCTTGCTTTATATGTAGTGATGTCCTCCTCGGAGGAAGGAAACACTATTTATTTATTATCCCACTTGCAATCCTCCTTTACTTGTCTGAGCTTGGCCTTGGTCACCAAACAAACATATCGAGACATGGGCTCGCATCGGTCTGGTGTCGATGTAGGTTTCTCAATTTTGAAATCGAATGTTATTTCACATGGCGGAGGATGCACTCCTCAATACAAGGGGCACTACCGGTTTACTCTTGGTCGATCGAGAAGATGAAGAAGCTTTTTCTTTTTGGGAAACCGGTTTAGAGGTTTTAGCCATTCCAATGCGAAAGATCCAAGAAAATGAAGTGTGTTGATCGTGAAGAGAAGGTAGAGTTCAAGGAAATTGAAAAAGGCTAATAAGACTCTGAGAATAATATAAGAATAAAGTTTGTAAGGTTGTGAAATTTGTCTACTTATAGAGGCCATTTAAGCGTGTTGGGGAATCCAAAAGGCCGACCGCTAGCCGCCTCCAATTAATGATTTTAGGAATCGCACAAAAAGCAACTTTTCAATCGCTCCAACCGTTGATGTCACGATATTGACATTAGGATCAAGGCATAAAGGATTAGTTCATAAAAAATCATAAAGGTATCCGATTTTGAGGAATTTCTCACTCGAGAACTGAAAAAGGCCTAAGGGCTATCTTTATTACAAGTTCGAGCAAATGCCAGCTCGACTGCTAAGCCCAAAGTCTATCAGAGTTTGAGGAATTTCTTACTCGAGAACTGAGAAAAGGCCTAAGGGCTATCTTTATTACAAGTTTGAGTAAATGCCCGCTCGAGTGCAAAGCTCAAGGGCAACCCGAGTTGGAGAAACTTCTCACTCGGGGACTACAAAAAGATCTAAGGATTAACTTCATTTCGAGATCTTGCTCTCACTCGGGAATCACGATGTTCCGAGTTCACATTTAAGCTCAGCTCAAGGATTAACGAGAACTCGAGGGGTATTATATTGATCGATTAAAAACCTAAGGGTCTATTATATCTAAGCTTGATATTTGGGCGAGTCATTGAAATCATATAATCGAGTCTTTTACAAATAAAGATAGAATAAATTTCAGCATGGGCCGAAAGGGATACAAAAAGATCCTTTTATACTTCCAAGAAATGATTACAAAGTATAACTACGGCACCCACGAAGGATACTTACGCAGGAACAAAGAAACAAAAAACAAAAGCCAAAGAACCTAATCCACTTTTAAGACCAAGTGATCACAGCCAACTCGACGCTACACTAAAGTAGGAAGAGCGGGTCGCAATAGCTTTTACCCGAATAGAGGTCCGGGATCGAATTTCCACAGGGATCACAGGGAGTTGCGGTTGTGCTTCTAATGTCACTTCAAACATTTTTTGAGTTTTTATATTTATAACTACTATTATAAAACTAAGGATTAAAGCTAAATTATGCTAAAAGAATATTGTTAAGTTGTAATTAATGGGAAGAAGGGCATTAGGGTCGTAGCATCACCTATGTGGTTAATTGACGGGTAGATGTGACTAAGGATAGATTGACATATTTGGGGATTATGCTATAACAGTTGCACAATTGCACCCACTCTCACACCTCTCGGTAGAGGGAGTGATTTTGCCCAATTGACTCTCTCCAGACCAATTGGGTAGGCCAGTGAGACCAAGCAACTAGGGTTCAAGTAGGGTGATTACTCTCTCGAGATTTAACCCGTTAATTGGGACTACCATTTCTCATGGGTCCATCCCAATTCCTTGTTGGGTCAATTTTGGGGTCATAGACTCTCTTTCTCAAGAAGAGTCAAACCCACGAAGCTTGAATCAGTGTTTGCAACCACCAATTCTTGAATAAAAACATAAAATCAACCCAAATAACAAACACCGAATATCAATCTAACCTTTGATGGCAACACCCATCAATTACCCACACTAGGGTTGAGCCACAACCCTAGCTAATGGGTTTAGTTACACATAATTAAAGAAGAAACTGAAGAAATAGATGAAGAACTAAACATATTAATTAATTACTAAGAAGAAACTACAATAATCTATTGTTAATAGGAAGCAAAAGTGCCAAAAATGGCTAAAATATCGGTCTCACGAACTCAGCTACGTTTCTGAATACAAAACTTGACTTAAAAATGGTAAAATGTCCTATTTACACTAGGCTAGAAAAACTGGACAAAAATACCCCTGCGGGGTCAGTGCGGGCCGCACAAAAGCAACCGCGGCCGCACTGGCTCTTTTGACTTCAACTTTAAGCTCTTTGAACTGGAGGACGCGAACCACACAAATAAGTAGTGCGGCCGCGGAAGGGCTCTGGCGCGGACCGCGCGGTGACAATCGCGGCCCGCATGGCAGGGTCTTGGCAAAAATGATGGTTCTCTGAATCTCTGGACGCGGACCGCACAAATAAGTAGTGCGGCCGCGTAGCCTTATAACGGACCGCGAAAATCCTATCGCGGTCGCGTGAACTTCAGCCTGAATAACCATGTCTCTGAACCTCCTAGTGCGGCCGCAGTCACTTTTGCGCGGTCCGCACTAGGCCTTCTCCTCTTGAATTTCTTGGTCTTTGATACTTGAGCAGATTTCACTCCTTTTTGAGCCGATCTTGGACATTTCGTCACTTTATCGCTCAAACCTGCAATCAAGCACAACCTGTGAGCCTTTTTGGGACTATTTTGTAGCAATTTATACTAAAAGCATAAGTAAGTAGGGGCATAAAATATGTTAAAATCCTAACTTATCACCATATCCTCGAGAGCATCGTCTTCGAAAATCATCTTCTTGGGGGCACCATTTCTGATCTTTGGAAATGTTTGTATACGGCAGAAGGCCTATGATAAATGTAATTATATCTCCAGCAACCGAGATTGAATATTCCGTTAAAGTTTTGGGCCACAATACATTAAAAGAAAGAACAAGAAAAAGGAAAAGACCAGAAGGGAAGACTAGAAGATGTAGCTTCACCTTTTGTCACAAGAAAAGCCAAAAGGGGTTGCAAGATGTACGCGCAACAATCCAAGCGTGTTCATTCTCTGAACTCTGTTTCGGTGTAGGATGTAAAAGTTAGCAGATGATAGTGCCACCTCATTCCATGGAAAGCAAAAGGAATGAAGCACCACATCAGGTTGAAGTTAAGAGAGATGAGCAGTAGTGTAAAGTTTGCATATCTTCTGATATGGGAAGGATTCGGTGCCTTTCTCTCGTTGTCTTGAGCCGAAGCTTTGAAAAAGGGAGTCTTGGCGTAACTGGTAAAGTTGCTGCCATGTGACCTTATGATCACAGATTTGAACCATAGAAATAGGTGATTAGAGGAAGAGGTAAAAAGGGAAAGGACTAAAAGTAGATGAAGAAGGAATAATTACAGTTTTTGTTCAGCCAAGTAGCCTTTTATTTATAGAAAGTCGACGACGGGACCGGCGGCGCAAGTGGCCAACAAAGCTGAAACGTATTTGATGTTTTGGGGAAGCATGCTGACATGATATTTTCGATCACTTCGAGCGCCTGCGTCACGGGCTTGACGTCATCACGAGAGGTTTTGAGGTTCAAATCGTTTCTTATCATCTTATTCTAAGAAATGCGGGGACTATCGGTATACGGTAGAAATCGGAGAGCTCGATTTCGAAGACTTGATTACACTCCGAGCCCGAGTTTGGGAAGCTCGAAGTAAGAATCAAGCTACGCCCGGATAAGCGCACCTCGAGAAGCAAATCGGGGACCCGTCATGATCTGCCTCGAGGGTAGTACAATTTTGAGGATACTCAAGAAAGAGCAGGAATTCCTCTGACACGTGGATCAGGGCATAAATTATGGGATAAGATTTGTACGAAATAGTACAAGGTTGCACTAGGTTGTTATACAACTGTACCAATAGAATTCTTTGCCATAATTGGAAATGTATCATATTAGGGTTTCCCCCTCCTATATAAAGGGGACCCCAATCATTTGTAAGGATCTCTCATTCACTGCAATAGAATAATCTACTCTGCTTTTCTCGCTTACCATGCTCAACAATTGTTCTTCAGCTTTATCATTTTTACTTTGTAGTCCATACTTTATTGTTCTTAGCTCACCTCGAGGCCCCTGAGATAATCGAGCTCGAGGCCCCTATTGCTCTAACAATACTGGTTTGGTTCATCAATTCTTCTTACTTAAGCTTAGTATTACTTGTATATTCACTAGTATTGGAATAAATCACATATCATTAAAATTAAACCACAAATTATATTTAATTGTTACTCACATTTTTTGAGTTAAACAGTTTGAGAGTCTTGTTTGGGGGAGAACTTTTCGGGACAAGTGTTAGTGTGCCACTTGTATTTGTCTTTTTGTGAGGTTATTCTCTTGATATTTTATACTCTTTTTTATATAGTAGATTACTCATTTTGACGATAATCGTGATTTTTTGTCTGAAAAATTAGACTGAAGTACTACTCGCATTGAGTACAATAATAACAAAGACGGTAAAGTGATAAACGACTCAAATTGTTTTTTATTTTTTTATTTTGGGGTCATTTTGATAATGTTACTATTCTTTGCTGTCATTGTAACAGAAAACCGACATTTTCGTTTTCTGAATTATTGTAAACCCTATCTGGATGTTTGCATCAAATAAATACATGATAGTTATCACTAAATTATAGGTTAATTAATACATACTCTCACCTATATTTATAGAGTAACCACATACATAACCACGATGTATTAATATAATCTCATGAAAATATCGAATACGAGCAAATTTTTTAATGTTAAACACCAACTTTGCTATCATTCGGGATGGCGTTTTTACAGTGACAACAAAGAAAGTAAACTGGAAATCTGTATAATTTTAGGTGCTGAAATATGTAAATATAGTAACAGCATGTTCAAAAACTCTTTTTCTCTTTTTTTTTCTCGATATAACATTCGATATTCAAATCTCATTAGTCTGACTAATTTAAATTTGTATCGAATAAGTTTAAAACGTTTGCTATCTAAGCTTCTATCTTAAAATTTGAATTCGAGATCTCTGACTAATGTAAATAAATTCTAATCAGGATTCTAATCAAAATTAAAATTTATTTTATCATCTCCCCGATGGTGTGTTTAAAAACTATTTTCTCTGTAAAAAGGTGGTTGTAGGAATTAAATCAAGTCAAACATGTGAGTATGACCGCATATACGTGGACTCACCCATTACAATACATCTCAACGACACATCACACACATCCTATTACAACACCCAAATATTTATTTATATGGAGTGTTTACGTCAAATAATATTAATTACAATTAAGTGATTAATGAGCTGAAAATATATTTTAATTAACGTATGGTTAAATTAGAGAAGTCCATATTCAAGCACATATTATATATTTATTGATATGATGTAAACATTTGATAGGATATATTTTTATTTATTCTATCATATTGTCAAGAGGCGGAGGTAGAGTACCGCTATTTGGTTTATTTAAACCCAACACTTTTGATACGAAGCATAAATTTATGTAAAAAAAATTACTAAAATTAAACTAACAAATAAAATATATGAAGTCACAACTTTAAAAATATAATAAGATTAATGCATTAATGTTGCCGCAATAAAACCATGCAACTAATCTAAGCAAGTACGTATTTATGATGGATCTCTTAAGTTTCACGTCCATACTTGCTTTTGTGGCTCAAAACTAGCCTCAAAATATATTATCAATACTTAACATTCATATCATTTGTCAAGTATGAACAGTATTTGACAACAATGAGATTTATGTAGCGCTTGAAAGGTAATTCAGACGACGTTAGCAAAATATAGTTAGGGGTGTTAATGGATATTTGAAAACGGACCAAATCGTATCATATCGAACCAAATTTTATATTTTTTTTTAATAAAACCATAGATTTTTATATAAATCTAGAACCGTACCGATAATTAGGGTAAGTTTTTTATTTTATAAAAATAAACCGAAAATATACCAAATCGTACCGAAAAAATTTACATGAAAATATAAATTTATATATTAAGTTTAAAAATAATAAAGCATTAAATTTTTCCTTGGGCATTAGAATTAGGAAAACGACTATAAGGCAACAAGTAATTAAACTCAAAATCCTAGTTCTCAAACCTATTATACTACTCCTATTGAAACTAAACTATTTCCAGCATATTCACTAGCAAGACATAGGGTATTCTAGCGATTATGAGTAGCAAACTACAACATATTGAATATGTTTACTTTCGTATGACTCAAATTTATATTTTTGAATATTTAATCTTCTATAAACTTTAATTTTGAGTCTCAGCTTGCTTAGTATCTTTCCACTTGTGTGATTTATATTTTTTTGGTCTTTGCTTAATTTCTTTTACACTCGATGGATCTATACTCTGGTCATCTTTCATGTTTTCTTAGTTCATCACCTTTTAAATAGTAAAAATGTCTAGTGAGTTTTGTTAAGTCCTATAAAAGTACGTATATTATTGCATTCTGCTTCTACTAGTGACCTTTAAATGACATTTAAAAAAAATTCGAAAATTAATTGAAACGGACCGATATCAAAAAGAAACCTACATAATTGGTACGCTTTCTAAAAGTCTAGTTTTAATTATATGTAATATAATAATCGAAAAATTATTTTATATAATAACCGACCGAACCGAATCATTGACTGGCTAGGTTGACTTTTCAACCTCGTTCCTACTCCGAATTAAAGAGGTCATCTTGGATAAATTTAATGCAAATGAGAATTAAACGAAATAATTAAAACCAATATACGTCATACAAAGACGGATCCATGATAGGATACACATGCATTGAGATTGAAATTGCACAAAATATTGGATTCAGTTCAAGAAAGAAAAATGAAAATTAAACTTATGAACGAAATGAGAAAAACTAACAAATCATAGGTGGTTCCCTTGGTTTTCTTACCATTTTTAGTTTTCATATTTTTTGAAGGAACGACGACATATTTATCATAATTGAATTTTTTTTTCTAGAAGAAAATTATAATTCTTTCATATTTGGTTAGTCCTTTTTTTGGAAGAAAAGATTTGGGCTTCTACAAATTGAGGATTCTTCCTTCTTATTCAGCAACATCCACAATGTAACCATAAGGGGTTTGTGTATACGGTAGAAATCAGAGAGCTTGATTTCGAAGACTTGATTACACTTCGAGCCCGAGTTCGGGAAGCTCGAAGTAAGAATCAAGTCAGGCCCGGATAAGCGTACCTCGAGAAGCAAATCGGGGACCCGTCATGATCAGCCTCGAGAGCGGTACAATTTTGAGGACACTCAATCGGAGAAAATATCGGTATTAGGGGTCGGTGTACCACCCATAAACCCTAAGGGAGTGCCAAGTATGGAGCTAATTGATATCAGTTCACACAACTCTCTAAATGCGGACGCAGGCACCGACCCCGTAAGGAATGCACACCGGGAAGCCCGGCGAGGGGACCAAAGAATGCCGGGAATGAAAGAAGGGAGAGTCAGCCTCCAGGTGATATTCCAAATGTTGCAAGCCCAGCAAGTCGCCATCACTAAACTTCAGAGTCAGAATAGAACTCCAAACACAGCCAAACCAGTGAACACACGGCATGCTGAACTAGCGATAGAGAGGCCCGATGAAAGTGGCTCGGGGACTGATCCCACGATTATGAGAATGCTCGAAGAGCTCGTCAAAAGGATCGAGACTGGAGAAAAGAAGATTGAAGAAAATGACAAAAAGGTGGAGAAATAGAACTCTAGGGTCGACCAGATACCGGGAGCACCTCCGATTTTGAAAGGACTAGACTCGAAGAAGTTCGTGCAAAAACCATTTCCCCAAATGCGGCTCCGAAGCCTATTCCGAAGAAATTTTGGATGCCAGATATCCCGAAATACAACGGAACCACTGATCTCAACAAGCACATCACCACATATACTTGTGGCATAAAAGGAAATGATTTGGAAGACGATGAGATTGAGTCTGTTTTGCTAAAAAAGTTTGGGAAACTCTGTCTAAGGGTGCCATGATTTGGTACCATAACTTACTCCCGAACTCTATTGATTCGTTTGCCATGTTGGCAGACTCATTTGTAAAGGCACATGTCGGTGCCATAAAAGTTGCAACAAGGAAGTCCGATGTATTCAAAATAAAGCAAGGGGAGAACGAGATGTTGAGGGAGTTTGTATCCCGTTTCTAGTTAGAACGAATAGAGTTATCACCGGTCTCTGATGACTGGGTCGTACAAGCCTTCACTCAGGGCTAAATGAACGAAGTTCGATAGCTTTGAAACAGCTGAAGGAAAACTTGATCAAGTATACCGTTGTGACTTGGGCAGATGTGCATAACAGGTACCAGTCAAAAATTAGGGTCGAGGATGACCAGTTGAGAGCCCCCTCGGGCACAACTTATCCAAGCAGGTTACTAGCAAAGGAGTCAGGAAATGCAGACAAGGCGTCAAGGTTGATTAAGGAGAGATATCAGCCATACGTCGAGTATCGAAGAAACATTTCAAGGTGTAACATACCTCGTAATGATCGTAGAACAGATCGAAGTCAAAGTTCCCGGGGACTCATAAGCAAAATCGGGTTTGATAGGCACTTGGGACCAGTAGAGGCACCCCAATTATCGAAGTACAACTTCAGCGTTGATGCCTCGGGAATCATCTCAGCCATTGGCAAAATTAGAAATACTAGATGGCCCAAGCCTATACAGACCGATCCTTCTCAAAAGAACCCCAACTTGATGTGCAAGTATCATGGTACTCATGGGAATAAGACCGAGAATTGCAGGAAGCTCAGAGAGGAGGTAACCCAGTTGTTCAACGAGGGGCATCTTTGTGAATTTCTCAGCGACCGGGCCAAGAACCACCTTCGAGAAAGAGATGCAAAAAGGAAGAATAAGCCCGAAGAACCTCAACATGTCATTCATATGATCATCGTAGGTGTCGACGTCCCACAGGGACCCATATTCAAACGTACCAAAGTATCTATCACAAGGGAGAAGTGGACTCGGAACTACATGCCCGAGGACACCCTCACATTCAGCGAGGAAGATATCAAGGCTTTATCTCAGCCCCATAACAACGCTCCGGTAATCTCTATCCTTTAAATAAAATTCAAATTAAATGTGTTTTAGTGGATCCAGGTAGTTCAGCAAACATAATTAGATCGAGGGTCGTGGAACAACTTGGCCTGCAAGGTCAGATCGTACCTACGTCCCGAGTCCTGAATGGCTTCAACATGGCAAACGAAACAACAAAGGGAGAAATCATCTTGCTAGTAAATGTAGCCAGGATCATTCAAGATACGAAGTTCCATGTGATCGAAGACGACATGAGGTACAACGTACTCCTCGGGAGACTGTGGATACACAACATAAGGGTAGTGCCTTCAACTCTTCACCAAATGATAAAGTTCCCGGCGAAGGAAGGAGTGAAAGCAGTCTACAGAGAGCAACATGCTGCAAAGGAGATGTTTTTTATCGAGGAAATGGTGTCGATACCTGAGCCTTTGACCTCGAGCAACAAAGGTAAGCAGACGGCTAAATAGCCACCGCAGCAGGTAACCGAACTTCTTAAAATAGGGTCTATTCGGGAAGTAAAACACCCCGAGAGGTTAGCCAACATGGTTCTAAAAAGGGAAAAACAAACTTAAAATGTGCATAGATTATAAGGACCTGAACAAAACATCTTTTCCCCTTGTCCGAGGTCGATCGCACGATCAATGCCACAGTTGGCCCCGAGACCCTAACTTCTCTTGATGCCTACGGCGGACACCATCAGATTCAGATGAACCCGGAGGGCTAGGAAAAGGCTCATTTATTAATCAGGGTGTTGTAACCTATAATTACAACATAACGCCCTTCGGGCTGAAAAAATGCAGGAAAATACGCCTAGTTATCAAAATGTTCAAAAACGAATAGGCAAAACAATGGAAGTTTGTAGTAATGATATGTTGATTGAGTCCCTGTGCGCAGAGGACAATTTAATTCATTTACAGGAAACATTTACGATCTTGAGGAAATATAGCATGAAGCTTAGCCCAGAGGAATGTGCCTTCAGGGTTGGCACAGGTGAGACCCTCGACGTAGCGGCATAAAATCGAGGTACCAAAATCAGGGCTATTGGGAGTATCACGATCGAGGATAGCGTAGAGGCCATGCAAAGGCTAACAAGACAAATGGCTACCTTGGGTCAATTTTTGTCAAGGTCATCAGATCGAAGTCACCAGTTCTTCTCTTCGCTCAAAAGGGAAAAGGGCTTCACGTGGAACCCGGGATGTCAGCGAGCCTTAGAAGAATTATAGCGATATCCACCGAGCCCGCCTTTGTTTCATACCCCGATGGCAGATGAAAAACGAGAAGCAACACTTGCTGGAATGATCACCCAAAAGCAAAATATCAAAAGGCACTACAATAGGAGGACCAACCTCCAACATTTCGGAGTCGGGGACTTAGTTCTATGAAAAGTCACCCTCGATACCACTGCTAAGGTTTGATTTTATCCTTTTGTCCATTTGAGTTTGAAGCTAACTCATTACAGATTTTGGATTGACGGCATACTATCTCGGAGGCATCATTTCTACACGAATGCCCTAGGTTTTAAAGCATGCATTGCGCTCTTTTTCCCTTAGACCGGATTTTGTCCCAAATAGGTTTTACCGGTAAGGTTTTAAACGAGGAAACAATTATGTGCTACCTATGAAAAATTCAACAGTATCCAAGGCTTCTTTTCAATCAACAACGAATACTAGGGGGCATCACCCTTGGAGGCTATATTTTTGAAAAATACTTCATGCTTAAGAGGGCCTCAATAGGAAAACTTTGTAATGGGCCAAACGGTTAAATGAACTGTGTCCATATAGAATAGTCGAGCCCCGGCGGCTGAACATGTACACATATATCGACTATTTGAAGAAGCATTTTAGTTATATCAAAAACACTTGGTATCTCAAAGAAGTTTACTATCATACGAGCTCTACACCTACAATCCTACGGGAAGCGGCTCAAGGACCAAAGCACCCTGAAATACTTTGGGACTGTCACTAACATTCAATACATCCGAGTCACTGAAAACTCGGACTCATAAGACCTCAAAGAGGCACCCCCTCGAAACAAAGACCAAGGCCAATATACACGGGGACTAACTTTTCGAACAAGTTCGGAAAAGTTATCGGGAAACAAATCCAAGTGACGTACCCGAAGGCTACGGCCACATAAAAAACTACTGTCATATGAAGGCTACGGCCAAATTTACGCAGCTCGGAGACGTCCGACTTCCATATAAATTAAAGGCCTTCAAATATTGAAAAAACAGTTAAATCAGGCTACCCTCGGCAAAAGCAAAATATGAAGGGCTTCGATAAATTCAGCCCCCGAAAAATCTGAGGGCCTCGATAAATCCAGCCCTCAATTAATCCAAGGGCATCGATAACATCAGCCTTCGGAAATACCTCAAGAGGTATCCAATTATGTTTACTCAAACAAATAATCAATAAGGTTCCAATACGTCAAACCTTCGAAAAAACCCAACGGGTACAAAAAACACATGTTATGGCATAACTAAATTTTCACCAAGTCTTTTAGCCGAAATGAGGGAAATATTACATAGCCATTTTAAAGGCCGAAACGGCCCAACTTAAAGAATCTATGGGCCAATTTTAAAAGAGCCTAAGGGCCGATAAATAAGAGCCCAAGGGCCAACTTCGAAAGGCGTAAGGGCCAAAAACTTATAGTTTGAGACTCCGCTCTCATTTCAATCTGGACTCAAGGTTCACAATATCCCGAGCTCACATCAGAACGATTTAAACTTAGCTCGAAGATTTTTATATCTGTCGATAAATATCTAATAGTTTATAATACCCCGAACCTTAAACCAATCCTCGGACTAATCATTCAAATGAAGTCTTCCATAAATAAAGGCAATATTAAATCCAGTACAAACCAAAGACGAGATAAAAAGTTCCCCTCGTATTTCCAGAAGATGATTACATGAAGTATTTACACAAGGGAGGCATACAAAGAAACAAAATAAAGTAACCTAAAACTCCTTCGGGGCCACATCTTTGGCAGCTGCATCTTCAGGAGTCGCATCTTCGAGAGCATCATCCTTGGGGACTTCATATTCGTCTCCTTCACTCTCAGAGCTACTGGCTGAATCATCCTCATCGAAAAGCAGATCGGTAACCTATTCTTCCAAAATCTTCGTCGTTTCAATATCGGCTGAAAGATCGAAGCCGCGAGCATGTACATCCTCGAGGTTATCCTCCAGGATTGTCGCCTAACGTGTTCAAGAGTACTTGATAACTTAGCCTCTGCCGTATAAGAGATCTCCTTTTCCCGAACATTAGCTGCTTCGGCATCGGCTCGATACAAAGTTATGATTGCTACAGCATCAGATTTGGCCTTGGCCAGCTCAGCAGGAGATCTGGTTTTAAGCTCCTCGATTTTGAGGCCTCGAGCTAGGCTCTCCTCCTTCACACCTCGAAGCTGGTGTTCGAGTGAAGCTAGATGCTCTCTTAGAGTTTCTTTCCCAGAGGCGAGGTTGTCCATACCTTTCCTACACCCCAGGGTCTCGGCTTCTTTCATCTTAAGCTCCTCCCGAAGCTGCGTCTCCAAGTCAGCCTTCTGATGAAACTGCAAAATTAAAAGTGTCAGTCGCCAAAACAAACAAGTGCGTAACAGACCCTCAAGAGCTGTATTACCTTCTCAACATACTCGTCCGACCTTGGCATGCCTGCGTCAACTCAACTCGTAAATCATAGATCTCCATATCTTTCTTAGCATAGAGGGTTTTGAAGACGTCCCTCTCCTCCAAAATTTTCTTAAGCTCAGTCTTGCATCGAGCAAGATCGGCTTGGGACTTGGAAAATGCCCTTTTATAGAGCATCACAGCCTTCATAAAAAGGGAGGAAAGATAGATTCAGAATAGCTAAAACAAAGGTGCAGGCATAAAAAACAAAAAACTCACTTGTTTAAAGAGTCTACGAGCCTCATCAAAAATGAAAGAAGCATCTGGGTCGGGGCCATCTTCAAGCTCTGTGAGACATTCTCGAAAGATGTCATGCCCTCCAAGGCTTGCTTCCACTTCAGAAGACCTCATATTCTGAGCATCTCAGACTTGTCCCTCGGAGAACTCGGGGCCGGGAGGTGAATCATCTACATTGATTACCCCAAGTGATCCACTCGGGGCGTTCTCTTTTATTTGAAGAGGCTCGGCATCAGGACGTTCGTCCTCGCCCACCAAATGGCCTTATAGGAGAGGTACCTTTTTTTTGCACGATGGCTCGGGACTTTGTTTGAACTCCCTTCGGAGATTTCTTCGGCTCTAGAATGAGCCACATCAACCGTCACCGGCTCGATGACGTCGAAGCACCAGCATTTTTTCTTTCACGGGTTACCCGCAGGCAGTCGTCATCTTCTTCTTCCTCCTGATCCTGAAGGCATTGGTCCGTTTCCGGAGATAAGGTCGTTGTATCGGCCTTAGGCCTTCGAGCCATGCTCTTCTTTGGCTTCGGGGGATTTTCAGATTACTCTTTTTTTTTCTTTAGAAGACTTCGGAACCTCTACTTCATCAGCCGGGGCCAGCCACAAATCAACGGCATCTCCAAGACCTGCATGAAACTGAGGTAAGTATCCCATGACAGAAGCACAAGAAAACAAACAAGAGAACTCATCATGGTTTAGGCCTCCCATCGACCCTTGGCCAGATCTCGCCAGCAACGCTCCGAATAAGAGGAAGCGGAGGCCAACTTTTGGACCCAGCCCTCGAGGTACGGGACCCCACCAGGGAACCAAGCAGCGACTGCACCATCGTAAAGGGGTTAGATTAATGAAAAATGTAAAACCGATGAAAAGAAAGAAAAAAAGCAGGGTATAAACCTGCTACGTACTCATGTTTCATGTTCTACTCCTCGGGGAACATCATCCAATCAGCAAGAATCAAATTGGAGGTCCTGGCTCAGATGAACCGGCTCATCCAACCACGGTCTTTGTCCTCATCGATACTAGAGAATAGAGATTTTAAGGATCGACATTGTAATTTTATCAAACCCACACGATAAAGTCAGGGACTGTACAGTCTGATCAGATGATCGAGGATAAAAGACATCCCCTCAACTTGGCTCAAAAAGAACCTGATTAAGTAAACGATTTGCTAGAATGAGGGGTAGATCTGGCCAAGTATCACTCGGTATCGTTGGCAAAAGCTAAGAATAACTAGATCTATGGGACCCTAAGCCGGAATTGCAGGACCCAACGTAAATGGGTAGGTATATACACTCAAGTACCTTGCTTTATATGTAGTGATGTCCTCCTCGGAGGAAGGAAACACTATTTATTTATTATCCCACTTGCAATCCTCCTTTACTTGTCTGAGCTTGGCCTTGGTCACCAAACAAACATATCGAGACATGGGCTCGCATCGGTCTGGTGTCGATGTAGGTTTCTCAATTTTGAAATCGAATGTTATTTCACATGGCGGAGGATGCACTCCTCAATACAAGGGGCACTACCGGTTTACTCTTGGTCGATCGAGAAGATGAAGAAGCTTTTTCTTTTTGGGAAACCGGTTTAGAGGTTTTAGCCATTCCAATGCGAAAGATCCAAGAAAATGAAGTGTGTTGATCGTGAAGAGAAGGTAGAGTTCAAGGAAATTGAAAAAGGCTAATAAGACTCTGAGAATAATATAAGAATAAAGTTTGTAAGGTTGTGAAATTTGTCTACTTATAGAGGCCATTTAAGCGTGTTGGGGAATCCAAAAGGCCGACCGCTAGCCGCCTCCAATTAATGATTTTAGGAATCGCACAAAAAGCAACTTTTCAATCGCTCCAACCGTTGATGTCACGATATTGACATTAGGATCAAGGCATAAAGGATTAGTTCATAAAAAATCATAAAGGTATCCGATTTTGAGGAATTTCTCACTCGAGAACTGAAAAAGGCCTAAGGGCTATCTTTATTACAAGTTCGAGCAAATTCCAGCTCGACTGCTAAGCCCAAAGTCTATCAGAGTTTGAGGAATTTCTTACTCGAGAACTGAGAAAAGGCCTAAGGGCTATCTTTATTACAAGTTTGAGTAAATGCCCGCTCGAGTGCAAAGCTCAAGGGCAACCCGAGTTGGAGAAACTTCTCACTCGGGGACTACAAAAATATCTAAGGATTAACTTCATTTCGAGATCTTGCTCTCACTCGGGAATCACGATGTTCCGAGTTCACATTTAAGCTCAGCTCAAGGATTAACGAGAACTCGAGGGGTATTATATTGATCGATTAAAAACCTAAGGGTCTATTATATCTAAGCTTGATATTTGGGAGAGTCATTGAAATCATATAATCGAGTCTTTTACAAATAAAGATAGAATAAATTTCAGCATGGGCCGAAAGGGATACAAAAAGATCCTTTTATACTTCCAAGAAATGATTACAAAGTATAACTACGGCACCCACGAAGGATACTTACGCAGGAACAAAGAAACAAAAAACAAAAGCCAAAGAACCTAATCCACTTTTAAGACCAAGTGATCACAGCCAACTCGACGCTACACTAAAGTAGGAAGAGCGGGTCGCAATAGCTTTTACCCGAATAGAGGTCCGGGATCGAATTTCCACAGGGATCACAGGGAGTTGCGGTTGTGCTTCTAATGTCACTTCAAACATTTTTTGAGTTTTTATATTTATAACTACTATTATAAAACTAAGGATTAAAGCTAAATTATGCTAAAAGAATATTGTTAAGTTGTAATTAATGGGAAGAAGGGCATTAGGGTCGTAGCATCACCTATGTGGTTAATTGACGGGTAGATGTGACTAAGGATAGATTGACATATTTGGGGATTATGCTATAACAGTTGCACAATTGCACCCACTCTCACACCTCTCGGTAGAGGGAGTGATTTTGCCCAATTGACTCTCTCCAGACCAATTGGGTAGGCCAGTGAGACCAAGCAACTAGGGTTCAAGTAGGGTGATTACTCTCTCGAGATTTAACCCGTTAATTGGGACTACCATTTCTCATGGGTCCATCCCAATTCCTTGTTGGGTCAATTTTGGGGTCATAGACTCTCTTTCTCAAGAAGAGTCAAACCCACGAAGCTTGAATCAGTGTTTGCAACCACCAATTCTTGAATAAAAACATAAAATCAACCCAAATAACAAACACCGAATATCAATCTAACCTTTGATGGCAACACCCATCAATTACCCACACTAGGGTTGAGCCACAACCCTAGCTAATGGGTTTAGTTACACATAATTAAAGAAGAAACTGAAGAAATAGATGAAGAACTAAACATATTAATTAATTACTAAGAAGAAACTACAATAATCTATTGTTAATAGGAAGCAAAAGTGCCAAAAATGGCTAAAATATCGGTCTCACGAACTCAGCTACGTTTCTGAATACAAAACTTGACTTAAAAATGGTAAAATGTCCTATTTACACTAGGCTAGAAAAACTGGACAAAAATACCCCTGCGGGGTCAGTGCGGGCCGCACAAAAGCAACCGCGGCCGCACTGGCTCTTTTGACTTCAACTTTAAGCTCTTTGAACTGGAGGACGCGAACCACACAAATAAGTAGTGCGGCCGCGGAAGGGCTCTGGCGCGGACCGCGCGGTGACAATCGCGGCCCGCATGGCAGGGTCTTGGCAAAAATGATGGTTCTCTGAATCTCTGGACGCGGACCGCACAAATAAGTAGTGCGGCCGCGTAGCCTTATAACGGACCGCGAAAATCCTATCGCGGTCGCGTGAACTTCAGCCTGAATAACCATGTCTCTGAACCTCCTAGTGCGGCCGCAGTCACTTTTGCGCGGTCCGCACTAGGCCTTCTCCTCTTGAATTTCTTGGTCTTTGATACTTGAGCAGATTTCACTCCTTTTGAGCCGATCTTGGACATTTCGTCACTTTATCGCTCAAACCTGCAATCAAGCACAACCTGTGAGCCTTTTTGGGACTATTTTGTAGCAATTTATACTAAAAGCATAAGTAAGTAGGGGCATAAAATATGTTAAAATCCTAACTTATCACCATATCCTCGAGAGCATCGTCTTCGAAAATCATCTTCTTGGGGGCACCATTTCTGATCTTTGGAAATGTTTGTATACGGCAGAAGGCCTATGATAAATGTAATTATATCTCCAGCAACCGAGATTGAATATTCCGTTAAAGTTTTGGGCCACAATACATTAAAAGAAAGAACAAGAAAAAGGAAAAGACCAGAAGGGAAGACTAGAAGATGTAGCTTCACCTTTTGTCACAAGAAAAGCCAAAAGGGGTTGCAAGATGTACGCGCAACAATCCAAGCGTGTTCATTCTCTGAACTCTGTTTCGGTGTAGGATGTAAAAGTTAGCAGATGATAGTGCCACCTCATTCCATGGAAAGCAAAAGGAATGAAGTACCACATCAGGTTGAAGTTAAGAGAGATGAGCAGTAGTGTAAAGTTTGCATATCTTCTGATATGGGAAGGATTCGGTGCCTTTCTCTCGTTGTCTTGAGCCGAAGCTTTGAAAAAGGGAGTCTTGGCGTAACTGGTAAAGTTGCTGCCATGTGACCTTATGATCACAGATTTGAACCATAGAAATAGGTGATTAGAGGAAGAGGTAAAAAGGGAAAGGACTAAAAGTAGATGAAGAAGGAATAATTACAGTTTTTGTTCAGCCAAGTAGCCTTTTATTTATAGAAAGTCGACGACGGGACCGGCGGCGCAAGTGGCCAACAAAGCTGAAACGTATTTGATGTTTTGGGGAAGCATGCTGACATGATATTTTCGATCACTTCGAGCGCCTGCGTCACGGGCTTGACGTCATCACGAGAGGTTTTGAGGTTCAAATCGTTTCTTATCATCTTATTCTAAGAAATGCGGGGACTATCGGTATACGGTAGAAATCGGAGAGCTCGATTTCGAAGACTTGATTACACTCCGAGCCCGAGTTTGGGAAGCTCGAAGTAAGAATCAAGCTACGCCCGGATAAGCGCACCTCGAGAAGCAAATCGGGGACCCGTCATGATCTGCCTCGAGGGTAGTACAATTTTGAGGATACTCAAGAAAGAGCAGGAATTCCTCTGACACATGGATCAGGGCATAAATTATGGGATAAGATTTGTACGAAATAGTACAAGGTTGCACTAGGTTGTTATACAACTGTACCAATAGAATTCTTTGCCATAATTGGAAATGTATCATATTAGGGTTTCCCCCTCCTATATAAAGGGGACCCCAATCATTTGTAAGGATCTCTCATTCACTGCAATAGAATAATCTACTCTGCTTTTCTCGCTTACCATTCTCAACAATTGTTCTTCAGCTTTATCATTTTTACTTTGTAGTCCATACTTTATTGTTCTTAGCTCACCTCGAGGCCCCTGAGATAATCGAGCTCGAGGCCCCTATTGCTCTAACAATACTGGTTTGGTTCATCAATTCTTCTTACTTAAGCTTAGTATTACTTGTATATTCACTAGTATTGGAATAAATCACATATCATTAAAATTAAACCACAAATTATATTTAATTGTTACTCACATTTTTTGAGTTAAACAGTTTGAGAGTCTTGTTTGGGGGAGAACTTTTCGGGACAAGTGTTAGTGTGCCACTTGTATTTGTCTTTTTGTGAGGTTATTCTCTTGATATTTTATACTCTTTTTTATATAGTAGATTACTCATTTTGACGATAATCGTGATTTTTTGTCTGAAAAATTAGACTGAAGTACTACTCGCATTGAGTACAATAATAACAAAGACGGTAAAGTGATAAACGACTCAAATTTTTTTTTATTTTTTTATTTTGGGGTCATTTTGATAATGTTACTATTCTTTGCTGTCATTGTAACAGAAAACCGACATTTTCGTTTTCTGAATTATTGTAAACCCTATCTGGATGTTTGCATCAAATAAATACATGATAGTTATCACTAAATTATAGGTTAATTAATACATACTCTCACCTATATTTATAGAGTAACCACATACATAACCACGATGTATTAATATAATCTCATGAAAATATCGAATACGAGCAAATTTTTTAATGTTAAACACCAACTTTGCTATCATTCGGGATGGCGTTTTTACAGTGACAACAAAGAAAGTAAACTGGAAATCTGTATAATTTTAGGTGCTGAAATATGTAAATATAGTAACAGCATGTTCAAAAACTCTTTTTCTCTTTTTTTTTCTCGATATAACATTCGATATTCAAATCTCATTAGTCTGACTAATTTAAATTTGTATCGGATAAGTTTAAAACATTTGCTATCTAAGCTTCTATCTTAAAATTTGAATTCGAGATCTCTGACTAATGTAAATGAATTCTAATCAAGATTCTAATCAAAATTAAAATTTATTTTATCATCTCCCGATGATGTGTTTAAAAACTATTTTATCTAAAAAGGTGGTTGTAGGAATTAAATCAAGTCAAACATGTGAGTATGAACTCACCCATTACAATACATCTCAATAACACATTACACACATCCTATTACAATACCTAAATATTTATTCATATTGAGTGTTTACGTCAACTAATATAAATTGTAATTAAATAATTTAATGAGCTGAAAATATATTTTAATTAACGTATGTTTAAATTAGAGAAGTCCATATTCAAGCACATATCATGTATTTATTGATCCGGTGTAAACATGTGATAAGATAAATTTTTATTTATCCTATCATATTGTCAAGAGACAGATTTAGACCGGTACCCAACACTTTTTTGATGCAGAGCATAAGCAGAGGCGTAGTCAGAATTTTTACCTTTAAGGAAAAAACTTACTCGCACCGGGTGTTTACACCCAACCAATAAGCAAATGACATATGTCATTATCTTTAACTATGATTATTAATACTTAACTATAGTTAACACATGATCTTAAATAATACTAATATTAAAAAATTTAATATATAGTCTATTGTTTTTATGGTATCACAGGCCATTACCAAATAATTTATTCCCAAATTTCACAAAAATTATGCAAAAATTACTTTGTCTCTCAACTCTATTTCTTGACAACATTATTTCCCGCAAGAGATTTAAAATTATACAAAGTCATACCATCAATTTCAACATTGAACACCATTTATTATTTTGCGTCGAATCTAACTTAGTAATAAAAAAGTACAAATTACTATCATAATCTATGCTTCCCAAGTCTAAGAGTGCAAGACTAATTGAGCAACATATATACGAGCAACTAATTGAGCAACATACTAGTAAAAGAACGGAAACCTTAATGGCTTGGCTCTTAATCTAATTCCCAACTACATATATTGTTGTTTTGGAATTATGCTTTACGCTCGAAGAAGATCAGAAATAATCAGTACTTTGAAATTTAGCCAAACACTTGAAGAAGATTAGGAATAAAAGAAAGAAGAACAAGGAAGTTTACGGCAACCTTAAGTTTTTCTGAAGTAATGTTATGACTTACTTCCTTTTTTAATTTTTATTTACTTATTTTAAATAAAATTTTTAATAGACCTTAGCTTATCTTACATGGTTAACTTAACTACATTGCGTGTAAACACCTAGTACGGATAAGTTTTTACCTAGTATTACATTAAAAGTCTTAAACATATTTTAATAGTATCTTTTTCCACATAATGGAGGAAGGAGCGAAAGGGAGTCATTGGATAAATTACGGTCACTCTTGTTGTGGATTTTAACGAAAACGAATTTACTGTTGCTTTTTAATAATTCTTTTGACAAAAATGAGATTTGACTTTTCAACCTCGTTCCTAATTAATCCGAATTAAAGAGGTCATCTTGGATAAATTTGATGCAAATCCTATCTGCTACAAGAAGTAATCAAAACCAATATACGTCATATGCAGAAACGAACCCTAATTTTGAGTAAGGTTGTGGATTATAAAAAAGGCGTCTTACTGGCTTCTAGATAGATAAACTATCTGTATTAAATAAATTCTTAGCACCAATATAAAATCTTGGTCAAAGCTATTAGGTTGCCAAACGCACCCTTTCTTAAGATTGTTTGGCTTCTTGGCAAAGAGTATGTTTCAAATTCGTTGTTCTTTTTTTTTTTTAATTTTTATGGGTAGTATAGGGGGAAACGAGAGCAAGAAGGTGAACGACGGGGTAAATATAAAGATTCAAGTATTCGCTCTACATGGCAAAATAGGTTTTCCATGGAAATTGCATATAATATCGGATTCAGTTCAAGAAAGAAAAATGAAAATTTATGACGAAGTAAGATTTAAGAAAAATAACAAACCCCCTCTAACTCTTGTGCCTGGTTGTTTATAAGATTGCACTTTAATTTCCACTTGAACTTCTATTTCAAAATTGACTAAAAGATAACAACGTAAAACTTATAACTTTTATGAAGTGGTTTGGTATAATGGTGGAATATCTCATGGGATTAGTTATCCTACCTTATATATGGGATAACTAATCACACTCTTTTAGTGTAAAAGTTATCATGGAATTAGCTAATACCTCAAAACAAACATGGGATAAAGTTAATCCCAAACTTTATCACGGGATTATTATTTTTATCCCAGGTACCAAACGACCCCTAATTACTAAAAGATTAATGGGAAACCCATTTCAAAGAACATTTCACCACATATGCAAGTAGGGGTGTTCAAACCGAACCGAAAAACCGCACCAAACCGAAAAAGTTGGTATGACTTGGTTTGGTATTAAGTAAAAAAATCTGAACCAAACCAATATATAAATATATAAATTTTATTTATATTTTTAAGGCTTTATAGTGAATTTTCTTTAGAAAATGTAGAAATATTTGGGATCCTCTCATGTATTAACCTTGAAAGTGTAAATTAATAAAAAAACTATTGTTAGACGACTACGAAAATAACTATCATGTGTTACTAAAAAAACTCTCCCATTAGAATATTTTAATAGATCATATGTTTGTCAATTTTTTTCCATATTTACTAAACATATATTCACTTATCAAAGCTTTATCTATAATTTTAACAAAGTAAGATTGAAATAATATTCATGTAACAAAAAAACCCTGAAAACCCGACAAAACCAAATCAATCCAAACCGATATAATTGATTTGGTTTGGTTTTGATAAAAACCGAACCAACCCGGTTCATGTACACCCCTATGCAAGAATTGATAGGAAACACGCCTAATCAGATTGATGTCCCATTAGACAGGTATAAGGTGTCAAAAAATGTGCTCGAAGATTGGGCCCTGTGTTGCAGCAAACTGCCGACAAACGTGATGGACCTCAGCAATGTGACATCAATTAACGCACATTCACGACAAATCGCTGTCACAGACTCTCACTTGGGAAAGATTTTCAATACTTTCTTATGATCATGAATCATGATCTGACCGAGAGAGTACGATACATTAATAGGTGTTAAAGAATTAACTCCTTTTTGTGAACTTAACTTACTCGACCAAAGGATGCAGTGGAATTTGATTTTGACGAGGATTGCTATTGGAAACTATCTTCAAACCCCAAATTTTAAGTTGATAGATCCTGACCCTTTAAAATATTTTGAAATAAGTATAGATCGATCTAAAATATTGCAATTTTAAAGGATGATGGTTTTCTCAAACAATCGACAGCCTAGCTGCTTTCTTTCTTTCTTTTGCGGTCAACATGTCATTGCATCATCAACTCGATCATACTTCAGAAAAAGAGTGCGACAAAGAGCTACAACAGATACAGTCAACTTTACCATGAGAAGCCAATACGCAGACATAGTATTTACTGTCATTGCATCACGACGTATAGGACAAGATAATCTGCACTTATTTCAGAACTGGACATTCCATCAAACCCTTGATTTCGATGTCCCAACTTCACTGCCACATGCACCAATTGATTACTACCTAGTCAAGTCCATTTTCTTCTGCTACAAACTTTGCATCCCCACAACATTGTCAATTAGCGGCCAAACCTACAACAGTAAACCTGATTTGTATAATGACCGAGGAGGGCTACCCAATTTGCAAGCAGGCCCCAAATAAAGGGAAAGGATCGAATCTACATCGCAAAATGGAATTTTTGAAGTAAAACCTCACACAAGCGAATGGTAAATTCCACTGCAAGTCTAACCAACCGGTTCTAAACTCTCGTACTGCAGGCGTTATAAGTTACTAACACAGAACTAGCAATATTAACTAAAAAATACAGTTCCATTCGCTGGATGAACTATCCCATGCGTATATACACACCAGAATAGCAATAATGATAATTTTCCCTCCATGACACCCCAAAAAAGAAGAGACCATAATCAATAGTCGACTTGAGGCCAAAACAAACGGCAACTTAACATTCTATTGGAAACAAATCAAATTGTGTAAAATGAAAAAAAAATGTTCCCTATTGGGCCTGGTCATCTTGGAATCTCTGGGAAACATCACTGCGCAGCATCTGCATGAATTCCTGCAGGAATAGGATATAAAAATGAGATCACACCAACACATCCAGTGGGATACTGTGGGTCCGGAGAAAAAAAATGAGATCACCCCCTAAAGAAATATCAAACTCAAATTATGAATGCAGCTACTCACGTTTGCTAGGCCCTCCGCACTACACAGTTCATCAACAAGACTTTGATCAGTACTTCCACTATGATGCAAAGATTCCGTACTTTCAACCAAAGACCGGAAAATCTCTGCAGGCGGACTATTGTTCTCAATTCTCTGGGCCACCTCATGAAGGTCCATCTGAAAAGATTGCAATTGAAATGTAAAACTTAATTTGCAATTTGATCAAAGCAAAGGGAATGTAAGAATTAATTGTGTTTGCAATGACTTGAAGCAGTAGCTTTCTTGAAACAAAATGCAGAGGAATCCTATAATATGAAAGGTTCAACATGTAGACAAGTTAAGAAGCAAAGATACACCTGAAGGAACACAACAAATACGATAAAATGAGGAATTAGTTAACCTTAGAGACCTACTAATCAATCAAACAGGAATGTTACATGAAAGGAAGAATGGGAAGAACACTAAAAAAGAGGCTTGGGAACCAAAGCACTCCTTCCATCTCATTGTCTGTCAGACTTCATAACTTGGAATGTCCTAGCATGTCTTAACTTACAAATATAAATGATTTTTTTTTTTTAAAAATCCATCGATTTCTAAAGTTCAAGTTCATTAATATTTGTTAAATAAACTTCATATACAAACGTCAAAAATTAGATCAATATTCATACATGAACCACACCAATTAAATTTTAAGGCAAGCATCATGCATACAGTTATGTGAGTCATGTGACCCCCCCCCCCCCCAGATTCTACGCAGTAGATAATGTACAAAGAAAACAGACAAAGATTTCCTTGAGACAATTGACCTCAATAAAATTGTTTTCCTTTAACATCTTGTTATTCAGCAGGAAACTAATAAATATAACATAATAGGCTTACAGTGATTAGTGATTGAAACAGAGGGTACCACCTCAACTATTCTGACAACTGTTTCAAACAAAGTAGATAAAGTTTGGTAGACAAAGAGATTACCACCACCAACCCCCCCCCCCAACCACCACCAAAAAACAATGCGCACACACCTCCCAGGCCTGGAAAAACAAGAAAGCGAACACCACGGTTTTCTCAATTTCTTTAGACATTTCTATGTATTTTCTCCCATGGTCATGCACTCATAATGTTTGCCAACACGACAGGAACTTTAAGCAGAAAAAGTTCTTAGTTCATGCATTTTTTACTTCTGTTATGGTAAACCCCTACACAGGAGGCCGAACAGTGCCCCTTTCTGACTTTGCTCCCTTGGTGACTAGGCCCCTAAATTTTATGTTCTGAGCGGGAAGGTCCTTAAGACCCTGCTATTCCTCCCTTGTTCAGCCTGGATGGACATAAATAATCTAAAATGATCCTTGTATCCATTTCTTTTTAGTTGTTAGAAGAAAGCCCATTGTTGTCATCAGGTAACAACTACATTTAGAAGAATCCACATCTAAGAACTTAGATACCAAGCCAAAAACTTTAAATTATCACCATATCATATTCCTGATCTCTACTTTTAAAAAAATTAAAAACATGAGGAGCTCGTGACCTGCAAGCAGAGAACACAATTAAGAAATCAAGGAACCCAGACAAAATACTCAAATTTCAAAAAATATAGAAAACAAATCAAAACCCTGTTCTCGATAAAGTGAAACAAAAAATAGATCAAACAAATCTAGGGTTCTGAGCCAGGTCGAAGTAGAATTCCAGTTCCATACAATTGAAACCTTATGAACAGTTTAATATCAGTATGGGGAAATACAACAGAATGATTGAATATCTATAACAAAACAGCTTAGCTAACAGGAGCAAACCTGAAAATTTTGACTGGTTGGTGTTGCCACTCTTGTTGTGGCATTCTCACCAGGCCTCTGTGCAATATTAGGAATTTGTTGAGGCATAGCTGAAATGCCACCAAGAGCTTGGGAGACAATTGGCATCATTTGCTGAAACATCCTAGACAAGTCCATGCCACCACTTTGTCCGGAAAACATGCTTCCAAGATCCTGGGTGTCAATCTGCTGGGCGATCTGACTAACAGTGTTCATCATTGCTGGACTTTGAGTGAGTTGCTGCATCATATTTCTCAAGAGATCCGGAGAGCCAGCCCCATTTTGTTGTGAAACCCCACTCAACAAACCATTTAAAGCAGGATTCTGAAGGACACTTGACATTGCATCCGCTATCTCTGATTGGCCATCAACATTTCGGTTTCCTGTGGCAATAGTCCCCATAACTCCCCGATCAGAGTGTGTCCCTGAGGGCATAGCAGTGTCATTTTCCCTGGCTGCAAGCGCTGCAAGAGACTGCAAAACTTGTTGCCCATCTCGTTTAGGTAGTTCATTTTGATTGTCGCTAGTTGAACCATCACCGTTATTTCCATGAGGTCTGGATTGCTTAGTTCGTCTCTAATGTGTAGGTCCACAAAAGAAAATGTCAAGTCCAGGACCAAAAATTGAAAAGCAGTACAAGAAACAGAAAGTCGTGAAAGGTTGAAACAATTCCAGAAAGCATTCACAAATCTGGCTTTTTCATCAGTTATGACTTGTGAGATCAACAATAAATAGCATTGTCCTGACAAACCCCGGTACACACTAATTCAACATATTGGTTTAAGATATAAGGCTAAAATCGTGAAAAGGTCAGCTCCAGCTCCTCAACTAATTTTTATACTTGTAAAGAAAATGATCCATCAAAACAGCAGAAGAAACTACAAGTTCACTAACTCAACCCTGATGGTTAAGAAAATTGCTTCAAATCCAGAAGTCCTGAGTCTTTTATCTTCTAGTTTATATAACAAAAAGGACAGGATGTGCTAAGCTCCCACATGATAAGGGCCGGACCACACCAGCACTGATAGAAATTCTTTTTATAATCGAGAAATCTCAGAGGGCCATTGGCGCACGCTTCGAAACTCGAAAGATAATGGGCTCGTCTTTCTACCCTTCTCCCCTTAATTACCAGGCTCTTGTTTGTGGCAGGGTTCGAACCTGTGATGTTCCCCCGACCCAACATCACAAGTTGCAGGCTTATTTATTATAGAATATCAACTTTTAAAACTGTTGAGCGACGCGAATGCTAAATTTAAGGTAAATAAATAATTGACAAGACAAAAGAAAATACAAACTTAGGGCACATGAAAGCAACACAAGAAAATTTGACCTAGCACTTCATGGAACATGAGCATTAAACAAATCAGCAGACACAAAATTATTCATTAAATAGAAACGGACAATGAAGCGGCAGAAACTGGTGAATGCCATCACTCCAATATAAACTGGTTAGAGGCTTCTAACTCCTTATCACATGTCCTTTCAAACAGTCTACTATATTTGTAAATAAAAATGAATATTCTATTATAACTCCATCTTTCAGCCAAATCAAATAATCAGACATATCCAGAAAGCAGCATCTAAAAGGCTTGCCTACCTTTGGCTGCAAACCTCCAAACCCTAAGCCAAGGGGCACAGATGAGGATTCATCAGGACTACCTAACTCCTGACCAGATCTTTGAGCTCCTCCCGCACTGGCTGAGGCCTCTGGCTTACCAAAAGACATTTCACTTGATTGACCTTGACCCTGGCATTTACAAGTTTAATTAGGCCTACATATGTCGTACTAGGGAAAAAAGGACAGGTCGCAGAATCATTTTATTAGCACCGACCATTTTATCCTCTCTTCCAGGAAAATCGTGCGTCAGTAGCGGCTCAGGCACAGTCATCCCACTTGCAGATGTGATACCTAGTTGAGTGCTTACAGTATCATTCACAGCACCAGGCACAGTAGTGTGTTCTAGGCCACTTGAGCTCTCTGATTGGCCTTCATAATACAGAAAAGCACTTCAGAAAGTATATCGCCAACATGTATCATTATCAACCATTGACAAAGTATAGATGTTTACATATCAAGACGCTCTCAGCCCACAATAAGTTCAGATACAATAATAGATTGTTATAGAACATTAATATGCAAAAATGTACCAGGTTGTGGCATACTAGAGACTGAGATAACAGCAGGCCTTGGTGGAACAGCTGTAGCCATCATATTTCGGACAGGCAAAGCCCTTGATTGGCCAGAGTCAGTTCCATTACCACGTTCACCCTGTGCTCCATCTCCATTGGTCGACCTAGCACCAACTGCAGAATTAATAGGTGCTAAAAGCACCCATAGTTAGAAAGGTTACACACATATCCTCCCAATTGTTGCAATGCCCCAAAGAAAATACAGAATATTAAATACTAGCAGATTTTTCATACCGGCATGTATATGAATATTGACATGCCTTGGAGCACTACCAATCCCAAGAGCGCCAAAGGGGCCAGGATTAGGGGGAACAGCAGTTGAGCCACCAAAGAGTGAACTGGTTTGAAGGGGGAAAGGCTGATCGAAGAAGAGCAATAAGTCATGGGATGAAAAGTTAAAAAAGGAACATCTACCTATCTTTCAGATTGCAAACCTAGACTAATCCCTCTATTTTTAACTGTCTAACAGACCTGAACCATTATGGGGTTCGGCCCTGTGGGAGATATATAAACAGCAGGACCAGCATTTACTGAAGATTCGGCCTGCAAAGAGCAATTTAACGACTGTAAGAAAAGCATTTTCAGAAAATGTTTTGCCACCAACAAGAGAAGAAAAGGACATACAGGTGACTGTCCCATTCTGAGAGTCAATATCGTCCTTCCAAGCTCTAGTAGAAGGGCACCTAAATGTTGCATTGCTTGACCAATTAACACTGATTCTGTCTGCACCTGTCCCCTTACTGCAGGATCACTGGAGCCCCCTTCCCGTTCCAACCGTCCTGCAATTTGCTATAATGTGGCAGAAGATTAGCAAACAAAATCACAGAGAGAGAGAGAGAGAGAGAGGGGGGGGGGAGCGGAGAACAACTTTTTAGAAAGAAAGACATGTAACTAACAACTGTTTGTTCGGCTAGATAAGAGCAAGTTGACAATGCAAAAGAAAGTAAAAAGTTGGACAATGGCAGTTACAGCAGAAAAAGAATAAATGTGATCATCAATTCTAGGAGCCATAGCTTTATCAATGATCACTTAAAATATCTTATTAGTGATACTTAATGGAACTGTAAAAGCACTCCATCAGAGACAGAAGGTAATGGAATTCTCCTAAGCAATGCTTGAGTAAGGCTGCAGACATATTGCATCTAATGCTATGAGATTTCACAGTCTGGGGATGCAATTGGACCAACATTATTTGAGCCATCAAGTTCCATGTCTTAGAGAATAGAGAACAAGAGCAATATCTACAGTATGGTCCCATGCATGCATGCTGTTGCAGTAAAGACAGGTGAACATCATGCAACTTGTACAAATCGTGAGCACGAGAGATTTGTTGTAAGGGACTTCCCTCTAAAGATATATCCGAGCACTGTATTTAGTATCCTCATAATTTATGAAGTAAATGACTTATTGAGCCCAAACATGGTGACAATCTATCATCATTACAGCTCGGGAAGGTTGTAGTCAAGACATGATTCACCAGACACGGAGCATATCAGTTCTATTTTTCACAGGGTAAGAACAGACAGAGAAGAAGCATCCATACCATTAAAAGCACAAAGGACTGATATTCTACTATCATGTCAGGAATAGGCAAATATGGTGCAAGTTAAGGTTTGCAGCTAGCAACTCTCAAGCAGAGCTCAACCCTCCCATAGCTGGGGAAGTTTTTATATGCCTGCATTTATATGCATGAATGGGATTGACCCTTTTATTCTTTCTGTATAAAAAAGGCTCTAGCCGGAAAACAAGAAATACTCTTCTAAACCTACCTATCCTCTTCCCCCTCTGTCCCTCTTCTGTATCATGGGGTTCCTCGTGGCAACTAGTCTGCCACCTTTGTTTAATCAAAGAGTAATCCACAAGCATTAGGAGGACAATTCCTGGGGCCATGCAAACTTACCCTAAATAAGCACATCCTTATATGAGATACATTAACACGGAAAAAACAGAGAAGGCTGCCACAGAAAAAGCTTCTATCTCTCTCCATCCAGGCTCAATAACTCCCATCACTGTAATTTCTTCCCATCTTCCCAAGTGATCTTAACTAATCCACCCTTTATCTCCAATCTATATCCATATAATTGGACCGGGCACGGTGAAAGAAGCTATGTTTAGTTGAGCCTTCAGAAGACGGAAGAGAAGACGCAGAGCTTGGGATGTTGCCACCCTTAGCACTCATGTGGGTTGTTTAGAATGAGAGGAATAGGAGAGTTTTGATGGAGTAGAAAAAGATATTGTTCATTTGAGGAGTAGCCTCTTTTCCCTTATTTATTTTTGGTGCACCCATGAGGTTCCTATTTGTATAGGAGATTGGGTGTCATTCATAGAAAATCATGTCTTTTGTAAGGTTTTCCATTTTTTAGGTATACTCCTTGTATATGGGCATGTTTTGCCCTTTTTAATGAAATTTATTGCCTTATCACTAATCAGAAAAAAATATTAATGTGTTAATGACTCCTAATATTGTGAGGCAATTGAGAAAACTAGAATTTAAGATCTTAAGATTTTTATAGGCTTATTAAAGTGTTACACAAGTTGCAGGATAGAAACAATTAATCTGGTGCTGGACCAAATTCTCAACAGGCAGAGTACCTTTTACAAAAATGATTATTTAGTATGTAAACCTTTGCACTCTATCCCCACCACCCAAACCCTTTTCTTTGACAAAGATTAAAGAACTTTTGCACTTTGTTCCTTTCAAGCCAAAAAATAGTCATTTTTCCAGAACGGCTTTGATTTTAACAAAATATAATCGCTCTCCAGTAAAACTGGCTAGAGCTTGTGAATAATTCAAGACTGAGAAACTCAAGCTAGGAACTCCGGCCACATATGGTGGTTCCAGATTAGCCAAAAACATGTGCATTGCACAGCATGTGCTATTGATCATAGCCAAAAATGCTTCTGGCCTGATGATTTCTTAACAGGTAACACTATAACCCTGCAGGATACTAGAAGGTGAGGATACAGGGATGGAGCAGAACATTAATGACAAAAGAGATCATCAGGGTCGCGGTACATACAGATAATGCCGCAATGACATGACCACCAAAGAGACGCTCTGCATGATGCAGAACAGTGCTCAATGCCTCTGGAGTCGATAAGCCATGAGAATTTGTAGGCAACTGTACTGCAGGTGAATCTGCTGCAGTATTAGGTGACTGGTTTGGCGGGTAACCTGGTTAAGAGGACGCAAAGTCATTCAGAGATCCACTCCACCATAAGAGAAGAAGCAAAAATGAAAAAAAATCTCACCGTTCTCTGAGAATACGAGCTCCATGCGATTCATGAAGTCAGTAAGCGTGTGCAAGGAATCAGGAATGGGCTTCAACATTTAAAAACAAAAGAAAAAAGAACTGAGAAACAAAAATGGCCATGAACAACATGAGACAGAAAGTAACATAATATCTGAAAGACATTCTTACCGAATTAATTGAGGGGACAGCTATTGCTGCCCCCAGTGGAATTTGAACTACTTGAGGTAAAGATTGACCAGCAAATGCCTGCCCAGATTGCTGACTTCCTGACTGACTTTGACTCACATTTCCTTGAGGTGGAGGAACTGGAGCACTGACCTACTCACAAACCAACCCACCAAGCAAAGATTAGGAGGAAGCAGTGGACAACACAGATGCAATTCTACAGCACCTGGCTAGGTGAACGTAAGTAAAATTAAAAGCCACATATTAGTGAGGGTCCTGTAGTTTCAAAACATGAAAGGGCTTATCACAAAATAGAGAAATCCCAGTAAAATATAAAAGAAGCAGGTAAACCTAAGAGAACTGAAATATAAGAGATAAAGGTGGGAAAAGGACCTGCACACCAGGAAGCTGGCCACCAGTCATGTTCCCAATCCCTACAGTGTTTAAAACTGCCCCAATAACCTAGAAAGTTGGACATTTTCTGTTATGAGATTCTCCCAAATTAACTCAAATTACACTGATTATAAAAGCTTGCAACTCCTATGAAACCCACCCGACTAAGATCAGGCACAACTCCTTCCCCCTGATCTCCAACATTAAAAGTTCCTAGGACAACACTGTGTGAAATCTGCCCGACACGCCGTGAGCCTCCAGCAGAAGGTTGAAACTCTTGTCCTGTGATGCTCAAAGATAATAAAATTGATTGTTACTCATCTGACCAATAAAATCAGCCAAATGACCTTAAAGCCTAAATTTTAAATCACAAAACCTTTACCTCTGCTGACATTGTCAGTAGTAGCTTGTCCAGTGCTGCTAACCGATGAAGGTTGCGGTTGAGATTGCCTCAGTACTAAATGTAGTGTGTCCCCATTTTCCACATCTGTAAAGAGTCAAGGTTTGGCAAGAAACCCAAAAATCATAGATGACAGGCTCCATTTTTGCAAAAATATTACACCCAATCAGGCAAATCTGTAAAACTCTGTTAACAAAGCATTGGAGTTTGCATCTAATCAGCTGGACAAAGATAAGTCCCTAAAATTAATCATAGCCACGATAAAAATTAGAGGTGAGAAGTCAATCAAATTGTTAGATGGAAACAGCTCACTAAAATTAATTACTGTTAGACCTGCCGTTACTAGGGTCTATAACCTCAGAAAGAAGGGTGAAAATAAGACTTAAATGTAATTGTTTTATTTATTTATTATTATGTATCTGTATTGGTAGTAGTTACCTAGCAGTTCAGGCAGTTATCTTGTGTTATATTATATTAGGAAGAAAGGAAGACAGGCAGTTTATTCTGTAGTATTTTTTCTGGCAGATTTGGAGGTTAAGGTTCCTCAAAATACCTTGGTTGTTAGGTGCATTAATGTTCTAATTGTTGTTTGTTTCTCTGTAGAACTTATTCTGTTTGTTGGCAGCAATAAAGAATAGTTGAAGTGTTGTTCTGTATTGCAAATTTCACAACTAGCCACGAAGTTTTGCACATCCCTTTTAATTCCATTCCAATATAACACTTGTGAGATACGCTTGTATGTCCGAAAAAAACTTGAATGACCACCTGTAGGTGAGGAGTGAAATTCTTTAAGGAGCATAGGAATGTATAATGAAGAACGGGGAATCACCAACCGACTTTTTGAAAAATAGGCAGCCATTTTTTAGAGCATAATTCGGTTGTGAAGCTGGATCTCGAAGCAAATCTTGTGTCACTTGACGAAGTTGATCATCTTGTTGAATTTCTGTAACAAGATCATCTAAGGTACCGTTGTGTAAAACAGAAAAGGCCATGAAATGAAACTGGCGGGACAAAGCATCAGCTGCCTTATTCTCACAATCGGGCCGATATTGAATTTCAAAATCAAATCCTATCAACTTGCTGACCCATTTTTGTTGCTCTTCAGCCATGACATGCTGGCCCATGAGAAATTGGAGACTTCTTTGGTCCGTCCGGATAATGAAATGTCGACCCATTAGGTAATGACGCGACTTTTGTACAGCTAAAACAGTAGCCATTAACTCTCTCTCATATACTGATTTAGATTGTGCTCGAATAGAGAGTCCTTGGCTGAGAAAAGCAATTGGTTGTCCTTCTTGCATTAAGACAGCTCCAATCCCAAATCCTGAAGCATCAATCTCAAGCACAAACACCTTGTTAAAATCCGGTAGTGCCAAAACCGGTAAAGTGACCATAGCCTTCTTAAGAGAATCAAAAGCTAATTGAGCTTCGTTATTCCAACTAAAAGCATCTTTCTTGAGCAATTGTGTGAGTGGCCTGGCTATCTTCCCATAGTCACGAACAAACATCCTGTAGTAACCAGTAAGTCCCAAAAATCCTCTCAAACCTTTAACATCTTTGGGAATTGGCCAATTAACCATACTTGTTATTTTGGAAGGATCTGTTGAAACTCCATCTGCTGAAATAATATGCCCCAAATACTCCAGTTCTTGTTGTCCAAAATGACATTTTTTACGATTGACGACCAAGTTAAAATTTGCAGCACCTCCCGCAAATGATCCAAATGAGTAGCAAAATTTGCACTATAAGCTAATATGTCATCAAAAAAGACCAATACAAACTTACGTAAGTAAGGACGAAATATATCATTCATCAAGGCTTGAAAAGTAGATGGAGCGTTGGTCAGTCCAAAAGGCATGACCAAAAACTCATAGTGGCCTTCATGTGTACGAAAAGCTGTCTTCGCAACATCCTCCTTGCAAACCCGGATTTGATGATACCCGAATCTTAGATCCAATTTCGAGAATATAGTGGCACCCCCAAGCTCATCTAATAACTCATCAATTGCTGGAATTGGAAATTTATCTGGAATAGTAATCTTATTAAGGGCTCGATAATCCACGCAGAATCTCCAACTACCATCCTTTTTGCGAACTAGCAATACTGGACTAGAGAAAGGACTTGTACTTGGTTGGATGATACCAGCTACTAGCATTTCCCTTGTATCTCAATCTCATTTTTCTGGTAATGGGGGTAACGATATGGACGAATATTGGGTGGACTGGTTCCTGTTTTAAGTTGGATAGCATGATCATGGCTCCTACTAGGTGGCAGCCCTTTTGGTTCCTCAAATAACGTCCCAAATTCTTCAAGTAATTGCTGCAAATCCAAATTCTCTTGTTCTTCCCTTACTGTTAACTCATTCAGATCAACATAATATCCTTCTGCATCTTTTTGCAAGGCTTTAAACAGATTTTTGAGTGAAGCCACCGATTTGCACAATGAGGGGTCGCTTCGAACAACTCGTGTTTGCCCCTCTATTTCAAATTTCAGCGTCAATGTTTTGAAATTGGCTTGGATATCCCCCAAAGTCTCTAACCACTCGATTCCTAACACTACATCAGCACTGCCCAAATCAAAAAGAAAATAATCCTGTATTAACCGCATTTCATCAATCCACAATTCCACTTCTTTGCAGCTTCCCATGCTTTTTACATGTTGTCCATTCCCAACTTCTACCAAAAACGGCTTTGTTTCTGTTTGTTTTAACCTTAATGCTTCAGCAACTGTGCAAGAGATAAAATTTGTTGATGCTCCGCTATCAATCAACACAATAACCTTCTTTCCCAATATTGTTCCCCATACTTTCAACGACTTTTTTGAAGTAAATCCTGCAATAGAGTGCAAAGACAACTGCATTAACTTTTGTGGTTCCGTCTGTCCTAGAACATTTAATTGGTCTATCCCTACGCTTATTACTTCCTCCGTTTGCTCATTTATGCCTCCTTCTTGGTCATCCTCTGCTGCCACAATAAGTAGATTTAACTGTTTTAAATTGCACCGGTGATTAGGGCCATATTTTTCATCGCAGCAAAAACAAAGCCCTTTTCTCAATTTATCTTGATATTCTGCATCAGATAGCCTTTTGTATGCTCCTCCACACCTTGCAAAAGTTTCTGGTGCTGCTGGTACGATTTCTCCTCGCTTTTGCTCGTGAAATTGTTGTGGCACTGTTGTAATAGTTGTACGTGCAGAGTTAAAGGGTGTTGTGGCTACACGCACATGAGGACTTGTAGTGCTTCCTGTTCGGTTGTTATCCGTCACAGGGAAATGGGTTGGACCCCTAGGAAGTGCTATACGCATATGTCTTGGCAAGTGTGCTTGGCTGATAGCCCAATTCTTCTCTTCAATACGCTGGCTTTGGTCCATTATTTGGGTTAGTGTTCCCAATTTGCTAAGACGCAATTCTGCTTTGATCTCCTCTCGCAAACCATTGATAAATATTCCCATCAAAACCTCATCGTCGGCATCTTTCAAGGGTGCTGAGAGTAGTTCAAAATCTTCTCTGTATTGGGCCACGCTTCCAGTTTGTTGCAACCCTATCAAAACTTCGTATAAGTTCCCCAATTGTGATGGAGTAAATCGTTGGAGTATGGCTACTCGAAACACATCCCATGTGACAACTGGAGTTCTTGTCTCCCACCACTGGAACCAATTTAAGGCTCTTCCTTCAAGACAAACAGCAGCAGCCTCCAATTTATCCTTGTCATCAATGCCATTGAAATGAAAATAACACTCTGCTCTATTAAGCCACCCATATGGATTATCACCAGAGAATAAGGGTAATTCTAGCCTTCTAGGACGTGTTTCATCACGAAATTGTGGTTGAAACCCCTCACGTTGTCCATCGCCTCCCTGATTGCCGCTATTTTCTGCCATCATTTCTGCCTCTTTAGTTGGATCTACCTGAGTTTTCGGATTTCCCATCATATATCGAAGAATTTCAGCATCATGTTTATCCTTTTTCTGCATCCACTCCCGTAATTGACCTAGGTAATCCCGTACTGCCCCAATCTCCTCTTGTACTTCATTCATTGTTTTCTCTAACCCTTCAATTCGTCCTTCCATTCTGGTTGAAACCATGAAGGCTCTGATACCAAAAATGTTAGGAAACCAGAATTTCTCCTAACTGTAGTCAGTGAATTTTACCAACATGGTCATCTCTAGATGACCAATGGAAAAAACCAATGAAGAGAGGTTAGGTTGGTGGCAGTGTCAAATGTCAACTACAATTACCCTGTTGAGATCAATATCCCAAGGGGAAGGACACCAAAATTTCTATTAGATTCACTCCTAAGCTTGCTTTGCAGATTAGGCGCACATCAAAAATTTGAGTTTAAGGGTTGAAATTTTCAAACAAAAAAAGGTATTTAGGGTTGTGGCAGTTGCCTAATCACGCTAACAGTTCTTTTACGGTTTTTAAAAAAAATTATTTCAGATTATGTTCGAGCGTCGTATGTTATCAATGAACTACAGCATACTCCACCCTCAATCACCACAACTGAGAGCTTCTTTCTGAATCAGTTTAGACAGTTTTTAAGCATTTAACAATCAGCTATGAGATGATAGAAACGGAAAAGGTGGAATAAGCTTACACGAAATGATGAAATCCTGGAATTACCTCAAGAGAGATGTAAAAACCCAAATGCACATATACAACATTTAACAGAAAACCCTGTCCATAGAATTTTAAAGAGAAAATAATACTCCCACCAAAGACTTGTCGAGTTGAAGACATAATATGTTTTATATGTACAAAGTGGGAAACTTGAATTTCCCAGTTGATAGGATACGATATTCCGAAAGAAGGTGATCATCCTTCAAGACCTTGCCCCTAAAAATTAGTCTTTGCTGCTCAACAGGTACACCAATCTGACTTGCTATTCTGTCTTTCAAGGCTGAAACTTGCATCTGACATTGAGATATGATAGAACAGTAAAGTGAACAATGAGTGCCAAGAAGAGACATATCAGAGTGGTATAGTGCATGAGTGATAAAAGATTCCAAATGCTAAAATTCACATTCAACTTCATATTGATAGGACCTTTTTGAGAAAAGGTTTCTACATGTCAATACATTATTTCTGGCAAACAGAAAAGGGAACAAACATACTTTTCAAAATCAGCATAAGTTTAAGAAAGCTTCACATCCAACCGAATAAGCATGATGGTAGGTACTCTTTTTTAGCATAAGTTGCAACAGAAACAGAATAAGTAACAAAATTTACATTCTTATCCACGTTAAAAGGATGTGTCTGGGAATCTAAGGTCTTGATATTGAGCTCCACGGTTGATTCAGAACTTCCACTAGAAACATTGCTTGTGCTTGACCCTTCAACTGATTGTTGCTCAGCCATGAGACTTTAGAAACAACAACTACCTGAACAGCAAAACTCTGAAGTATGGTAAGCATTTACTAAAACACCACGTAAAATAGTTAAGACAAACTAATACCAAGATGCGACTGAGCAAAAAAGTAGCAGCAAAATAAAATCCCCCCCACCCCCCAAAGGGCAAAATCAATTAAAATATTAACACAGAAAATTCAGAAGTGCATCCATTCTGAAAAATAGAAAAGTGGCCAAGGATGGGAAATAACCGTGAATGAGTCAGATACAAAAAGTAAATTATAATTCATGACCAGCTATCTTGAATCCACCCCCCCCCCCCCAAAAAAAACACACACACACAACACTCTGGTTTCAAAAGGAGAAACTATACTGCCCATATATTTGTGCGGCGAGACTAAAGATACCATTAATTATCCGTTTCACATTGTTTATGGACCTTAGCACGCTCATCTTCTGTTTTGTTGGAAGAATACACTGAATGATCCACAGATCCGGGGAAGAATAGCTCGAAAATTACTATGCAAGGGAAGATACGGCAAACTCTTGGAACATTTTCCTAAGGGCATGGTCTTGTGTATTCTCTTGTCAATTTTTTTTTTACCGAGAAAATTTGGGGATAATGGACTTGTCCCTCTAGTCTTCTCCACTTAAATAGTAGACTTTGGCCTAACAGCCAAGCTTCGAACTCGTGGTGTGCACGTAGCACATATTGCATTCCACATTGCACAACTTTTGTTGTTGAACCAAAGCCCAAGGGGATGTGGGTTCTCTTTAAAATTACCAATAGCTTCTTAAAAGAACGAGCTAATTATAGTAACTTTGGACACACTTTTCTATAGCTCAACTTTCCAGCCTGTCTATACTTGGTGGCAACCCGTTGGTGCCAAATAATAAGACAACTTTCACTCTCACATGTCAAGGAAAAAACTACTTGGAAGATATTAGACTATTCAGGTCACAAGACGGTAAGACTTTTTCATACCTGCCAATTGTATTTGAAGCAAAGGGTACAGCAGATGACGTGCCAATTCCATACAATATAAGCTTGCCATTTATAACCACGGCGGACAATATGATAATAAGAAATCACGCCACATCTTTAGTTTTATCTTCCTTTTCAATATTTTAACACCTACTTCCTTTATTCTTGTCCTTGTTGCTTATCAGGAGTAAGGAATGAATCTTTAACCGAGATCAGTAAACGCATCATATTATCATTAGAAATAGAACGAGTTGGTACTCTCCATATAGTCCCTAAATTTTCAACTTTTTTTCCTCAAATGGGCCTTCATTTATTACATACTTAAAAACAATGGTTAAAAAGCCTAAATAGTCTGAACTGTAAATGGACCTTTTTGAGCTTCTAAATATTTAGTCCATGGACCACTACCCACGTTGGTCCTATATATGTGATCCACTATCAGGAAAAGAATTGCATTAGCTAATTGGAGATGGCCGATGGGTCTGCACACCCCCAATTTATAGATTCTAGCCAAAAACCTAGTGACAAATGTGAATGCAGCTTCAATTGGCTAGGCCGCAGTTCATAGGAGATTCCAGTAACTCAAACCCAATAGGTTACTTTTGTAGCGTACAAAAGATTCTAGAGTCAGCCAAAAGTGGAATAAAAGTTCCAATATATTAATGATACTACACATTGAGCATCCAAGGTTGTGGCCTAGTGGTAAATAAAGTGAGTTGAAAACAGTGAGGTCTCACGGTCAAGTCCAGCGGAGGCAAAGAACTAGGTGATTTCTTCCAATATATCCAAGCCTTGGTGGACGGAGTTACGTGGTACCTGCGCTAGTGCGGTAACACATATCCCATGGAATTAGTCGAGGTGCACGCAATCCAACCCGGACAGTACAGTTATCAAAAAGTGATACTACACATTAAGGTCAAAGTGATAGATTTGCAAGTAAAAGATTTACTCATAACTCCCACGATGCAAGATAAATACTGGTATTCGTATTGCCTAAAAAACTCCTTTTCCATTTGCTAATAGAAAATGTTGAGAAACTGACAGCATATACTAGTGATTGGTACAGCATCAGAACTTTATACACGTCATACAAACAAGAGTGCAGATTAGCTCGTAAAACGCTAAAGGCAACAAATTTAATAAACAAATTGACATTGAAGCACATATAAAATCAAACAATACAAAGCATTTTTAACCCAATTCACAATTGATTCTAATATTAAAATAATCAAGGGAATACAATAAGATTCTTGCCTCGGGAGAAAGAGAGCGTGAGAGAAAACGACCGGAAACTAAAACTGAATTTTGCCGGAGATTGAGATCGGGAGGGGCAAAGTTCGCAAAGGAGAAAGGTGTCAACTTTGGCCAAAGATATAGCTATAACGTAATGTGAATCGGAGGCGAATCGCAGTTTTTAGTGTTATCACAACAAGGGTCGAATCTAGAATCTGCCAGCTCGTTGTACTGTTCCAGAAGGATCTAGACTTTTTTATCGGATATGGTTTAACGGGTATTCGGGTCGCCACAACCCAGTCCACTTAAGTCCGCATTGACTTTCTTGCTGGGTGGGAGGTGATGTTTGTTTTGACAAATTGAAAAACTCATAATTGTTATAAAATAAAAGGAAATAAATCGAAGACAAATATAAAGAGAGATTAATCTATTATTCAAATTCAAACTAATGTACATAATGAATTGAAAACTTTTCTATTTATAGAAAAAAGAAAGCAGTTACGAGGCTTTTCTTGAGTTGCTTGTAAGTTGTCTGCATCAGTTGCTTGCAACCTTCCTGTTTAACAAGAAGTTGCTGCAAATCATTTTATTGAGTTGATTGCAACCTGCCTGCATAAACTGCTTGTTGATAAATTCAATGGAGTACTAAATGGATAATCTTCTCCATAACATCCATAATATAATTATTTTCATAACACTCCCCTTTGGATATTCATTAAAAGATATTGTGCCTCGTTAAAACCTTAGTAAGAAAAATTCAGTGGAAAAAAATTCTAGTGAAGGAAAAAGAGTGCACATATTTAGTAATACACATTTCTAGCTGCCTCATTAAAAACCTTATAAGAAAAAACGCATGGGAAAAACCTTAGTAAGGAAAAAAGAGTACAACGCATATTTTACTCCCCCTAATGAAAACTTTGTTTCAAATATTTGAGTCTCCGCATTCCAATCTTGTATACAATCTTCTCGAAAATTGAAGTTGGCAAAGATTTAATGAACAAATCTGTTGGATTGTCACTTGAACGGATTTGTTGCACATCGATGTCACCATTTTTCTGAAGATTATATGTGTAGAATAATTTTGGTGAAATGTGCTTCGCTCTATCTCCTTTTATGAATCCTCCCTTGAATTGGACTATGCATGCCGCATTGTCTTCGTATAATATTGTGGGTCTTTTATCTCATTCCAACCCACATATTTATCGAATAAAATGAATCACTAATCTCAACCATATGTATCCCTACTTGCTTCATGAATAGCTATTATCTCAGCATGATTTGAAGAAGTGGCAACAATAGATTGCTTTGTGGAGTGCCATGATATGTCAGTACCTCCACATGTAAACACATATCCAATTTGAGATCGAACTTTATGGGGATCAGATAAATAACCTACATTTGCATAACCAACAAGATCTGCATTATCTTTGTTAGCATAAAACAAACCCATATCAAGAGTTCCTTTAAATAATGCAAAATATGCTTAATCTCATTCCAATATCTCCGTGTAGGAGAAGAGTTATATCTTGTTAGTAAATTAACAGAAAATGCTATGTCAGACCTTGTAGTATTAGCAAGATACATAAGTGCACCAATTGCACTGAGATAGGGTGTTTCAGGACCAAGGAGTTCCTCATCCTCTTCTGGAGGTCGGAACGAGTCCTTATTCACTTTAAGTGATCGAACAATCATTGGTGTACTCAATGGGTGCGTTTTGTCGGTGTAAAAGCGTTTAAAGACCCTTTATGTATAGGCAGATATATGGATAAAGATTTCGTCTACTAAATATAAAATTTGCAGACCAAGACAAAATTTAATTTTTCCAAGATCTTTCATCTCAAATTCTTTCTTAAGATATTCAATCGCCTGTTGGAGCTCTTCTGGAGTTCCAACAAGATTTATGTCATCAACATAAACAACAAGCATAACAAATTCTGATGTCATTTTCTTTATAAAAATACATGGACGAATAACATCATTTATGTAACCCTCTTTCAACAAATATTCACTAAGGCGATTATACCACATGCGCTCAAACTGCTTTAAACCGTACAAAGATCTTTGTAATCTGATTAAATACATTTCTCTAAGATTTTGAAATATATGCTTCAGGCATTTTAAATCCTTCAAGGATCTTCATATAGAATTAATCAAATGAGTCATGTAGGTTATGACTTGCATTTAAATGGCATGACATCTTCAGGTGTCTGGACTACAGGTCTAATCCTCACATTCTTTTACAATATTGTGTACTATATTGTATCACATATATCGCCGACGATCATTTTGTATCGGTTCCTAAGCTACATAACTTGTTGAGATCTCATCACTTTCTTTATTTTCAGGTACCTGAACTTCTTCTGGAGTTTCATGAAATGTTAATATGAGCATTTGCAGCTGAAATATGATATTTAATTTTGGATCAACAAATGTTTATGCCATTTGACTTGAATTATCTTCTAAGTGAGGATCATATTAATGATAATTCGATTCATATAGCATATTTTCCAGCTATTTATTCCGTCCTCCAAATGTTAGAAAAACTAACATATATCCCCAATCTTCTATGAAAAACCTATCTTTGTGCATTGTGATAGAGAAATTAATCCTATACCACACATCAAAGGTTATTAAATAGTAAAAATATTTCGTTTCTGATCCTAAACCAATTGTGAGGGGAGGACTTATCATATATTCTTAGTTTAATGCATACAAGTGTTGTTGTATGCAATTTAGAAAATCTTAGACCAACACATGAAGTTTTGTTCTCATAAGCAATAGTTTAGCCATTAATAGGAGGTATTCAATGCTAAACTAGCTTGGATATAAACCAACATCATCAAGAAGAACTATCTTGATTTCATAATCTGAAAATTATGCTCTTAATTGAGAAAAGCAACTTCAAATGCCAAATTGCATGTTGACAATAAACACACATGTAACCATCTCATATATGCATCTATAAGTGGTTCATATGATAGGTGAATGGACCATATTCACCTTTTATATATTCCAGAATTCAGGGGTTTTAGTCCCAACTTTAGCTGGTATAATCAATTTATTATGAGAACAAGCAACACAAGAGAATTCTTGAAGAACCTTCTAGTTCTTGAGTAGTTGCTTATCTAAATTCTCAAATAGCTCATTTAAAAATTGCAAATTAAAACTTCAAGTGCATCATGGCATATGCTATCTCTTAGTAAACCACTTAGTAAACTTCTAGTTTACTGTGGCTACTTTTGTATCAGCGAATTTCTGATTTACTGTAGCTACTTTTGCCTCAGTAAAACTTTTGATTTACTGTGACTGCTGTGAGCACGTGATTTTTAATCTATATGAATTACTCCTATAAAATTCAAGAAAATAGATTTTTTCCAGTTATTTGCCATTTTATAAGATTTTTGTAGAATTTTATTAATTATTTGCATTTTTGTGCACGTTTAATTTTCGTTAGAAATCACGAAAAAATGCCAAAAATACTATGTATTGCATTTAGGTTTTATTTTTACATTCTTAAGGTTAATTAGTTAATTATTATGAAAATCACAAAACTAGTCCATTCTTGCATTTTTAGCTTTAATTTTAGAATAGTAGTTTTTTCTCTTTTGATTTAGGATCAAGGAATTTTTTATAATTTTTATGAAATTGATTAGTTTTACAATCTATATTAATTTAGGATTTTAATTTAGGTTTTTAATTGAAAAAAAAAGAGAAACGAAAAAGAAAAACAAAAAGAATAGGAAATAAAGGGTTAATTGCAAAAAGGTTGTTTTAATTCAAATTAAGCCAATTCAGGTTAAGCCCAAACTCCCCCTTACCCGTTCCAACCCCCAGCCCACTATATTAACCCGGTCCAGGCCTGCCCCATCCCCAAATGACCCCGTTTTTGTGTTGGCTCATCACAGCCATTGGATTTTGATAATCCAACGGCTCGGAACTGATCGCCTAATTAATATACATATGTCCGAAACCCAATTCCCCCACCCCAAACCCTCAAACCCGTTTCATTCTCTTCTCTCAAAACTTAGAGATGAGAACCCTAGCCGCCTTGTTTTGCTCCATCGTCTCTGCCATGGTCCGCCGGCCGGAAATCGCCTCACGGCGACGGACCATCTCCAATCCACTCTGAATTAACACCCCAGAACCCCCGTCGCTTCCTCTTTCCAAATCCCTAATCCATGTCCCTCGAATCATCACCAAACGGCTCGAATCTTAAATCTAAGATCGATGCCTAAAAACTCTAACTCACCCAAATAACCCCAAACTCACACCCTATAATCACCAGGCCTCCCCAAACTCAAAACCCGTAACAATTTCCCCAAATAATCTTTGGAACTCATCGAATCCTTGATTTAGGTTTGACCTAATTTCTGAGTTTTGGGATTTCTTTGAAGTTTTTGTTCGTCTTGGTTGGAAGCTCGCCCAAATAGGCTATTCTTGACCAGAGTATTCATTCGGGTAAGATTCAAGCCTCGTCGAAGCATCTCGAGCCTGGCCAGTCTTCCTCCGTTGCTTTTGTTGGTCATCTTGTTGATTAAATCGGTACTCCCCAGCCTTTAGTCACTTGTTCATTTCTATTCTTTTTTGTTTTGTTTCCTCTGTTCTTTTCCTCTCCCACCTCTTGGTTTGCTCATCATAATTTCAATTATGTTTAGTTGCATGTTAGGTTTTGTGTGTTATTTATTTGGTTTTTGTATTTAGGGATTCAGATTAGAATTTCATCGCATGTCTAAAGTCAATTTAGTTCGATGCATGAAATAATTCTATTTCAATGGTATTTTCTGATTTCAGTTTATGTTAGAAGAATTTAGGTGTAACTCGAGGTTCAATTGCATTGTTGTGTTTTATTTGAGCATGTTTAGTTAATAATTTTGGTTTAGAGTGCATAGATCATTCCAGTACTTGTGAAAGTTCCATTTAGGGTTCGTTGTATAGCTTAGTTCATTATGAATTGGTTTTATTTTAGTGGTTTAGGTCCATTCACCAGTTGTTAGATACTTTTTTCAGCTTTGAATTTTGTTTGCTTTCAATTCGTTTGAAGATATTAGCTTGTTTGTTTTCTGTTGCCTAGGTTTGTAAATGTTTAAAACTCTTAGGGTGTTAATTGAATAGTTAAAAAAAACTTAGGGGTTTAAGCTAGAAATGAGTTAGGGACTTTCAGATAATTCCTACACTTAGAAGCTTCTATAGGAGAGGGCAGTTGTCCTTATTTGGTTAGCACAAAAACGCTGAGCCAATAAGGGACAGCTAGTTGTCCAAGTGGTTAAAAAAAATGTCTGTTGCAGGGAATATTTTATTGATTGGTTTTGAGCACATGGCCTTAGAGGTCTATAAGTAGTGACTTTCCTTCACTCTCAAAAGGACAGATTTTAAGCACTATTCCCTGCACCTAGAGTTCAGAAAACACACACACTAATAGAATTTTCAGAACTGGAAAAACACTAAAAAAAGGTCTCGAATACTGTTCCATTGGTTAGCTATTTTTTTTTTATTTTTCTGAGTTTTAAAAAGAGCTTCAATACTTTGCAAGTTTTTGGGTTCTAAACATGGATTAAACTGGTTGTATTGCTGCTGACTACTGTTGTTTAAGCTCTGTTGATCTCACCATCTTTTATTTCTGAAGTTTTTTGTTGTTTTGGCTGTATCCAGGTATGTAAGCTGAACATTTCCTTGACTTTGAGTCATATACATGAAGTTTGGATCATGGATAACCCCATTCTCGAATGTTATCTGAATAAGTGGAGTTTGACTGCTTAGATTCTGATCCTGCTTGTTGTTTTATCCTGCTTTCATACATCTCCCTTTAGCTAGCTAGAATTTTGGCGTAAATGTATTTACTAATCGTCTCTTGTTACGCATGATCCCATGTAAAGGTTTTGTTCTTTTGAAACTTAGTTTGAAGATTTCTTTCCAAATGTGAACTGCAACGTGATGTTATTAGGAAGTTATTTGAGCATGTGAGTTTCATTCTTAGGGATTAGATTCGAAGAGCCTGTCTAATTTGATATCCTGTTTAGCCTGCTGCATTTCAGCTGTGATGGCATCGAATAATCAATATCTAAAGTGGTTAATAGTTCAAGTTTACTTTATTATCATGTGATTAATATCTGAGTAATTATGGGAATGACGTGAATCTAGCCATATGTTCTCTTTCGTTTATTTTTCCTTGCTTTAATATAACTAAGAATGTCTATGGATTTGTTGCCATTTTTGGATTGTTATTGTGAATTAGGTTATTTATTAATTAGATAATTAAAAGTGGCATGTTACTTGGGCTTAAGGAATGTGTAAATATTTTATATACACCAGCTATGGAGATCAATGAAGGCCTCATGTGTTATGGGCTAGTAAGAAGTTATTTAGGCTCAATCCAAATTGAGTGTGGTAGCTCGGTCCAAGCCAGGCTTGGGAATGCCTAGTCTTTGCCCCTTTCATTTTATTGGGCTTGACTACAGGCCCAACAGTTTCAGTGTTGGTATTTTTTAAAATATAGTGACAGGCCTCTCCTCTAGGCCTAGTGTTTCAGAATGTTTAAAGACATGTATCAAATGTTAAATATTTCTATTGTAATCCACGTCCATGTCATTAATATTTGAGTTATTTTTGTTGAAATGCATAAATCTCGTAGGTTGCATTATGCACGCAATTAAAAATATCACCACTACGGTTATGGTTCCCAGGGCGTGGTTGTTATACTCAATCTCAAAATTAGTTTGTTGAATAGGGATATTCATAGTTCTTGTAGTTGTATACTTTCCTTTTAATAAAATTGAGGTGCCATACAATCACCTAGTCTATGACCCTCGCATCGATATCTTAATTAGTATAGAAAATGCCTTAAAATCTCGTAGAGTGATTTAGGTGTATCATGACTACGGTAGGTTCCCGTGCCGTGGTTGTGATTTGTAATTGCTAAAATCCGGGTGTACATTTCATGTGACCCGATTCTAATTTCCAACAAGGTTAAATAGAACGTGTCGTGAGCCACTAGTACATTTCATGTAGCGTGGCTTACGATGTATTTTAAATAACCTTGAATTTTCCCGAAATATTAAAAGTGGCTAAAAAGTTAAAAATGCACAACAGATTTAAAATGTGTAAAAATCAGATAATTAGGCCAATAATAATAGTTGAGCGACCGTGCTAAAAATACGGAACCGGGAAATGCCTAACACCTTCTCCCGGGTTAACAGAATTCCTTACTCGGATTTTTGTGTTCACGAACCGTAAATAAGAGTCAAATTTTCTCGATTCGAGATTTAAATCGGTGACTTGGGACACCATAAATCATCCCAAGTGCCAACTCTGATTTCTAAATAAAATAATCCCGTTTTGATTGTCACTTTAATTGGAAAAAACTCCCTTATACTCCTCCGGGGGTAGGAAAAAGGAGGTGTGACAACTCTGGCGACTCTGTTGGGATAAGAACTCAGAATCTCAGGTTCAGGGTTCAGGATTCGAGCTTAGAATATCTGTTATAGTTGGCTTTATTTATTATCTGATTTTTACGTGCTTGAGCCTAATGTGCTAATTGCCGTTTTTTACTGCTTTGATATTGTTTGGACTGTATATAAATTGTTACGAAACCTGCCTCTCTATGAGTCTTCTAAATCATCTGGGAAGGGTGCATTTCGTGTAGCTTCTCTTCTGTTAGAGTCATATCCCAATTTTAGAACGAGGTTCGGACAAGTTGCAAAGACGGTGAAGCTTCTATATTCCCGGTATGCTGGCCTCCCCCCCGGCTCGAGCTGTCCGCTCGGGTAAGCTAGGTCTAGAACAAATAAACCCAGATTTTTAAACATAGTATAACATAGCCTCATGTCGGATCCCTAGTAGGAACGTTTGTTTGCATCACGTGCATTTGACTTTGGGGACTCAACACAGGGGTTGGGTCCGTCTAGGACAGGTGTACCCGAAATCGAAAGACCATCCTGATGCATTTTTACTTGCTACTTGCACATTTATTTGACTCGGATTGCATGTTGACCGGCTTCTAGAATAGGGAAGAAAAAATTGAGAAAAAACAAATTGAGGTAAGAGAGAGGAAATTACCCGCCTGTGAAAAAACTTGATGTCCAAATATCCCGAAGCTCTGCCGAAATTTTCGAAAAAAAGGGGAAAAGCTATTTCAAAATGTTTATGTTTTTCTGTTGCGTCAAAATTGACATAACTACGCAAGTTTGATTTTCACTGGATGTGGGATACGTAGGCAACCCTCATCGGGTCCAACTCCATTTTGTAAAAATAACCCAAAAATATGAAGTGTTCTTATTTTTTCACAAATAAAATTAAATAATGTCGTTCTTGTCTAAAATAGCCAAAGTGCCCCAAAAGGGCACCAGAAGGCTGCTTTTGCAAAAATAGCCACCTATGGTCCTTTTTCAAAATTTTTGGCCGATTAGAAAACACAACCCTAAAATCTTCTTTCCTGAGGTGCTGAAGGGCCGTATTTTGCAAAAGTGTTTTGTTTTGAAAATTGATAATTTTCTCTTGAGTCAAAATAAATCATGGTCTTTTAACCGATCACTTTAAATAAATGTGCAGGATGAGCACTATTGAAAATGAACCTTTCACAGTCCTCGAGAAAATCCCGTTAGAGCTTCATATATAGTGGAATGATTTAGGGAAGGTCAACAGAGATACTATGATAAAAGCTTTGGGCGGTCTCATTGGTCTGTTGAAGATTAACCTAAGGTTGGATATAATTGAGGCTTTGATATCTTTTTGGGACCCGGCGCATAATGTATTCCATTTTTCTGATTTTGAGCTAACCCCTACGCTTGAGAAAATAGCGGGCTATGCTGGTTTTAGTGGGAATCTCAGAAATCAATACCCAGTGGCACCTAGAGCGGTGACTCCTCATAAGTTTCTAGATCTTCTAAGTATCAGTCGGGAAGTTAAAGACGGAAATTTGGCTGAAGGATTCTGCACATTCTACTTCTTGTACCGACGTTATAGGGTTCCCCACGGTTTTGAGGCCCCAGATACCGGTCTAACTCATTCAGGAAACAAAGGTAAATGGGAAGCCCGACGAGGACTGGCTTTTATAGTGGCATTCATGGGCGTCTTAATATGTCCAAGAAAAGATGGAAATATAGAGTTGGTGCTCGTGGGAATGGCCGACTTCATGACTAAAAAGGCTACCAAGACCATTGTACCGATGATCCTAGCAGAGATTTATCGAGCTCTAACTATTTTCCGAGGAGGGGGAAATTTTTTTGAGGTTTGCAACATGCTCTTATAACTTTGGATGGTAGAACATCTCTGCCATCGTTCGGGGTACATGAACTGTGGTATGACCGGTCTTAAATGCATTGAAGAACATGAAAACTAGGTGAAAGGTCATGAGTTTTTGGAAGGTACGGAGGCATGGTTCGCACATTTGAGCTCTCTGACTGCAAGCAAAATTGAGTGGACATTCGGGTGGCTCCCGGTCACTGAAGTCATTTACATGTCGATCGAAGTGTGTTTTCTTCTATTAATGGGTCTTCGGAGCATTCAGCCTTATGCCCCACACAGGGTTCTGCGCTATCTCGGCAGGCACCACACTATCCCATATAATGAGGATTTGAGTCGACAGGTCATCGAACTAGGGCCAAAAGCCCCCTTCCTGGAAGAAAAGGTGTGCCGAATTTGGCATCAATGTAGGTTCTTGGAGCCAAAGACTCAAGTACGGGATATATCTAAAGGCGAGTTGGAGCCTAGTTACATAAATTGGTATGGTAAAAGATCTCAAGTCCATCAAGAGCCCGAACGGCCCGCCAAAAGGCCCCATGTTCAACAATTCATTGATGGGGCATAAGAGCAATGGGATTGGCTGGCAAAAAAGATAAGCTATAAAGCTACAATAAGCAAATTGGAGGGGCAAATTAGAGATTTTAAATTTGACAAAAGTATACAGGCCGCTGCTGATGAAGGGGAGAAGAAGAAATTGGCCCAAGAAAACAAATCCCTTCGAGCCCAGATCCAAAAAATAAAGATAGCTGCTGAGAATCAGGAAAGGAGCCGAAAGGATGAAAGACTCATAAATGGTCTTAGGAGGAAAATAGCTGAGTACGAGGATGATTTGGAAAAATCTGAGGGTAGTCTGGCAAGAGCCCGGGCACAGTTAGCGAAGAACGCAGAGGGACGGGCAGAGTTTGTCCGACAATTGAAAAGGAAATATGAGGGAGAAGCCACTAACTTGAAGAGAAAACTAACTACCCTCGAGAATGAGATGGCCAAACAAACAAAGAGCTTCAAAGCAGAAAGAGAACACTGCTATGCCCTGATGTCGCAACTAGAAAAAGACCTGCAGCAGCTTCAAGAGCAAAATCATACAGCCGAACAAGTTTTGGGGCCAGATCTCAGTAGATCGGACGGTTGCTACAAGAGAAGGGTACTATCAGGGAAAGGGTTAGGAAGATTGCGGACTACATTGTGATGAAGTGCAACAAATGTGAAGACATGACCAGGTCCATGTTCTTCACTTCCGTTATGATTTTTGTCTGGCAGATCATGGATGACCTATTTCGCCTCCAAGAAGATATGGCGCATAGGCCCGCGGCGAGACTGACTGATGTCCCGCGGGCCCCTGGAGCTGTAGTTGAGGCACTTATGTATTCTTGCTTTTATTTGTTCGAGTCTGTATTGTCAGTTTCTCTTAGAGTTTGTTATTTCATTTTTGAGGCTGTATTTTTAGTTTTCTTTTGGAGTCCACTTGTTGAGTCTGTCAGTTTTTATGTTTAAATCTGTAGGGGAAGTCGTTGTAATCAGGATGTTTTTTTATTTATTTTATGAAATTTTGAAAACCCAAAAATGTGTATCTTTCTTTTATTTCGCGTTTGTCCCCTGAACTATGTAATGATCTGATTCATGCGGTGTAATGATACGTAGGCAATCCCCATATGATTCGATCATAACCCTAAAATAAGGAAAAATGAAAAAAGAGAAAAAGAGAGAGAGAAAGGGAAAGGGAAGAAAATAAAAGAAAATTGAGCAGAAGGAAATAATGGCAAAACAAAAGAGAAAACGAGTGCAAAATAAAAGGGAGGCAACAAAACAAGTGGAAAAGGGCAATAGTGATTCAAGAGGGTTTGGAATGAAAAGAGAAAAGAAAGAGAAGAGAAAGCGCAAAATGCGAAGAGTTAGTTAAAAGCCGGGATGAAGAATGCAGCCGTTCAAATACACGATAGGAGCTCTAACTGTCTAGGTGCATTGCATCCCAAATGTGCGGGTGCCCATCTGTTAAATCTTTAACGCTGACAAGTTCGTTGTTGTCATTGAGTATAGGAAGGTGGTTAGTTTGTTTGGCATTCTGGTAACTCACCCGTACAACACCAGGTCCAAAGACAAGTTGATCATGACTGGCCAAGAATTGGATGCAAGCATTATTGATCCACCGAGGGAGGTGGAGGAAACTGAATCGGTTTGAAAGAGGAGTTGCATAAGTTGAAATACCAAATGGCAAAGATGTACCAGGCATGGATAATACCCCGCCAACCCCGCTTTCATCCCACCGCTAGCTTAGTCCCAAGAACCTCCCACTAAAGATTCATCCCCACAACATGCACCAAACTTCACCCCTTACCACCACTATCATGGCACCACTTCCCAAACCATACAAGCTCCACCAACCAAAACAACCGCATACCCTCATCCACTAGCTACCCCTATTTTCGTAGCACCTCCACTAGCTACACTCCATCGATCTTCCAGTGAGCCATTATTCCAGACCCAAGATAATCAGTGCTATCCCTCAGAGCCTACTTTCAAGGCCCCAAATCATTACTCATACACTCCTCGTTTCAACCTCCCTGTTGAGACTGAGAAACCACTTAAAAACCCGAAGCAAGAGGAGATGTTTAGGAAGGTGAGAAGCCTGGAATAATCGCTCAGAAACATGCAAGGGTTGGGAGGTCAAGTAAGTGTAGCCTACAAAGATCTGTGTTTGTTCCCTGACGTACAGCTACCTGTTGGGTTCAAAATGCCAAAATTTGATTTGTATGACGGGCACGGAGATCCCGTGGCCCACTTAAGGGGATTCTATAATAAAATGAGAGGAGCCGGTGGGAAAGATGAGCTATTAATGGCATACTTTAGCCAGAGTCTGAGTGGCGCGGCATTAGAGTGGTACACTCGTCAGGATCATAGCAGATGGTATACCTGGGATGATTTGGCCCAAGCATTTTCTCATCATTTCCAATACAACATCGAGATTGTTCCAGATCGTTTGTCTTTGACTAAGATCGAGAAGAAGCCTAGTGAAAGTTTCAAGGAATACGGTTTCCACTGGAGAGAACAGGCAGCAAGGGTTAACCCTCCAATGAAGGAGAACGAAATGGTGGGATACTTTCTTCAGGCCTTGGAGACTACTTACTTTGGTCATCTAATTTCGGCCATAGGTAAGTCTTTCAACGAAGTAGTAAAAATGGGAGGAATGGTAGAGTAAGGGCTCAAATCAAGCAAGATCATGAGCTACTCCGCCATCAAAGCAACTAAGCAGGCAATCCAGAATGGCACCGGAGGCGTGCTTGGGAAAAAAAAGAAAGAGGATGTCGCTATGGTCATTTCAGGATCATGGCACAGACCAGGGGATTCTCCTACCCACTACAACCAACCTCGACCCCAGCTTTAAGGCTATACCTCAACTCCATATAGTCCACCCCAGCATTACTTCCCACCACCAGAGCCTCAATACTCAATCAGGCTACCCCTATATCATGTCCATTATGCACAGTCATATGCTCAACCCTCTCCTCACCCACAATGGCGTGTACCAGCCCCACAAAACCCTTACCCACCACCACAAACATACCGAAACCCCACTAGTCCAAATTTTCGAGCCAATCTAGAATTCAGGAATGAAAGGTTGCAACTAAAGAAAACCTTCACCCCGCTTGGGGAATCTTATACCAGCTTATGTCAAAGAATGAGGTAGTTGGATGTTCTGAGGCCAATTGAGTCCAAACTACCAAACCCCCCTCCAAAGAACCTAGATTATTCTCTCAAATGTGTGTATTGTTTTGATACTTCGGGGCAGGACACAGAAAAGTGTTGGCACTTGAAGAACGTCATCCAAGAGCTCATTGATACGAACCAGATTGTGGTCTAGAGCCTAGAAACACCCAACATCAATCAGAACCCATTGCCGGCCCATATTGAAACGCACATGATTGAGATAGTGCACAAAGATAGGAAGCCCAAGAAGCCTTCACAATTTGTCATGATGATCAGGTCTAGTGAAAGTAAGTCGGTCAAGGACCCAGTTGTCACAAAAGCAACCTCTTTGATAGATGAAGGATCGGTGGACAAGTTGAGCATGCCAAATGATAAGCCAGTTGTGGTAGTTGAAAAGAGGTCCCCAAGTGATGTTACAGCAAAGCAAGAAAAGCCAAAGGTGATCGTGTCGGGGATCACAAGTAAACCAGTCATAATTGTGGAGGGTGCTCGCACGGACCCTATCATTATCAAACCTGTGACCCAGCTACCGGTAGCTAACACCAAGACTGTCATATGGAACTATGAGCGAGTGATAGTGACCTATAAGGGGAAGGAAGTGAAAGAGGAAGTTAACGAGGCCCAGGGATTAACTCATTCGGGGAGATGCTTTGCCCCGGAGGATTTAAGAAAAGCTAAAACACTCAAAGACAATCCAGTTCTAGTGAAGAAGCCAGTCACTGAAGAAGAAGCGGATGAGTTTTTGAGAAAAATGAAGGTACAAGATTACTCCATCATAGAACAGTTGAGAAAGACTCCTGCTCAGATTTCCCTGTTATCATTGTTGATTCATTCAGATGAGTATCGCTGGGCCTTGATGAAGATTCTGAACGAAGCTCATGTCCCCCACAAAATCACTGTGAACTATCTGGAGAAGATTGCCAATAAGATATTTGAGTCTAACCGGATCACATTCTTTGATGATGATTTGCCTCTAGAGGGTATGGAACACAATCGAGCCCTCTATCTCACAGTGAGATGCGAAGAGTCTGTGGTCACCAGGGTGTTAGTTGACAATGGTTACAGTGCAAACATCTTCCCTCTCTCTACTCTGAACAAGTTAAAAGTTAATGATGAGAGGATTCACAAGAACAACATATGCGTTCGAGGTTTTGATGGAGGAGGAAAAGACTCTGTTGGCGACATCATACTCGAGTTGACAATAGGACCAGTCGAATTCACCATAGAGTTCTAGGTACTAGATGTGGCTGTTTCTTACAATTTACTGTTGGGTAGGCCTTGAATACATGTTGACAAGGAGGTTCTGTCCTTTTTACATAAGATGGTGAAGTTAGAATGGGATAGACAAGAAATCGTCGTGCATGGCGATGAGAATTTATGTGCTTTCAATGATACCCCTGTCCCGTTTATTGAAGCTGAAGAGGATAAGGGGTCGTGGGTCTATCAAGTGTCTGAGATGGTGTCAGTTAAAAAGGTTCCGGAAAGGGAATACATCCCGGGTCCAAAGTTAGCATCTGCAATCGTCATGGTAACAACCGAGATGTTGAAAAATGGTTTTATGCCGGGCAAGGGTCTGGGTGCATCTCTGCAATGTATCGTGCAACCAGTGTCCTTGCGTGAAAATCTGGGCACATTTGGTCTAGGGTTCAAACCTATAGGGGATGATGTGAAGAAGGCTCGAAAGCTGAAAAAGAAGGCATGGTCGCTCCCTAAGCCAGTCCCACGTCTCTTCAGGTCTTTCATCAAGGCAGGGGTCGTGAAGCGTCTAGTGACAACAATGCCAAAGCCTGTGGTTGATTTTGATGAGGAACTGGTTAAAAGGTTCCAGAGTCCATTTGATGAAATGAACATGGTAGAAACTGGGGAAGGTTCCAGCAAAGCGGATGTGCAGTTTGTTGGGCCAAAAGTGAAGATTAACAATTGGGATACTACTCTTCTCCCTACCCGGAAGGAGTTTTGGTAGTTTGCTTTGTTTTCCTTTCAGTTTATCTGGATTATTCCAAGGTTGTAATTCAGATTTTATTTTCTGTCTGTTGATGTACAAACCCTTCTATCCTTTAATTTTAATGAAATGTAATTTCCCTTTTCCATTACTCCTGATAGTGTCATTTTCTTTTCTTTCTTTGTACAGTTCTTATTATGCTAGTTTTAGTGATATGACATGCATGAGAAATCTTTAGCCCAATCTTAAAAGCCAATCTAACTCTGAAATAATAATCCAAGAAATAGAGTGTGATGATGAAATAGAATATGATGAAGAGGAAGCATTTGAGGAAATTAGTAAAGAGAAGCAATCAACTTCGAAGGGAAGCCCAAGCCTAATTTCAATGAAACTGAAGCAATCAATTTAGGGGATTCAGATAATATCAGGGAAACCAAAATAAGTGTACACTTGGAACCACAAATCAAGGAGGAAATAATCAAAGCACTATTTGAATATAAAGACATTTTTGCATGGTCATATGACGACATGCCGGGTTTAAGTACTGACTTGGTGGTTCACAAATTGCCCACTGACCCAGCATTCTCTCCCGTCAAGTAGAAGTTAAGAAAGTTCAAAACTGACATGAGTGTGAAGATCAAGAAGGAAATCACAAAGCAGTTAAACGCAAAGGTCATTCGAGTCACGCGATACCCCACTTGATTAGCTAATATTGTGCCAGTGCCAAAGAAGGACGGCAAGACCAGTGTGTGCGTTGATTACCGCGATCTCAACAAAGCAAGTCCAAAGGATAATTTTCCATTGTCAAATATCCACATTTTGATTCACAACTGTGCCAAACATGAGATCGGTTCTTTTGTAGATTGTTATACGGGATATCACTAGATTTTGATGGATGAGGAGGATGCAGAAAAGACAGCATTCATCATACAATAGGGAACTTATTGCTACCGGGTAATGCCATTTGGTTTGAAAAATGCCGATGCAACTTACATGAAAGCAATAACTATTATGTTCCATGACATGATACACAAGGAGATTGAGGTTTATATGGATGATGTGATCATAAAGCCAAAGCAATAGGCTGACCATGTCGGAGATTTGAGGAAGTTTTTCCAAAGGCTCCTCAGGTACAATCTTAAACTTAACCCTACCAAGTGTGCATTTGGTATTCCATCTGGAAAATTGTTTGGATTCATAGTTAGTCGTCGAGGCATTGAATTGGACCCGTCAAAAATCAAAGCTATCCAAGAATTGCCACCTCCAAGGAATAAGACTAAGGTGATGAGTCTGCTCAGGCATTTAAACTACATCACTAGGTTTATTGCTCAACTCACAACAACTTGTGAGCCCATCTTTAAGTTACTAAAGAAGGATGTTACGGTCAAATGGACTGATGAGTGCTAGGAGGCGTTTGATAAGATCAATGGGTACTTGTCAAACCCACCCGTGTTTGTCCCACTAGAACCCGGGAGGCCTTTAATTCTTTATTTGATAGTCTTGGACAATCGTTCGGTTGCGTACTGGGTCAACATGACATCACCGGTAGAAAGGAGCAAGCCAACTATTATCTCAGCAAGAAATTCACATCATATGAGGTTAAGTATACTCCCCTTGAAAGGACATGTTGCGCTCTGACTTGGGTGGCACAAAAGTTGAAGCATTATCTGTCGTCCTACACTACCTACCTCATTTCTTGTCTAGACCCTCTAAAGTATATTTTTCAGAAGCCTATGCCCACAGGAAGACTTGCAAAGTGGCAGATTTTGCTCACAGAATTCGACATTATCTATGTGACTCAGACCGCGATGAAAGCCCAAGCATTGGCCAATCATTTGGCTGAGAACTGGGTGGATGAAGAGTATGAGCCATTGAGGACTTATTTTCCTGATGAAGAGGTGATTCTTATTGACGAGGTGGATTAGGTTGAAAAACTAGGTTGGAAACTTTTCTTTGATGGAGCCGCTAACATGAAAGGTGTCGGAATAAGGGTCATGCTTATTTCTGAAATAGGGCATCACTACCCTGTTACGGCCCAACTTTGTTTCTATTATACCAACAACATGGTTGAGTATGAGGCATGCATTTTGGGATTGAGGTTAGCTGTAGATATGGGAGTTCAGGAAGTCTTGGTCTTAGGAGACTCGGATCTTTTGGTGCACCAGATTCAAGGAGAGTGGGAGACTCGGGATTTAAATTCCACATCGAAATTATGGATCAAGATTACATTCTATTCATCTGCAACCTCATTATGGATCAAGATTACACATCGAAATTCCACTCCGTATCGCCCCAAGGCAAATGGAGCTGTCGAAACGGCCAACAAGAACATAAAGAAGATACTTCAAAAAATGGTACAAGGTTCCAGGCAATGGCATGAGAAGCTGCATTTTACTCTGCTAGGTTATTGCACTACTGTTTGCACTTCAGTAGGTGCAACTCCTTATTTATTGGTATATGGTATTGAAGCAGTGATACCCACGGAAGTTGAAATTCCGTCTCTTCGGATTGTTACTAAAGCCGAAATTGATGATGATGAGTGGGTCAAAATCCGTTTGGAGCAATTAAGTCTGATTGACGAGAAAAGACTGGCAGTAGTGTGTCATGGCCAGTTGTATCAAAAGAGAATGGCAAGAGCATACAAAAAGAAAGTACGTCCCCGGAAATTTGAAGTGGGTCAGCAAGTATTGAAACGCATCCTTCCACATCAGGTTGAAGCAAAAGGCAAGTTCGCCCCAAATTGGCAGGGGCCGTTCATCGTAACGAGAGTGTTGTCCAATGGTGCTTTGTATTTAATAGATATAGAAGGCAAATGTGTAGATATGACTATCAATTCTGATGTAGTCAAAAGATATTATGTGTGATTTCTTTGGTTTAAATTGTGTTGTTTGTACTTGGCATGTTTTGAAGATTGGAATGATGAAGGCATTTTATTATGCTATCTAAACACTTTACCCTTTGCTACTCCTTTGAGCCTTATTTATTTTCTTACATACCCCTCTTTTAGAATCAGTAATAAAGTTTAGAAATGCGGACACAAAAGGTAAATAAACAAGAAAAGAGGTAAAAGAAGAGAAAAGATAAAGAGAAAAAAAAAGAAAAAAGGAGAGAAAGGAAAAGAAAAAGAGAAAAGTAACAACAATAAAGCAATTTCTATAACATGAACTACATTCGACCTGATTCCTTGTAAGGATACGTAGGCAGTCTCATGGTTCGGTCCCATCAAAATAAAAATTCAAAAGCCTCCAGGTAAAGAAACTGAGGTAGAAGTTGTGGTTCTGCAAAAGATCTGATTCCAAAAGTTCTAGTTGTGAACCCATTCAAGTTGTTTTGAGCCTTTATCATTTCTTTTTAACCCCGTCCAAAAGCCCACACTGCCATCCAAAGAAAGACCTTCCGACCAATATTTGAGAGTGCCAAGTTGAGTGAGGTAGATGTATGATTCGCATCAGGGGCAACACTCCGTACTGCATAAGGGAAAATGAATAAATGAGAGAGTCCTATTGGTGAAAACCCTCAAGGGCACCCTAGGGCGACGGAAAGATGAGAGAAATCAAAATGAGAGAGTCTTATTGGTGAAAACTTTCAAAGGCACTGTAAGGCGACAGTGAGTTGAGAGATGAACAAATGAGAAAGGTTTGTTGGTGAAAACCCTTTAGGGCACCGCAAGCCGAACAAGGTCAGTGACTTGGCGGAAAGATTGGGCTATGGAGATCCCGGGCATAAAGTATGACAATTGAAAGGTGATTGGTTGAATATGCTGAGCTGATTAATCTGAAATGCATGTCATGATCATTGGTGCCAACTGCTTCACTCAGATAAGTCTTTTTTCCTTTTCTCCCTCAAACAGTCATCTAGTTTTGGATTTTCTTCTTTATTCCTAACTCTCGAAGTTATTGCATTTCATTTTTTTGGGTTTATTCTCTAAGGTTTTTCCAATGTCATCCCTGTTTAAGTAAGCGAGAAAGGATTTCAAATCTTACTACCAACTTCCAAACTGCACAAAGCAAAGTGCGGCCAAAACATACCAGAAATAGCATGAGGCAAAGTGGAAAATAAGGTGCTAGTGAAAGTTCAATTGGTCGAGTGGTTTGGGAATTTTGTGGAAGATACAAAGGTTCAGGTTGGAAGAACAGAAATGTAAAACAGTGGGTTGAGTGTAGAGCACTCGGGTCATTCAGGGTCATGTGGTTGAAATTCAATCAAAAAGGCAAATAATTCTTGGCCAGTTCAAGGCAGCCAATCACAACAAAGCACGGCAATGAAAAGGCCACCTTCAGAAAGAACGCCGCAAACTAACCACCACATTTTTAAAACTAATAAAATTTTCTTTGATTGAAACAGGGGCAGGAAATTTCGTTTGTGCCGGAGGAACCCTCCGTGAGGAAAACATGTACTGGACAGGTTCGACCGTAAATCTTCAAGACCCTCCTGGATAATGGGATTTAGTTTAAAAAAATTTCAGGGCCCTCATGGATAAGGATTTAATCTTAAAAGTTCTCAGGACCCTCCTAGATAATGAGACTTAGTTGAATTCCAAGATCCTCATAGATAACAAGATTTAGCATAAGCCCTACCTTTAGGAAATATAAGTTTTCTTTGAAGTTTTCACTCTTAAGATGGGATTTAATTTCAATTGTGAGGGCCCTCTTGGATAATAGGCTTTAGTTTTTAAATTCTTAGGGCTTTGGGGTAACATGACTCAATTAACACTCACAAATGTGCCCAGATACCAAATTGGGGCAGAAACGTTTCTTTATTTTGTCTGTTTTGTTGTAATCAGGCGCCCACCTGTAGAACAAGGGAATACAGTTAAAGTTTCGGAAATCATGCGCCTACCTGGAGAACAAGGGAATGCATTTCAAGTCTTGTCAATCAGGCGCCCACCTGGAGAACAAGGGAATATAGTTTCAAGTTTTGGCAATCAGGCGCCACCTGGAGAACAAGGGAATACAGTTCATGTTTTGGCAATCAGGCGCCCACCTGGAGAACAAGGGAATACAGTTCAAGTTTTGGCAATCAGGCGCCCACTTGGAGAACAAGGGAATATAGTTCAAGTTTTGGCAATCAAGCGCCTACTTGGAGAATAAAGGAATACAGTTCAAGTTTTGGTAATCAGGCCCATCTAGAGAACAAGGGAATACAATTCAAGTTTTGGCAATCAGGCGCCCACCTGGAGAACAAGGGAATACAGTTCAAGTTTTTGGCAATCAGGTGCCCACATGGAGAACAAGGGAATACAGTTCAAGTTTCGGGGAATCAGGCGCCCACCTAGAGAATAAGGGAATACAGTCCAAGTTTTTGGAAATCAGGTGCCCACCTGGAGAATAAGGGAATACCGTTCAAGTTTTTGGAAATCAGGCGCCCACCTAGAGAACAAGAGAATACGGTTCAAGTTTTGGCAATCAGGCGCCCACCTAGAGAACAAGGGGATATAATTCAAGTTTTGGCAATCAGGCGCCCACCTGGAGAATAAGGGAATATAGTTAAAGTTTTGGCAATCAGTCACCCACCTGGAGAACAAGGGAATACAGTTCAAGTTTTTTGGAAATCAGGTGCCTACCTGGAGAACAAGGGAATACAGTTCAAGTTTTGGCAATCAGGCGCCCACCTGGAAAACAAAGAAATACAGTCCAAGTTTCGGCAATCAGGCGCCCACCTAGAGAACAAGGGAATGATGTTCAAGTTTTGGCAATCAGGCACCCACCTAGAGAACACGGGAATACAGTTCAAGTTTTTGGCAATCAGGCGCCCACCTGGAGAACAAGGGAATACAATTCAAGTGTCGGAAAGCAGGCACCCACCTGGAAAATAAGGGAACTCATTTTAGAATTCAATTCGCGTTAGCAACAACATAAATTCACCTCCAGAGTGCAGGTCGATAGTTCAAGATGCACAACAGAATTGTAGAAGCAACAAGACCAAGTTTGAAGATGGTATATAGGATTCTTGTAATTCATAGATCATAGCTTAGCCTAGCTTCTTTTTATTTTGCCTCGGTGTAATAAGGAGTTCTGCAAGCAGTAGCAGCAACAACAATAGTGAAATCACAGCTTCCCGGTAGTCCTAGTTACCGAAACTTCCCCAACAACACTAACCTGATTTCTTTATAGCTAAGGATATGTAGGCAACCTCGGAAGCAAGGTACGGTGATGTCTTTCAAAAATGCTTCCCGCGGAATATTCAAACGGGCAAGAATCGCTCGTATCCGCTCACTTTATCTTTGCCCAAAAACTCTTCGTGTTTCTGAGCAAAGAGGGGCAGCTGTGAGCACGTGATTTTTGCTCTATATTAATTACTCCTATAAAATCCAAGAAAATAGATTTTTCCAGTTATTTGCCCTTTTATAGGATTTTTGTAGAATTTTATTAATTATTTGTATTTTTGTGCACATTTAATTTTCGTTAAAAATTATGAAAAAATGTCAAAAATATCATGCATTGTATTTAGGTTTTATTTTTACATTCTTAAGGTTAATTAGTTAATTATTATGAAAATCACAAAAATGGTCCATTGTTGCATTTTTAGCTTTAATTTTAGAATATTAGATTTTTCATTTTTGATTTAGGATCAAGGAATTTTTTATAATTTTTATGAAATTGATTAGTTTTACAATCTAGATTAATTTAAGATTTTAATTTAGGTTTTTAATTGAAAAAAAAAGAGAAAAGAATAGGAAATAAAGGGTTAATTGCAAAAGGGCTATTTTAATTCAAATTGGGCCAATTCAGGTTAAACTCAAACTCTCCCTTACCCGTTCCAACCCCCAGCCCACTATATTAACCCGATCCAGGCCTGCCTCATCCCCAAACGACCCCATTTTTGTATTGGCTCATCATATCCGTTGGATTTTGATAATCCAACTGCTCGGAGCTGATCGCCTAATTAATATACATATGTCTTAAACCTAGTTCCCCCACCCCCAAACCCTCAAACCTGTTTCATTCTCTTCTCTCAAAACTTAGAGTTTGGAACCCTAGCCGCTCTGTTTTGCTCTACCGTCTCCGCGGTGGTCCGCCGACCGGAAATCGCCTCATGGCGGCGGACCACCTCCAATTCACTCCAAATTAACACCCCAGAACCCCCGTCGCTTCCTCTTTCCAAATCCCTAATCCATGTCCCTCGAATCATCACCAAACGACTCGAATCTTAAATCTAGGATCGATGCCTAAAAATCCTAACTCACCCAAATAACCCCAAACTCACACCCTATAATCATCAGGCCTCCCCAAACTTAAAACCCGTAACAATTTCCCTAAACAATTTTTGGAACTCGTCGAATCCTTGATTTAGGTTTGACCTAATTTATGAGTTTTTGGGATTTCTTTGAAGTTTTTGTTTGTCTTGGCTGGAAGCTCACCCAAATAGGCTATTCTTGACCAGAGTATTCGTTCGGGTAAGCTTCAAGCCTCGTCGAAGCATCTCGAGCCTGTCCAGTCTTCCTCCGTTGCTTTTGTTGGTCGTCTTGTTGATTAAATCGGTACTTCCCAGCCTTTAGTCACTTGTTCATTTCTATTTTCTTTTGTTTTGTTTCCTCTGTTCTTTTCCTCTCCCTCCTCTTGGTTTGCTCATCATAATTTCAATTCTGTTTAGTTGCATGTTAGGTTTTGTGTGTCATTTGTTTGGTTTTTCTATTTAGGGCTTCAGATTAGAATTTCATCACATGTCTAAAGTCAATTTAGTTCGATGCATGAAATAATTCTGTTTCAATGGTATTTTCTGATTTCAGTTTATGTTAGAAGAATTTAGGTGCAACTCGAGGTTCAATTGCATTGTTGTGTTTTATTTGAGCATGTTTAGTTAATAATTTTGTTTTAGAGTGCATCGATCATTCCAGTACTTGTGAAAGTTCCATTTAGGGTTCGTTATATAGCTTAGTTCATTATGAATTGGTTTTATTTTAGTGGTTTAGGTCCATTCACCAGTTGTTAGATATTCTTTTCAGCTTTGAATTTTGTTTGCTTTCAATCCGTTTGAAGATATTAGCTTGTTTGTTTTCTGTTGCCTAGGTTTGTAAATGTTTAAAACTTTTAGGTTTTAATTGAATAGTTAAAAAAACTTAGGGGTTTAAGCTGGAAATGAGATAGGGACTTTCAGATAATTCCTACACTTAGAAGCTTCTAGAGGAGGGGGCATCTGTCCCTATTTGGTTAGCACAAAAATATTGAGCCAATAAGGAATAGCCAGCTGTCCAGGTGGTTAAAAAAGATGCCTTTTGCAGGGAATATTTCCTTGATTGGTTTTGAGCACATGGCCTTAGAGGCCTATAAGTAGTGATTTTCCTTCACTCTCAAAAGGACAGATTTTAAGCACTATTCTCTCTACCTAAAGTTCAGAAAACACACACACACTGATAGAATTTTCAGAATTGGAAAAAGACTAAAAAAGGGTCTCGAATACTGTTCCACTAATTAGATGGTTTATTTTATTTTTCTAGGTTTTAAAAAAAGCTTCAATACTTTGTTGGTTTTTGGGTTCTAAACATGGATTAAACTGGTTGTATTGCTGCTGACTACTACTATTTAAGCTCTGTTGATCTCACCATTTTTTTTGCTAAAGTTTTTGGTTATTTTGGTTGTATCCAGTATGTAAGCTGAACATTTACTTGACTTTGAGTCATATACATGAAGTTTGGATCATGGATAACCCCATTCTCAAATGCTATATGAATAAGTGGAGTTTGACTGCTTAGATTCTGATCCTACTTGTTGTTTTATCCTGCTTTCATACATCTCCCTTTAGCTAGCTAGAATTTTGGCCTAAATGTATATACTAATCGTCTCTTGTTACGCATGATCCCATTTTGTAAAGGTTTTATTCTTTTGAAACTTAGTTTGAAGATTTCTCTCCAAATGTGAACTACAACGTGATGTTATTAGGAAGTCATTTGAGTATGTGAGTTTCATTCTTGGGATTTGATTCGAAGAGCCTGTCTAATTTGATATCCTGTTTAGCCTGTTGCATTTCAGCTGTGATGGCATCGAATAATCAATATCTAAAGTGGTTAATAGTTCAAGTTTACTTTTTTATTATGTGATTAATATATGAGTAATGATGGGAATGACGTGAAGCTAGTCATATGTTCTCTTTCGTTTATTTTTCCCTGCTTCAATATAACTAAGCTTGTCTATAGATTCATTGCCATTTTTGGATTGTTATTGTGAATTAGGTTTTTTATTAATTAGATAATTAAAAGTGGCATGTTACTTGGGCTTAAGGAATGTGTAAATATTTTATATACACCAGTTATGGAGATCAATGAAGGTCTCCTCTGTTATGGGCTAGTAAGAAGTTATTTAGGCTCAATCCAAGTTGAGTGTGGTAGCTCGGTCCTAGTCAGGCTTGGGAATGCCTAGTCTTTGCCCCTTTCATTTTATTGGGCTTGACTGCAGGCCCAACGGTTTCACTGCTGGTATTTTTTTTAAAATATAGTGACAGGCCTCTCCTCTAGGCCCAACATTTCAGAATGTTTAAAGACATGTATCAAATGTTAAATATTTCTATTGTAATCCATATCCATGTCATTAATATTTGAGTTATTTTTGTTGAAATGCATGAATCTCGTAGTTTGCATTATGCACTCAATTAAAAACATCATCACTACGGTTATGGTTCCCAGGGCGTGGTTGTTATACTCAATCTCAAAATTAGTTTGTTAAATAGGGATATTCATAGTTCGTGTAGTTGAATACTTTCCCTTTAATAAAATTGAGGTGTGACATACAATCACCTAGTCTATGGACCTCGCATCGATATCCTAATTAATATAGAAAATACCTTGAAATCTCGTAGAGTGCTTTAGGCGCGTTAACTAATTAATTTATCATGACTATGGCACGGTTCCCATGCTGTGGTTGTGATTTGTAATTGCTAAAATATGAGTGTACATTTCATGTGATCCGATTCTAATTTTCAATAAGGTTAAATAGAACGTGGCGTGAGACAATGGTGCATTTCATGTAGCGTGGCTTACGATGTGTTTTAAATAACCTTGAATTTTCCCGAAATATTAAAAACTGCTAAAAAGTTAAAAATGCACAACAGGTTTAAAACATATAAAAATCATATAATTAGGCCAATAATAATAGTTGAGTGACCGTGCTAAAACCACGAAACCCGGGAATGCCTAACTCCTTCTCCCAGGTTAACAGAATTCCTTACCCGAATTTCTGTGTTCGCGGACCGTAAATAAGTGTCAACTTTTCTCGATTCAGGATTTAAACCAGTGACTTGTGACATCATAAATCATCCCAAGTGGCGACTCTGATTTCTAAATTAAATTATCTCATTTTGATTGTCACTCTAATTGAATAAAACTCCTTTATACCCCTCTGGGGGTAGGAAAAAGGAGGTGTGACAGCTGCTTTTGTATTAGTAAAATTTTGGTTTTACTATGATACATAATGTAGTACAAATTGAAGAATAAGGTGGGTAACTTCTCACATACATATTATTTTACCATATATGATTGTGGAAACATGAAGATTTTCAATCTTCCAATCATTTGTAGTCTCAATATGATAGTCATACTTCAGATTTACTACAACATATACTTTGACCATAATCATATAATATGAATGATATATTTGTATAAAACCTCTTCGAGAGCCTTCGTTTATTATCCACAATCTAATATTTATCGGACACTACAGGTATTATGTGTCTTCTAGATAAACAACTAGCTCTTCAGGAGTTGTTGATATATTTTGTACTATCAAATATTGCTCAGACACTTCCAGTATCATGAGAGAAGATTATATAAAATAATTATTTAAGTACAAGAAAATACCTTTTCATAATATTTTCCTACTTCGGAGAGAAAATTTCAATTGTGTTACTTCTTCAAGAAAAAATTTAAACTACAAAATATTGAGTATATATTCTCTCAATCATATTAACTTTTCTGGAGGTGAATTGTAATATATTTACATCAAGAGCGCGTTCATATTTACGGCTTTATTAGTATTATCACATTCACTTCATGGAATGGGTTAATATTTATCAAAAATTCTCATCCTTCAGGAAATCGAACATAACTATCTGAACGCGCATTAGTCATATTAAATTGTGATGCTTCAACCCTTTTTAAAATATTTACTATTTCAAGAGAAAACTGAGGCGTGCATGTAATATAGAGAATATGTGATGACCCGGCCAGTCGTCTCATGAGTCACCGCTCTGGTTTTCCCATTTCTACTTCTTTATGCTTCGTTATCCGTGTTTTGTGGTATCGAGTTGGTCGGATCGAGTCTGGAGTGGTTTTGTTAAGGTTTGAGACACTTAGTCTCTTTTTAAGAAGGCTTAAGTTGGAAAAAGTCAACTGGATGTTGACTTATGTGTTAGAGGGATCAGATGTGAGTTCTGATGGTTCAGTTAGCTTCAGGAGGTGATTTGTGACTTAGGAGCGCAATCGGAATGGGTTTTGGAGGTTCGGAGTAGAATTAGGCTTGAATTAGCGAAGTTGATATTTTAGCGATTTCCGGTTGATGGGCGAGATTTTGATATAAGGGTCGGAATGGAATTTCGAGAGTTTCAGTAGCTTTGCCGTGTCATTTGGGATGTGGTGTAAAATTTCAGGTTATTCGGACGTGGTTTGGTTGAGTTTTTTTTATCAAAAGCGTATTTCGGAAGATTTTAGAAACCTAGGCTTGAATCCGATGTGATTTGACAGATTTGATGTTATTTGAGATGTTTTGATGATTGGAACAAGTTTGAATAAGGTATTGGGTTATGTTGATGCTTTTGGTTGAGGTCCCGAGGGCCTCGGGGTGATTTCAGATGGTTAACGGAGGAGTTGAAGTGCAATTGCAGCTGCTGAAGTTGCTGCTCCTGGTGTTTTCGCACCTGCGGTTTGGGGACCGTAGGTGCGGTGTCGCACGTATGGAAGGGAAGGCGCAAATGCGGTTTGGAGGAGTAGAGCCAGGAGCCGCAGGTGCGGTATATGGACCGCACCTACGGAGTCGCAAATATGACGAGGTGACCGCAGATGAGGTATGCGGCCGTTAAGTGAGTTCTGCAGAAGCGGAGGAATTGACTGCATATGCGGTACCGCAAAAGCAAATTTTGGACCGAAGATGCGGTTTGGCCTGGGCAGAATGTATATATTTCTTCCTTCGCGATTTTGAAGGGTTTAACCATTTTTGAACTCGGAATTGGGAGCTTTGGGCGATTTTGAAGAGAGAAATCAAAGAGACTTCGTTGAGGTAAGGATTTTGGACTTAAAACACATTTCTATGGTAGAATTTCATGAATTAAGGCTGTAATTAATGGGAGTAAATGGCTAAAAATGGAGGATTAGGGCTTGAGTTTAAGAGGCCTTTAACAGAGAATTTGAGGGGTCATTTGAACTCCGATTTTGGTATTCTTGATATGTATGAACTCGTGGGGAGATGAGGAATCTATTGGTGTAAAAATTTTTGAGTTTCGAGAAGTGGTCCCGGGGCTCGGGTTTTGCTAATTTCGGGATTTTTAGTATTTTTCAATTGTTTTCGCTTGGGCTTTGTTCCCTCAGCAAATTGTGACGTATTCGTTCTGATTTTGGATAGATTCGATGCGAGCGGTGGCCGATTTAAGGGGCAAAGGCATCACGGAGTAGTATTTTCACCAGTTCGAGGTAAGTAACCATTGTAAATTTGGAACTAAGGTTAGAAAGCTAGGGGTCGGCCCAGAGGGGGAGGTCGATCAGGCGGTGGTCAGGGTCGTTTTTATTCTATCCCAGGTAGACCAGATATTATCGCTTCAGATGCGGTCATTACAGGTATTGTTTTAGTCTAACACAGAGATGCCTCTGTATTATTTGATCCTGGTTCCACCTTTTCTTATGTGTCCTTGTACTTTGTTCATTATTTGGGTACGCCTCGGGAGTTTCTTACTTTACTTGTTCATGTATCTACCCCGATGGGCGATACTGTTGTTGTAGACCGTGTATACCAGTCATGTGTGGTGAATATTAAGAGTCTGAAGACCCGAGTGGATCTATTATTACTGAGTATGGTGGATTTCGATGTTATTTTGGGCATGGATTGGTTATCTCCATGTCGTGCTATTCTCGACTGTCATGCTAAGACAGTCACTTTGGCTATGCCGGGTATGCCACAGATCGAGTGGCGAGGTGTGACTGACTATGTTCCTAGTAGGGTGATCTCTTTCTTGAAGGCCCAGCGTATGGTTAGGAAGGGTTGTCTTTCATATCTAGCATTTGTGAGGGATGTCGGAGCTGAAACTCCCAGTATTGATTCCGTTCCTGTTGTGAGGGATTTCCCCGATGTGTTTCCTACAGACCTACCGGGCATGCCACCGGACAGGGATATTGATTTTGGTATTGACCTAGTGTCCGACACTCATCCCATTTCTATTCCGCCGTATCGTATGGCACCAGCGGAGTTGAAGGAATTGAAGGAGCAACTTCAGGAACTCCTAGATAAGGGGTTCATTTGGCCTAGTGTGTCACTTTGGGGTGCGCCAGTTCTATTTGTGATGAAGAAGGACAACACGATGAGAATATGCATTGATTATAGGTAATTGAACAAGGTAACAATTAAGAACAAGTATCCCTTGGCTCACATTGATGATTTGTTTGACCAACTTCAGGGAGCGAGAATGTTCTCCAAGATTGATCTCCGTTTGGGTTATCACCAGTTGAAGATCAGGGAGTCAAATATTCTTAAGACAACTTTCAGGATCCGTTATGACCACTATGAGTTCCTGGTGATGTCTTTTGGATTGACTAACGCCCCAGTAGCGTTCATGTATTTGATGAACAACGTGTTACGGCCTTATCTCGATTCGTTTGTCATAGTGTTCATTGATGTTATTCTGGTGTATTCGCGTAGTCAGGAGGAGCACGTGGAGCATTTGAGAGTTGTGTTGCAGAGATTGAAGGAGGAGAAGCTGTATGCAAAATTCTCTAAGTGTGAGTTTTGGCTTGGTTCAGTGGCTTTCTTGGGGCACGTGGTGTCCAGCGAGGGTATTCAGGTGGATCTGAAGAAGATAAAGGTAGTTCAGAGTTGGCTTAGATCGTCCTCAACCATAGAGATTTGCAGCTTTCTTGGTTTGGCAGGCTATTATCGCCAGTTTGTTCAGGGATTCTCATCTATCGCATCGCCCTTCACCAAGCTGACTCAGAAGGGTGTTCCATTTGTATGGTCGGGCTAGTGTGAGGAGAGCTTTCAGAAGCTCAAGACAGCTTTGACCACAACTCCAGTGTTGGTTTTGCCATCATCTTCAGGTTCATATACCATATATTGTGATGCTTCGAGAGTAGGGGTTGGTTGTGTGTTGATGTAGGAGGGTAGAGTTATTGCTTATGCTTCTCTTCAGCTGAAGCCCCATGAGAAGAACTACCCCGTTCATGATTTAGAGCTGGCTACCATAGTTCATGCATTGAAGATTTGGAGGCATTACTTGTATGGCGTATCTTGTGAGGTGTTCACTGATCATTGCAGCCTTCATCATTTGTTCAAGCAGAAGGATCTTAATTTGAGGCAGCGGAGATGGTTGGAATTGCTTAAAGATTATGATATTACTATATTGTACCATCCGAGAAAGACCAATGTGGTAGCCGATGCTTTGAGCCGAAAGGTGGTGAGTATGAGAAGTTTGGCATATATTCCAGTTGGGGAGAGACCTCTTGTAGTTGATGTTCAGGCCTTGGCCAATCGGTTTGTGAGATTAGATATTTCGGAGCCCAGTCGGGTATTGGCTTGTGTGGTTTCTCGGTCTTCCTTATATGAGCACATCAGAGAGCGCTAGTATGATGATTCGCATTTGCTTGTCCTTAGGGACAGAGTTCAGCATGGCGATGCCAGGGATGTGACCATCAGTGATGATGGGGTGTTGAGGATGCAGGGCCGGATTTGCATGCCCAATGTAGTTGGGCTTCGGGAGTTGATTCTGGAGGAGGCCCATCGCTCGCGGTATTCCATTCATCCGGGCGCCGCGAAGATGTATCAAGATTTGAGGCAATACTATTGGTGGATAAGAATGAAGAAAGATATTGTGAAATTTGTGGCTCAGTGCCTCAACTGTCAGCAGGTGAAATATAGAGGTGTTCATGGTTCGGTTTGGATCGGTTTTTCCCTAAAAAGAAACCAAGTCAAGTAAGTCGGTTTTTCCAATATTAGAACCAAACCAAACCAATTAAGTCGGTTTTTTCTCAATTCGGTTTATGTTAGTTTTTCGTTTTTTTTTTGTTATTTGTCGGTTTTTTCTTAAATATAAGACATACATTACCAAACACACATTTCGGCGACCACATTTTCAACGTAACACTATCAAATCAATTGTCCTTTGAGAAATCTATTATTTACCAAGATATATTGATGATAATTGAATCAAATAGTGATGAATAATTTAAGGACTCAATTACAAATATATTATTTTTAACATGAAATAGATTCTTACACTTAACAAAAAAAAACTACCAATTAAACTAGAATGTAAAGGTAAAGAACTGTACTAAAAGTGCAAACGATTAATATTTACTATAAAAATTTTAAAACATTATATAATATATATATATATATATATATATATATATATATATATATATATATATATATATATATATATATATATATATATATATATATGTGTGTGTGTGTGTGTGTGTATATATAGGTGTAATAATACATTTAAAATAGCTACTCCTATATTCGGTTTGGTTTGTTTTTTTTAATTAGAACCAAAACCAAACCAAATTTGATCGGTTTTTAAATTTCAAAACCAAAACCAAACCAAACCAAAAAGTATCGATTTTTTTGTTCGGTTTGGTTCGGGTTTTCGGATTTTTATGAACACCCCTAGTGAAATATGAGCATCAGAGACCGGGTGGTTTACTTCAACAGATGGATATTCCTGAGTGGAAGTGGGAGAGGATCATTATGGACTTTGTTGTTGGACTTCCACGGACTTTGAAGAAGTTTGATGCTATTTGGGTGATTGTGGATCGGCTGACCAAGTCCGCACACTTCATTCCTGTGTACTACCTATTCTTCAGAGTGGCTGGCAGGGATCTATATCCGAGAGATTGTTCGCTTGCATGGTGTCCCAGTTTCCATCATTCAGATAGAGGTACTTAGTTTATTCGCAGTTTTAGAGGGTCGTGCAGAGAGAGTTGGGTACTCAGGTAGAGTTGAGCATAACTTTTCATCCTCAGACGGACGGCAGTCCGAGCGTACTATTTAGATATTGGAGGACATGTTGCGTGCTTGTGTCATTGATTTCAGAGGATCATGAGATGAGTTTCTACCTCTTACAGAGTTTGCTTATAACAACAACTACTAGTCGAGTATTCAGATGGCTCCATATGAGGCTTTGTATGGTAGGCGGTGTAGATCTCCAGTTGGTTGGTTCGAGCCCGGTGAGGCTAGGCTATTGGGGACTTATTTGGTACAGGATGCTTTGGAGAAGGTGAAGGTGATTCAGGAGAGTCTTCGTACGGTGCAGTCGAGGCAAAAGAGTTATGCTGATAGGAAGGTTCGAGATGTGTCCTACATGGTTGGCGAAAAGGTTTTGTTGAAGGTTTCACCCATGAAGGGTGTTATGAGATTTGGGAAGAAAGGGAAATTGAGTCCGCGATTTATTGGGCCTTTTGAGGTGCTTCGGAGGATTGGGGAGGTGGCTTATGAGCTTGCTTTACCACCTAGCTTGTCGAGTGTGCATCCGGTATTTCATGTTTCTATTCTCTGGAAGTATATTTGGGACCCGTCTCATGTTTTGGACTTCAACACAATTCAGTTGGATGATGATTTGACCTATGATGTGGAGCCAGTAACTATTTTGGGTCATCAGGTTCGGAAGTTGAGGTCAAAGGATATAGCTTCGGTGAAAGTGCAGTGGAAAGGTCGACCCGTGGAGGAGGCTACCTAGGAGACCGAGCGGGAGATGCGAAGCAGATATCCTCACCTGTTTGAGTCTTAAGGTATTCTTCTTGACTCGTTCGAGGACGAACGTTTGTTTAAGTAGGGAAGGATGTGACAATCCGGCCAGTCGTCTCATGAGTCACCGCTTCGTTTTTCTTATTTCTGCTTCTTTATGCTTCTTTATCCGTGTTTTGTGGTATCGGGTTGGTCGGATCGAGTCTGGAGTGGTTTTGTTAAGGTTTGAGACACTTAGTCTCTTTTTAAGAAGGCTTAAGTTGGAAAAAGTCAACTTGATGTTGACTTATGTGTTAGAGGGCTCAGAAGTGAGTTCCGATGGTTCGGTTAGCTTCGAGAGGTGATTTGTGACTTAGGAGCACTATCGGAATGTGTTTTGGAGGTTCGGAGTAAAATTAGGCTTGAATTAGCGAAATTGATATTTTAGCGATTTTCGGTTTATGGGCGAGATTTTGATATAAGGGTCGGAATAGAATTCTGAGAGTTTCAGTAGCTTCGCCATATCATTTGGGATGTGTGTGTAAAATTTCAAGTTATTTGGATGTGGTTTGGTTGAGTTTTTGATCAAAAGCGTATTTCGGAAGATTTTAGAAACTTAGGCTTGAATCCGATGTGATTTGGTAGATTTGATATTTTTGAGGTGTTTTGATGATTTGGAACAAGTTTGAATAAGGTATTGGGTTATGTTGGTGCTTTTGGTTGAGGTCCCGGGGGCCTCGGGGTTATTTCAGATGGTTAACGGAGGAGTTGAAGTGCAATTGCAGCTGCTGAAGTTGTTGCTCTTGGTGTTTTCGTACCTGCGGTTTGGGGACCGCAGGTGCGGTGTCGCATGTGCGGAAGGGAAGGGGCAGATGCGATTTGGAGGAGTAGAGCCAGGAGCCGCAGATGCGGTATATGGACCGCAACTGTGGAGTCGCAAATGCAACGAGGTGACCGCAAATCCGGTATGCGACCGTTAAGTGAGTTCCGCAAAAGCGGAGGAATTGACTGCACATGCGGTAGCGCAGAAGCGGATTTTGGACCGCAGATGCAGTTAGGCCTAGGCAGAATGTATATATTTCTTCCTTCACGATTTTTGAAGGGTTTAACCATTTTTAAACTCGGAATTGGGAGCTTTGGGCGATTTTGAAGAGAGAAATCAAAGAAACTTCGTTGAGGTAGGGATTTTGGACTTAAACATATTTCTATGGTAGAATTTCATAAATTAAGGCTGTAATTAATGGGAGTAAAGGGCTAAAAATGGAGGATTAAGGCTTGAGTTTAAGAGGCCTTTAATGGAGGATTTGAGGGGTTATTTGAACTCCGATTTTGGTATTCTTGATATGTATGAACTCGTGGGGAGATGAGAAATCTATTGGAATAAAAATTTCTGAGTTTCGAGAAGTGGGCCCGAAGCTTGGGTTTTGCTAATTTCGGGATTTTTGGTATTTTTCGATTGTTTTCGCTTGAGATTTGTTCCCTTAGCAAATTGTGACGTATTCGTTTTGATTTTGGAAAGATTCGACGCGAGCGGAGGCCGATTTGAGGGGCAAAGGCGTCACGGAGTAGTATTTTCACCGGGTCGTGGTAAGTAACCATTGTAAATCTGGAACTGAGGGTACAAAACCCCGGTATTTGACTTGATTTGATAAGAGCGGTGACGCACATGCTAGGTGACGAGCGTGTGGGCGTGCACCGGTAGGGATTGTGACTTGGTCCGTCCCATAGTGACTATTAAGCCACATAGTTGATTTGGAAATCTTATATTATTCCGTATTTCAGTCTTTTATACTATATTATGGGATGTATGCTATATCTGGGGCCTTGTGCCGTCCTGTAGAAACCCTTAGGGGCATTTTGACTGTTCTTCCACACTTTACTTGTTAAAAATCATATCATCGGTTATGTTTTTACCTATTTAAATGATTAAAGCTGGTTTTATCACTCTATTCCTAAATGCGAGGATTGTTTGGGCTGAGATCCCTACTTTCTATTATTGTGCCCGAGAGGCTGTGAGGTTAATGACCGAGAGAGGTTGAGAACCCAATTGTGAGGATATTATATGTATATATTATGGATCGGGATGCACGCCGCAGAGATACTTATATGGATCGGGCTGCACGCCGTAGTGATATATATATTGGATCGGGCTGCACGCCGCAGCGATATGACGCTTGGGCTATAGGAGCCCCTCCGGAGTCTGCACACCCCCGGTGAGCGTAGTCGACTATAAATATATGGATCCGGCTGTACGCCGCAGTGGTTACTATGATTTCAGTTATTATAAGGTTTATATATGAGCCGAGTGCTGAGAGTGAGTACTAAGTGACGAGGGTTGAGTCCCGGGTGACTGAGAGACTGCCCGATGGGCCATATTCTGAGTGATTCCTTGACCGAGAGGCCTTGTTATGATGTTTTCACTGAGTTCACTCTGCTTTTAAATAGCCTATGTTGGATTTATTGCTAAGAAACTGATTTCAATGTTTTAAACTGAAAGAGATGAATTTATGTCAAAATTGATTTTTGAACTGTAAAGATGACATGTTATTTCGTTGATTATCTAGTTATGTATTTTTGAACTGCTCATCACTACTTTCAGTCCTTATTTACTCTAGTTACTTACTTAGTTGGCGTACTCACGTTACTCCCTACACTATGTGTGCAGATCCAGGTCCCCGTGTGGCCGAGTGAGCACTCTTCAGCTGGTTCAGCTTCTGTTGGGGATTCCGAGGTAGCTGCATGGCATTCACAGCCCTGTTTTCTCCCTTCTGTCATGTTATATTTCGCATTTTTCTAGACTATTGATGTATTAGACATTCAGACTATGTTAGAGGCTCTAGACTCGTGACACCAGATCAGTTGGGCTATGTAGTTTATTGTCATTTTAACTTTCACATATTTTCTGTTATTTTAGACGTTTATTATGAAATCAGTATTTAAAACCCGTGTTGAAAATGGTTTATTACTAAAGGAAATGGGTTGTGGTTAGTTGATCGGTTGACTTGCTTAGTAATGTGATAGGCGCCATCATGACCGGTATTTGGGGTCGTGAGAGAATATTTCTCTATATTATCTTTAATTATAACTATAGAAAACCTAAATTATCACTTGTGATAGTCATAGGCATATACCGTTTCTGGTGGTTTTAGTTACGAAACATAACCACTTTTGGTGGTTGTATATTTCTTGCAAACTCTGCTGGAATTTAAGTGGATCTAACAATATTATCCACTTTGTAATCCTTTATTAAGATAATTAAGATGAAAAACAATACCAAAATAGGTATTGTATATGTAACATATAACCAAGCAAGTTGTTACATCTCGCGTTGTTCGTACGTTAAGAGTTTCATCTTCAGTTAATTGATGTAGACTTGGGGATGAGATTTTCTTGAAATTATAAGCACTATACTATCTCAAACACATGATGAGTAAATTTGTGAAGGAGAAAAGGTAAGCAAATAGAAGAAAATGAGTTTCGTTGAAGGTTGCCGATTTGGGATAAAATACGGATCGAGCAATAATACCTGATATTCATGGACTAGTACCATACAAGGTACCATATGACCATGATAGTATGATGTATAATGTTTATTAAAAATAAGTAAAATTTTAAGTAAATTGAAATAATTCTTAATTATGCGGGTAATTGGTTAATTACAGGGTAACGGAACATTACCTAATGACTCTTGATCACATTAGATTAGGTGGCAACCTAATTTCAAGCCAAGTCATGTGATAAGAAAAGCTATAAGTCTTTTAATAATAAAAATACTTATTTTCCAACATCTTTGAAAGAATATAAATCTTTATCTTCCAACATTTTGAAAGAATGGAAAGGGCTCACGTTGGCAATCTAAAAGCTACCATCAGAAGTGAGAAGTTAGCAAATCTCAGAAGTTTTCAACGTGACTTCTTGCAATCAAAAAAATCCAACGAGAATTATTGGGACTTTAACAGCGTAAAAATTTTGCGGTTCTAAAGGAGTACGATGCAATCTTTTCCAAGAACATTATACGGATTTTTCCTTACTCCCGGTATGTTATGGCTAAGCTCTTACTTCATTTTGCATAATCTCGTAATTACACGAGTTTGATAACGAGGCATAAAGAAAAATTCATATCTCAGAATTTACGTATATTTTCCTAGTTTTGTAAGTTACAATATTCTCCTTATCGGGACCTCAAATTCAATTGAGTATTTCCTTCTTCTAGTCAAGAGAGCAGAGAATTTATACATATACAGTATTACAGTATTTTCATTACCATCGAGCTATAATCGATGGACAAGCCCCTAGTGAGCAACTTTTGATCAGATGGTAAGTTATATACCGAGCCTACTATGGCCGAGCTCCTATGAGCGAGCCCAAATGGTCGAGATACAGAGTCTAGTATGGCCGAACGCCTATGAGTGAGCCTACTACGGCAAAACAGTTATATATATATATATATATACCGAGCCTTATAAGGTCAGACATCTGTTTTACTTATTATATTGAGAGAATAGAGTCAGTATCAGTAGATGAGCATATCTTGAGATTATCTTTGACCCTCAGTCGTTTTCAGTTATTATAGTATCAGTTCAGTTTCAGCTTTCAGTATATTGCCTTACATACTCAGTATATTATTTCGTACTGACGTCCCTTTTTCTAGGGGTGCTGCATTTCATGTGTGCAGGTTCAGACAGACAGACGGGTAGCCCTCCTCAGTAGGTGTTGCCCGAGTTCAGCTTTATCGGTAAGCTCCACGTCCTTCGGAGTTGTCGGGTCTAAAGTTTTATGTACATCCTGTATATATATATATATATATATATATATATATATATATATATATATATATATATATATATATATATATATATATATATAGGTTATGGGTAGGTCGGGGCCTTGTTTCGATCATAGTACATCCAGCAATAAAGGCTTGTAGACATATCCTGTCAGCTAGTGTAGTATGTTGGGCTCGTAGGCCCTGTATGTATATTTTGTTGGCTTGTCAGTTGTAGTAGTTATGACGGTCTTGCCGGCCAAACTTTATGTTGACATTTAGTCAACGTTAGTCTCTATTCAGTTTTATATCTTGCTTTGCAAATTATCTTGTAATGTGGCACATGTCCAAAGTATATATTACATGTTCAGAGTCTTTTAGTCGCAAGTGGTACGCAAGGATAGGTGAGGCACCGGGTGCCCGTCTCGCCCCCAGGCTTGGGGCATGATAAAAGGCAAGCGATGATAAATATATTAAAATATAAGCAAAAAACTCAAATTAAATTACGCAAATTTGGTCATTTCAAATGTAAGTGATATCTATATCACTACCGCCAAGAAGGAAACTCACCATTTCAAGGATATAATCTGCTTTATGATGTTGAGAATGAATAAGATCTAACCGCGAATGTAAGAGTGTTGCCTTACATTGGAGATGAACACTAATTACTTGGAATCTCATGTGTTTAGATGACATGTGCAGGGCCTCGTCCCTTCACAGCATCTCAAAAATATTGATGGGCATTTCTGCTACGAGAAGGCCACTATTTTCTTCAACCATGTTGATCACAATTCCATCTACTGCCAAACAAGTAGACATGCGCCTCATATATGTTTCCTTCTTTGTTGTGACTTTAAATTACTTCTTATCCTGAAATAGAAAAACTAAATTCAAAGTAAGTGCTCGATATAGTAGAGTCTTGTGTTGATAACGTGTTATAAAATAAAAGTTGTAAGGTAAATAAATCGAAGACAAGTATAGAGAGATTGATCTATTATTCAACTTCAAACCGATGTACATAATGAACTGAAAACTCCTCTATTTATAGAAGAATAGAAGCAACTGTGAGGCTTTTTTTGAACTACTTGTAAGTTTTCTGCATAACCTGCTTGCAAACTTCCTGTTTAATAAGAAGATGTTGCAAATCATTTCATTGAGTTGCTTGCAACCTACCTGCATCGGCTGCTTGTAAATAAATTTCAATGGAGTACTAAATGGATAATCTTCTTCAGGAAGATTATTTATAGTAGAGTATTAAATGAGCATCCATAATATAATTATTTTCATAACAATAATGCAATTTTTATTTTATTTTTCCAGAATAAACGTCACTTAAAGTGTTTGCTCCTTTTTTAATTGATATATAAGTTTGTATCGACGACAAAAATTATTAAAAGGATATTTTAATTATTCTGATTAGCGTTTTAATAATTCGTAAGTAAGTTTTGCTAGACTATCAAAGAATTTTATGGTTCATAATGTATACGTCCGAGATCAACTGAAACAATAATAAAGGGTTTTGTTTTGCTATATTTTGATAGTTGCTTATTTGAGGTATTTAATTGCTAAAATGTTGTTTTAGAAATCAATCCTCATACAACAGGATAAAGAAAAGATGCTCCTTACAAATTTGCATTTACCTTTGAAGTTGTTCGAGAGTAACTTCGACAAGATCGTGACAAGCGATATCCATCAAATAAATAATGCTACGGATGGGCTTTGCTAATGGGGAATATTTTATAATATTCAACTTGATAATGTTTGTGGAGATAATTTATGTTTAAAATAACACAAAGTTTTGAGCATAAATACAAATAGGAAAACCCACATAAAGAGTGTAAACCTTTTGTGGTTTATTTGAGCGTGTTTACCCTAAAAACGGATAACAATTGAATTTCTACGTGGTTTTAAGAATATGTTGATTAATTCAATATAAGTGATTAATGGCATTAGATTAAACAAATAAAAGACGTGATAAATTGCCAAGCCAATAATGAGAGTGATGCCGGACTCAGTAGCAGTTTAATGAAGTGCATGTCCTCGGTCCCGAGCTCACACTAATGAAGTACTGATGAACAAAAATAAGAAATCTGAATAACAGAGAGAATAAAAATATATTCCCTTGATATGTGTATTACAATGTGTCCCATGAATAATAAGTTTTCTCCTTTATATAATAGGAAAATTTTATCCTAAGTACAATTCTAAGAAAGGTAAAAATCCCCTGTTTCACTAATCACTAATTTTCTGCCGATACGGGCCGAGATTCACGCCGTGATATCTGCTTGGGCACAGATATTATGGCCCTTCATTAGTCGTGTGTGGCCATTCGATAATCTTCTCCAAAGTCTCGAGGCTCGAATTAGACCCGGAGGACATGGTTCCTATACCCTCGGGGGCAGGTGTCTTGCTCGAACCCCGATACGAGAGGCTCCCCGCCCATATTCTGATTTCTTACGATCATGTTACTGATCCGTTTGTCTTACTGGGAAACAGAGATGTTCAACATGCTCGGTTTTACCCATATACAGACAATCCCCTCGTTTCTGGGAGAGGAAGTTTACCGAAACGATGAGAAACGACATATGCTTCTCAACTCCTTATTTAATGCGTTGTAACATAAATGACAAAGAAGCCAAAACGTCCCGTCAGTTGCATCGTTCTGACTTCGAACACATATCAGCCATTGGCAAGTCACCTCTAAACTCGAAGCGTCACGAAACCTCTATAAAAGCTTCCATTCCTTGTTCGTTTTCTCCTTTTGACCAAACTTCTACTTTCGATTCTCAAAGTTGTTACTAACCTTCTTCATACTCTCATATTTTTACCTCCGTTCTTCAAGATTTTTCGTTAATTTCCAGGTTTTTACCTAATCTTTACCCAAGTCAGCATACTTGACTCTTCATTTTTCAAAACCTTTTCTTAGACCTTTCAAGCTTTTTCAGATAATAATGGCTAAAACATCCAAATTTGTTCCTCAACAAGTCACTTTTTCTTCTTCCCAACCGATCGCTGAAATCAAGGTGGCCGCTTCCGATATAGTCGTCCTCGAGACGTCTGCCTGACGTGACTACTGATGAACCAACTCTCGAGCCTCCTTTGAAAATGTTCATCCCTGGGGGCTGCTCAGTTGCAGATGACTTTAAGGTCGAAAATCCCTTATCGGTGCAAGGCCGAGGTGAAGGAGCATCAAGGTATATATGCTCAATTACCGAAGACATCATTCCCGTGGTCTGAGGGGACTACAACTGGGAGGGTAAGGACTTAGTAGTCTCCGAGCCTGAGGATGCCATCACTACCCATGTGGAGGGGTATCTAAGTATTTACCCTTATCCCTTCACATTAGGCCCAGTGGATCCGGTTATCCTGGACTAATGCAAAAGGTACGAAGATGCCTCGGTCAGATCCATCCGGCGCTGTGGAGGATCGTGATCCTCTTTCGTTACTTTGTGAACAAGACCGAATCTCATCGGTTCACCGTCGATCATCTACTCCACCTATACAGTCCCCGAATCTTCCGAGGGGGACTAATAAAGCTCACACGTCGGGCTAGCAAAGCCCCATTCTAGAGTATCAATGAGGACCGGGGCTGGCAGGGACGCTTCGTTTGGGTGAAGACCGAAGGCTTGATCCCCCATCCCAGTTCATGTCATTCCCCAAGAAGTGGAATGCATCTCGTAAGTACAGTTTTTCTTAAAGCATTAATTTTATGTTTATCTCCTTTTTCCTCACTAGTGCTTGTGGTGGTACAGATGTTGCTCGAGTCCCAAACGACATTCCTCGATTCAAGGAGTGGATCAAGGGCATTTTTTCGCATATACCTTATTCTGAGCGCACATGGTGCGAACTCTCGAAGGGCCGACGGGAAACCCGTTCTCATGGTAAGATCTTCCTCCCGAATAAGTAACATTAGGATCCCCTTTTTACATCATATTCTCATTTCCTCTCTTTTCTTTTTGCAGGTTTGCCTAAGACCACCAAACTTAGGCCTTTAGAAGGAAACGAGGATATGCCCTCGTCCATTGATCCCTCCGCTTTGGGGCAGCTCAGGGTTGCAGCGGGGGAAAATAAGAAGAAGAAAAGGAAGGTTTCGGGCTCTCTGAGCTTAGAGAAGAAGAAGCAAAAGAAAAGGTTGGCGTGTAAGCCAAAGGAAAGTTTTGGCTCCGAAGCACCCGTCTCGAACTCGCTTTTTCGGCTCAAGGATGAGCCCGAGGAAGACGATTTTTTTGTGGCCCATGGGCCGACCTCACCTGAGGATCAACAACTATCGAGGAGGAGATCCATGAGGCCGATCTCTCTCATACTCGGGAGGTTGATAAGGAGACCGGGGCTGAGACTTCCCGGAACTTCGGCTCCACTCCAAAGGAGACGCTCGGTGTAATAGAAATTTTGGGGTCGCCTTCTTATACCGAGTCCACGCTCGAGGAGGCCCGAGTAGGGAAAGAGAGGTCTAATCAAGGGACACATGGCATGGACTATCCCCTTCGTTCCTGTTTTGATAGCGTGGACTCGTGCATCTTGGAGGACTTTTCAGGGGTTAGGCGACCTAGAAGTGCCGAGAAAGGATTCATCTTCAGAAGTCGGCTGTCACGACCCAAACTGATGGGCCGCGACGGGCACCCGGTACCTTACTCGACCGAGTACCAACGTAACATATCTTCCTTATTACATCATCATATACACGTGACATTCAGGCCAAATAGGTCAACATAATCCTTTATAAAGTCAAAACATAGGTCGTACAATCTTTTACGTACACGACATATGTCTACAAGCCTCTAAGAATACATAAATTTCATAAAGGTCGGGACAGAGTCCTGCCATACCAACAATACACATTTAAATCATACTAACCAAACGAGCAACTACGAAGCAAATGGAGCGCACCAACATCTTCCGCTGAGCTGATAGCCTACTTGGAGGGCTCTCGACCTGTCTATCGGGACTTGTGGGCATGAAACACAGCGTCCCCAGGCAAAAGGGACGTCAGTACGAATAATGTACCGAGTATATAAGGAACATAAATAAGTACATAAGAGACATGGAAGAAATATAGAGTACATGACTCAACCTGCAAGTCTGAATAACTTTGTAAATCATAAATTACTTTTAGCATCATGCATATGCGTATGAATGTCATGCCGTGCATAGGTACATGTTTCATAACATTACCAGCCTCTGAGGGCATCCCATCATATCATATCGGCCACTGTGGGCAAAATTATCATCGTATACTAGCTGATCAGGTGGTGGTGTGTATATAACGCCATAACCTCTCCCATATCCCATATACATATATATACATACATATATACGCGTATATAATGCCATTTGAGTACATACATATATATACATATATAACGTCGTTTGAATCATATTTCAGCCACTGTGGGCAATATCATCATCATATACCAACTAATCAGGTGGTGGTGCGTATATAATGCCGTAACCTTTTCCCATATCCCATATACATATATTTATATACATATGCGTATATAACGCCATCTGGTCATGGGTCAATGCACATGAATGCAATGCATGAAAAGCACGTCAATAAAATCATTCGGAATGTCATAAGACCATTTTTTCTTTGAGTAATATCATTGTCACACCTCCTTTTTCCGCCCCCGCGAGGGGTGAAGGAGTTTTTTCCAATTAAAGGACAATCGAAACGGGATTGGTTTATTTATTTCAGAGTCGCCACTTGGGAGATTTAGGGTGTCCCAAGTCACCAATTTTAATCCCAAATCGAGGAAAAGAATGACTCCATATTACAGTCTGCGTACCAGAAATCCGGATAAGGAATTTTGTTAACCCGGGAGAAGGTGTTAGGCATTCCCGAGTTCTGTGGTTCTAGCACGGTCGCTCAACTGTCATATTTGGCTTGATTATCTAATTTAATACATGTTGAACCTATGTGCAAAATTTAACTTTTAACCGCTTTTATCATTTACTGTTATTTTTATCAAGAATTGCAACATCGTGGAAAACACATCTCGAACCACGTCACAATTAATGTACCCACGGTTAGAGCTACATTTCAACTCTGTTGAGATTGAGATTTGGATCACATAAATGTGCACCCGAGTTTAGGAAGATAACATTATTAAATACGCGCCTAAAGTGACTAGCGTATCATTTACTTTGGGTAGGGCCGTGGAATTTTGCTAAACGGTCCATCCCGAAGTCTAAGCAATTTTTAATCCAATATTTACTGAGGGCCCCGCAATTTTGTATTTTTATTCGGCGAGGCTCATCTCATTCTTATTTTTTAAAGGAATTTGCAACGTCGTGGATATGCATCTCGAACCACGTCACAATCAATGTACCCGTGATTAGAGACACATTTCGACTCCGTTGAGATTTGGATTTGGGTCACATAAATGTGCACCCGAGTTTAAGAAGGTAAGATTTATTAAGGCGCGTCCTAAAAAGACTAACGTATTGTTATTTTAGGAAGAGGCCGTGAAGGTTCATTTAAACGGCCAAATCCAAAGTCTAGTTAATGGTTATGTATTTATCGAGGGCCCCCAGCGATATGTGATTTATTTGGCGAGGCTCGTCTCATTTTTATTTTTAAGGATAAACCTACAGTGACTACATTTCTTCTATTAAGTTTGTCTCTAAAAATAAAAGAAAATTTCTCAATTAATTACATGCTGAAAAACGTAACTTATTAGTTATTAGTTTACGGCTAATGCGAATGGAAAATTGCGATCGAGTTTGTACAAAGAAAAACTGCTTTCATCCTATATTCTATTATTTAATAATACTAGAACATGAGATTGACACACCATAATATCAAAACAAATTAACTAGTATTTGATTAATTTAAATTAACATTATTAGATGAAGAAGTTATACATATGCAACCTCATTACTCATTAATCAATCAACTACATTTTTATACAAAGAAAGGAAAATTATATTCAAACACAAATCTAAACAAGAGGAATTCAACAGGAACAAAGCCTGATTAATATTTCATTTCGCTTCAAGCCGAGAGTGTACAAATGTGTACCTGGAAATGGCAGTACAAGAAGAAAAGAAGGAGGAGTCAGCAGTAGTAATAACACAGCAACAGCAGATTCAGCAACACCGCAAAACCAGTAACAACCAGTAGAATAACCCAGTAACAGATTGAAAAACTCAGCAATACCAAAGTGCAATCGCAGTCAAAGCAGAAGAGAGGTGGATACAAATGCAGTAGTTTACTGATTTCGAATAACACTCGAGGAAAGGCAAACGGAAATTATTCAAGTGAAAGTTCAAATTGTCTTTCTCTTTTACTCTCAAATTCTGATTTCTCAGAATTCTCTCAAGTTCAAATCTCTCTCCTCTAAGTCTTAATTCTTCTTTAAGTGTGAAGTATTCTTTAAACTCTCTCCCCAAAAAATCTCTCTAGTAAATAATCTTCCTAATCATAATCCTCTATAATAATCTTCTTCTCCTATGTCAAGAATGACTCTTATTTATAGCAAGACTCTTGTCTTGAACTTCTAACCCAAAATATTCCCCCAATGGCATGCTTTGTCCCCACTAATTAATGTTTTCTTTATTTTAAACATTTGTCCCCCATGCCTACATGCTTTGTCCCCCACTACATTAAATAAATATATCAATCACAACCCATTACATTTTGTCTTGTCCCCCATTATATTTAAACAATTATATCAAACCCCACCCCATTACATTTTGTCCCCCATGCTTAACATAAAGAATTATTCAAAATGTTCAATTCCCAAACTACCCCTCCGACCTTATTGCAATTACCATTTTACCCTCTGAACGTACTACAATTTACCAAACTACCTCATCAGCTATAACCAATTCACTTAATCAATCTCAACCAAAATATAACCAATATGACCAATTTCTAAACAAATTCAACAACAAATCATATGAACACAGATGAATCATTCAACTTCAAATTAATGGAAATAAATTAACCATATTGGGAACCAATCCTGGTTAACTTAGACCAAAAATGGATGAGCAAGGAAACAACAATATCAACAACAGAATACATGATTCAAACTAAATCAACAAATCAAAAACCAAAACATAAACTCACATTAAATCACTGGATTAAAAACAAACTTCAAACAAAGATGAACATGAATTAAATCTGTTTTAAACAACAAAACATGACGGATTCAAACGATTAAACCAACATATTTCCCTATTACAACTAAATTCTTTTAGACAAATAAAAACACAAAACCGAAGAAGAAACAATTATGAATTTAAACTTGAATCTAACAACATTAACAATTCCTGAAAAATACATAAAACACATGGAACAAACTGAAGAAATAATTCATCAAACTTCAATTTGAATCTAACAAACATTAAACTAACAATTTCACATGAACAAACCGAAAAATTAACAAAACGATGAACACGAAACAAAACAAAAATCAAACATTTACCGATTTTATATTCGAGAATATCAAAAACAAAATACGGACAAAAATGTAACTCAAAACCCACTAACCGGATCGAAACGATGAAGAACTTGAATGAGAACAAATCTGTTCGGAAACGATTATCGCACCAAGACTGCCAACGACTTAACGGATCTTGAATTTAACGATGAATTCATCATTCTTTTAACCTTAAAGAACTCAAAACAACGATCGACGACATCGACCAAAACTCGAATAACGAAATGGTGGCAGCAAAAACAGCAGGTGCGGCTGGTTTTGTACGTGAAGCAGAAGCGAAGAAGACGAAGATGAGGCAATAGTGACAAGCATCGTCGATGAAGCTGGAAGAAGCAGCAGCGACAACAACCATGGCAGCGACAGCTGGGAGATGAAGACAGACGCGGCGACACGGAGGAGCTGGAAGGAGGGGTCGTTTGCAGTGGGGTTTCAGCCATGGGAGGGCAGCCATGGCGGCTGTGGATGGTGGTTGACGACGAAGACGCAACAGTGGCAACACGGAGGAGAAGAAATAGCAGCAGCATGGACTAAAGAAGATGAAGCACAGTCTTGAAGCAGCCATAGATGTCAAGCTCAAGCTCGAGCTTGACGAAAAACGAAGAAGATGAAGCAGCCGCGATTGGGTTTCTTTGGACGTAGCAGAAGCAGCAAGAAGCAGATACAACTGGAGAGCTGGGTCGTCCATGGTGCGAGAATGGTCATCGACGATGGACTGGTCGAGCTGCTGGACGTGATAGTGGTGAAGCAACGAGGGGAGGTACTGGTTCGAAGGCAGTCGTGGGGGAGGCAGCCATAGTCGCCGGAGGTGAAACTCGTTTTGGACTGGTTCGCTGTGTGCCGAAGAAGATGATGAAGCAACGGTGGGCAGCCATGGTTGTGTGTGTTTTGGAGTTTGGAGAAGATGGAGAGAATGAGAGAGGGGGCAGATCTCTTTAGGTTTTTTAGGGTTTTTTGTTTTGTTTTGTTTTTTGAAATGCAAGATAGGGGGTGTTGGGTCTTTGGGGTTACGGACCGGGTCGACCCGTGTGGAGATGGACCGGGTCATGGGAAAGGTTGGGCAATTTTTTGGGCCTGTGGCTTGAATTTGAAGAAGAGCCTCAATTCCGATTTTTTTTGTATTTTTGCTCTCTTTTCTTCCTTTATTTTTCTAAAACTAAATTATAAAAATATTTAAATTATTATTAAGTTATAAAAGCGCAAATTAACTCCTAATAACAATTAACGCACAATTAAGTAATAATTAAGCATAAAATTGTATATTTGGACATTAAATGCTAAAAATGCAAAAGATGCCTATTTTTGTAATTTTTAATTTTTGTAAAACAAACTTAATTACTAACAACTGTAGAATTAAATTCTACATGCAAAATGCGACATATTTTTGTATTTTTTATTAATTTAACAAATAAACATGCACAGACAAATACAAATAATTATCCAAAAATGTCACAAAAATTCTCAAAATTGCACACCAAGGAAAATCATTTTATTTTGGATTTTTTGGGAGTAATTCTTTCATAGGGCAAAAATCACGTGCTTAGAGCTGCCCCTCTTTGCCCGAAGACACAAAGGGTTTTCGTGCAAAGATAAAGTGAGCGATTTTTGCCCATCCGAGTACTCCGTGTGAAGCATTTTTTTTGAAAAAGATTTAACCGAACCTTTGCTTCAAAGGTTTCCTACATATCCTTGGCTAAAGGGGAATTAGGTTAATGTAGTTCGGGAAGTTTTGGTAGCTGGGACTACCGTGGGACTGCAATGTTACTATTGTTGCATGCTGTTATCACTGCTTACCGATCTCCTTGTTACACCGTGTTTAAAAGAAAACAAGAAGCTAGGCTAGGCTGCAACTTGTTCTTGTTGCCTTGCTTTCTTGTCGGCTTGTGTTTCCTCCAGTGCTTTTCTTCCGAGACTTTGGGGATGACACTGGCCCTTTGCTTTTCTGAATACCAGTTTTCATCATTTTGTTCGGTCCGCTGGGGACATGGCTTTCTTCATTAAGCTTTTCGGCGGTTCCTCTGGGGATACAGCTTTCTTCATCAGATTTGTTATGCTGGGCATAATTTAATGTTCACAGGCCGCTTCTTTCAAGATGCGTCTTTTCTTCCTTTTGACTCACGCGCTTGAATTTGTGTTGGGATCTCTTGTTGCAACCTTCTGCTTCCCGGTGCTGGGATTTTTATTGTTTCCTACTAGGGATTCCTGTTGTAACCTTCTGCCTTCCGGTGGGGTTACTGATTTCAAAATCTGCAGTATAAGACTAAAAAGTATTCCTCTCGTTATACAGGTGGGCGCCTGACTTCGACAAACAACTTTGAAAAATAAAACGCCTTTCCTCTATTCAGGCGGGCTCCTGACTTCAACAAACAACTTTGAAAAATAAAACGTCATTCCTCTCTTTAGGCGGGCTCCTGACTTCAAATAAACAACTTTTTTAAAATAAACGTCATTCCTCTCTTCAGGCGGGCTCCTGACTTCATCAACAACTTTAAAAATAAAACGTCATTCCTCTCTTCAGGCGGGCTCCTGACTTCAACAACAATTTTGAAAAATAAAAACGCCATTCCTCTCTTCAGGCGGGCTCCTGATTTCAAAAACAACTTTAAAATAAAAATGTCATTCCTTTCTTTAGGCTGGCGAAATTTCAACAACTTTTAAAAATAAAATGCCTCCTCTCTTCAGGCGGGCTCCTGACTTCAAAAAACAACCTTGAAAAATAAACGTGCCATTCCTTTCTTTAGGCTGGCGAAATTTCAACAACTTTTAAAAATAAAATGCCATTCCTCTCTTCAGGCAGGCTCCTGACTTCAAAAACAACCTTGAAAAATAAACGCCTTTCCTCTCTTCAGGCGGGCTCCTGACTCCAACAACAACTTTAAAAATAAATGTCATTTCTCTCTTCAGGCGGGCTCCTGACTTCAACAACAACTTTAAAAATAAACGCCTTTCCTCTCTTCAGGCGGGCTCCTGACTTCAACAAACAACTCTGAAAATAAAATGCCATTCTACAGGTGGGCTCCTGACTTCAACAACAACTTTAAAAATAAACGCCATTCCTCTCTTCAGGCGGGCTCCTGATTTCAAACTTAGGAGGAAATGCCTCTCCTATGGGTAAAACTAAACTTAGGAAAAAATGCATCTCCTATGGGTAAAACTAAACTTTAGGAGGAAATGCATCTCCTATAGGTAAAACTAAACTTTAGGAGGAAATGCATCTCCTATGGGTAAAACTAAACTTAGGAGGAAATGCATCTCCTATGGGTAAAAATAAACTTATGAGGAAATGCATCTCCTATGGGTAAAACTAAACTTTAGGAGGAAATGCATCTCCTATGGGTAAAAATAAACTTAGGAGGAAATGCATCTCCTATGGGTAAAACTAAACTTAGGAAGTGCGTCTCCTATTGGCAAAACTAAACTTAGGAAGTGCGTCTCCTATTGACAAAACTAAACTTAGGAAGTGCGTTTCCTAGGGGTAAAACTAAACTTAGGAAGTGCGTATCCTATGGATAAAATGAACTTAGGAAGTGCGTCTCCTATTGGTAAAACTAAACTTAGGAAGTGCGTCTCCTATTGGTAAAAACAACTTAGGAAGTGCGTCTCCTAGGGGTAAACCATTTCCTTAAAAACTTGTGTAGTCTTCCCTCGTAACTGCTGGGGATTATTTTGCTGGAGATGAATTTTCCTTTTCTTCCTTACCCACTCTGGGTTGTCTGACCCTCTTGAAACTTAGTCGAAAGTCTGTCGAGGATGCTTCTGCATCTCGATGATCCGCTGAGGATAACACTGCGAATTGCTGAGTAACCCTGCTGGGGCTAACACTGCTGAGTAAATATGTTATCTTACTCCTTCCAAAATTACCTCCTTTTAAGTAGGATGCTTCATTCCTCTTCAAACTACTTCCCCCTTTTTTTTTTCTTTTTTTTTCTTTTTTTTTCATTTTTTTTCATAGCTTCTTCCTTGAAGACTACCTCCCTTAAGACTCGTTTTGCCTTTCCCCGAAAGGAACCGCTGAGGATACCGATTTTCACCAAACTTGTGTTGGACTCCTCGAAACTGCTGGGATAACACTGTTGGAGAATTATTTACTTACCTGTTGGGGGATAAAATGTTATCAGCTGGGGATAACGCTGTCGAGGATAACACTGCTGGGGAATTCTGATTCCTTCAGAACTAGTGCTTCACTCTTCGGAAGGCTGTTGGGAATGATACTGGCCTTCTGCTTTTCTGAGCTCAAGTTTCATCCCTTTGTTTTGTCCGCTGGGGAACAACTTCCTCCATTGAAACTTGTTATGCTGGGGGTAAAACTGGTTCAAAGACCACTTCCCTCGAGACTGGTGCTATCTTTATTCTTCCCCGACTGGGTATCTGACTTTCAGAAAATTTTCTAAATGAAAGAAAAATTTTCTGCCCCAGTTTGATAATATCCCGTGTGGCATGCATTTCTGTCATCAATGCCATTTCCTTTACCTGTTTCAAATCAAACAAAATTTGTTAGTTTAAAACGCGGTGGTTGGTTGTGATACTCCTACTGGGATGGTTTTCCCTTTCTCCTTCCTTGCTCTGCGTTCCACAACTTGTTGGGGATGATATTATTTGTTGGGGATAATCCCTTTCTGTTGGGGATATCCCTCTTCTTTTATGGCATAGCTCGGAAACTGGCATTTCCCTGACCTTTTAGTCTAGTATGAATTTCCCAAATCATGCTCACTGCTCTCCTTGCTTTGTCCACGGGCCTCGGCCTTGAGGTTTATAACCTTTGATTTTTGTAAGGATATCCCTCTTGACACTCGTCAATCCTTTGGTCAATTCCCTTTTGCTGGGGGTATCTTTTGACACTGGCCTCGCGCTTGTTCCTTACTGACTTAGACCATTTGGATGTACTAGCTATATCTCATAATTGTAAAGCTGATGGCATATTTTGAAGTCAATTCTCACTTGTTCTGACCAAACAGACTCTACTGGGAAATTTTTCTATGAAATGAAAAGATAAAAGGGAACAGAATAAAAAGACAAAGGAAAAAGATGACTCTTTAACCAAAGAAACTATAAATAAAAACCTATCAAACGTAGATACCGACTCTAATGGTCATGACATGCACATGTGGCCTATCCTCTACCGTCAATCATCTTTCAAGATCTTCATTTGGCGATTCCCCATCTAATTCTCAATCTTGTTCGACTTGTAGTGCCCAAAAGGTTTTCACTATCAAGTCTCTCTCATTTTGGTTTTTCTCTCAGCTTTCATCGCCTTACGGTGTCCGTAAAGATTTTCACCGATAAGACTCTCTCATTTGTATCACTTTCCAGCTGGGGATTTAGAGTGTTGCCGGTATGACTCTTTCTGTTGGGGATTAGAGTCCTTTCTGCTGTAGAACAGAGTATTATATTCACCGGTAAGACTCTCATTTGTCTGACTTGGTATCTTTTGAAGACTGATCAGAAAGTCTTTCTTTGGACCGTAATGTGGGTTTTTGGATAGGGGTAGAAAAAAAGGGTATTAAAGGCTCAAAAACAAAATAAATTTGGGGTTTAAAATTACAACCTTCGGAACCATATTTGCTTACAACAAGCGCAACCCTTGCCCCAGTTTCTTGCTTGGGGATTATTTATTTTTATTTTTTTAATTTTTTTAACACCATGACCGAGCCGTGAGGAGCCTACGTATCCTCTTTGAGGAATCAGGTCGAACGTAGTTCCCAATTCCTCTGTTTTCTTCTGAATTTCTTTTGTTTTTTTGTTTTTTTTTTGTTATCATTTTTCTTTTCTTCTTTTTTTCATTTTTCTTTGGTCGTTTTGTTGATTTTTTTTCTTTTTTCTTTTTGTATTTTTCTTTTCTTTTCTTATCTTTTCATGTTTGTGTTTCTACTCTTTGCTACTGATTCCGAAAGAGGGGTATGAAAGAAGAAAATAAACAAGGCTCAAAAGGGGTAACGATTGATAAAGTGTTTAGGTAGCAGAACGAAATGCCTTCGTCATTCCAGTCTTCAAAACATGCCAAGTGAAAACAACACAATTGAACATAGATTTATAGTCTCTTCTGATGGTGCTGGACTTGACAATTATATTCAACATTTGCTTTTCATTTGTCATTTCTAAAGCACCGTTGGGCGACACTCTCACTCTTATTATCATGAACGACCCTCATGCCAATTTGGCGAATCTTTCTTTTAGCGGTTTTCTTTGTGTTTTACTTGCCCTAGTTCCGTATGACTCGGGCTTCAAATAATCTCAAACCGTTCTTATTTCCTTTAAATGTTCTGATTGCCTTTCCGGGGTTTTATGATTAACTTTAAAGACTAGGCCCAAACTGTGTGCGCATGTCATGTCACTAGAATCGGCGCTGACCAAAATGATAAAAGGACTAAACAAAAGATGACTGGAAATAATAAAAGACCGGATTTTGCATTAGACTACCGGTGAAATGGTTTGAATAACAAAAACAAACCAGAATAAAATCCTAAAACAACCTGGACAAACTTAAACAAACCGCTATGACAAAACGGAAAGATAAGACAGTTTGACACGAGACAATATCCGAATTACAACCCTAATAATCCGAACAACAGAAATGACAACAAAATAAGCCACCACAAGCTTCTCTCTTGCTAACCAAGGAACGGAGCGTCCTCCCACTTTATCAAAATTGGCATCTTAGCCACTGAGCTTCGCATCAGTATTGTCCAGACCATTGCCAACTTCGATATCATCAACCTTAGTCAACAATTCCCCAATAGGATTCGAGTGCTTCTGTCATCAGGCCTAATCCCCGCAAAGTGTGTATCATGATGTGCAGGTAAAGGATTTCGCGCCATATTCTGGGTGTCATTGTCCGGCTTACCACAAACCAACCACCTTAACTTTCTTTTTGATTCAAAACAAAACAGGTTAGAATGGACTCAGTCGGTCTTCATTATTAACAACATCTTTTTTTCCTTTTTTTCTCTTTTTTTCGATTTTTTTTTCATTTTTTTGTGTGTGGTCGAATCTTATGGAGATTGCCTACGTATCATGACCCCGCATGAATCAGACCTCGCGTAGTTCGGACCAATAAAAGATAAACAATACTAAACATTTTTTTTTCAATTTTCATAATAAAACAAACTGGGTTTCAAAGGTTTGAAGATGACCTACAAACTCGAAAGTCAAACAACCTACATATTCTAATCAAAGATTTACAAACTCTAAAAACAAATGGCCAGCTTCTTTCTCCGTTTGACAAATGCAACCGAACGGTTATTTTTGCAAACGTGGCCCCTCCAAATTTTATATGAATTTGAGGCAAGGGAGGATTATTTTATGACACTTTACAAACTTGTCCGTTCTTTTACGAAAATAGCCTTTCGACAACTGAAAGATACTCTAAGGCTATTTCGGCAAGAACGGTTTAAGACGCGGCCGAAGCTGGCTCGACTTATTTTTGACTAAAAATTCAAACGGTATTCATCTGACCGCTGAATCTTTGTTTTTTTTTCTTCAAATTACAATGAAAACGTGGTGTTGCAAACACGGCCCTTCAGCGCCTCGGGGACAAAGATTTTTAAGGCTGTATGGGTCAACTGGGCCAAAATCCTAAACATGACCCAAAAGGTGGTTGTTTATGCAAAGTCAGCCTTCCGGCGTCCCTTTCGGGAACATTCAACTATTTTTGACAAAAACAGCATCACCCTAGCTTATTTATGACTCTTTTTATTATTTTTCAAAAATAGAAAACTCAACATTGCAAACACGACCTATCAACGACTCCGGGACGAAGATTTTTAAGGCTGTGGGGGTCAACTGGACCAAATCTTAAACATGACCCAAAAAGCGGCTGTTTATGCAAAGTCAACCTTTCGGCGTCCCTTTCGGGAACATTCGGCTATGTTTTGACAAAACAGCGTCACCCGACTTCTTTATGACAAAATTAAAACTTTGACATATTTTTTATTTATTAATTTTTTACAAAATTGGGAGGTTGGACCCGACAAGGGTTGCCTACGTATCTCACATCCTATGAGAATCAAACCCATGTAGTTCGGCAAGATCATGAATAAGTAAATGAACTAACTTTTTTATTTTATTTTATTTTTTGAAGGAAAGACTTATAAAGAAGAAATGGAGCATTTTTGCAAAGAAAGATTTCTAAGAAAATATTCTTGGAATTTTACTTTCAATGAAAGAAATGCTTCTAAAAGTATTTTTTGAATTTGGAATTTTCTTTTCAATTTTGAAATAAGAAGGAAAATATTTTCGGATTTTTTTTATTTTATTATATATATTTTTTATTTTATTTTTTAAAGACTTTCTAAAGAAGTCAATAATGAAAAATATTTTTGGATTTTTTGTTTTGAAAATTGGGGGTCTAAAAAACTTTTCTAGACTTTTTGGCAAGACAGATATTTTTTGCAACAAATAAAGATATATATATATTTTTTGGAAATAAAGAAAAACTTTTTGGATTTATATATATATATATATATATATATATTTGCAACAAATAATAAAACCACGTTCAACGCATGACTCTTTTTATTTTTATTTTTGGCATTTTCATAAACAAACAAATAAAAAAAACTATTTTAAAAACAAGACTCTTTTTCATTTTCATGGCAAAACAAACTATTTTCCTTTTCTATTTTTTTTTTGAAAAACAAGAAAGAACAACGACTCTTTTTTTCTATTTTACCTTTGCTTTTAATAAAACAAACTAATAAGACATTTTCCCAAAATTTCGGTAGAGTTTTGACAGTATTTGGGCATTGGGTTTTTTTTTCAAAAATTAATAATTAATTCCCTAACTGCTATTTCTTTTTTCTTTTTAATTTAATTTCACAATATTCCAGATATTCGAAAGCCGGTCAGCATGCGGGCGCGAGACAATAAATGCACGGAAAACAAATAGGATGCATCAGGATGGTCTTTTCATATCAGGTTGCTAGTCCTAGACGGACCCAACCCCTGTGTTGAGTCCCCTAAGTCAAATGCAACGTGATGAAAATAAGCGTTCCTACTAGGGATCCGGCATGAAGTCACGTTATTCTATGTTCAAAACCTGGGTCAGTGTTCTAGACAGTGTACCCGAGCGGACAACTCGAGTTGAGGAATGAGCTCCTTTCCAGGAACCAAAAGGCCAGCCGACTTAGAAACTTTCCGAGCCTCTTTTATTTAGGGTACGACACTAACAGAATAGGGAGTCTCAACCAGTAAGCACATCCCCAGAGGTAAGAAGAGAAGGGTTTCGGTACAGTTTATATACAGTTCAGATAATATCCAAGCGGTAAAAGCAGCATTTAGCACATTAGGCATATATCATGTAACAGAATCAGATAGAACCAAATATAACAGTTTATCTAAGCTCGAATTTCTAACCCTGAACCAGTGGTTCTGGGTTATGTCCCCAGCAGAGTCGTCAGAGCTGTCACACCTCCTTTTTCCGCCCCCGCGAGGGGTGAAGGAGTTTTTCCAATTAAAGGACAATCGAAACGAGATTTGTTTGTTTATTTCAGAGTCGCCACTTGGGAGATTTAGGGTGTCCCAAGTCACCAATTTTAATCCCGAATCGAGGAAAAGAATGACTCCATATTACAGTCTGCGTACCAGAAATCCGGATAAGGAATTCTGTTAACCCGGAAGAAGGTGTTAGGCATTCCCGAGTTCCGTGGTTCTAGCACGGTCGCTCAACTGTCATATTTGGCTTGATTATCTGATTTAATACATGTTGAACCTATGTGCAAAATTTAACTTTTAATCGCTTTTATCATTTACTGTTATTTTTATCAAGAATTGCAACATCGTGGAAAACACATCTCGAACCACGTCACAATCAAATGTACCCGCGGGTAGAGCTACATTTCAAATCTATTGAGATTGGGATTTGGGTCACATAAATGTGCACCCGAGTTTAGGAAGATAACATTATTAAATATGCGCCTAAAGTGACTAGCGTATCATTTACTTTGGGTAGGGCCGTAGAATTTTGCTAAACGGTGTAAGCACGTGATTTTTACCCTATATGAGAATTACTCCCAAAAAATTCAAAATAACATGATTTTCCTTGGTGTGCAATTTGGAGTATTTTTGTGACATTTTTGGATAATTATTTGTATTTGTCTGTGTTTGCTTATTTGTTAAATCAATAAAAAAATACAAAAAATATGTCGCATTTTGCATATAGAATTTAATTCTACATTTTGTTAGTAATTAAGTTTGTTTACAAAAAATAAAAATTACAAAAATAGGCATCTTTTGCATTTTTAGCATTTAATGTCCAAATGAACAATTTTATGCTTAATTATTATTTAATTGTGCGTTAATTGTTATTGAGAGTTAATTTGCATTTCTATAACTTAATTTAGTTCTTAATAATAGTTTAAGTATTTTTAGAATTTATTTTTAGAAAATAAAAGAAGAAAAGATAACAAAAATACAAAGAAAAATCGGATTGGGCCACTTCTTCAAATTTCAACCTCAGGCCTAAATAATTGCCCAATCTTCTCCATGACCCAGTCCACTTCAGAACGGGTCGACCCGGTCCGCCCCATTGACACATTAACCCAACACCCCTTCTTCATTTTTGTCCTAACACAAAACAAAACAAAAAAAGAAGACAAAGAAAACCCTAAAAAGACCTAAGCCTACCCGCCCCCCTCCATCTTCTTCTTCTCCAAAACTAAACCACCCCAAGCATCCATGGAAGCCCTTCTGCCTCCTCCGACCCAAACACACAACCATGGATGCCTGAGCCAACATGGCTGCCTTCCTCCTCCTCACGTCCGCCATTAACGAGCAACCTCCGTCGCTGCGTTTTCTTCTCAACCCCGCGACTGGTTCTGCTTCATCAACCTTGTCAAGCTGCTCACCTTCGCCATGGCCAGCCCCTACTGCTGCTCACGCAGCTGCTACTGCGTCAACCTTCTTCTTCGCCTCCCCGCTGCTTCTGCTTCAGCTTCTTCTGCCTCATCTACATGGGCGGCCATGGCTGCCATCGCGTCGTCGACCTCCAGCTGCTTCTGCTTCAGCGTTCTTCCTGTTGCTCCGTCGCCTCTGAGCTTTGCCATCATCGTCCATGGAGGCACTGCCTTCCCGCCATTGATGTTGCTCGACCAGTTGAGCTTTCTGCCGCTGCGTCGTCACCAACCAAGCAGGCCACACTGTTGTGGCTGCTTTCATGGCTGCTGCCCGCACCCCAGCTTCTTCACGTAACCAAACGAACCCCCAGCTGCCTTCGTCTTCTTCACTTCTGCCTCACGAACATGGATGAGTTTTGGTCGATGTCGTCGATCACTGTTCGAGTTCGTCGTTAGTTGGTCGTTGTTCGTCATTTCAATCCGGTTGGTAGATTTTGAATTTTTTTTGTCCGTATTTTGTGTTGATATTTTCGAATCTAAAATCGGCAAATGTTTGTTTTGTTCATGTCTATGGTTGGATATTTGATTTTTGGTTTTGTTCATGTTCATATGTTTTGTTAAATTAATTTTCAGATTTCAAATGGAAGTTAATTGGTTGTTTTTCATGTTTATTTCATGTTTGTATTATTTTTTAAGTGAATATTTGTTAGTTTATTGTTTGTTAGATTCAAATTGAAATTTAATTAATTATTTCTTCAATTTGTTTCATGTTGTTATGTATTTTCCAGAAATTATTTGTGTTGTTTGAGTCATGTGAATCCGTCATGTTTGTTGCTTAAAAATAGATTTAATTCATGTTCGTCTTGGTTTGAAGTTCATGTTTAAATCCAGTGATTTAATGTGAGTTTATGTTTGTGTTGATTTGTTTGATTTAGTTTGAATCATGTATTTTGTTGTTTGTATTGTTGTATCCTTGCTCATCTATTATTGGTCTAAATTAACCAGGATTGGTTCCCGATATGGTTAATTCATTCCATTAATTTTGAGTTGTGTTGTTCATCGTGTTCGTGTGATTTGTTGTTGAAGATTATTGAGAAATTGGTCATCTTGGCTATATTTTGGTTAAGTTATGATTAATTGATTGTTTAGAGCTGATGGGGGTAGTTTGGTAAATTGCATTGCATTCGGGGTAGAATGGTAAATGCAATAAGGTCGGAGGGGTAGTTTGGTAATTGAACATTATTTTGATTCTTTATGTTAAGCATGGGGGACAAAATATAATGGGGTGGTGTTTGATATAATTGTTTAACATAATGGGGGACAAGACAAAATATAATGGGAGGGAATATTGCATTTGTTTATGTTAAGCATGGGGGACAAATTATAATGGGTTGGGAATGTGGTATTTATTTAATGTAGGCATGGGGGACAAAGTTTAAAATAAAGAAGACATTTAATAGTGGGGAAAAAGCATGTCATTGGGGGAATAATTTGGGGTTGGGGATTCAAGACTTGTCTTGCTATATATATAGGGTCATTTGACATATTTTGAGGGAGAACTTGAACATTAAGATGGAAGGAGACCCGATTTGAACATAAAACAAATCTTTACACTTGAGAGTTGAGATACTTTTATACTTGAGAGAGTTTTTGAGAGTAAAAGAGAAAGACAATTTGAACTTTCACTCGAACAATTCTGTTTGCTTTTCTTCGAGTGTTATTCAAATATCCGAAACTACTGCATCTTGTATCTTTTCTCTCTTCTGCTTTGACTGCGATTGCACTTTGGCATTGCTGATTTTTCAATCCGTTGCTGGGTTATTCTACTGGTTGTTACTGGTTTTGCGGTGTTGCTGAACCTGCTGTTGCTGTGTTATTACCGTTGCTGACTCCTACTTCTTTTGTTCCTGTACTGCTGTTTCCAGGTACACATTTGTACACTCTCAGCTTGAAGAGAAAAATGAAATATTAATCAGGCTTTGTTCCTATTGAATTCCTCCTGTTGGATTTGTGTTTGAATATTAATTTTCCTCTCTTTGTATAAAAATGTAGTTGATTGATTAAATGAGCAATGATATCGCATATGTATAACTTCTTCATCTAATAATGTTAGTTTACATTAATCGAAGAATAGTTAATCTGTTTTGATATTATTGTGTATCTATCTCATGTTCTAGCAAATAATAGAATGTAGAATGAAAGCAGTTTTTCCTTGTACAAACGCGATCGCAATTTTCCGTTCACATTAGCCGTAACTTAATAACTAACAAGTTGCGTTTTTCAGCATGTAAATAATTAGGAGATTTTCTTTTATTTTAGAGACGAACTTAATAGAAAAATGTAGTCACTATAGGTTTATCCTTTAAAAATAAAAATGAGACGAGTCTCGCCAAATAAATCACAAAATCGTCGGGGCCCTCAATAAAATGCATCACCATTGACTAGACTTTGGATTTGGCCGTTTAATGAACCTTCACGGCCTCTTCCTAAAATAACAATACGTTAGACTCTTTAGGACGCGCCCTAATAAATCTTACCTTCTTAAACCCGGGTGTGCATTTATGTGACTCAAATCCAAATCTCAACGGAGTCGAAATGTGTTTCTAATCACGGGTACATTGATTGTGACATGGTTCGAGATGCATGTCCATGACGTTGCAAATTCCCTTTAAAAAAAATAAGAATGAGATGAGCCTCGCCAAATAAAAATACAAAATTGCGGGGCCCTCAGTAAATATTTGCTTTCAAATTGCTTAGATTTCACGATGGACCGCTTAGCAAAATTCCACGGTCCTACCCAAAATAAATACGCTAGTCGCTTTAGGCGCGCCTTTAATAAGTTAATTTCCTTAAACTCGGGTGCACATTGATGTGACCCAAATTCAAATCTCAACGGAGTCAAAGTGTGTCGACGACCACGGGTACATTGATTGTAACGTGGTTCGAGATACATTTTCACAACGTTGCAATTCTTGACAAAAATAACAGTAAATGATAAAAGCGGTTAAAAGTTAAAATTCACACATAGGTTCATATTCATATAAAATCAGATAATCAAGCCAAATATAACCGTTGAGCGACCGTGCTAGAACCACAGAACTCGGGAATGCCTAACACCTTCTCCCGGGTTAACAGAATTCCTTATCCGGATTTCTGGTACGCAGACTGTAATATGGAGTCATTCTTTTCCTCGATTCGGGATTAAAATTGGTGACTTGGGACACCCTAAATCTCCCAAGTGGCGACTCTGAAATAAATAAACAAATCCCGTTTCGATTGTCCTTTAATTGGAAAAACTCCCTTGCACCCCACGGGTATGTAAAAAGGAGGTGTGACAAACGGTCCATCCCGAACTCTAAGCAATTTTTAAGTCAATATTTACTGAGGGCCCTGCAATTTTGTATTTTTATTCGGCGAGGCTCATCTCATTCTTATTTTTTAAAGGAATTTGCAACGTCGTGGATATGCATCTCGAACCACGTCACAATCAATTTACCCATGATTAGAGACACATTTAGACTCCGTTGAGATTTGGATTTGGGTCACATAAATGTGCACCCGAGTTTAAGAAGGTAAGATTTATTAAGGCGCGTCCTAAAGAGACTAACGTATTGTTATTTTAGGAAGAGGCTGTGAAGGTTCATTTAAACGGCCAAATCCAAAGTCTAGTTAATGGTTATGTATTTATTGAGGGCCCCCAGCGATATGTGATTCATTTGGCGAGACTCGTCTCATTTTTATTTTTAAGGATAAACCTACAGTGACTACATTTCTTCTATTAAGTTTGTCTCTAAAAATAAAAGAAAATTTCTCAATTAATTACATGCTGAAAAAGGTAACTTATTAGTTATTAGTTTACGGCTAATGCGAATGGAAAATTGCGATCGAGTTTGTACAAAGAAAAACTGCTTTCATTCTATATTCTATTATTTAATAATACTAGAACATGAGATTGACACACCATAATATCAAAACAAATTAACTAGTATTTGATTAATTTAAATTAACATTATTAGATGAAGAAGTTATACATATGCAACCTCATTACTCATTAATCAATCAACTACATTTTTATACAAAGAAAGGAAAATTATATTCAAACACAAATCTAAACAAGAGGAATTCAACAGGAACAAAGCCTGATTAATATTTCATTTCGCTTCAAGCCGAGAGTGTACAAATGTGTACCTGGAAATGGCAGTACAAGAAGAAAAGAAGGACGAGTCAGCAGCAGTAATAACACAGCAACAGCAGATTCAGCAACACCGCAAAATCAGTAACAACCAGTAGAATAACCCAGTAACAGAATGAAAAACTCAGCAATACCAAAGTGCAATCGCAGTCAAAGCAGAAGAGAGGCGGATACAAGATGCAGTAGTTTACTGATTTCGAATAACACTCGAGGAAAGGCAAACGGAAATTATTCAAGTGAAAGTTCAAATTGTCTTTCTCTTTTACTCTCAAATTCTGATTTCTCAAAATTCTCTCAAGTTCAAATCTCTCTCCTCTAAGTCTTAATTCTTCTTTAAGTGTGAAGTCTTCTTTAAACTCTCTCCCCAAAAAATCTCTCTAGTAAATAATCTTCCTAATCATAATCCTCTATAATAATCTTCTTCTCCTATGTCAAGAATGACTCTTATTTATAGCAAGACTCTTGTCTTGAACTTCTAACCCAAAATATTCCCCCAATGGCATGCTTTGTCCCCACTAATTAATGTTTTCTTTATTTTAAACCTTTGTCCCCCATGCCTACATGCTTTGTCCCCCACTACATTAAATAAATATATCAATCCCAATCCATTACATTTTGTCTTGTCCCCCATTATATTTAAACAATTATATCAAACCCCACCCCATTACATTTTGTCCTCCATGCTTAACATAAAGAATTATTCAAAATGTTCAATTCCCAAACTACCCCTCCGACCTTATTGCAATTACCATTTTACCCCTGAACGTACTGCAATTTACCAAACTACCTCATCAGCTATAACCAATTCACTTAATCAATCTCAACCAAAATATAATCAATATGACCAATTTCTAAACAAATTCAACAACAAATCATATGAACACAGATGAATCATTCAACTTCAAATTAATGGAAATAAATTAACCATATTGGGAACCAATCCTGGTTAACTTAGACCAAAAATGGATGAGCAAGGAAACAACAATATCAACAACAGAATACATGATTCAAACTAAATCAACAAATCAAAAACCAAAACATAAACTCACATTAAATCACTGGATTAAAAACGAACTTCAAACAAAGATGAACATGAATTAAATCTGTTTTAAACAACAAAACATGACAGATTCAAACGATTAAACCAACATATTTCCCTATTACAACTAAATTCTTTTAGACAAATAAAAAAATAAAACCGAAGAAGAAACAATTATGAATTTAAACTTGAATCTAACAACATTAACAATTCCTGAAAAATATATAAAATACATGGAACAAACTGAAGAAATAATACATCAAACTTCAATTTGAATCTGACAAACAATAAACTAACAATTTCACATGAACAAACCGAAAAATTAACAAAACGATGAACACGGAACAAAACAAAAATCAAACATTTACCAATTTTATATTCGAGAATATCAAAAACAAAATACGGACAAAAATGTAACTCAAAACCCACTAACCGGATCGAAACGATGAAGAACTTGAATGAGAACAAATCTGTACGGAAACGATTATCGCACCAAGACTGCCAACGACTTAACGGATCTTGAATTTAACGACGAACTCACCATTCTTTTAACCTTGAAGAACTCAAAACAATGATCGACGACATCGACCAAAACTCGAATAACGAAATGGTGGCAGCAAAAACAGCAGGTGCGGCTGGTTTTGCACGTGAAGCAGAAGCGAAGAAGACGAAGATGAGGCAATAGTGACAAGCATCGTCGATGAAGCTGGAAGAAGCAGCAGCGACAATAGCCATGGCAACGACAGCTGGGAGATGAAGGCAGACGCGGTGACACGGAGGAGCTGGAAGGAGGGGTCGTTTGCAGTGGGGTATCAGCCATGGGAGGGCAGCCATGGCGGCTGTGGATGGTGGTTGACGACGAAGACGCAGCAGTGGCAGCACGGAGGAGAAGAAATAGCAGCAGCATGGACTGAAGAAGATGAAGCACAGTCTTGAAGCAGCCATAGATGTCGAGCTCAAGCTCGAGCTTGACGAAAAACGAAGAAGATGAAACAGCCGCGATTGGGTTTCTTTGGACGTAGCAGAAGCAGCAAGAAGCAGAAACAACTGGAGAGCTGGGTCGTCCATGGTGCGAGGATGGTCATCGACGATGGACTGGTCGAGCTGCTGGACGTGACAGTGGTGAAGCAACGAGGGGAGGTACTGGTTCGAAGGCAGTTGCGGGGGAGGCAGCCATAGTCGCCGGAGGTGAAGCTCGTTTTGTACTGGTTCGCTGCGTGCCGAAGAAGATGATGAAGCAAAGGTGGGCAGCCATGGTTGTGTGTGTTTTGGAGTTTGGAGAAGATGGAGAGAATGAGAGAGGGGGCGGATCTCTTTAGGTTTTTTAGGATTTTTTGTTTTGTTTTGTTTTTTGAAATGCAAGATAGGGGGGTGTTGGGTCTTTGGGGTTATGGACCGGGTCGACCCGTGTGGAGATGGATCGGGTCATGGGGAAGGTTGGGAAATTTTTTGGGTCTGTGGCTTGAATTTGAAGAAGAGCCTCAATTCCGATTTTTTTTGTATTTTTGCTCTCTTTTCTTCCTTTATTTTTCTAAAACTAAATTATAAAAATACTTATATTATTAAGTTATAAAAGCGTAAATTAACTCCCAATAATAATTAACGCACAATTAAGTAATAATTAAGCATAAAATTGTATATTTGGACATTAAATGCTAAAAATGCAAAAGATGCCTATTTTTGTAATTTTTAATTTTTGTAAAACAAACTTAATTACTAACAATTGTAGAATTAAATCCTACATGCAAAATGCGACATATTTTTGTATTTTTTATTAATTTAACAAATAAACATGCACAGACAAATACAAATAATTATCCAAAAATGTCACAAAAATTCTCAAAATTGCACACCAAGGAAAATCATTTTATTTTGAATTTTTTGGGAGTAATTCTTTCATAGGGAAAAAATCACGTGCTTACAATCATAAAGTAAACTCTTTTCAACTTTCGTATTTTTCTGAGACCCATGAACAAATGATAAAATATTATGGCACGTGAAAATTCAAGAACATAGATATCTCTAATACTTCTATGAATAGAGTCATTAATGGAATTTGTGCATTTGCACGTTTCGTTCGTATCGTATAGATCATGCCAAAAGAAAGAAGGGATAGCCTTAACATACCCGGAATAGGGAAAACTCCGTATAATATTCATGGAGAATATTGCACCGTACTCCTTAGAACCGCAAAAGTTTACGTTGTTGCAGTTCTAATCAATTCTTGTTATAACTGCTTGCAAGAATTCCGTTGGAAATTTTTAAACTTGGCGTCTATTCTTGGAAAGTTAAATTTAGGAAGTAAGAATGAAATTTTATTCTGACAAAGAAATGAATGAAGCTTCAAAGAAAACAAGCTTTTAAAATGACCAAAATGAATGAATATTCAAAGAAAACAAGCTTTTAAATGATCAAGGTTTTTTAAAATGACCAAAAAAATTCTTATAAAATTTCAGTGGCTTACACGTTTTTAGCCACTAAGCATTATGACTTATAGTCATATGTTTGAATAGTGGCCTACTGCCGCGTGGGAAGTGGGTGGAGATTATTAATCTTTACCCACTTATTAGTTAACCGGGTAATGTTTCGTTACCCGGTAATTAATTCATTACCCGCATAATTTAAAAATTATCACAAATTACTTAAAATTCTATTTATTTTTAAAATGCTTCATATATACTTTATATATTACACTACCGTGGTCATATGGTACCTTGTATGGTACTAGTCCATAAATACCGAGTATTTTAGCTCGGGCCGCACTTTATCCCAAAATGCCAAACTTCGACAAAATTCATTTTTTTTACTTGCTCCTCCTTTCATCTTCATGAATTTACTAATCACTTATGAAATAGCATAATTCTTATAATCCCCAAATAATCTTTTCCTTGGACTAATGTCAATTACCTTACGACAAATTCAACGTAAAACACTACAGGGTACAACATCGTCGTAACTTATTACTGTGAAGCGTAACATCAGTCGTAATATATTACTGCAGAGCATAACATCAATGTAATACTGCGGGGCGTAACATTATTCCCCCCTTTGGAACATTCGTCCTCGAATGTTAGCTGATGCACTTATCATTTTCATAACTTATATCTTCCGAATACTTTAGAACTTCCCTCGCCATCTAGGAGACTATTTTGTGAATGAGTCCAAAGTCCAGGGCATTTCCCCTTAGGCCTCTTTCTCACACTAGAACTTATAGTCAGAATCCTTCCAATCTCGTAACTGTTGCTACCATTCATCATGCAGCCTGTACAATTTTGACCTTGTTAGTGTGCCCAATCTCTAGGCTTCATATGTAGAGCTTGATAAGATGTCCCTTTGGGCATCATTAGCTTTACTACCTCTAAGTAGGCTATATTATACCAAAATTCTTACTTCGATCTATCGATACCGAGGTCTGCTACCGAACTTCAGATTACTCTCGTTGTTTATCCTATATGCATAACGCTAGATCCTTTAACGTTCTTCATTACTATTCATCTTAAGACTGATGGCCCAACTTCATCTCATACTTTGCAATTCTTACCCATCCATTTTTGATTCGTCTCAATGTTGATCTACAATCATCCATTGATAACTTGAAATTTCTTACGTAATGTATTGCACTAGGGCTTATGTTGCATTGTGGAACATTTGAAATGATTTCCATAATCATATTTCATAGTGTCTCAATGTGATTCACCTTATGGGGATATCCTAATTTCATGCTGCCAGTGAAATCTTTTCTCCATCTCTTCTTTTTTTCATTATTCAATTGAAGGCCCAAACGTCATCCTATACTTGTCACAATTATACCCTCATTTTATTTCCAGGTCAGCATTTCATTCCTTAATGCTATTAATCTTAAACTCCTTTGAATTCATTAAGGCTATAGTGAGCTTTGTATAACATAGAGAAACTGTCTGTTCTTCTTGATTTTATGGGTTTAATCCTAAAGACTTATCCATTCTCGTCACCTTTTTACTTGCCATTCCTCGTCCTTACTCACGTTTCCTTAAAACTTTGTCGCTCTACCATACTTTAGCTTGCGACTTATATATATCCATTTATAAACTTTCCTTCAACTTGTTTGCACCATAGATTTCCTTATGTTATTCTGGAACGTCAAGCGAGACATCACATCGTCTCTAACTTTTCTCTATTCTCTTAATGGGATTTCTCGGTACTTAGAAACCATAGGCTGGAAGACATGTCGTCGACGATGTTTCTATCATTACCGGTTATTGGATCCCCGTGCTTATACCCTTCTATCTGAAGTATGGACTATTTAAAACTTTCTGCATTTGAGTAGCTCGTACGTTGTTCACTTTTACCTTACTTACTTAAAATCTCGTATCATATCTTTTATCTCCTTCATAAACTCCCTTCCACCTAGGTGTAATTCATGTCCATAACTTGAAGCTTTATTATAATACTCGCACCTCCGGTACATACACAATTCGGTGGGAGCTTCGTACTGAATTCTTATGAGGCTGGTACTTCTTCTAACTGGCTTCCTTGTAGAGCCATTATAGATTATGGTTATTGTGTTATTTCTCTTGAACATCTGATATTAAGAGTGATTCTGTCATGTTTTCCAACACAACTTCTATAATTTTTCTAGGTCCAATAATCAGACTCCTTATTTACTTGGGTGATGTAATTCTTTAATTTTCTCTTCCTTCCAATCAGCCTTTATGTAGGCTTAAGCTATCTTCCGATCTGTGGATCATGGTATCAGTTATTACCATAGCCTTTCATGGGCGTTATGGAATATCCATGATACAATCTTCTAATAATTCAATCCTTTGTCTATGCCTTGGGCTAAATTCTTTTTTTTTTAAAACTTATACCAGAGTATTTTATGGTTGTATGATTGTCAACAAGTATAATGCTCCAAAATCTTGAGTGTATATACTAACTCTGGATCATTGATCGAATGATTCCTTTCGTTCCATCTTAGCTTTCTTTAAACGTATGCAATTACTTTTCCTGGTCTTTCTGCCCCTTGTTGCGTGCATACTTAACTCATCCTAGCTCCCACATATGCCGGAATTTTTGTGTAACTCATATAGTCTCGAATATTACCTTCGATATTTCTCCTCGTTTATTAGCCACGGTAGGTGCCACTTTCTTTTGGAGGGCATACAATTTTTGTTGTGAGACTGCTTTTACATGACCCTTTCTTCATTAGGTTATTGTGCTTAGGTTGAAACTTTATTCCTCATTTCCTAAGCTAGTCCTTCACTGTAGTACTTAGGGAAGATCCTCTGACTCTTGTAAAGATGCGAGCTTATTATATCGTATACTTGACTAAACTTCTACTGTCCTTCCTTGCCTATACTTATCCGTAGTTACTTAACTCCAATCCCTTGTGCTTGTGGGGTTGCTTCTGGACTGATATTTTGAACGTCTTCCTAGTGACACTCTCTTTTATTTCCGTAACACTCATACAGTACCTTTTTAACTTCTCCAACTCCTATATAAATATATCTCAAATGTTACGATGTCACAGCTGCGGGGCTGAATTCTTCATGTTGGGGTTTACTACATTTATCTTGCATGTCTGCTGATTTGTTTGTAATTTCTTATCTAGACGCGACTAGGCTCTTCTTGAATCAACTACTAACTACTCGTTGGCCCATTCTCATGTCAATATTCCTTGAAATCTTTCTTAGGTTATTTTCGTTGTCTTAACTTATATCTCGGACTGACTCATTTCTATCAATAACATCTCGGGCAGGGACCCTTACTTCCTCTCATTGACGTCGTGTTTGCTTAATGTTCTGAAATTGTAGCATATACGTAGGAGCTGAATAAGTGTAATCTCATTCCTTTTTCGTGTTTACCGCATTCTTCATTTATTACTCCATATTCCCTCCTTTAGGGGAGTACTAAGACTTGGAGCTATGACGACCTGCCTACAGATATTTTTCCTCTTTATCTTTGGCATCCTTTCACTCCATCGATGAATCTTACTCGCCTTGCGATAATCCTTCCGTACCAAGATAGCAAAATCCCTTACTCACGAGGGTGAAATTTAGTATAACTAGCACATACAGTCCCTTAAGATGAACTTTGCTCACATTGCTTGATGTAGGGAAGCATCTTTCTGAATGATCATTCTCTGAATTTCTCATGAATCTTCTTTTGTCCTCCATTCTATTATTAGCGGAACAAAATCTGAAGTTCTTATGATGGCGACTATCACCAGTCACTCAATCCGTAATTCATGTTTAGTTTATCTTGTTCACCAATCCATACTTGTTCTATTACTCTGGGGTCTAACTTTTACTCTTGGTAATCACGCTATAGTTGCGAATTTATTTCTTGAAATGAGGACATGATTGTATGGCCTATACCCTTTTGTTGTCCTAAGGCCTATCGCTTCTCGTTTCTTCTTTCACTTGATTATATATCTTGTAATATTGTCATCTTATGATATACCATTGTCATCCATGTATCACATCTTACTCATAATGCTTCATTAACTCTTTTCTTATTTCCCGCTAACATTTATGCCTATCACTTTATTCTGCAAACTTGAACAAGATATTTTTTTGCTCTTAGTTTCCCTTTGCTCTATCCAATGGCTCTTCAAGTTGCTTAACGTTCTCGTTTTACTAGGGACGCGAGCCACACTAAAGTAATATTTATCCCTTCAAGGCACAACACTGAAATCATCCATGAACACTTCCAAGAAGTCCTCCACCATGTCGGTAAATATAGCCATCATACACCGTTGAAAGGTAGCATGTGCATTACACAAACCAAACAGCATCCTAGAAAATGCAAAGGTGTCATACGAACATGTGAAGGTGGTTTTCTGCTGATCTTCCGAAGCAATAAAAATCTGGTTGTAACCTGAGTACCCATCCAAAAAGCAATATAAGGCACGTTCAGCAAGTCTATCCAGCATCTGGTCAAGAAATGGCAGTGGAAAATGATCCTTGCGGGTCACTTTATTCAGCTTCCGGTAGTCCATGCACACCCTCCATCCGGTGACAGTCATGGTGGGAATTAACCCATTTTGCTCATTGGTAACCACAGTCATACCACCCTTCTCCGGCACACATTGTACCGGCGAAGTCCAAGAACTATCTGGGATGGGGTACACAACCCCAGCATCTAACCACTTGATCACCTCCTTTTTGACAACCTCTTGCATAGCCTCATTAAACCTCCTTTGATGTTCTACGGAGGGCTTGGCATCATCCTCAAGTATAATCTTGTACATGCAAAAGGCAGGGTTTATTCCCTGAATATTAGCTAGAGTCCATTCAATTGCCTTCTTTCTTCTTTGGAGCACCTCTAGTATGGTATCTACATGCACGTTAGTAAGACAAGAAGAAAGAATAACAGGTAAAGTTGAACTAGGGCCCAAGAATTCATACCTGAGGTGTGAAGGCAAAGGCTTCAACTCCAAAATGGGAGGTTCCTCAATTGAGGGCTTTGTTGGGGGAGACTTTATGTTCTCAAGATCCAAAGAAAGTTTACGGGGCTCATAAGAATAAAAACCCATTCCGTACAAAGTATTGACACACTCCACCCGACCTTCATCCTCATTGACATCAAGGTTTAGCAATACTGCTTCTAAAGGATCCTCCACATTATCCATGGCACTAGTATCATCAACTATCACCTCTGTGGCAAGATCCACAAAGGAGTAAACTTCAATACTATTCAGCTGCCTCATTGATTTGCACACATGAAAGATCACTTTTTGATTACCCACCCAGAAGGTGAGCTCTCATGCTTCCACATCAACCAATGCCTTCCCAGTTGCTAGGAAAGGCCTTCCCAATATTATAGGCACCTCATAGTCGACTTCGCAGTCAAGAATCACAAAATCAGCTGGCAAAATAAACTTATCCACCCGGACAAGAACAACATCAATAATACCAAACGGCCTCTTCATTGTTCTATCCACCATTTGCAACCTCATTGAAGTAGGTCTCGGTTGATCAATACCCAAAGTTTTGAACACGGAGTGAGGCATCAACTTGATGCTTGCTCCCAAGTCACACAATGCCTTTGCAAAATCTGCACTCCTAATGGTACATGGAATGGTGAAAGCGTCAGGATCTTCAAGCTTTGGAGCCATCGAGTGCACAATTACACTTACTTGATAAGTCATTTTGATGGTCACAATCCATAGATCTCTTTTTAGTCACCAAGTCTTTCATAAACTTGGCGTAACCCAGTATTTGCTCAAGAGCTTCCACCAAAGGAACATTGATCGACAAGCTTTTCATCATCTCAATAAACTTTTTAAATTGGTTTTCATTCGTTTGCTTCGCAAGTCTTTGAAGGTAAGGTGAAGAAGGCCTTGGAAAATGAGCCTTATCCTTGGGCACTACCGTTTCCGGCATGTATATCACGTGTTCCCTAGACGGTTCACATCATTTTGAGTCTCCACCCATTATGATGAATATCAATTCTCACTTCCGCATTCAAATTCTCTTCACTCACTTGCTCATCAACTATAGGGACATCATCATCTTGTACTTCAACCTCATCACTCACAACTTTCTTTTGCTTGAAAGTATTCACTTTTCCACCTCGATCGCTTCTAGTGTTTACCGCCATTGCATGCCCGGTATTATTCCCACCCTTCGTGTTTACTACCGTATCACTAGATAGAGCTCCCTTAGGGCTAGTATTCAAATATTGCAAAATCTGGCCAAGTTGAACCTCCAAGTTTCGGATTGAAGTATTATGGGATGCCAACTGAGCATCTGAGTTGGCATTCTTTTTCATTATTTGTTCAAACATCATCTCGTTCCTTCCTATCTCATTATTTGACGAGCTAAGACCTTAGGACGAAAATAAAGGCGGGTTGTTTGGTTGTTGATACATCGGAGGTCTTTGAAAGTCTTGCCCCCGATTCCCTTGATTGCCATTATTCCAACCCCCGTGGTTGTTGTTTCCTCCCCAATTGTTGTTGTTGCCACTCTAGTTGCCCTTGTTGTTCTGGTTGCCCAATTCTGATTGTTGTTCCCCCAATTGCTATTACCCTGTTGGTTTTGATTCCCCCAATTTCCTTGGGATCTCCACTGTTATTGTTGGTTAGGAGCATTGCCCCTTTGTCCTTGGTAATTGTTCACGTACTGGACTTCTTCACTTTGCTAATCATACCCATCATCTTGGTTGAAACCACTACTACCTTGCTCATATTGATCGAGACTTCCTTGACTTTGTTGACCTCTTTGTCGCCTCTTATTGACCAACATGTTTACACCTTCCATAGCATTGACTTGTCTCAGTGCTTGAACTTGCTGCAATTGAGCTTTAGCCAACTGGTTCATTGTTTTAGTCAACTCTGCTATTTCCTGGCCATGGTCATGGAGCTCTTTGTGCAGGTAAATGATAGTGGGGTCACCCTGTGGCATATTAGCTCAACTTTGCCAAGCTGAGGAAGTATCAACCATCTCATCAAGAATATCACTGGCCTTAGCATAAGGCAGCTTCATAAAATTACCCCCTGCTAACTGGTTCACCACACATTGATTGGTCGTGTTTATACCTCGATAAAATATTTGTTGAATCATTGCTTCAGTTATATCATTGTTGGGACATTCCTTGACCATTGTTCTGTATCTATCCTAGATTTTATGAAGGGGTTCATTTGGTTCCTGTTTGAATGCTAAGATTTCATCCCTCAATACAGTCATATGTCCTGGTGAGAAAAACTTGGCTATGAACTTATCGGCTAACTCATCCCATGTAGTGATAGAATGGTTAGAGAGTCTCTCGAGCCAGTCCAAAGCTTTCCCTCTAAGTGAGAAAGGGAACAATCTCAATCCCAATGCATCCTCTGACACATTTGTGTGTTTGCTTCCCCAGCAGGTATCCACAAAGCCCTTAGATGTTTATATGCATTCTGATGGGGAGCACCTGTGAAGTACCCTCGCTGCTCCAATAAAGTCAACATCATATTTGTAATTTGAAAATTGCCTGCCTGGATCCTAGGTTGGACAATTGCACATGTGTATCCCTTATTTGGAAGCACCCGAGGAGCGACTCTTGGAGGAGTTGGGGGAGGGTCTGGAATGTTATCATTGTCCTGGCAGCCTCTTCTTTGAGCTTGAGGTACTAGAGGTACCTCATCTTCACCATTATCATCTACCTCCTCCCCTGGAATATCATTTCCAAGATTATCGTTGTTTGCCATTTTGTACCTGAATCGATTAACTCGCACAAGTTAGTAAAACAGAATGAAAGAAAAACAAGATATAAAACTAGTCAGATAGATAGCCAAAACCGTTTAGATCACCAGCAATGGCGCCAAAAAGTGATCGGAGCCAACCCTATTTTTCTTCTTCTCCAAATTAATTGTAAGTCATTTTTAACTAACTTCCTTCAATTATTAACATCTTTTAACATGATTTCAACTTCAAATCAATGATTTTCATGGGGAAAATTGGGTGTTTTGTGTAGAACCTAAGTTTTTCGAAAATTGGGGATTTGAACCTTGATTTGAGGTCTGATTTCAAAACAAATTATATATTTGGGTTCGTGGGGGAATGGGTAATCGTGTTTTTGTTTGAACCTCGGGTTTTGAACATGTAGGCCCCGGGGCGATTTTTGACTTTTTGGACAAAACTTTGGGAAATTCATTTTCATGCATTCAAGTTGATTCATTTAGCGCTCATTGATGTAATTAAGTAACTTGTGACTAGATACGAGCGAACTAGTGGTGGAATCGAGGGGTAAAGCTATAATTGAATCGTGAATTATGTTTGTGGCATCGAGGTAAATGTTTGGTCTAACCTTAGCTTGAGGGATTAGGAGTTGTATCCTATTTGCTATTTGCTTCTTGTTGAGTACGACGTATAGGCATGGTGACGAGTATCTATACATTGGTGTCAAGCATGACCGTGAGTCTTATATTGTGATTTTCATGACTTCGTTGTATTATTCATGCCTTGGTGAAGATTTCTATTTGTTGTGTAAAGTTGTGAAAAAAATTGTGACCTATGAACATTGAGGAGTGTTGGCTCCAGTTGTATAACAAATTGTGAAAGTATAAGTGATAATTGAAACTCTAGAGCATTGGTTCGAGTTGTGAAGTAAAAGTGAGAAAGAGAAGAGATCATTATGTTTCCCCCTTGTCGGGCTATTGTTAAGTTGAGGTTCCCTTGTATTGTGTTCTTAATTGATATTACAGATGCTTAGGTTGATGATTCTTTGTGTTAGGTGTTGTAACAAGTTTAGTTATAGTTGAGGTAGTTAGGTGTTGTAACAAGTTTGATTATAGCTGGGTAGTTAGGTGCTGTAATAAGTTTAGTTATAGCTGGGTAGTTATGTGTTGTAACAAGTTTAGTTATAGCTGAGGTACTTAGGTGTTGTAATAAGTTTGGTTATAGCCGAGGTAGTTAGATGTTGTAACAAGTTTGGTTATAGTTGTTTCTCCCTTACCGGGATATTGTTGAAATATCATTGTTCCTTACCGGGATGTTTGTTGATATTATTGTTCTCTTGTCGGGATTCCTTGTGATTATTGTTGGCTTGTACATGAGAGCGGGTGGTACGCCTACCACAAGATATAATGAAGTGGGAACGGGTGGTACGCCTACCACAAAATATACTAAAATGGGAGCGGGTGGTATGTCTACCACAAGATATAATGAAATAGGAGCGGATGATATACCTACCACAAGATATACTGAAATGGGAGCGGGTGGTACGCCTACCACAAGATATAATAAAATGGGAATGGGTAGTATGCCTACCACAAGATATACTGAAATGGGAGCGGGTGGTACGCCTACCACGAGATATACTGAATTGGGAGCGGGTGGTACGCCTACCACGAGATATAATGAAATGGGGGAGCGGGTGGTACGCCTACCACGAGATATAAGGAAATGGGAGCGGGTGGCACGCCTGCCGCGAGATACAGAAAATGGGATCGGGTTGCACGCCTGCAACAAGATGTGAAAAGAAAGTAAAATCTGCCTTTGTTTTCCTTATTCTTGTTAGTGGTTGGATTTTGATTTCTTTATAGTTCTCTTGATATTCTGTTTTTACTTGTTATTCCCCGAAGCATGTTTCCCCCTCCCATCTTTACTTGTTTATTCCTGTTCTACTTTTTATTGTATGTTATATAATTGCACATGTTTATTTGGTGGTCTGGTCCTAGCCTCGTCACTACTTCGCCGAGGTTAGGCTAGGCACTTACCAGCACATGGGGTCGGTTGTGCTGATACTACACTCTGCACTATTTTGTGCAGACTCCAGTGTTGTGTACTTCGGACCGCGGTGATATTGCTGATTCTTGATTATCAGGCGGCCCGAGGTAGTCCTGCAGGCGTCCGCAGGCCTTGGCACCTCCTTCTATCTATTTTCCTATTTCTTACACGTATTTCCAGAGACAGTGTTGTATTTTATTCTTTCAAACCTCTATTTGTAGTATTCCTAGACCGTCTGTGAAACTGTGACACCAGTTCTGGGTACGAAATCTAAACATTTGTATTAGATATTCATGTTCAGATAGCTTATTATTTTTCTTCCGCTTATGTTATATTCCGCTGTTTAAATGTTATCTCTTCGCAATTGTTAATGAATATAAAATGGGTTAAAAAGGTAAATTGTTCACATAATTGGCTTGCCTAGCTCACATTAGTAGGTGCCATCACGACTCCCGAGGGTAGGAAATCCGGGTCGTGATAGATGCCCCCGAGGGAAGGTGTCTTACTCGAATCCCGATACGAGAGGCTCCCCACCCAGATTCTGATTTCTTACGATAATGTTCCTACTCCGTTTGTCTTACCAGAAAACCGAGATGTTCAACGGGCTCGGTTTTACCAGTATACAAAGTATAAATGTATTGTCCTTTTTGTGTTTATAAGTTATGATTTTTGGCATGTTCCTTCTAATGTAGAGCTAACTTTCTTTCCTCGTTTTCTCTTATTTTCTTCTTTCATTATCCTTCGCCTGATATGACATGAGTCATTAGGACGTTGATTTTTTCCTTTTCAAGATTTGCTTGAGGTTATAACATTAATTATTTAAATATATCACTCGTAAAATATCCTATGATTGTGTAATTATATATAAATGACTAATCTTTTTGAAAATCAGTTGACGCTCCACAACTCACTCTTCCAAGCATATTTGATTCTCAATTAATTTTGATGAAACTAAAAGTAAAAAATACTAGTATTGAGCATTCACATATAGTGACTATGTAAAGATCATTTAGTGTCGCATCACAAGGCTATGCTTGAGACCCATTCCTTGATCTATCAAGACCGATCTAGTAAGGTATTCATTCCAAAACCTTAACGATATAATAAAAACATAATTAGATTTTTAACATCTCATTCCTTGGTCATATATCAAATGAGACTATAAATCGTATTAAGTAAATACGTCATGCACAATTCTCCATGTGAAGTATTCATCTTTATAAGAGTTTTTTAATAATAGTCATGACCAACAACCATCAACTCTCGGTTTGTTAGGAAGGTGAGAGCTTCAAGCCCAATTTCATGCGCACAAGCACTGCCAGACCGGGAAGGGGGGGGAAGAAGCTACATGCCTAAAACTTCTTTCTAAATGGAAGTGCCGAGACAACTCATCTTCTCAATACATCGCATTGGTCGAATGTGACTTATAATCGCAAAATGCGTCTTATAAATTATAATGCAAGAATGCGACTTATAAAACGCAATGGAAAATATGGCTTATAAATCTCAATGGCAGTGCAACTTATAATTTCAATAGCAGAATGAGACTTATAAATCTCAAGGAATGTGTCTTATAAATTGCAATGTCAAAATGTGACTCATAAATCGTAATTTTAGAGCCTGTTTGGACATATAATTTTTTTTCCTTTTTTCCAAAATGTTTTCACTTTTTCCGAAATCAGCGTTTGTTCATAAAATTTCTAATTTTCACTTGAAGATGCATTTTGGAAAAACTCCAAAAAATTATTTTTCAAAATTTTCACTCAAATCACTTCAAAACTTCAAAAACAATCCAAAATTATATTCATGTCCAAACACAACTCTAAATTTCAAATATCATTTTCACTTGAAAAAAAAAATTCACCCTTTTTTAGAATTTTACAATTCTTATGTCCAAACGCCCCTTATAAATCACAAATTTATAAATCGCAATGTGCAACTACTTATAACGTGTTTGTCCAAGCTTCTCAAGAGGCCAAAAACGTTTTTTTTTTTTCAAAAGCACTTTTTTTCCTAACTTGAGGTGTTTGGCCAAGCTTATTTGGGGGAAAAAGTGCTTTTGGGAAGAAGCAGAAAAAAGTAGCTTCTTTCCAAAAGCAGAAGCAGTTTTGGCTTTTCTTCTTACCTAAAATACCCTTAACAAAATATAGTATATATCAAAATAACCCTTAAACCTAATACTTAGAATATTAATTTTTAAATATTTCTTCTTATTTTTAAGAAAACTTTCTAATATATAGTGACTTTAGGGGTGAATACTTTTATATTTGTTGAAGGAATTTTAATATATTTAACTTATATTAAAAGAATTAAGTACTTTTTAATTTTATTTTTATATTTTACTTAAATAAAATGATTTTTTTAATTATTGCATGTAATAATAAAATTTTGAGATTATTTATTTACTTATAATATTAATTATTAAGTAAATCTATTCATGTCCTTATTCATAATTTGATACTTAAAAAGCACTTTCTAAAAAACTTGGCCAAACATAAATTATTTATCATAAGTATTTTTCAGACTGATTAGCCAAACACAAACTGTTTCCCATAAAAAACTAGCCTATTAGTACTTAGTATCAATTATGAATGCGGCTAAGTCCTAAATATATACGGTCAATGCGGCAATTGTTGGACTTGCATTTTGTAAACCTGCCGAATTCCATTCCCGACGATGGCTATCCCTACACCACCGTCGAGCTCCGCCACTGCCGGCGGCTATCAGAGCCCTAAGAGATCGTTAGGTTTATTCGCAAACGCAATGAAGAGGAAAAACAGCTTCATACAATTCTTCGCCATGACAGGAATCCTTCTTCTTAGCGTACGATCGCTTGGGCAAAAGTACCGCATAAATGATCTGATGGAGGATAACGCTGCGCTAAAGGAAGAACAAGAAGGCCTTGTTTTAAGAATGAATAATATCAAGCAAAGCCTCCTTGCCGAAGCTGCTGTGGAGCCCACTGGTGCTTTTGCTTCACGCCTTCAACGCCTCTTTGGTGATGACAGTTGAAACAGTTGAGTTTTGTTGTTCTATCTGAGTTTATATTTCATATACATCTGATATAGGTTGTTCAATTATAAACAGAATCTATGGATTTTGGAATTTAGGATTATTGTAGACTGACCTAGAATGTTAAATGTGATGACTTTTGCCTTCATATGTTTCAAAATTTATCATTTCTAAGGCGTTTTTTTGTTCTTCTTTTGAGTTTAAGTTTTATGCATTCACTGTGTAAAACGTATTTTACACAATCAGGTTAGTTAAAAGGTAACGACAGGTAATCTTATGTAATAAGCACTAATTGGTAACATACAGTAAATGATAAGTAACCAATTTTAGCAGATTAAATTACACCGGTGACGCATGTGTTAGATGGTATTATATTGTTCAAGAAAAATGCTAGGAAACACTTATGCATACTTCTAGCAGGTGATCGCAACAGCAGGTGAATTTATAAGGAATGTAACAATTGGTATTATCTCCAGAATGCCAACTCAGTCAATCAACTATGTGTCATTTTCTATCCATTTCGCTACGTCAAGGTCCACTTTAAGGCACACTAGTGGTTCTCTAAATATTGAGATTCTCTAAGACCTCATACGTGTAATCCACAGAAGATACAAGTCTATAATTAGTATAACTGACTCCTACACACACAAAAAAAAAAAAAAAAGAAGAGAATCTCCATGCTAGGGAAAATCATTGAGATGTTTGAAATTTCAAAAGTAGCATACTCTGTAAGTGACAACTTTTTTCCCCTAGGCTTTCATGGGGATAAATCTATGTCTCATGCCAAAAGGGTGAATTAATAGCTCTGATGGATTCAAGGTGGATCTTATAGTTCAGCTGAGTGAACTAGCTAAAACAATGTACTACCTAATAGGTAAAGCCTTTGTTTGAGTTTATTGTGTGATTGCAGCATTTCTAAAATGATCATTAGGTTGCCTATGCTTTTTCTGTTTCAACGAGCATATCCTTCCACTTCATTTCAGTTAGTGATGTGTCGTCTTTGGTTTAAATTAGTATTCCGTGGCACTTCTGGTGGGTAGAGATATTAGGAAATATAGGGCACACTAGGTGAATTCTCTCTATCTGCCTAAGTCTCGGGACAGATTTACTTGGTACATGTGGTCGGAGGTAGAAGTGCCCAATGAATTAGTTGAAGGTGCGCGCCATTGATCTAGACACCACCATTATCTTAAAAAAAAAAGATGTTTGCATAAATATTTGTTTCTCTCATTTGAAGCCTCCAGCATTAACTCTCACCATTGTTGATGATTTATGTTTTGTTATGAGATTGACAGCCGTACCATGTTCAATTCGATATGTAGTTAAAATTTCCAAATTATGCACTTTGGGCTGAGTTTAGGTATGCACACCCCGTATCTATCCGTTTGTCTGGCCCTTCAAGCATGTTGATGGTTTTGATTCTGTTGGAAATTTATCCTCCATCCAAGTTTGTAATTAGCAGGAAAAATTCGATAAGAAGTTGTACGATTCCTTCTGACATGAGGCTTCATTAATTTTGAATTAGCCATAGAGAGTGGCAACATTTGCTGGACTATTATGAATCACCACTTTATTTGATATTACACAAGTGGATTAACTTGTTTTAATATTACTATGAGAAAGCATTATACTGCTTGCTCTCTTAGATTTTGACTTATTGTTGTGTCTTCCATTTTGGCTTAAATGCCTTTCTGCTGAAGCCTTTTTTTCCATTTAGTATTCCACTTTCTGGTCAAATCATACTACAGATTGACCTGCATCTTGTTCATATTCATGCTGCCTCTCTTTTTCCTTTTCCATTTTCCCTTAATAGTACTATCCTATTTTATGTGAGCATGTGAGAAGGAGAGACATAGATGACCCGGTTAGGAGGTGTGAGAGGTTGACCATGGCGGGCTTGAGGAAGGGCAAGAGTAGGCCAAAGAAGTTTTTGGGAGAGGTGATTAGACAGGACATGTCGGCGCTTCACCTGACCGAGGACATGACCAACGATAGGAAGGTGTGGAGGTCGAGGATTAAGGTGGTGGGTTGACAGGTAGTTTGAGTTTCTACTAGGTTAACAATAGTACTAGTATTATTCTTGTTGTTGGTTGAATGTTACTTCCTTTTAGTTTGTTATTATATCTTGTACTTAGCAAACAAGTCCAGTGTTTTTGTAAATTGCTACTGGAAATTGTTGCTCCCTGATTATTATTATTTGATGCTACTCTTTCTCTCTTTTATTGGAAATTGTTGCTCCCTGATTGTTACTAATCTGATGCTACTTTTTCTCCTCTTTTTCCTTATCGTCTTTTGTCTCCCTCATCTATCTTTCTCCCCCCTCTTTCTTCTTCTTCTTCTTCCCTTCTTCCTTTCCACCTTCTTTTGGGCCGAGGGTCTATCGGAAACAGCCTGTCTAACTCCCCAAGTAGAGTAAGGACTGTGTACACATTACCCTCCCCAGACCTCACTTGTGAAATTATGCTGGGCATGTTGTTGTTATTGTAGTACTATCCTATTTTATGTGTTTCCCACCTTGGTCCCAGTTGCGAAGCCACCTTATGTTAAGGGGTGTCAATTACCAGAAAATTACACTGTTTAGCTAGGTCAAAAATCTATTTTTATGCATATATACTATATGTTGAATTCCCTTATTTTCTTCGTATGTTTTTTTTATTTTATATTTTGACACCCTTAGTAATATTTCTATCTCTGCTACTGCTCAGTGCTTGCTGTCCATTTTAAATACCATAGTTTAATTAGTATTTGTGTAATTGTTTTGTCTAGACATTTTACATTTTAATATTCTTATCCAATCCCATATTGTCCCATAAAATGTGGTAGAGGAAACACAAAAAAGAAATGCGAAAGGTTAGAAAAGTTGTTAGTCTATCCTCAGTGTGAGAGCTCTTATTGCCGACTACTGTTGTATTATGACAGTTTGAGTTGTTTTTTATTGTTTGAGCTTATTGAATGCGCCCATGATTTTTAATCCTCCTAGCAACGCAACATAGGCTTTTGGTGATGGACATTGGTATTAGGTGGGGCGCCTTGACTAAAAATAAAGCTCAGGAGTTGGAAGGAAGGTTATTGGCAATGGGAGCTTGGAGAAGTAGTGGGGACGCAAACACTATGTGGTCGACGACGGCTGACTGTATAAGGAAGGCGGAGAGAGAGGTGTTAGGGATATCTTCGGGCCGCACCGGTGGCCACAAAGGAGACTGGTGGTGGAATGCAGTTGTCCAAAGTACAGTGGAAGCGAAGAAGGCGGCGTACCTGCAGTTCGTAGGGAGTACTGGAGAGGAGGAGAAGAGAGCGAACAGTGAGAGATATAAGGTAGCTAGGAAGGAGGGGAAGATGGCAGTAATGGAGGCTAAGGCGACAATTTTTGCTCGTCTGTATGAGGAACTAGGGAACAAAGGAGGGGAGAAGAAGTTATTCCGACTCGCTAAGGTAAGAGAGAGGACGGCTCGGGATCTGGACCAAGTGAGGTGCATAAAAGATGATGACGACAAAGTTTTGATGGGGGATGACTAGATTAAGAGGAGATGACAGACCTACTTTCATAAACTTCTGAATGAAGAAGGGCATCAGGATATTGTGCTAGGTGAATTGAGGAATGCCGACAGTCCCCATGAATTAAGTTATTATGGGGACATTGAGGTCGATGAGGTCATGGAGGCAATGCGTAAGATGAGGAGGGGCAGAGCTACCGGGCCAGACGAAATTCCGGTTGAGCTTTGGAGGTGGGTGGGTAGACCAAGCTTGGAATGGCTTACTGGGTTGTTCAATGTTATATTCAAGACTAATAGAATGCCTGTAGAGTGGAGGTGGAGTACAATGGTTCCGCTGTATAAGAACAAAGGCGATATCCAGAGCTGTAACAACTATAGGGGTATCAAATTACTGAGTCATACCATGAAAGTCTGGGAGAGAGTGGTAGAAATGAGAGTGCGAAGGACGGTGTCTATTTCAGATAACCAGTTCGGGTTCATGCCGAGGCGATCTACCAAATAAGGTGGATGGTGGAACAATACAGGGATAAGAAGAAGGATCTCCACATGGTGTTTATCGATCTAGAGAAAGCGTACGACAGGGTTCCTAGGGAGGTCTTATGGAGATGCCTAGAGGCTAAAGGGGTCCCGGTTGCCTACATTAGGGTGATTAAAGACATGTATGATGGAGCTAAGACTCGGGTTAGGACAGTAGGAGGCGACTCCGACCATTTTCCGGTTGTTACAGAGTTGCACCAAGGGTCTGCGTTCAGCCCTTTCCTATTTGCCCTGGTGATGGATGTCATGACGCATCATATTCAAGGGGAGGTGCCATGGTGCATGCTATTTGTTGATGACATAGTCCTAATTGACGAGACACGATGCGGCGTCAACGAGAGGCTAGAGGTTTGGAGACATGCCCTTGAGTCTAAAGGTTTCAGGTTGAGCAGGACGAAGACGGAATACCTCGAGTGCAAATTTGGGGTCGAGCCGACGGAAGCAGGAATGGAAGTGTGAGGCTTGACTCTCAAGCCATCCCTAAGAGGGGTAGTTTCAAGTACCTTGGGTCAGTTATTCAGGGGATCGGGGAGATCGATGAGGATGTCACACACCGTATAGGGGTGGGTGGGTGAAGTGGAGGTTAGCGACGAGAGTCTTGTGTGACAAGAAAGTGCCACCGTTACTAAAAGGTAAGTTTTATAGAGCAGTGATTAGACCTGCTATGTTGTATGAGACTGAGTGTTGGCCGATTAAGGACTCACACATCCAGAAGATGAAAGTAGCAGAGATGAGGATGTTGAGATGGATGAGCGGGCATACAAGGATGGATAGGATTAGGAATGAAGATATTCGAGAGAAGGTGGGCGTGACCCCCATAGAGGACAAGATGCGGGAAGCAAGACTCAGATGGTTCGGGCACATTCAGAGGAGTAGCACTGATGCACCAGTGAGGAGGTGTGAGCGACTGGCTGTAGTGGGCACGAGGAGAGGTAGAGGGAGACCTAAGAAGTATTGGGGAGAGGTGATCAGGCAGGACATGGCACGACTTAGGATTACTGAGGACATGGCCCTTGACAGAGAATTGCGGAGGTCGAGCATTAAGGTTGTAGGTTAGGGGGAAGTTGTGAATATTTCTACAACGCACTAGAGTAAGACTAGCCAGTTAGGAGTTAGTCTTAGGATGCTACTGGTCAGCTACTGATGCAGGGCTTTATCTGTTGGATATTAGTATACTTTCCATCCTTTTCGTATTTCCTATATTTCTTATATTGTTGTTATTTTATGTTATTTTATTATGAGTCTATTGATAGTACTAATATATCGTCTCTTGTTGATCTCTTGAGCCGAGGGTCTCCTGGAAACAGCCTCTCTGTCCCTCGGGGTAGGGGTAAGGTCTGCGTACATATTACCCTCCCCAGACCCCACTTGTGGGATTATACTGGGATGTTATTGATGTTGTCTAGTAGACTCCATAGTGTATGCCTCCCCCCCCCCCTCCTTTTTTCCCCTTCATGTAGTGATGGTTTCACTTCCATTTCCTGAGCCGAGAGTCTATCGGAAGCAATCTCTCTATCTTCACTAAGTAGGAGTAAGGTATGCGTACACACTACCCTCCTCCTCAGACCCCACCTGTACTGGGTTTGTTGTTGTTGTTGTTGGTTTCACTTCCATGTTATACGTCCCTTAAGTTTAAGTAAAAGTTGTTGTCCTGGATCAACTGTATCTAGCTTTATGACTACTGCAATGTCCACTCTCTTTCTTTGCATTAATTGGTGTTAAAGGCTGTTACCTTTTGGGTCATCTTTGATGTATGCAGTTTGTTGTTTTTGTACGGTGGAGTAGGCACGAGAGAGGAAGGAATTATGTGAGCTTAGGTTTTAGAATTTGCTATGATATATTTAGTACTGTATCCTTCATTGCTGAAAGCCTATGGATCATATTTGGTTTTAAACATAGGTCAGCCAAACTTTTTTTACCAGCTATTCAAGACAAAAATGGTGACGGTCAATAGGGGATTGGAGCATAATTTCACGATCCTTGAGGGGTTTGGTGTTGACGTGTAATAGGGTTTTGGAAGTACAGTGGTCATTTTTGCTTGAAATCCAGAATTTATCTTGAAATAATGATATGGTATTCCCAAGCAATGTAAAATCTGGGGATTCCACTACTGGAGTTGTTCTCTGGGGACATGTTCTATTTGAGGTGAGCTATAATGATTCACGACATCTGCCAATTGGCATGCTTCTTTAATCTTGCGACTCTCGTTTAAAGAAAACAGAAAAACTATAATCTATTTTCTGTACATTGAAAGGTCTATGCTCAAATTTAAAAGATGCAGATAGTCTATTGGTAGAAGTTGAGAAATATATTTGCAGCTGATTTGGCCTAGATTATGTGGTTTTCCAGATGATGTATCGTGAAAGATAATCTATCTCTGTGTTGGTAGGTGAATAAATATTCAAATTAGAGTTTCCATATGGCAAGTTAATTTTACTCAAGGGAGTAAAACAACGAATTTTATGAAGATTTACTTTTATGTATTGCAGATGTAGTGATAATTAGTTTGAATTTTTAATTTAGTTGACTATTTTCATGTATCGGGGTGGTAATGTCACGTCTGGCATGCACATTCAACTTAATCAAACTAAAGTAGAATCAATCATCAATATCTGCTACTTATCATTATTCATAATATGCGGTTAATTCTTGACTGAGATTAATTGTCGGCAGACTTGGCTTGGTTTTGAAGGCTTTGAGACCACAAGTCCACAACTATCTCAGTCACAAAAAGGGAAATTGAAAAAAAAAAAAGAGTTTTGTGGGCATTTTTGTAAATCAAACCCAATGCATCAGCATGTCCAATTTGGATGTTGATCTAAGGCAGAATTCCCCAGTATCACTATAATGCTTCTTTGGTGTAAGCATGAGAAAGAATCCCTCTCATTTTCATTTTCCTTTAAACACACAATTAAACAACGTGAAATTTGTGAAAATGTCGTGTCCAAGAAGTTCAGGAACAGATTAATACCATTCACATTTGTCTTGGATTTTGCAGTTCTCCGGTGTCTCACGTCAGGTACAAGTAAGGTCTGCGTACATTCTATCCTCCTCAGACCCATTAGTGGGATTCCACTGGGTTGTTATTGTTTCACTGTCTCACATCATTTGAGAATTTGGTTGTTTGTTTCCACATACGGTCTTAGACAATACTTGCCTGAAGAGCTAACCAATAGGGTTAACGACCATTGTCCATTTCTTAATATAGTATCAGAGTCATCTCTACTCTCGGTTTACACAAATGTTGGTATGCGGGCCCTCATATTATATTGCTCATGCTCCAAGTGTCTAGGGTCAGACTTGGTCGTGGCGAGAGGGGGCAGTTAAATGTACCACATTGGTTGAAGAATAGGTCGTTTGTGTCCTTCTATGGTCTGAACAAACATTCGTTAAAGCTAGCTTATTGGAGTTGAGTTAGACCAGAAATTTATTTTCTCAACAGCTGTCAATAAGTTTTCGGTTTTGAAGGGTCGGGACTATAACTAGCTGAAACAAAATAAGTCAATTTTTTAGGACATTTTAGTAAATCAAACACAAGCATCATGTCAACTCGGATGTTTATCTTAGTGCTGAATTAGCAAAAGTACTACTATAATGTTTTTTCTTTTTCCTTTGGCTATCTAAAGCACGAGTCCAAAATCTTTCATTTTCATTGCCATGTTCTTTTTTTTCTCACATGGACAAGAAAATGTCCACTGATTGCGCAAGTTGGGTCCTATTATTATCAACACATTGACTGGTTCCGCATCTACTAATGTGTATCTCTGTTCCGCATAACTAGTAAAGTTGTTGTCATGTGACCAGGAAGTCACGGATTCGAGCCGTAGAAACAGCCTCTTGTAGAAATGCAAGGTAAGGTTGCGGTCCGACCCTTCCCTAGACCTCATGCATAGCGGGAGCTTAGTGGACCGGGTTACCTTTTTATTAGTCATTAAACTTTCTGAAACTCATATAATGGTGTTCTGCAATTATTGCACATGCTATCCGTGGCATTTGCAAATTTGGCCATTTTATAAAGGGACACTACAATACAGTTAGCTAGTTAAATTTCTAGGATGTTGCCTTACCTTGAAAGTCTCTACAAAATCAATACCACGGCCCACTGTTTGCAAATTATTGTACATACTCATGTTCTCTCCTTTTTTATTCTTCTTGCTTTTTGCAATTAAATGAAGCTAAGACATTCTTTTCCTTTATATATCTTTTGTATTTAAAATCTTAAACAAGAATGTTTCTTATGCCTTTCCCTTAATTCAGCATATGTTGTATTTTCATCGTAAACTTTCTAGTTTCTGCTATGTAATTTGTTTAACTCTCCTCTTTCTCACAACCACAAGAAAAGAAAAAAACCTCATTTTGCTTGATTCTGTTATGCAATCTTTTAAGGGGTCGTTTGGTTGGAAACAACTTATTCCGGAATTAGTTATACTACGATTTTATCCCAATCAAATATAGGATAAACTTACTTCAAATTTAATCCCGAGATTAATTATACCTTATTCCTCGTATCAGACGAGCCCTGACGGTCACAAATCCATCTGTCCTATTATTGGTATTGAAACTTGGTTTAAACAAAGTGTTTGTCCATAGCATGACGTGCACTTTAAGTTCAACTTTTTGGAATAATTAAGTATTACTATTAGTATTTCTTTTTATGGAGATGGAGTTGGGCGGTTAAATATTCAAAACATAAACTTTACGTCTTTACCTATCATGTGAACACGTACAGATTCATTTCCTTAAAAAATCAGCATTTGGCTGAATAGAAAGACAATCCATTTCATGTGTATCTTTTTTCAATACATCCACCACGTGATTAGAATAAGGTTAGTATTTCTGTCTCTTTGGGTATTCTTAGGGCTCGTTTGGTATGAGGAATATGGAATAATTAATTTCGGAATTAAATTTAAGAAGAGTTTATCTTATGTTTGGTTTGTAAAAAATTACAGTATAATTAATCCCGAGATAGTAGTATTTTTTTATCTCCGTAGAAAAATGAAATAATTAATCGCGGGATAATTAATCCTAGGATAACTTTTTTCCAACCGAACGACCCCTTGGTGTTGAACTTTACATGTACAAAGTTCAACATCAAATCTCTGTCCCTGCATTTCTGGTAAAGGTTTCTTAACTAGGAAATACCTTCAATCCCATTTGGAAGTCTTAATTAGTCTCAAATTCTTCTCATGTATTCATTCTATGGCATGTAGGCAATAATAAATCACAAGAATTTTTAATTTTATGCAAATAAAAGTATGAGCATACCTCGTAAAAACGATCAAATGAACTATTGCACATTGTCAAGTAATATTTCAGGGGCGAATCTAGGTCAAAAGGTACGAGTTCATGTGAACCTATGACTCTTTATAAATTTATTTTTAGTTTTATGACCTACCTCTTCTTTTATACATGAGAAATTTGCTTTTACATGTAAGAGATTTGTCTTTCACACATAAGAGATTTAAAAATATCATTTTCTTAATTTTAAAATTGTAAAGGGGCATGATATACAAACAGCACCTAATTTTTGCCTTTATCTTGTATTTGTATTAAAATATTACTAAATTTATAAGAAAATTTAGTTCGGAATCCAATACTTTGGTCTGGTTATTACTGTACCTTAATTTGAAATTAAGATAAGAACTCATAAACAATTCAATTGGTTTTTTGGCTCTTTACAAATTTATTTTAAATTTAATGAACCTATCTTTTTTTTACACATGAGAAATTTACTTTTATACGTAAAAAATCTGTCATTTACACATAATAGATCTAAAAAAATTGTTTTTTTTTTAATTTAAAATTATAAAAGGACATGGTATATAAATAGCATGGACTACTCCTAGTAAAGTACTCCCTTCGGTCCAAAATAACTGATTTTTCCAGATTTCAAGAATAAATTAATTATTTTTTTCCTACATTGTTCTTGGAGTAAATAGTGTTGAAATATGTGTTAGGAGTGTTTATGTGAGATAGTAAAGGTTAATATGGTCAATTTCATTACTAATTAATGCTAAAAGACGGATTTCTTAATTTGTGTGAAAACATTCAAAAAATCACTTATTTTGGCCGAAGTGAGTATTAATTGGAGTGTGATATCGCGAGTTATGATACCAATAAAACTACTCCCAGTAAAGTTGGATTTAATAATTGTTGACTTAAATTCTGTGATCTGAATATTATTGGAGAGAAAATGGCAGCTGGAAGCGGTTGGCCGAGGGTGAGTTAAATGAGTTCTTTTTTTAAGTCAGAAAGGAAAGTAAAAGGAAAAGAGCAAATGTGCAATGTGCAATGTGCAATGTGCAATCAATCATCGAAAAGTGAGATGGGTGTGGGACATCAAGGTTTTAACTCATCACATGCACTTTCCCATGACTACATCCATCGCACTTTGCTTCTCCTCTCTTTCCAAATTCCATCACCAATTGTGGTTCCAAAATAGACACAACAACAACCTAGTATAATCTCACTTAATGGGGTCTGAGGAAGATATTGTGTACGCAGATCTTACCCTTACCCTGGGGTAGAGAGACTGTTTCCAAATAGACCCCCGATATTCTTCCCTCCAAGAACTTCCCACCTTGCTCTTGGGGAGACTCGAACTCATAACCTCTTAATTGGAAGTGGAGATTGTTCTTGTGGTTCCAAAATAGAACAAAGGAAAAAAAAAGTTCAACTAAATGACATTAATAGTCAAATTAATGTGAGGGTTCAAATATAGTGATAAGTATTCTTTCATTCTTAATCATAAATCTTAGTTCGAGTAAGTATAAAATTGCTTTTATTAGGAAGTACTTCGCTTCCTAATATGTGATTTTTCAATGCAAATTTAAATTTAATCAAGCTACAGTATGATTACCGACACCAATAGTAAATAGGAAAAAATTAGAGTGAGTGTAATTTGAAAGATAACACTTAACCATGAGATTCGATTCGAAAACTACAGGATATGTACTTACTTCTGTATTGGTCAAAATCTGACCGTCACGGCCGAGCTGATCAACGTCCCATCTAAGTGATCGGGCAGTAAAAAATAACATAGCCCACTCTACTTCCCATTTGCGACACCCGTCGAGTTAGAAGGAGTAATGCCTAAAAAGACGACCAAGGCTCACTAGATGCGAGAAAGCGTCGGATCAAATAAATGGCAATGGTGTCTTGGCTATATATAGCAGGGGAAAAACCTACGATAGGGGGGATCTACTCCCCTTCCTCTCTCCTAAGTTCTCTTCTTGTAATCTTGATATGAAAGAAATAATCCGCAAAAGAACATGTAAAGCTATCTCCCCCATCAATTGATGGGAGTCACAATGTTGAACTTCAATAAGATCAATTTTATTTCTTTCATCCTATGCATTATCTATATTATCAACTCTTTGATCTGGAATTTATTATGTCTGACTAAGATTTTCTTTGATTGATTTGTTCAAACGGAGAAGGGTAAAAAATGCCCCTGAACTATTGAAAAAGGTCTAAAAATACCCTTTATCCACCTATTGGACTAAAAATACCCCTACATCTACCTTTTGAGTTTACTTATACCATTTGCTCATTAGGTTAATGCTGAATTTTAAAAATAATTATTTAAATTCCACGTGGCAACTTCTTGTTGGTCGAAATTAAAACATCTAACCTATTAGAAAGATCCACTCATATGTACCCGTTTTTCGGACTGACCCGCCCCAACACTAACCTGACTCGAATAAAAAGTTCAAAATAAAAAAAAGACGCCCTACATGGCAACGTTACCAGTTTATTCTTCCTAACGACGCGGTGCTAGTAAAGAGCTTATATGAGTAAGTTCCAAGTAGGTACTTCCGGATATTATGCATTTCCAAGCATTGAGGAACTGGATCTTAACCTTTTTGGAACATCTGGAGGAAAAAATATCAATCTTCTTGGAGCTCACTTGATGTAGCGTAGTTGGTAGTGATATACTTTAAAGATTTTGGAATCATATAACTTTCTATGTCATGATTTTGGTAGATTTTGGGGTCTTTTTTTTTAGTTAAACTTTTTGTTTGGGTCGGGTTAGTGCAAAAAATTGGTAGATAAGGGTAGGTCTTTCTAATATGTTAGATGTTTTAATTTTGGCCAATAAAAAGTTGCCACGTGAAATTTAAATAGTTATTAGTTTTAATTCAGCATTGACCTAACGGTCAAAGAGCATAAGTGAACCAAAAAGGTTGATGGAAGGATATTTTTAGTCCAATAGGTGAATGAAGGGTATTTTTAAACCCTTTTTAATAGTTTGAGGAAATTTTCAACCCTTTTCCGTTGTTCAAAAAGGTTCCAATATCTTTTGAGTCAAACAACTTCATTTAGATGTTAGTTTTATCAAATTAAAGGTAGTAGGACATTTTAAACTTTCACTTGAGATGAATATAATTATTTCTTAAAAAAATTAATGCTATTAGCAATAGTTTGTGTGTATTTAAACTAATTATTAACGAGATAATTGTTGCGTCTTACTATCACAGTTTCTGAATAAATATATATATAAAAAACTTTAGTAATCATCTTTTTTATGTAATCACATTATAAAGTCTTTTATTTTTTTATCTATGCGAATGCAATTTGTTTTTTTGACGGATTTAGTTGAACTCAAGACTTTTAAACACGAAGCAAAAATTTATATTTGAAAATGAGTAAAATTGAAACATATATTGGATTTCGCAAGTAATTTATTATTACGAGTACAGTTAAACATCTTTATAACAATATCCTTATATGACAACACCTTATTATAAAAGTCAAACTTTTTCGAAATCAATTTTTAAATTATATTATAATATATATTCTCTGTAACAACAGTTCGCTATAATATCCAAAAATATTCGGAACAAACTTAAGACACCAGTAAGCAGCAGGCATGTGGAGGTGTCATATATTTACTACTGTTTTAGTACCGCGTGGACCCCATCACCGACACATCAAACCGCCTTTTTAAATTATTTTTCATATTGCTTGGTTTCCCCAATTACTGACATGCAGTTGTAAATTTCAAAATTTTCCACAATATTTCCCTCTCTTTTTCACGGCTACTATTCACTTTGGGCACTTTTTTTTTTAAAAAAAAAATCTTTTTAATTTAACTATAGCGTCATATTCAAAATTTACTGGGCTAATTAATTTGAATTTGTACTGTATAGGATTTAGTGAAAAAACTTCTTAGCGTATGTTTCTCCATTTTAAGACTTGAATCTTAGACATTAGACTAATGATTAAAGGATCTAGTATGTTTTATCTTGTTAATTTAATTACGTATCATATCAAAATTTACCGTATATGCCTTAATGAAAAAACATCTTACCGTATGTTCTTTTCATTTTAAGGCTCGAATATTAGACATTTGATTAACGATAAAAGGATCTCGTACGTTCATCACCATCATTCTAAGGTTCAAACTTTAGATATTTAATTAACGGTGAAGGGATTTCATCTTTTACTCAATGTTATTCTAAGGCACGAATCTTAAATATTTAGTTAATAGTGAAGTGATCTCATCCATTTCATCATTTTGTCATTCTGAGGCACGAATTTTAGACAGTTGATTAACAGTAATGCGATCTCGTCCATTTCATCATCTTGTCATTTTAAGGATCAAAACTTAGGCGTTTGATTAACAGTGATGTGATCTCACCCATTTCATCATTCTGTCATCTAAGGCTCGAATGTTAGACGTTTGATTAACAACGAAATGATCTCTTCCATTTCATCATTTTGTTATCATAAGGCTCGAATAATAGACGTTTGATTAACAGTGAAATGATCTCGTCCATTTCATCTTTTTGTCATCATAAGGCTCGAATTTTAGACGTACCATTTCATCATTATCATAAGGCTTGAATCTTAGACATTTGATTAACAGTAAAATGGTCTCGTCCATTTCATCATTTTTGTCATTCTGAGGCTCGAATTTTAGACAATTGATTAACAATAATGTGATTTCATCATTTTGTCATTCTGAGGCTCGAATTTTTGACAATTGATTAACAACAAAGTGATTTCGTCCATTTTGTCATTCTGATGCTCGAATTTTAGACAACTGATTAACAGTAAAGCGATCTCGTCCATTTCATCATCTTGTCATTTTAAAGCTCGAATCTTAGACATTTGATTAACAGTGAAGTGATCTCGTCCATTTTATCATTCTGTCATTTAAGGCTCGAAAATTAGACGTTTGATTAACAACAAAGTGATCTCCTCCATTTCATCATTTTGTCATCACAAGGCTAGAATATTAGACGTTTGATTAACAATGAAGTGATCTCGTCCATTTCATCATTTTTTCATTTAAGACTCGAATATTAAACGTTTGATTAACAATGATGTGATATCGTCCATTTTATCATAATAAGGCTCGAAACTTAGACATTTGATTAACAATGAAGTGATCTCCGTTGATTTCATCATCGCCATTCTACGGCTCAACACCACTCGTTTGGCCATAGATTTTGGCTTCATTTTTTCAATTTTTTCTGAAAATGATGTTCGTATATGAAATATGATTATGTTTTGGGAAAAAATATTTGAAAAATTTTCAAGTTCCCAAAAACTGGTTTAGGATAATTTTCGGGCGAATTTTTTTTTCAACTACAAAACTTCAACTTTTATTCAAAATAAAATGTATGTCCAAACCTAACTTCAAATTTCAAAAATTATTTGTTAACACAATTTCAAAACCTTTTTTTCAAGTTTCAATCACTATCATTAATCGTGAAAGTTTCTCATCCATTTCATCACTATTATTCTAAGGCTCGAATATTACACACCTAATTAACGGTAAAGAGATCTCACCCATTTCATTACACTTAGGGGCCGTTTGGTAGGGTGTATAAGAATAGTGCGGAATAAGGTGTATTAGTAATGCATGAATTAGTAATGCATGTGTTAGTAATGCAAGCATTAGTTATGTGAATATTATTTCTTATCTACTGTTTGGTGTGGTGTATTAACACTATAATGCATCACATAATTTTTAAGAAAAATAGTTATTTACAAAAATGCCCTCCATATTCTCTAATGTCTTTAATCATGCTAATGCGTGCATTAATAACCTTGGTATTACTAATGCCATGGTTTTCTACGCATTACTTATGCATATGATAATGCCAAGTATGATGTATAACTAATGCAATTATTATACATGTTGAAAAAATATACCAAACAAGGTATTAATAATGCATAGAGCTAATGCTTTCATTATTTTTTCTAATACCTCCTGCCAAACGACCCCTTGGTATAAGGTATAAGAAGGTATAAAGGGTGGTATAAAAATTTAATACCACCTTAATACTCTGTTTGATTATCAAATTAGGTATAAGTTATTCAGGTGTTAATTTTAGCACTGGGATAACTTATACCTTATAGAAGGAGGGGTAATTAGCACCGATATAACTTATACCTTCTTTTTAGAAATTATGTAATTGTCATTCTTAACACAACATATCAAACAATGAATAAACAACAATCTCAGCATAATTAATCCCAACATAACTTATCTCAAAATAACTTATACCGATATAAATCGTATTCTAGCCAAACGACCCGTTTGCTAGGCCAACTTGTCTTTTAGTAGTAGTAGTTTGTACCGCACTTTTAAATATGCCATGCCCTTTTCATCACCCTTCACTTTAATTCCCTCCAACCCACTCCCCCCCCCCACCAAGAACCCACTCTTTCTTCTTTTAAATCCTTCTATTTCCAGTTTGCTTCTTAATATAGCAAATTTCAGTGTAACGAAAAAGAAAAGAAGAAATGGTGCCGCTAAAAATCGCAATAGCGGCATTTTTAGTGGTAGGATTAGTTGTGAATACAGTAGCAGAAGATCCTTATAGATTCTTCGAGTGGAATGTTACTTATGGCACTATTTATCCTCTTGGAGTTCCTCAACAGGTTGATTTCTTTTCCTCTGTTTCTTAAAATAGAATGTGTGTGTGTGTGTGTGTTTTTCTCTTCTGGATCTGAGTTTTTTTGGGTTGTTTTGATCATATATGATCATAAAATGGTGATTTTGTTTCTGTTTGTGTAGGGAATTTTGATCAATGGCCAATTTCCTGGACCTGATATTTACTCTGTTACTAATGACAATCTCATTATCAACGTTTTCAACAGCTTGGATGAGCCTTTTCTTCTTTCCTGGTAATTTACTAATCTTCCATAATTTTCTCACATTTTAAACATTAATTTTGTAATTAATACATAATATATCACGTGTCAAAATGATAATGCTGGTCTTTGAAATATCACGATTCGAATACATTTTGGGTCCTGAATTCAATACTGAATCTCCATTCACCAAAACCAAGGATCAGAACACCAGCCTTTTCTTTATACAACGAAATCTTTTTATAACAGCCTCGTTTATTCCGATATTTTGTAATTTTTATAGTAAAATATTATTATAAATGACATATATTATAATATTACATAGAAATCAGTTTCGAGAAAAAATTGATTTTTATTATAAATGTCTGTATATAAATGTTATTACGGAGAGCTCTGACTGTATATAATAATTTGACTCAGGATTTACAATTCTCATGTCCATTCACTTCCATTGGTTTAGGTATATTGTTTTTTAATTTTTTCGATCTAGTTAGGTAGGTGTCTAGCTAAAAAGGTTCTGTAGTCAGATCTCATTCTTTAGTTAAAGGCGGTTGTAGGACGAAATATTTAAGTCATTTAAGTTCAAACTTATTATTTTTGGCTCGAACTAAATATATATATATATATACAAAAAATTTAAAAAGTATATAGTCAATAAGATAGACGTATGTCAAACCGACTAACTCTAGATCATGTATTCGTATATGTCCGTCACCCTTATAATATGAGAGGCAGACTGGAATTCATAAATTAGTGGATATAAATTGTTTTGTATAGCTATTGCTAGTTTGTGGTATATTAGTATAGATCTACATTTTTCTAAATATTGTTCAAATATGTAAATGTGGTTAAAGTCGAAAATTGTACACTGCCCAAATACTAGCAAAACAGAGTCTAGTTGGATATAAGAGGTCAAAATAGCACGAGCTAATCAGTTTTTGCATTGGTCATTCAAAAATAGTCAGCGTTTGTCAAGTCATTAAAAAATAGCCACTATTTTGCTGCAATAAAGACTGGTCCAGTATTAGTATACTTGAACTCCAGTATAATATACTAGAATTCCAGCAAAGTATACTGGAACTTCAAGCTCCAGTATATTATATTGGAGTATTTTTCAGATTTTGAATACTGTTTTCGTTCAAATTTATCTTTACATGAAAATTAGCTAAATTTCGATTGACTTTTGAAACTGTGACTATTTTTGAATGACCACTTGTAAATCTGGCTAGTTTTAAATTTCTTCCGTATAAGAGAGCCTTTCGTTTTTCTTTTCATTTGATTCCTTCTCATTTAGCTGATTTATTGCGTCATTATAAAGAAACAATTTGATTTGGGTAATTTCAATATCTTGTAGAATATTATACTAGAGAATAAGTTCAAACTAGAAGAAGTAACATACAAGTTAGAGCAAGTAGTAGATCTGATCTTAAAATCGATTGATTTGGTGACAATGAAATTCACTGGTGTAGAAAATTTGGTGTGGAATTAGTTATTTTGTACTAGTTTAGGTAGGATTTAGAAGACAACTTCACCACTTGCTTCATTGCTGGCTTCAACTAATATAACAAAAATAGAAAGTACCACATGGTGCTTGACATCAACGTTGTCGGATTATGAATTGGTTTTTGGATCTTGACTTTTGTCTAAAGTTATACGCCACTCGTCATTTTTAGTGATTTTTGGCCACATTTTAGTCACTTATCCAGCTGTATAATTATTTCCAAATTAGTCATTTTAGACAACGATGCAAGCAACAGTGTTTTTTAATCGCAAATTCGAGTCTTAAAAATATAAATATTTTTATCAGAGAGTGTTTTATTCCTATAACGACTTTCAGCATGAATCCAGATCAGTCGAGGAAGTGAGTTAGAGGTGGACACACACTATAGGTCGAGGGGTTGCCGGTGCTCGAAAACTTCAGCAAAAACTTCATGTTTTCAAGAAATAGTCCAATATTAGCATTGACCCTGTACTAATTTTGTAGCAGTGAAATAATATTTATATTAAATATCATGGTATTCCCACGACTGCAAAATTCTAGGTTCTGCCTTTAGTTGAGCAAGTGAATTTCGAATATTGAATGTAAAAGAAAAACATAAATTAAAATAACGTGGATTTTTCTCATTATATATGCAAAAACACATGGTTACTTTGGTGTGCTGAAAATAATTATGAGTGTTTGAAAAATTAGATTGAATGTAACTAGTCGGTAGATCATGTGATATGCATGTGAAAAGTTGCTGCTTATTCTGTCTCAAATACATCTTTTTTCCTCTGGTCTTTTTGAGGATCGTGCTTTTGTCCATAATGTGTTGGCCATTTCAGCTGTTAAATATTAAATATTAGCTAAATCAATGTCCTTCTACTAAATTACATTTTGTGAATTACTTCATTTAAAGATTTAAATTGACATCTTGGAATATATAAAGGAATGGAATACAAAACAGAAGAAACTCATTTGAAGACGGAGTATATGGTACAACATGCCCAATACCACCAGGAAAAAACTTCACATACATTCTACAAATGAAAGATCAAATAGGGAGTTATTACTATTTCCCTTCTCTTGCATTTCACAAAGCTGCTGGTGGTTTCGGAGGAATTAAAATTCTCAGCAGGCCTAGAATTCCCGTTCCTTTCCCGGACCCTGCAGACGATTACACTGTCCTCATTGGAGATTGGTACAAGAAAAACCACACGGTATGCTTTTTATCTTTTTAATAATCTGATAGTGTAAATATTTTTTTATATTGATTTGTAAAATTTAATTTGTTAAAATGCATTTAATTTTTGCAAGTACTTCGGGACACTTGTATGTTTGTATGTACAAATAGTCATATGGAGAGTGACGTTGTGGTGGAAAGACAAGTACTCCTTCATCCATAATCATTGGTCTCGCGTTTAAGTTTTTGGTGTAGACTCGCTTTTATTAGTAAGCTCTTTACTTCCAATGTGAAACTTTCTGCCACAAATCCGAATTTAATCCGGCGCGAGTACGGCGAGAAACCAATTAAAAGTCATATGGACAAGGGGTTGTCTAATGTGTTGAGTGTCGGTAAGGTAAAGTAGTAATGTTGTTTGGCTTGTTGCATTTTTGGAATATAGCGTGCTTTTTCTCGTGGGCCATTACTTGCTGGGTCTGTACTTGACTAAATCTTTTATTATTGCGGGCTCCATAGGAGACATGAACAGGAAATTATACTTTTTCTTTTAATTCTCAAACCAAACTTCTTGTACTGAGCTAACATCATTGAGCAGAGTCAAAAAGATGTAAATATATAAATTACTTTATTTAAACGCAAAAAGAAGTATGGTTTTGTAATGTTCATCTGATCCTAGGCTTGTTAACCAAGTTTTACCTTTCAATACTTAAGGGCCAAGGTTATTGTTTTGGAAAAAGAAATGTAGATATATAAGTTTGAGTTGAGTTAAATCAAATAAAAATATAGCCATTGCTCGGTGATAGAAACTACAACAACCGCAACAACTATTTCGTCTCGAATTTTTCCTGTCTGTCATGGTCAAAGTACCCAAAATTGTTTTACTAGATCCGGTTCGGACCCAATACCCTCACCCATACTAGTATTGTATCGACACAGGTGCGGCACCTAAACTGCCATGTTGGAGCAACTTAGGCCTTCGTTCCAAACATGTTGGGGTCGGCTATATGAATTCTCACTTGCTATTTAAGCTCAACTCATGTAGTCATCATACCAAATAAACTAAAAGTAAAAAATAAGTTTTGTTTTGTATATATACACACACACTTGAATTCAGTGATAGAAACTCAAAATTATTATTTGAATTTCCTGTTATACAGGCGTTGAAAGCAATTCTTGATGGAGGAAAGAAGTTACCTTTTCCTGATGGCATTCTTATCAATGGACGTGGACCTAATGGTGTTTCTTTCACAGTTGAGCAAGGTAAAAAAAATTGAGGAATATTGGTTACTAAAATCTGTGAAAATTCATAGCCTAATGTCATCACATTTCTGAAAAATCTAACAATGAGTTTTTCTTATAACAGGGAAAACTTATAGACTGAGGATATCCAATGTTGGATTACAAAATTCGTTGAATTTCCGTATTGAGGGACACAAGATGAAATTAGTTGAAGTAGAGGGAACACACACATTGCAAACTACCTATTCCTCACTTGATGTTCATGTTGGCCAAACCTACTCTGTCCTCATTACAGCTGATCAAGAAGCTAAAGATCACTACATAGTCGTTTCATCGCGTTTCACATCTCCGGTCCTCACTACCACCGGTGTACTTCATTATAGTAACTCTAACACCCCCGTCTCCGGTCCTCCTCCTGGTGGTCCTACCATCCAAATCGACTGGTCCCTTAACCAGGCTCGATCCATCAGGTATGACCAACTTCCACTGAACCCATATCTGGAGGTTGTTTGGCTTAGCTGATTAAAAGTAGCCGATAAGCATTATATGTTCGTATAACCTGGTTATTGATTGTGTATTTTAGGACAAACTTGTCAGCAAGTGGACCAAGGCCAAATCCACAAGGTTCATACCATTATGGTATGATCAACACAACCCGAACCATCAGACTTGCTAGTTCTGCTGGTCAAGTGAATGGCAAACAGAGATATGCAGTCAACAGCGTGTCGTTTGTGCCACTTGATACTCCTCTCAAGCTTCTTGACTACTTCAAAGTTGGTGGATTCCGCGTTGGAAGCATATCTGATGCTCCAAGTGGTGGAGGAATTTTCCTAGACACGTCTGTTCTAGGCGCTGATTACAGGCAATTCATTGAGATTGTATTCGAGAACAATGAGGACATCGTTCAAAGCTGGCATCTTAATGGCTACTCTTTCTGGGTTGTAGGGTATGTAGTGATCAACTATTTTTGTTAACATATGCGCGTTGTTTGAATCTTGATTTTGATTGAAATTTGATGTTATATGCAGGATGGATGGAGGGCAGTGGACTCAAGCTAGTAGAAACGGATACAATCTTCGTGATGCAGTTGCACGTTGCACAACTCAGGTAACATTAAAACGAACAAAAAATCAAAGAATTCGAAGTAACTTGTTTAGTGGCAAGGAACACGAGTTAATTTCACATATGATCACTGAACTTTATTCGCTATAATTTCACAGGTGTATCCTAAGTCATGGACTGCAATATATATTGCATTGGACAATGTAGGAATGTGGAACCTAAGGACTGAATTTTGGGCACGACAATACCTCGGACAACAATTATACATGAGAGTTTACACTACATCAACTTCTTTGAGAGACGAATATCCAATTCCAAGGAACGCTCGTCTTTGTGGCAAAGTGGCTGGCCGGCACACACGACCACTTTAAGCAAAGTTTGCAATTCTAATAGAGAGGAATTTTATTTATACAGTCCTTATTATTTCTGAGTTTTAGAAGTAATATCTTATTACTACTACTACGGCCATTTGTGTACCACTAGCTGCTAATTTGAATGACCTTAACTCAAGGTCTCATTCTTTCTTCCACAGAACTTTGTATTTGGTTCTTTCCTCATTGTTTTAGTTGTATTAAAATGAAGTGTTTTTTTTCAATTACTGTATGCAGATCTGATGCTGTCTACGGTTACTTTTCTTTTTCGGTATCTGCATTGACGACCAACTAAATCACCAATAGTCCAACGTATGTTTCAAGATTTGAATTAAGAAAAAGAGATGAGCAAATTAACTCTCTTGTTAGCTCCTATTGGAGGATGAATCGCTCGTTAACAAATCTGTTTTACTTTTTATTTCTATATTCAAAAGTTTTACTCTAGCATAAAAAGATTGAATATGTGGCAAAAAACCTAACCAATGCACAGAATAAATGTATGTGAAAATTGAAGTGAGAAGTTGTTCAAAACCTCAACCAAAATTTGTCGCAAATTTGATGAGCATTTAACTTTTGCGGCTCTCTCCCAACATTAACTTTGTGAAATTCAGCATTAATTCTCAACCATTTTCATAAGCAGCCTGCATAAATACCATCTTATTTTTTAAGTGTTTGGATAATTAGCGTTTATTTCTCTTTCCTTCTTTCTATCTATTTGGTTACTAAACCAGTTTGGATTCCAGCTGTCGGTGATTGCATTATTTCTATATAGGTCAACCTTATAATTGAGTTAATTCACTAAAAGCTAATGTTACAAAAATTACCAAAACTATTTTTTGTAACAAAAAAATCATAGAATTTTGTATAAGTATTACAGAAAGGCATAAATAATTTTTTGTTAACCAAAAAGCAACTCAATTTTCTCTCAGTATCATAGAATTATATTATGTCCACTATCACGATATTTCTTTTGTTTTCTCATAGTGACCTTTCGCGGAACTTGAACAAAGTTGAGCGACTTTGTTTAAAAAACAATATAGTTAAATAACCTTCACAATACTTATAGATAAAATTGAGTTTTTTTTATTACTAATGAAGAGAAAGTTGAATGTTTATTATACTATATTATAAGCGCGAACACCCTAAGTCAAAATTAATTTACCATAATATCCGTTAAAAATTGAGTGACCATTTTACCCATCTATCACATTACATTATATTTGCTATTATTGTACAAATATGTAAATATACAATATTATAAGTTCTACAGTAAGTTACAATTAGCAAAACAACAAAATGCTCTCCAATTTTATGTGTACAATTAATTAGTGTTAATACATTGAATATGAGTACTTTTTATTGAGATACATTTGTTTTTGAATAATAAAAAAATGGTCAGCAGGTAAAGAACTCAAGCAACGTGCAAGTAGTTATTTCGGGAATTTAAAGTCTCTCTAATGTATCATGTATTTTTGCTTGTAACTGATGTGAAGAAAACTATCAGATATTTAAAGATTTTTATCATACGCGACTGTTGAGTTTTCTACATATTCTTAACGTATTTCTAGGCTTATAAATACAATTATTTCACAGTATTTTTGCTTGAATCATGACATGAGGAAGTATTATTTTTTTTTCATTTGTCTTCAATAGCGAATGGCATTGCCTATCTGGTTAAGATTTTGAATAATGGTGCTCATGACATAAATGAATTATCATCATATCGTCATTATCAAGGTGTGGACCTATTCTCTCCAACATGTTGGCAGTAAAAGGTTTTTTTCGATCTAGAGTTAGCCAAAGTATTATTATTATTATTATTATTATTATTATTATTATTATTATTATTATTATTATTATTATTTCATCTCTTGTTTGTTTATCAGCTACGTTATTTTGCTCTTTTTAATATTCTGATAACTCCCTTGCAGTTATTATTTATTAACTACTACCATTTACAAGGTTCGATGAGATGTCGAAACAAGGACAACAATACTCTTCATTCACAATTGTTCATAATTGTGAATTATTCTTGTATTGTATCATAACTAGGATGCATTATTCTTGTATTGTATCATAACTAGGCTGCTCTTCAAGTATCAAGTCATTTTGATTATAAAATTCAGAAGTGTTGTAAGTTTAGTGAATAAACATGTATCTTTTCTTTCGTAACTGATGTTATATAATGTTTTTACTAGATGACCATTGCGCCATGCATGCTGTCATAAAAGATCAAACAGTTACCTTCGATCTCATTCTACGCTTTCTGTATTTATTTCTTCTATTATGCTTCATTTGCAGGTTTTTGAAGAAACAGTCAGACCTCTTTATAAAAGCATCCATATATAACAACACTTTACTATAAAAGTTAAGCTTTTTCGGAACCAATTTTTATGTTATGTTATGATATAAATATTCAATATAACAGCACTTCGCAATAATATTCAAAAATATTTAAAACAAACGAGGCTATTAAAAAGAGGTTTGACGGTATATATTTCTAAATTTGACTTTCGTGAAACGAAGAAAGAGGAATAACAATCTTAAAGATGAAAACATATAAAGTGGAATACGAATTTAACACACTTTAAAAAGAGAGATTATTCAACTCTTCCACGTCACTGATATTCCTATTTTATATTTATAACTCAAAACTTTTAAATAAATAGAAATTTTATTTTATACTATGATAAGGGAAAAACGTGCAACGCACGTTCCCAAAAACTAATTCATAAAATTAAAACTAACCCAATTTTTAGCATATTAGTATCTGTACAGGCCAAAATTTGCCCTAGGACAACTTAACATGATGAGGAAGTAAGGAAAATGATGCGGTCGAGATCGACTAGTAAACAATAGGACTCGTGGCCAGGCAGTTAATGATGGTCGAGGTCGAGCACTAAGGACAGAGTACTAGCGGATAGTTTTGTAATAAGATACTAAAGAGAATATTTCATTGAATATTCTCTACACTTGTACTATTAGGGTTGATTAGGGATATGTCCCATATAAATAGAAAAGGAGATAAGGGAATAGGGCATGTAATTTTCATTTGATAAGATTACTTTTTGAGAAGAAGACTATCTCTCTATATAGAAAAAGATACAAACACTACCTTTTTACTAAGATTCCACCATCTATTATTGTAAGCACGTGATTTTTGCCCTATGAAAGAATTACTCCCAAAAATTCAAAATAAAATGATTTTCCTTGGTGTGCAATTTTGAGAATTTTGTGATATTTTTGGATAATTATTTGTATTTGTCTGTGCATGTTTATTTGTTAAATTAATAAAAAATACAAAAATATGTCGCATTTTGCATGTAGGATTTAATTATACAATTGTTAGTAATTAAGTTTGTTTTACAAAAATTAAAAATTACAAAAATAGGCATCTTCTGCATTTTTAGCATTTAATGTCCAAATATACAATTTTATGTTTAATTATTACTTAATTGTGCGTTAATTGTTATTGGGAGTTAATTTGCGCTTTTATAACTTAATTTAGTTCTTAATAATAATTTAAGTATTTTTATAATTTAGTTTTAGAAAAATAAAAGAAGAAAAGAGGGCAAAAATACAAAGAAAAATTGGATTGGGTCACTTCTTCAATTGTGAGCCACAGGCCCAAAAAATTGTCCAACCTTCTCTTGACCCGGTCCACTTCAAACCGGGTCGACCCAATCCATAACCCAACACCCCCTATCTTGCATTTCAAAAAACAAAACAAAGAAAACAAAAAAAAAAAAAAACCTAAAAAACCTAAACTCATCCCATCTGCCCCCCTCTCTATCTTCTTCTCCAAAAAAGCTCCAAACAAACCCATCAATGGCTGCTCTTCCCCCGCCTCTTCTCCTTCATATACATACACACAACCACGGCAACGCAACACACACACCCGCTGCCCGTGTTTCTTCTTCTTCTTCTTCAAGATCGCGAGGGTTTCTTCTTCTTCAAGTTCACGTTGATCGTTGCTTCTTCTTCTTTCTCACTTCATGCTGCTGCGTTTCTAGCTCCCATAGCTGCTGCCGCTACTTCGTCTTCTTCTCCGTACAAACGAACCCTCGAGACTCCAGCTCCACCATCGCCCAACGACAACCATGAACGACCCCAAGAAACCGTAGTTGCCGCTGCATCGTCTGCTTCTTCTACTACTGTTGCGTCTGCTATGGCTGTTGCGTGACTGCTTCGTCCAGCATCTACTGCTGCTGCCCGTCGAGCAGCTGGTTCGAAGCTTCCCCGTACTGCTGCTGCTCACGTTTTTGCGTTGCTGCTGCCCCGTCCGGCATCGCTTCCACTGCTGCTTCGCTTCACCTCCTTCAGTTGCTTCTTAGGATCGTCTTCGTCGTCATTTGTGCGAGTATTGGTTGGGATCGTCAAAACAGTCCATATGAGTTCGTCGTTGGTCAATCATTGTTCGTCGTTTCGATCCGGTTAGTGGGTTTTGAGTTTTATTTTTATCCATATTTCGTTTTGATATTTCTCGAAGCCAAAATCGGTAAATGTTTGATTCTTGTTTTGTTCGTTGGTCATCGTTTTGTTAAATTTTTAGTTTGTTCATGTGTTTTGTTGGTTTAATTTTCAGACTTAAATGAAAATTTAATTAATTGTTTTTCAGTTTATTTCATGTTAATTTTATTTATTTTTGTAAAAAAGGAATTGTTAGTTTAAGTTTAATATTGTTAGATTTAGTTTAAATCGCTTGAATCCGTTGTTTGTTGTTAATATAGATTTAATTCGTATTCATTTTTTTGAAGTTCGTTTTTAATTCAGTGATTTAATGTGAAGTTATATTTTGGTTTTTAATTTTTGGATCATGTATCTTTGTTGTAATTTTGTTGGATTTAATTTAAAATGATTAATTGATTATTTGAAGATTAGTGATTTGAATGTGTTTATTTGTTTTTGTTTAAGTTTAATTAGAAGTTGAATAAAGCTTGTTTGTTATTGTTGTTGAATCTTTTCATTTATGCTCATACTTTGTTTGATTGATCTTGAATCCGAAATTAGTATAGTTTGATCTTCTTGTTTGTTGATTATCATTTTTTGATTATTTCTTCAGTTTGCTTCATGATTTTGTTTAGTTTTAATATAGGAATTGTTGGTTGTAAAGTTGTTAGATTTTAAGTTCAAATGATTATTGAATTTAGAAATCTGAATATATTTGTTTGTTGTTGTTGTTGTTGAATCTGAAAGTAGGTTTGTTTGTTGTTAAAGATGTTGTTCAATCAAGATAATTTTAGTTGTTTCTTTGTTGTTCATCATTTAGTTTGAATTTGTTGTTGAACATTGTTAGAAATTGATCATATTGGCTATATTTTGGTTAAGATTGATTAGATGAATTGGTTATAACTGATGGGGTAAAGTGGTAATTGCAATAAGGTCGGAGGGGTAGTTTGGGAATTGAACATTTTGAATAATTCTTTATGTTAAGCATGGAGAACAAAAGGTAATGGGGTGTAGGTGATATAATTGTTTAATATAATGGGGGACAAGACATAATGTAGCGGAGGGGAATATGATAATTGTTTATGATAAGCATGGGGGACAAGATGTAATGGGGTGGGGTTGATATATTTGTTTAATTTAGTGGGATTAAAATGAGGATGAGTGGGAAGATAATGGGTTTGGTAGGAGAAAATAGTTATTTTATTAATTAATTAAAGAGTTTGGGGATGTGATATATATAGGAGGCTTGATCAGATTTTAGGAGGGACAGAAAAAGAGGAGACATATAGAGAGAGAGAAAAAAAGAGCTGAATATTTAAGAGAGAAAGAAAATTCCGAAAAAATATTAAAACTTTCAAGAAAAAAAAGAAGAAAAAAAATACAAATAAAAAAGGAGCTGGAAATTAGAAGAGAGAGTAGTACACACCTGATAAATATTCTGATATATGGGTTTAGAAAAGAAGGGTTAAACATTAATTAGTCTTTCAAAATCTGAAAATTCCCTTGGATTCTGCCCGTTGTTTGTTGTTGGTGTTTCTGGATTTTATTTTGATTTTCAAATCTGTCACTGGGATTTCTGTTGACTGGATTGCTGGTTATTATTGTTGTTGCTGTGTTACGTATTACGTGGCTGACTTTCTTCTTCTTATATTGACAATACCAGGTACACAACTGTAATTTTGGCCTTTTGTAAGCTGAAAATGAAGAATGGAAGTTTAAATTTTTTATTTAGTTTTTTATTATTAATTGCATTTAGGTTATTTCATGTATTATTATTCTGTGAATCGCCGTTGTTTTGCATAATTAGGCATATTGTAGCGTTGTATTAAATAATGCTTTGCTTTAACCTGATTATTAGGTAGTATATATTTAAGCATGTTCATTACTGTTTAAACTGTCAAATAATTAAAATAGAAGAAAATAACGTAAAAATGGCTTTATTAAATCAGTTTGGCAAAATTGATTAAGTTCCTTATTCATAAGGGTTTTAGTATCGCCAACGTTAAGTTAATCGGAATCATGTAGCTAAATTCAATTAAAACATGAATTAATTTTGCGAATCAAGTATTAGGACAAGATTTGAATTAAAACAAGGTTAGTTAAAGTCAAATTATTTAATTTTTAGAAAAACGGTTTAGTAATCAAGATTATTTCTAATTTTTAGTATTTGTAAATAATTAATTTCAATAGCTCAAGTCATCTAACAATATGATTTTTAATCCGACTATGGGATAATTAGTTTCTTTTTTTAAAAAAAAATAAAACAATTATTTGACAATTCCATGTTGTATTTATAATTATAATTTTTATTACATTCTGTTAATATTTGTTTGTCTCTTCTATTTAATATGTTATTTTTAAAAATGTAGAGATTGATTTTATATTTATAGACAAATTTAGTAATAATAAAAATGTAGTCATTAAAGGATATTCTTAAAATAAGGAAGGATTTCGCTAAAAATAAATAGATGTAAACAATACAAAAATTTGCAGGATTCTCCAATCTCATTTATTTATTTATTTATTTTAAAAAAAATACTTAGAATTTGGGATGGACTGTTTAGTGAATTTCACTTCCTTCCCCAAAGATAATAACGCGCTAGACTCTTTAGGCGTGATTTAATTAATTTTACCTTCTTAAACTCGGATGCGCATTTCATGCGACCCAAATCTAAATCCTAAAACATTGAATAAAAATGTGTTTCGGATTACGGGTGCATTTCATGTGACGTAATCCAAAGACATGTTTTAAATGATGTTCATATTTTTCTTAAAAAAAATATAATAATAAAAGCGGTAAAGAGTTAAAATTTGCACATGAGCTCGTAATTGTATAAAATCAGATAAATAAGCCGAATATGACGATTAATCGACCGTGCTAGAACCACGGAACTCGGGAATGCCTAACACCTTCTCCCGGGTTAACAGAATTCCTTATCCGGATTTCTGGTTCGCAGACTGTAATACAGAGTCATTCTTTTCCTTGATTCGGGATTAAATTGGTGACTTGGGACACCCTAAATCTCCCAAGTGGCGACTCTGAAATAAATAAACAAATCCCGTTTCGATTGTCCTTTAATTGGAAAAAAACTCCTTGTACCCTCGCGGGGGTGGAAAAAGGAGGTGTGACAGCTCTGGCGACTCTGCTGGGGAATACTTACCCAGAACCACTGGTTCAGGGTTAGAAATTCGAGCTTATATAAATTGTTATATTTGATTTTATCTGATTTTGTTACATATTTTGGTTCAATGTGCTAATTGATTGCCTTTTACCGCTTTAATATTACGTGAACTGTATATAAACTGTGCCGAAACCCATCTCCTCTCTGAGTCTTCTGAATCATGAAGAAGGGTGCACTTCGTGTGACTTCTTTTCTGTATAGTGTCTAAATTCCCAATTTAGAACGAGGTTGGATAAGTTGCAAAGTCGGTGAAGCTTATGTATTCCCGGTACGCTGCCTCCCCTCGGCTCGAGCTGTCCGCTCGGGTAAGCCAGGTCTAGAACAAACACCCAGGTTCTGAACCTAGAATAACTCAGCCTCATGCCGGATCCCTAATAGGAACGCTTATTTGCATCATGTGCATTTTGACTTAGGGGACTCAACACAGGGGTTGGGTCCGTCTAGGGATAGCAACCTGAAATAAAGACCGTCCTGAGGCATCTTATTTGTTTTATGTGCATTTATTTGCTCAATCATGCATGTTGACCGGCTTCTGAATCTCGAAAAAAAATAATAAGAGTTAAAAATTCAAAAAATATTTCTTTAGACGTCTTAATTTAAAAAAAAAATCTCTTCGTCCTCAAAGGCCGTATTTGAAAGCCGGGTTATTTGGAATATAGATAGTTTTCGAGTCAAATAAAAGTTTTTCCTTCTTTAATTACTATAATAAATGTGCAGGATGAGCACAAGTCAAAATGAACCGTTCTCAGTCTGTAGCGAGGTCCCTTTGCAACTCCACATGTGGTGGAATGATATGGAAAATGATAGTAAAAAGATAGTGGAAAGAGTTTTGGGAGGTTTTGTCGATCTGCTGAATATCAAGCCAAGGACAGATATCATTGAGGCTCTAATACCGTTCTGGGACCCAACCCGCAACGTGTTTCGTTTTGCTGACTTTGAACTTTCACCTACACTAGAGGAAGTCGCCGGATATGCGGGGTTGAATGGGAAACTAAGAGGGCAGTATTTACTTTCACCAAGACCAGTATCTCCGCACGCGTTCTTGGATTTGCTAAGCATTAGTCGGAAGGTGCAGAATGATGATTTGTCGAAGGGATGTTGTACTCTCCAATTCTTGTATCAACGGTACGGAATTCCTCAGGGTTTGGAAGAACCAAACCTCGGATTAATTCACACTGGGAACAGAATCAAGTGGGAAGCAAGACGTACTTTGGCATTTATCACAGCATTTCTGGGAGTTGTGGTCTGTCCCCGCAAAGATAAAAAAATAGAGATAGGCCTTGTAGGGATGGCCGATGTTGCAATCAAAAGAACCGACAGTACTGTGGTTCCTTTGATTTTGTCCGAAATCTACCGAGCTTTAACTATATGCCGAGAAGGAGGCAAGTTCTTTCAGGGATGCAATCTGTTACTCCAGCTGTGGATGCAAGAACACCTCCATCACCGAGTGGGATACATGAACCACGGGTTGACTGAGAGAAACTGCATTAGCGGCTTTGAGAAACGAATGACAGGCGTCATATTTCCCGAAGGCGTCGAAGCATGGCTTGCACAATTGAGGTCAACAACAGCCGACCAAGTTGAATGGGCATTTGGGTGGTTGAATGATACTGAGGTAATATACATGGCGGCCGAGGAATGTCATGTTCTTTTGATGGGACTTCGTAGCATCCAACCATATGCTCCTCATCGGGTACTGCGCCAACTAGGAAGATTTCAGGTAATTCCCACTGATGAGGATCTAAGCAAGCACGCCATTGAGTTGAGTCCAGGAGTCGTGTTCCCCGAAGGAAAAATTAGAAAGCTGTGGCACGAATGTAGATTCCTTGAACCCAAGACTATGGTTCGAGAGCTGGCTAAGGGTGAGGTAGACCCAAAATACGATGTTTGGTTCGGGAAAAGGTTCCAGATTCGTCAGAGGCCTGCCAAAAGAGCTCACGTCCAACAATTTACGGATGATTCGCAGGAACAGTGGGGCTGGTTAGTGAGAGAGGAAGGCTACCGGGTTGAAATCGGGAAGCTGAAGCGACAAATTGAAAGGCTTATGTTTGAAAACAACGTTCAAGTAGCCTCAGAGCAGGGTGAAAAGAACAAATTAGCCAAAGAAAACCAAGCACTGAAAGCCCGAATTCGCCAAGTCGGTAAGAGTGATAGCGATCGACAAAAACGTCGCTCTGATGAAAGGTTGATAGCAGAATTGAGAAATCAAGTCAGCAAAAGCCGAGAAGACTTGGAGAGATCCAAGGCTTGTATAACAAGAATGCGGGTCAGGTGGGCCAAAGTTACAGCATCACGGAGAGAGCACCTATGGCAAGTAAAAAGGGACTACGAAATGAGTGTTGCGACATTGAGAGAGATAAACTCCATTCTAAATAATCGGGTCCTCAAACAAGCCCGAGATGCTAGAACAGATAGGGAACACTGCTATGAGTTAATAGCCCGAATGGAAGAACAAATGGAGAGGTTCCAAGATCAGCTCATTGACAATACTCGAATATTGGGACTAAAGAATCAACGGGTAGAACAGCTGTGCATAGAGAGGGATAGAATCAAGGGTAGGATCAATGAGATAGGGCGCTACATCACCACAAAGTGCCTAACATGTGAAGAGATGCCCCGTGATATCCTTTTTTCCTCAGTCATGGATTATGTCCACCAGATCATGGAGGAACTAAAAAGCTTGCAAAGAAGCCTGGCACCAAAGCCCGCGGAAAGGCCGAACGATGCCTCGCGGGCACCAAAATCCAAAGCTTTAATGTATCCCTAGTTCAATCTCGCACTTGTTTGTTTTTCAGAGTCTGTTGTCTACCTTTATGTTCTCTTCAAACATTCTTAAAAAGAAAAATGGAGTCTGTATTTTCGTTTGTTTTTATTTCAAATGATGGCTTGTAATAGCATATTTGAGTAATAAAAGGAAAAATTGGGTCTTTATTTTACTTATGGCACGAACTACGCTTGGTCTGATTCGTGCGGGGTCACGATACGTAGGCAATCTCTATAGGATTCGACCGTAATTATGAAAAAAAAAGAAGAAATTAATAAATAAATGTATAGAAATATATATATATATATATGTCAGAACAAAATAAGCCGGGATGATGCATGCGGTTAGAGCAAAAGCATGTTAAAAATGATTAACTGCCTAAGAGCATTGCATCCCCCCCAACGTGCAATTACAATATCTGTTAAGACTCTAACACTGACAAGTTTGTTGTTTTTTCAATCAATACCAGTTAGTTGTTAGAGCGTACTGGCACCATACCACTATCAAACAAGATCGAAAGGTCCTATACCAGAAAGCATGACTGGATCAGACAACAATGTTGAGTCGGAAAAAACGGCAAATCAGATGCTTAAGGAAGCCAGAAAAAATGGAAAAGATGAGGCTCGAAATGAATGAAATGCAGATAGCCTTAGCTAGAGCCCAAAAAGGGCAGGAACTACCTGTTACTCCTACTCTCCAACCAGGACACACGTCAGAATATCTCTCTCCCGGTCCTTCAACAAGTTTCCCAAGCCATCACTATTATCAGGGAAGAGAGGCTTATGATCCTCAAGCTCCACCACCCAATCAAAACCCTCCTCCACCAAATGTTCCCGTCTTTGTGGCACCTCCCCCAGCCCCATTGCACAGATCATCCAGTGAGCCACTATTTCAGGCTCACGACACACAATATTACCCCCTGAACTCACATTCAAAGCACCCGAGCCACATACCTATAATCCCCACTTTGAGGTCCCGGCGGAGATTGAAAAGCCGGCTAAGAGCCCAGAGCAGGACGAGGTGATGTGGAAATTTAAAAGCCTGGAGCAGTCCTTCAGGAACATACACGGGTTAGGCAACCAGGTCAGCGTGGCCTACAAGGATCTATGACCTTTCCCTGACGTTCAATTACTAGCAGGGTTCAAAATGCCCAAGTTCGATTTATACGAAGGGCATGGCGATCCTATGGCACATCTACGGGGTTTTTGTAGCAAAATGAGGGGAGCAGGGGGAAAAGATGAGCTGCTGATAGCTTACTTTGGCCAGAGTTTGAGCGGGTCGGCACTGGAGTGGTATACAAGACAAGATCCGAGTAGGTGGTACACCTGAGATGATTTGGCACAGGCTTTCACAGGACACTTCCAATACAACCTTGAGATAGTCCAAGACCGTCTCACATTGCTAAAGCTTGAGAAGAAATCCGGGGAGAGCTTCAGGGAATTTGGGTTCCGATGGAGAGAACAGGCAGCCAAAGTTGATCCTCCAATGAGAGAAGGAGAAATGGTAGATTACTTTCTACAAACTCTAGAGCCGACTTACTTCGGTCACTTGGTGACGTCAGTCGGCAAATCCTTCAATGAAGTGGTGAAAATGGGAAGCATGATAGAAGATGGACTTAAGTCCAATAAGATCCTGAGTTACTCGGCAATTAAGGCAACAACTCAGGCCATTCAGAGCGGCACGGGAGGTGCTCTCGGAAAGAAAAGGAGAGAGGAAGTCACGACAATAGAGGCAGGCAATTGGTCCAGATCTAAAGGCCCTTCCCCTCATTACCAATCCATACCCCATCATCTAAACTACCCACACAATCCATACAACCCTCCACAACCCTACTACCCGCCACAAGAACAATATTTTTCCATACATCACGCCCAAACTTGTACCCAGACTCCGGCTCGTCCGCAATGGAGTGTGTCGGATCCCCAACATACATATCTACCTCCACAAAGCACATATCCACCACCGAGGGCCTACAGTAATCCTTCAGGGCCAAACTTCCGCGAAAATCAGGCTTTCAGAAACGAAAGGTTGCAGAAGCCAAGAACATTCACTCTGTTGGGAGAAACCTATACTACTCTGTTTCACAAGTTGAAGCAGATAGGCCTACTAAGTCCTGTTGAAGCCAAATTGCCTAATCCCCTTCCCAGAAATCTGGACCATTCAGTAAGATGCAAATATTGTTCGGGTGCTCCCGGGCATGACACTGAGAAATGTTGGAAGTTGAAGACTGCCATACAAGATCTTATTGACACAAATAGGATCGAGGTTAAGGCACCAGGGGTCCCCAACATCAATGAAAATCCGTTACCGGTGCACCATGAAGCCCACATGATCGAATTAGTGCACGACGGAGGGAAACCAAAAACACCCTCACAAACGGTAATGATGATTCGCGCCAGTACTAATAAAAAGTCAACCAGTGGAAAGGCAGTGGTACAGTAGGGAAAGGTATATGACAAGCCCTTTGTGATAGTAGGGAAAAGGTCATCTATTACTGCAGAGAGACCAGAGTCAGTCAGAACAGTGTTGCAGGGAGTAACAAACAAACCCAGGTTAGTAGTAAAAGGGGTCCATATGGGACCAGTTGTTATCAAGCTGGTCATACAGTTGCCAATAACAAGTGAGAAGGCTTTGCTGTAGAGCTATAGTCAAGTGACGGTGACGCACAAAGGGAAGGAGGTTGTAGAAGACGTATGCGAGGCACAAGGGCTAAATCGATCGGCAAGGTGTTTTGCTCCCGCAGAATTGAGAAGGGTCAATCCTGAAACAATAAAGAAACCTGTAACAGAGGAAGAAGCAGAGGAATTTTTGAAGAAGATGAAGACGCAAAATTACTCAATTATAGAACAATTGAGAAAGACCCCAGCCCAGATTTCATTGCTATCCTTGTTAATCCATTCAAGCGATCACTGTTAGGCCTTAATGAAGATTCTAAATGAGGCCTATGTCCCGGACAAACTCTCAGTAAACCATTTGGAGAAGGTAGCGCACAAGATCTTTGAAGTAAACCGAGTGACATTCTCTGATGATGAGTTACCGGTAGAGGGCACTGAGCATAACAAAGCACTCTATCTGACGGTAAAATGCGAAGAATCGGTGGTCACTCGAGCATTAATTGATAACGGGTCAAGTGCCAATATCTGTCCTTTGGCCACTCTCAACAAGCTAAAGGTTGCTGATGACAGGATCCTCCAGAACAGTGTCTGTGTCCGAGGTTTTGATGGAGGCGGCATTAACACAGTAGGTGATATCATACTGGAACTAATCATTGGTCCAGTTGAGTTCACCATGGAATTCCAAGTAATAGATGTGGCAGTGTCGTACAATCTTTTGTTGGGTCGACCATGGATCCATGCAGCTAAGGCAGTACCTTCTACACTGCATCAAGTGGTCAAATTTGAATGGGATAGACAAGAGATTGTGATACACGGGGATGATGGCACACACGCCATCAGTGATGCTATTGTGCCCTTCATAGAAACAGGCGATGATAAGGGCCCGTAGGTTTATCAGGTTTTTGATGCAGTCTCGGTAGACAAAATTCCTGAGGGCGAGGGCCTTCCACTTCCCAGAATCACAGCTGCAGCCTTCATGATAGCAGCAGAAATGTTGAATAATGGGTTTGTACCAGGGAAAGGTCTGGGGGTTGATTTGCAGGGAATGATCCAGCCAGTTTCTTTGCCCAAGAACCTGGAAACTTTTGGGTTAGGATTCAAGCCTACCGCAGCGGATGTGAAGCGAGCCCGCAAATTGAAGAAAAGAGTTTGGGTCCTTCCTAAACCAGTCCCACGCCTGTCCATATCATTTGTCAAAGCAGGATGCAGAAAGTTGCCAGTCCCGGAAGTTCTTGGACCTCTGATGGGGTCAAATGGAGATTTGAATGAATGCTTTGGAAGAATGTTTGCCGAAGTCAACATGATAGAAGCTGGAGAGGGCTCTAGTAAGGCAGACATACAGTTTGTATGTCCCAAAGTCAAGGTCAACATTTTGATAGCTACTCCTCTTCCTACTTGGAGGGAGTCTTGGTAGTTGACTCTGATTTTCCTTTTCTGTTTTCTGGATTATTCCAGGGTTGTAATCCAGAATTCTTTTATTACATCGAATACATTGTGAAACCTTGTTATCCCGTAAATAAAACGAAAAGTTTCTTCTTTATTTCTTATCTTATTTTCTATTATTTTAATTTGTTTCTTTCGTTTCTTTTCTGAACAGTTCTTTTTATACTGGTTTTAATGACATGGAATGCACAACAGATCTTCAACCTAGTCTAAAAGATCAATCTGATTCCGAGCTAACCATACAAGAGGTCGATTATGATAATGAATCGGAATACGATGAGGATGAAGCATTCGAGGAGATAAACAGGGAGTTAAGCCCATTTGAAGAAAAATACAAACCCAACTTAAATGACACAGAAGCCATCAATTTAGGGGATGCCGGCGATATCAGAGAAACTAAAATAAGCATCCACATTGCACTAAATATCAGGGAGGAATTGATCAAAACACTTATTGAATTCAAAGATGTTTTTGCATGGTCATATGATGACATCCCGGGGTTAAGCACAGATTTAGTGGTTCATAAATTGCCCATTGACCCGATATGCCCTCCCGTCAAGCAAAAATTGAGGAAGTTCAAAACGGATATGAGTGTGAAGATTAAAGAAGAAGTAACCAAGCAGCTGCAAGCAAAGGTTATTCGTATCACTCGATATCCTGATTGGTTGGCTAATGTGGTGCCGGTACCAAAGAAAGATGGAAAGATCAGGGTGTGTATCGATTACCGCAATCTGAATAGGGCAAGCCCTAAAGACAACTTTCCTTTACCTAACATCCATATCTTGATCGACAATTGTGCCGGATGTGAGATCGGGTCTTTTGTGGATTGTTATGCTGGGTATCATCAGAATCTGATAGATGAGGAAGATGCGGAAAAGACAGCCTTCATTACGCCGTGGGGAACTTATTTCTACCGGGTAATGCCATTTGGTTTGAAGAATGATGGGGCAACGTACATGAGAGCAATGACCACTATGTTTCATGACATGATCCACAAAGAAATCGAAGTGTACGTAGACGATGTAATCATAAAGTCCAAGCATCAGGAAGACCACGTAGCAGACCTAAGGAAGTTCTTTCAAAGACTTCGAAGGTATGATATTAAGCTCAACCCGGCCAAATGTGCATTTGGTGTTCCATCTGGGAAGCTTTTGGGATTCATCGTCAGTCGGCGAGGTATTGAACTGGATCCATCAAAAATTAAATCTATCCAAGAGTTGCCACCGCCGAAGAACAAGACTGAAGTAATGAGTCTGTTGGGAAGATTGAATTACATCAGCAGATTTATTGCTCAACTCACAGCAACCTGTGAACCCATTTTTTGGCTGTTGAAGAAGGATGCTGCAATAGGATGGACGGCGGAATGCCAGGAGGCATTCGACTAGATCAAAGAATATTTTTCAAATCCACCTGTATTGGTTCCCCCTGAGCCGGGAATACCGTTAATTCTTTATCTAACGGTCCTGGAGAATTTTTTTGGTTGCGTGTTGGGGCAACACGACATTACAGGAAGAAAAGAGCAAGCCATCTATTATCTCAGCAAGAAGTTTACAGTATATGAGGTTAAGTACACTCAACTCGAGAAGACATGTTGTGCCCTAACCTGGGTAGCCCAGAAGTTGAAACATTATTTATCCTCATATACTACTTATCTCATTTCCTGGTTGGATCCGTTAAAGTATATTTTCCAGAAGCCTATGCCCATAGGAAGGTTAGCAAAATGGCAAATACTACTCACGGAGTTTAATATCGTCTACGTGACGAGGACAGCCTTGAAGGCCCAAGCATTGGCAGATCACTTGGCTGAGAATCCGGTTGATGAAGAATATGAGACGTTGAGGACGTATTTTCCTGACGAGGAAGTAATGAATATAGATGAGTTGAACTTACCTGAGGAACCAGGTTGGAAGTTTTTCTTTGATGGAGCCGCAAATGCGAAGGGAGTTGGAATATGAGCAGTGCTTATTTCTGAAACAGGACACCATTACCCTGTTACAGCTCAACTGCGTTTCTACTATACCAACAACATGGCTGAGTATGAAGCATGCATTTTGGGTTTGCGATTAGCGGCAGACATGGATGTCCAGGACGTCTTGGTCTTGGGGGACTCGGACCTCCTAGTGCATCAAATTCAGGGTGAATGGGAAACAAGAGATTTGAAACTCATACCATATCGACATTGTTTGCACGATCTGAGCAAGCGATTTCGATCAGTGGAGTTCAGACACATCCCAAGAGTTCACAATGAGGTTGCCGATACATTGGCCACTTTAGCATCAATGTTGCATCACCCAGACAAAATTCATGTTGACCCGTTACACATCCAGGTTCGTGATCAGCATGCCTATTGCAACATGATAGAGGAAGAAGAGGATGGTGAGCCATGGTTTTATGATGTCAAAGAGTACCTCAGGATGGGGATATACCCGGAGCAGACCACTGGAGATCAAAAAAGAGCCATTCGGCGATTATCAAATGGTTTCTTCCTCAGTGGAGGAGTGTTGTACAAAAGAACCCCAGATTTGGGATTGATGAGATGTATAGATGCCAGCCAAGCCACGACAGTTATGACAGAAGTACATGTTGGAGTCTGTGAGCCACATATGAGCGGATATATATTGGCAAAGAAGATTCTTCGAGCAGGGTATTATTGGCTCACTATGGAGCATGATTGTATCAGTTTCGTACGGAAATGCCATCAGTGTTAGATACACGGAGATCTGATTCATTCTCCACCAACGGAATTGCACACAATGTCAGCACCATGGCCATTTGTGGCATGGGGCATGGATGTCATTGGGCGTATTGAGCCGACAACTTCGAACGGTCACAGGTTCATTCTGGTGGCCATCGACTATTTTACTAAGTGAGTTAAAGCCAAAACTTTCAAGTCAGTAACCAAGAAGGCAGTAGTGGATTTTGTCCATTCCCATATCATCTGTAGATTTGGGATCCCGAAAGTGATAATCACGGACAATGGCACTAATCTTAACATCAATTTGATGAGAGAAGTATGTGAACAGTTTAAGATTACACACTGTAATTCCACACCTTATCATCCCAAGGCAAATAGAGCTGTTGAAGCGGCCAACAAAAACATCAAGAAGATAGTGAGAAAGATGGTAGAAGGATCCAGGCAATGGCATGAAAAATTACCATTTGCATTGTTGGGTTATCGCACTACCGTCCGGACCTCAGTAGGTGCAACCCCTTATTTGTTGGTATATGAAACTAAAGCAGTAATACCGGCAGAAGTGGAAATTCCATCCCTTCGGATTGTCGCCGAGGCTGAGATTGATGATGATGAGTGGGTCAAAACCCGTTTGGAACAGTTGAGCTTGATTAATGAAAAGAGATTGGCAGCTGTATGCCATGGCCAGTTATATAAAAGGAGAATGGCAAGAGCCTACAACAAGAGGGTGTGCCCCAGAAAATTTGAAGTGTGTCAACAAGTGTTGAAACGAATCCTGCCACACCAAGCAGAAGCAAAGGGCAAGTTCGCCCCGAATTGGCAAGGACCATTCATTGTAACCAGAGTGTTATCCAATGGCGCTTTATGTTTAACAGATATCGAAGGAAAATGCGTCGACATGGCTATCATTTCCGACGCAGTTAAAATATATTATGTATGATCTCTTTTGATTGTAATTGTCATTTGTTTGTGGTTGGCATTTATCGGAGAATGAAATGACGGAGGCAATTCTTTCTTCTATCCAAACACCTTAACCTTTGCTTACCCTTTTGAGCCTTATTTATTCTTTCATATCCCTCTTTTGGAGTCAGTAATTAAAATAAAAGATAAAAAGAAGGAAAAACAATAATAAAGACAAAAGAAAATCACAAGAAAAACAAAGGAAGTGGGAACTACGTTTGACCTGATTCCTCAAAGAAGGATACGTAGGCGCCTCACGGCTCGGTCATAGTGTAACAAAAAATAAGAATCCCCAAGCAAGAAAAACTGGGGCAGAAGTGGTGTTTATAATTTTGGGAAAGAAAGTTTGATTCCAAGAGTTGTAATGTTTTACCCGTCAAAATTATTCTGAGCTTTTTAATAGCCTTTTCTTTTAACCCCACACAAAAATCCCTATTGATGTCCAAAAAAGACCTCCGGATCAGTATCCGAGAAGTGCCAAGTCCATGCATGTAGAAGTCGGAAACAACACTCTGATCCCCAGCAGAGAAGAGGATCATAAACTGGAAATAAACTGATAGCCGAAAGAATCCCCAACAAAGAGCGTCATATCGACAAATGCTCCAGTCCCCAACTGAAAAATAAAATAAAATGAGAGAGTCTTATTGGTGAAAACCTTCACAGGCACCATGAGGCGATGGGAGTTAAGAGAAATGAGAGAGTCTTATTAGTGAAAACCCCTCGAAGGGCACTATGAGGCGACAAGGCGAGATTGGAGGAGAAGGTCCACCTTTGTCAAAAGTTGAGTATTTATTTATCCCCAGCGAGATGAGGCCATCTGAAAAATTGATTGATACAAATAGACTGGGTTGATCAATCCGGAATGCAAGACATGATCGTTGGGATTGGTTATATCATTCAGATAAGTTCTATTCTTTTCTTTTTCCCCAGCGTTTATTCAGAAAGACTTCTTTTTCTATCTTTAAAATTATCACTCTTTCATTTCTTGGTTTAAAAGATTTTATTTCCCCAGTAGTTTATTTTTGAAAAGGATTTTCAGAGTTTACTGCCAATTGCCAAAATGGTGCAAGTCAAAATGCGAAAACACCAAGCCAAAGATAAGGCGACAAAGCGAAAAGAAGTTTGTCGCAAGACCAAATGATGAATGAGTCTAGATCTTAAGAGGCTCAAATTTCCAAGGGAAGTTATGGATCAAATTCCAAGATGATCCTCGGCAGATTTGCGAGATACAGGGACAACTCCGATAGATTCTCGACCAAGCTCCACAATGGTCGGACGACACAGAGCGGGGAAGGAAGAGGAACGACAACCATCCCAAGCAGGAATATCAGCCCCAACAATCAATATTCTCCCTAGCAAGTTTTACAGCAATGAAAGGAAAAGAAAAGGGAAAAACCATCCTCAGCAGAAGTGGCACGACCACTCGTCTCCATTTTAAACTAATAATTTTTTTCTTTGATTTAAAACAGGGAAAAGAAATATTATTGACCGCAGGAAGACAGGGTCACAGAGAAGATCATCAAACTGGGGCAGAAAATTTTCTCTCATTACGAAAATTTTCTTAAAATCAGATAGTCATTTGGGAAAGAGAAAAGATAACACAAGTGTTGAAGGAAGGAAAATCTCCAGCTGTATACGAGAAGGGAGATACAAGTTTTAAGGGAAGAGCAATCTTGGAAGAAGCTAGATAATCAGTATCACCCCACCATTGTTGAAAGGAGAAAGATAAATCCCCAGCAGTATTATTCTCGGCAGGTTTCAAGGAAGTGAAAGCACCAGCTTTAAAGGAAATAGTCTTTAAGAAAGGAAAATGACATATTGAGGAAATAAAATATCGGTGTTATTCCCCAGCACATTTTCAGAGGAATAAAACACCAATTTTGAAGGAAGCAGTTGAAGAAGTATGGAGCCCACCTGGAGAATGTAGGCTTATTTATTTCAAGAAAGGTTGTTGAAGTCAGGAGCCCGCCTGAAGAACGAAGGTTGATATATTTTAAGTTGAAGAAGTCAGGAGCCCGCCTGTAGAACGGAGGTTGTTAAATTTTAAGTTGAAGAAGTCAGGAGCCCGCCTGGAAAATGGAGGTGATAAAATTTAAGAAGAAGTCAGGAGCCCACCTGGAGAATGGAGGCTGAATTATTTTTAAGGAGTTGCTGAAGTCAGGAGCCAGCCTGGAGAATAGAGGCTGAATTATTTTTAAGTTGAAGAAGTCAGGAGCCCGCCTGGAGAATGGAGGCTGAATTATTTAAAGAAGTTGTCGAGGTCAGGAACCCGCCTGGAGAATGCAGGCTGATTTATTTATTTCAAGAAAGTTCTTCAAGTCAGGAGCCCTCCTGGAGAATGGAGGCTGAATCATTCTTAAAATTGTTCAGGAGCCCGCCTGGAGAATGGAGGTGATAAATTTTTGAAGAAGTTGAGGAAGTCAGGAGCCCGCCTGGAGAATGGAGGCTTATTTATTTCAAGAAGTTAGGAGGTTGTTAAATTCTAAGTTGAAGAAGTCAGGAGCCCGCCTGGAGAATGGAGGTGATAAAATTTAAGAAGTTATTGAAGTCAGGAGCCCGCCTGGAGAACGGAGAACGGAGGTTGTTATATTGTTGAAGTCACGATCCCGCCTAGAGAATTGAGGTTGTGTCATCTTTCAAAAGTTAAGATTGAAGTCAGGAGCCCGCCTGCAGAACAGAGGAATACATGTCAAGATTAAACAGAAGTCAGTAATGAGGGGGAGTACAACAAAGATCCCCAACATAACAATCTTTAATGTAGGAAGCAGTGTCCCCAGCAGACAGAACGGAATAATAAAACTTATGCTCAAAAAGGCAAAAGGCCAGTGTCATCCCCAGCAGTTTTCAAAAGAAAGGCACCAGAGGGAACACAAGCCGACAAGAAAGCAAGGAAACCAGAGAAAGGGAAAGACAGATAAGATTTTGTAATTCTTAGTTTAGTATAGCTTCTTATTTTCTTTTAGCACGGTGTAATAGGGAGATCAGTAAGCAGTAGCAACAGCACGCAGCAGCAGTAATAACCAAGTTATAGTTCCATGGTAGTCCTAGCTACCAAAACTTCCCGAACTATATTGACCTGATTCCTGTTTAGCCCAGGATATGTAGGAAACCTCTGAAGCAAAGGATCAGTCAAATTAAAAAAAAAATGCTTCATACAGAGTACTCGGATGGGCAAAAATCGCTCACTTTATCTTTGCACGAAAACCCTTCGTGTCTTCGGGCAAAGAGGGGCAACTGTAAGCATGTGATTTTTGCCCTATGAAATAATTACTCCCAAAAATTCAAAATAAAATGATTTTCCTTGGTGTGCAATTTTGAGAATTTTGTGACATTTTTTGGATAATTATTTGTATTTGTCTGTGCATGTTTATTTGTTAAATTAATAAAAAATACAAAAATATGTCGCATTTTGCATGTAGGATTTAATTATACAATTGTTAGTAATTAAGTTTGTTTTACAAAAATTGAAAATTACAAAAAATAGGCATCTTCTGCATTTTTAGCATTTAATGTCCAAATATACAATTTTATGCTTAATTATTACTTAATTGTGCGTTAATTATTATTGGAAGTTAATTTGCGCTTTTATAACTTAATTTAGTTCTTAATAATAATTTAAGTATTTTTATAATTTAGTTTTAGAAAAATAAAAGAAGAAAAGAGGGCAAAAATACAAAGAAATATCGGATTGGGCCACTTCTTCAATTGTGAGCCACAGGCCCAAAAAATTGTCCAACCTTCTCATGACCCGGTCCACTTCAAACCGGGTAGACCCAATCCATAACCCAACACCCCCTATCTTGCATTTCAAAAAACAAAACAAAGAAAACAAAAAAAACCCTAAAAAACCTAAACTCATCCCATCCGCCCCCCTCCTCTCTATCTTCTTCTCCAAAAAAGCTCCAAACAAACCCATCAATGGCTGCCCTTCCCCCGCCTCTTCTCCTTCACATACACACACACACACAACCATGGCAACGCAACACACACACACTCGTTGCCCGTGTTTCTTCTTCTTCTTCAAGATCGCGAGGGTTTCTTCTTCTTCAAGTTCACGTTGATCGTTGCTTCTTCTTCTTCCTCACTTCATGCTGCTGTGTTTCCAGCTCCCATAGCTGCTGCCGCTACTTCGTCTTCTTCTCCGTCCAAACGAACCCTCGAGACTCCAGCTCCACCATCGCCCAACGACAACCATGAACGACCCCAAGAAACCGTAGTTGCCGCTGCATCGTTTGCTTCTTCTACTACTGTTGCGTCTGCTATGGCTGCTGCGTGACTGCTTCGTCCAGCATCTACTGTTGCTTCCCGTCGAGCAGCTGGTTCGAAACTTCCCCGTACTGCTGCTGCTCACGTTTTTGCGTTGTTGCTGCTCCCTCCGGCATCGCTTCCACTGCTGCTTCGCTTCACCTCCTTCAGTTGCTTCTTAGGATTGTCTTCGTCATCATTTTTGCGAGTATTGGTTGGGGTCGTCAAAACAGTCCATATGAGTTCGTCGTTGGTCAATCATTGTTCGTCGTTTCGATCCGGTTAGTAGGTTTTGAGTTTTATTTTTATCCATATTTCGTTTTGATATTTCTCGAAGCCAAAATCAGTAAATGTTTGATTCTTGTTTTGTTCGTTGGTCATCGTTTTGTTAAATTTTTAGTTTGTTCATGTGTTTTGTTGGTTTAATTTTCAGACTTAAATGAAAATTTAATTAATTATTTTTCATTTTATTTCATGTTAATTTTATTTATTTTTGTAAAAAGGAATTGTTAGTTTAAGTTTAATATTGTTAGATTTAGTTTAAATCGCTTGAATCCGTTGTTTGTTGTTAATATAGATTTAATTCGTATTCATTTTTTTCGAAGTTCGTTTTTAATTCAGTGATTTAATGTGAAGTTATGTTTTGGTTTTTAATTTTTGGATCATGTATCTTTGTTGTAATTTTGTTGGATTTAATTTAAAAAGATTAATTTATTATTTGAAGATTAGTGATTTGAATATGTTTATTTGTTTTTGTTTAAGTTTAATTCGAAGTTGAATAAAGCTTATTTGTTATTGTTGTTGAATCTTTTCATTTATGCTCATACTTTGTTTGATTGATCTTGAATCCGAAATTAGTATAGTTTGATCTTCTTGTTTGTTGATTATCATTTTTTGATTATTTCTTCAGTTTGCTTCATGATTTTGTTTAGTTTTAATATAGGAATTGTTGGTTGTAAAGTTGTTAGATTTTAAGTTCAAATGATTATTGAATTTAGAAATCTGAATATATTTGTTTGTTGTTGTTGTTGTTGAATCTGAAAGTAGGTTTGTTTGTTGTTAAAGATGTTGTTCAATCAAGATAATTTTAGTTGTTTCTTTGTTGTTCATCATTTAGTTTGAATTTGTTGTTGAACATTGTTAGAAATTGATCATATTGGCTATATTTTGGTTAAGATTGATTAGGTGAATTGGTTATAGCTGATGGGGTAGTTTGGTAATTTGCAGTACGTTCAGGGGTAAAGTGGTAATTGCAATAAGGTCAGAGGGGTAGTTTGGGAATTGAACATTTTGAATAATTCTTTATGTTAAACATGAGGAACAAAAGGTAATGGGGTATAGGTGATATAATTGTTTAATATAATGGGGGACAAGACATAATGTAGTGGAAGGAAATATGGTAATTGTTTATGATAAGCATGGGGGACAAGATGTAATGGGGTGTGGTTGATATATTTGTTTAATTTAGTGGGATTAAAATGGGGATGAGTGGGAAGATAATGGGTTTGGTAGGAGAAAATGGTTATTTTATTAATTAATTAAAGGGTTTGGGGATGTGATATATATAGGAGGCTTGATCAGATTTTAGGAGGGACAGAAAAAGAGGAGACATATAGAGAGAGAAAAAAAAGAGCTGAATATTTAAGAGAGAAAGAAAATTCCGAAAAAATATTAAAACTTTCAAGAAAAAAAAAGAAAAAAAAATACAAATAAAAAAGGAGCTGGAAATTAGAAGAGAGAGTAGTACACACCTGATAAATATTCTGATATACGGGTTTAGAAAAGAAGGGTTAAACATTAATTAGCCTTTCAAAATCTGAAAATTCCCTTGGATTCTGCCCGTTGTTTGTTGTTGGTGTTTCTGGATTTTATTTTGATTTTCAAATCTGTCACTGGGATTTCTGTTGACTGGATTGCTGGTTATTATTGTTGTTGTTGTGTTACGTACTACGTGGCTGACTTTCTTCTTCTTATATTGACAATACCAGGTACACAACTGTAATTTTGGCCTTTTGTAAGCTGAAAATGAAGAATGGAAGTTTAAATTTTTTATTTAGTTTTTTTATTATTAATTGCATTTAGGTTATTTCATGTATTATTATTCTGTGAATCCCCGTTGTTTTGCATAATTAGGCATATTGTAGCGTTGTATTAAATAATGCTTTGCTTTAACCTGATTATTAGGTAGTATATATTTAAGCATGTTCATTACTGTTTAAACTGTCAAATAATTAAAATAGAAGAAAATAACGTAAAAATGGCTTTATTAAATCAGTTTGGCAAAATTGATTAAGTTCCTTATTCATAAGGGTTTTAGTATCGCCAACGTTAAGTTAATCGGAATCATGTAGCTAAATTCAGTTAAAACAAGAATTAATTTTGCGAATCAAGTATTAGGACATGATTTGAATTAAAACAAGGTTAGTTAAGGTCAAATTATTTATTTTTTAGAAATACGGTTTAGTAATCAAGATTATTTCTAATTTTCAGTATTTGTAAATAATTAATTTCAATAGCTCAAATCATCTAAGAATATGATTTTTAATCCGACTATGGGATAATTAGTTTCTTTTTTTTAAAAAAAAAATTTATTTGACAATTTCATGTTGAATTTATAATTATAATTTTTATTACTTTCTGTTAATATTTGTTTTTCTCTTCTATTTAATATGTTATTTTTAAAAATGTAGAGATTGATTTTATATTTATAGACAAACTTAGTAATAATAAAAATGTAGTCATTAGAGGATATTCTTAAAATAAGGAAGGATTTCGCTAAAAATAAATAGATGTAAACAATACAAAAATTTGCAGGATTCTCCAATCTCATTTATTTTAAAAAAAAATACTTAGAATTTGGGGTGGACTGTTTAGTGAATTTCACTTCCTTCCCCAAAGATAATAACGCGCTAGACTCTTTAGGCGCGATTTAATTAATTTTACCTTCTTAAACTCGGATGCGCATTTCATGCGACCCAAATCTAAATCCTAAAACATTGAATAAAAATGTGTTCCGGATTGCGTGTGCATTTAATGTGACGTAATCCAAAGACATGTTTTAAATGATGTTCACATTTTTCTTTAAAAAAAATATAATAATAAAAGTGGTAAAGAGTTAAAACTTGCACATGAGCTCGTAATTGTATAAAATCAGATAAATAAGCCGAATATAACAGTTGAGCGACCGTGCTAGAACCACGGAACTCGGGAATGCCTAACACCTTCTCCCGGGTTAACAGAATTCCTTATCCGGATTTCTGGTTCGCAGACTGTAATACAGAGTCATTCTTTTCCTCGATTCGGGATTAAATTGGTGACTTGGGACACCCTAAATCTCCCAAGTGGCGACTCTGAAATAAATAAACAAATCCCGTTTCGATTGTCCTTTAATTGGAAAAAAACTCCTTGTACCCTCGCGGGGGTGGAAAAAGGAGGTGTGACAATTATTCCATACTTTTTCATCAGATCCGAGAATAGTTCAAATATTCTAGGATTTATCTGTCATTCATCACTGTCAGAAAGAAGAATCATCCACCTCATTCAATATTGGGTGAATCATTCTCCTTATTTATACTAATGTCATCTATTGCTTGATGTTCCTCTATTATTACTCATATCCTTTGGAATATTAAATGCACACTGTACTTAATTACTCACCAATACTATCTTACATTACCTGTGTTAACTAGTCCTAAATCTAGAAATATTATCATTAACTAGGTTTAATCCTTCATTATTTAAAATTAATTAGTTTAACCGAAGGTTTACACTTTTTGGTCAAACAATTTGGCGCCGTCTGTGAGTCCCTAGTTAAATTTTTAGTTTCTTCTAGATCTATAACTATCACAGGTAGTGGAAAAGAAAGAATGAGGGTAGTGGCCGACCTCACTACCACTCTTTTAAACACCATCGATGAGGTTTCTAAGACATATGGCGAGGACATAACACCTAATGCCTCTCCCAGGCGAGGCAGGTCGCATCTCCCTCACGGCAGTATCGCAACGTCCTACGGAAAAGGAGCTTCCACGTCTACAACGGAAGAGATGCCATCAGCAGTGAAAAAACTCATTGAGACTTAGCTAGATAACACGCTAACCAACATCCTCAACAAGCCCTCCCAGGATACAGTTAGAGAAAACGCAAGGACTATGCATTACACCGACAACGGTCGAGCAACATGGCCCTTTCCCTCCAGTAACAGGTATTACTCATACTATTAACGATGTAGGTAACGACACCCTCACAACCATTTTAAAAAAGATGGAGTAAATAGAAAACGAGAACAAATTGCTTGGGGACCAAATGAGAGAGCACCAAGAAAGAGCCGACAAAATACCGGGTGCCCCGAAACTCTTGCCAAAAAGAGATGCTGGTCAGTTTGTCGAACAACTATACAGTGATAAAGCCGCCCCACGTGCCATACCATGGACCTCCGAAACTACCCTCACCGACCCGCACAATTCAAATGATCATGGGGGGAGGCGATAATGCTTCAATCAACACTGTAAAGTTTACCACAACACACAAGCTTAAACGGTCGATCACTCACGAACGGTATGACAAACTCGAAGAAAGTATCATCTTCGATAAGTCAGATACCCACAGTTTTGTTTTTCCTCATTATGATGCCATTGTTATCACTTTACGAATATTAGATATAGACGTTAGACGCATTATGGTGGACGGTGGAAGCGGCGTGTGCATTATCCATCCTCGAGTACTTGCACAAATGAAACTCGAGGATAAGATAGTGCTATGTTGCATCACGCTAACAGGTTTTAACAATGTAGTTGAACGAACATCTGGGGAAATCACACTCCCCGTCCTGGCCGGCGGTGTCACTATGGAAACCATGTTCCACCTCATAGACTAGGGTATGGTGTACAACACCATAATAGCCGACCCTGGATACACGTCATGAAGGTCATTCCCTCCAGCTTATACCAAGTTATCAAATTTCAAACCCTATGGGGAATATTCAGCATTTGAGGAGAACAACGCACATCTCGAGAATGCTACCGCACCGCCTGGATTGTACAACCACCCAACAAATGAAAGGCAAAGCAAAAGAGGCATCACAATTAATATGGCCGAGGTCGAGCAGCGATGAAAGAGAAGACGTCATCAGAGATCCCGAAATAGTAGAAGCCGCAGAATCAACCATAGAAGACCTCAACCCCGTCCAACTTGATGACAACGACCACATCAAGAAAGACTACATCGACTGCAAGCTTCAAGAACTAGGTAAATTCCGTCAATTCTTAACTGCTAACGCAAATTTGTTTACTTTTTTCCACGCAAATATGCCAGGTATCCCGAAGAATATCGATGCACATAAGTTGAACGTCGATCCATTCCAACCCCTAGTGAGGTAGGTTAGGGGGAAGTTCAATTCCTCAATAAACGATGCAGTGCACGAGGAGGTCAAAAAAATACTGGAAAATGGCTCCATCAGGGAGTCAAAATACCCCCACTGGATCGCCAATGTGGTCATGGTAAAAAAGAAAAACGGGAAGTGGCGAATGTGCGTAGACTTTACAGATTTAAACAGCATGCCCCAAAGATTCATTCCCATTACCTCATACCGACCAGCTCATTGATGCTACGACCGAGCATGAATTGTTAAGTTTCTTATACGCCTACTCGAGCTACTATCAGATCTCATGGAAGAGGAGGATCAAGAGAAAATGACTCTCATCACCTATCAAGGAACGTACTGCTACAGAGTTATGCCTTTCGGACTGAAAAATGTAGGGGCGACTTAGCAAAGGTTGGTGACCAAAATGTTCAAGGATCAACTTGATAAGACTATGGAAGTCTACATAGATAACATATTGTTCAATTCCAAAAGGATAGAAGATCACATCAGCCACTTGAAAGAAGCCTTCGATATACTCAGGCTATACGAAATGAAACTAAACCCCGAAAAGTATGCATTCGGTGTGACCTCAGGAAAATTCTTGGGTTTCCTAGTGTCGCAGCGAGGCATCGAGGTTAACCCCAACCAAATCAAAGCCATAGAAGGAATACCCGAGAACTTAACCACCAAAAAATAGGTTCAGAGGCTGACTGGTCATATCACTGCCCTGTCAAGATTCATTTCGCGATCATCCGACAGATGTCATAAGTTCTTCGGCGTACAAAAAAGGATAACGGCCTCCAGTGGACATCCGAGTGCGTCCAAGACCTGAGGGAGTTAAAGGCTTACTTGTCATCACTGCCGCTACTTTCCAAATCAAAACCCGGGAGCGCCTTCTCGTTTACCTTGTTGTATCCGAAGTAGCGGTGAATGCGGTCCTGGTCCGAGAAGATAAAGGTACACAATCTCCTATCAACTACATTAGCAAAACATTATTCGACGTCTATACGAGGTACCCCCACCTTGAAAAATTAGCCCTGGCCTTGGTCGTAGCTTCACGAAAGCTTAGACCCTACTTCCAGTGCCACCCCATCTCGGTAGTCACCACTTTTCCCTTGACAAGTATTTTGCATAAGCCCAAGCTATCAGGCAGGTTAGCCAAATAGGCCATAGAATTAAGCGAGCATGATATCACATATCAACCGCGAACGATAATAAAATCACAAGTCCTTGCCGACTTCAGCGCAAAAAAATGCCCGAAGTCGAAAAAGAAGCCGCCCACACTTCTCCACAAACACAAGATCTATGGATTTTGTATGCCAACGGCGCTTCCAACGCGTCAGGGTCTGGAATGGGACTTGTACTCGAAGTCTCAACAAGCGAATTGATCCGCCAGTCCATAAGGTGCCCAGACATGACTAACAACGAGGCCGAGTATGAGGCCGTGATTGCAGGATTAAGGCTAACACTCAAGTACGGGGCGAGACAGGTTAGACTACGCTACAATTATTAACTCGTCGTCAACCAAGTCACATGGAATTTCAGATCAAAGATTAAAGAGCAAAGGTCACAAAAATACCAGGCCGAGATCCGTAAATTGCTGGCCAAGTTCGATGAATGTCAGCTCGGCCAGATTCCTCGAGCATAAAACATCGAAGCAGGCGGCCTCGCCAAATTAGCAGCAGTCACCAAAAACATAATCGGAGAAGGAAACATGGTCACCCTCCTCCAATCATTGATAGATCAAATTGAGGTAAGGACAATAACTTTAACAAGGGACTGGCGCAATCGTATTGTTAAATATTTGCAGGATGGCGTACTCCAGATGATAAAAACAAAGCTAAGAAACTTCAGATACAAGCAACCAGGTACAATATCATTCATAATGACCTATACAAAAGGACATATTGCAGTCCCCTGTCGAAATGCCTAGGCCCGAATCATACACGGCGCGTCCTCGAAGAAGTTCACGAGGGCCACTACGGAGCTCATTCCGGTAATCGAGATCTAGTAAGATATCTCATACGGGCAGGATACTATTGGCCCACCATGAAAAAAGAGGATGTCGACTTCGTGAAAAAGTGCGAGCAATGCCAAAAATATGCCCCAATGATCCACCAAGCGGGCGCACACCTCCACTCCGTCACTTCTCATTGTCAGTTCATCAAATAGGGAATGGACATTGTCGGCCCCTTCCCTGCGAGGCGAGGTAACGTACGATTTCTTTTGTTTTTAACTGACTATTTTTCCAAATGGGTAGAAGCAGGTGCATTCACTTAAATACTCGAACAAGAAGTGATCGACTTCATATGGAAAAACATCATATCCCACTTCGGCCTCTCCAAGGAGATCAGTTGCAACAACAGACCTTAATTTATAGGAAAAAGGTCACCGAATTTTTTGAGAAGTGGCATATTAAAAGGATACTCTCAACACCGTATCACACCCAAGCAACGGGCAAGCAGAATCCTCTAATAAATCAATACTGAACATCATGAAGAAAAATCTCGAGGACGCCAAGGGACTATGGCCAAAGTTACTACCACATGTACTTTGGGTCTATCGAACAACGCCGAAGACAAGCACGGGAGATACGCCTTACTCATTAGTCTATGGGACTGATGCAGTAATATCAATCGAAGTTGGAGAGCCCAGTTTGTGATATTCCCATGAGAGCGGGCCGAGGAACGACAAAAGCAGAAGACAAGAGCTCGACAAAGCCAAAGAACAGAGAGATATGGCCTACATAAGGATGATCGCCCTAAAACAACATGCAGAATGCTATTACAATAAAAAGGCTAAGATCAGACCACTCAAAGTCGGGTACTACATGCTCAAAGCTAAAACACAAGCAAGCAAAGGCCCATGGGAAGGCAAACTGGGAACAAATTGGGACGACCCATACAAAATTACGACAACAGCAAATAAAGGATCATTCCAACTAGAAACGATGGAAGAAAAACTGCTACCAAACAACTAGAATATCACCCACCTCAAGTACTTTAACTTTTAAGAAAGAGTGTTCCCCAAGTCCAACTTCACCCACCTCATGAAGTTCGCCCATATTTTCTCCAAAGTAGTGTCACCTCAATACCTGCTCGGCCCCAGGCTGTAATTAAACAAAAGTTACATTCGACCTCATTCGAATTAACTTAAGTACGGGTTACATTCGACCTCGTTCAAATTAATACCCATTCGGCCCCCGGCCATAACTAATAAAAATTTATATTCGATCTCGTTTGAATTAACTTAAGAACGGGTTACATTCAGCCTCGTTCGAATAAACACCCATTCGGCCCCCGACCATAACTAAACAAAAGTTACATTTGACCTCGCTCGAATTAACTAAGTAAAAGTTATATTCAACCTCGCTCGAATTAACTAAGCAAAAGTTACATTCGACCTCGTTCGAATTAACTTAAGTACCGATTACATTCAACCTCGCTCGAATTAACACCCATTCGGCCCCCGGCCATAACTAAACAAAAGTTACATTCGACCTCGCTCGAATTAACTAAGTAAAAGTTACATTCGACCTCGCTCGAATTAACTAAGCAAAAGTTACATTCGACCTCGCTCGAATTAACTTAAGTACCGATTACATTCAACCTCGCTCAAATTAACACCCATTCGCCCCCCGGCCATAAATAAACAAAAGTTACATTCGACCTTGCTTGAATTAACTAAATAAAAGTTACATTCGAACTCGCTCGAATTAACTAAGCAAAAGTTACATTTGACCTCACTCGAATTAATTAAGTAAAAATTACATTCGACCTCATTCGAATCAACGCCTATTCGGCCTCGACTGTAATTAACTAAGCACATGTTACATTTGATCTCGTTCAAATTAGCACCTACTGGCCCTCGACCATGATCAAAACTGAGTTCTATTTCGATCTCGTTCAACATACATAAACCAAGTTTTTTACGATTAATGCGACCAAATGACAAAACAAAAGAAAGAGGAATACAAACCCGAACATAAAGAAAAACGTCAGGTACGATCATCGAAAATGGCGTTTCATACTCAAAATATATTCTTTACAAAGGTTAGAATAGATGCCCACAAAAATATGTACTTAATTTATAAGCAAAAAGAAAGAAAAATAACTACTCGCCGCCTAACCAAGCAGCGCCATCTCCACCCGTCTCTCCTCCATTGCCATCAGGATATTCATCCTCGTACCAGGCGTCCTGCTTTATCCAATCCATTACCTCATCCTCTTCGCCATCACTGACCTCTAGTATAGTGGGGTCATATCCACAAATGACTCGAGTTGTACGAGCCTTAGCACGAGCATGCTCAAAGTCGGCCTCAAAAACTTTCCCCGGCTTCATCAAATCTCTAAGTATATCCAGGTTGGCCTCGACGTGAATCCACTTCTCATACAAATCCCGCAGAATATCAGGAAAAACAGAAGTGTGAGAAGAGGACGACTGAGCTAATAACTGTGCCTTCTCAGCCTCGAGAACAACAACTTGGTCACCAAGGCTTGAAACCTCTTTCTCTAGCTCCCTTATCCGCTCATCGAGCCTCTCTTCTCTGATCTTGGCCGTTTCTAAATCACTCTCCCGCTTAGATCGAAGAATACAGATTATAGCCTCTAAAGACTCCACGACAGAGCCAATTCAGTCTTCTCTAAGTCTACAGTCTTCTCGGCGAGCTCACCATTCAGAGCATCCACCTTGATCAGTCATTCTTCGAGCTTGGCCCACAGCGAAACCACTTGGGCCTGAAGACCCTCACATTGGGCCTCAACTCCCTTGCTCACCTCGAGCTCTTCTTCTTTGTCTCTCAACGCGTCTCCGAGGACGCTGCACTTGCCGATGACTCTCATTAACTCGTCATCTTTCTGTTTTAGCTCGTCCTGGATAGCCTGAAAGTTGCCACTCTCGCCAAACTGCTTATAGATCTCGCGATGCTTGTTGCGGTATTCACGGTACTTTCGCTCCATCTTCTGAAAAATGGTTTTGCGCCTCTCCTCTAGGTGAGAACTCTCGATCTCCAAAATAATAGTCTAAAATAAAAAATAAAAAAGAGAGAGGAAGAAAACCAAAGTCAATCAAAAAATAAAGTGCAAGGCACGATAATTGAAAAGGTCGGAAAAGTTTACCTAATGGCAAGGCCGGCTATACTGCAACATCCTCTGGTTTCTCGAGAGTTTTGCCCTCCATGAGTAAAGAGGTCCTAAGGAAGGGACTACGTCATCCGTGTTCACAGTAGGTCCCGGTCTATATAGACTACAATGGTACGAGTGGACCCTTCCGACCTTCCTTCAACCCGAGTAAACCTCTCGCTCAGCATCCGTACCTCATCGGCGTCAAGATTGGAGCCCGTTTCATAGTTGTCCTCAGCAACGCCCTAATCTCTCCCATCGGTGAACGAAGGAACGTCAGTCGACAATGAGGACGACGGCTCATCTCGAAGCACGACACCCGCAACCTCCACAGGTGGCCCACCAACTCCAACCTCGGCATCGTGGAAAGGTATACCTTCCACTGCCCCCGCTGATAGCATGACTTCAGACGACATATCTGCATAATCTTCAAGCATGACGGTGTTCGGCTCACGATCATCCCTTGAAGAATCTATGGCTCGGATTGTCCCATCGCCGATGTTCACTGACCTCCTTTTACGCGAGATCAAACCCTCCTCGCTCGATGACGACTCCTCGTCTATTAAATGAAGCAAGGGAGAGGTCAGAGTTTCTGGTGCTGATACCGTCGATGATCAAGCCGACCTAGCCGCAATAGGAGGTGGAATGGAAGTGGACAGTTAGGCAGGCCTGGCCATAGTCACAGCCGGAGCATACTCCTTTGTAGTATTCCTCTTGCGAAACGCAGGAGCAGGAGCCCTCAGCCTTCTCGAGGATCCCCGGGATGAATAAAAAAAGAAAAGAAGGTTAAAAGGTCGGTCCCCATAAAATAATAAGAAACAAGCGACCAAAAGGCCACAACAATATAGATTTAACTGTGTAAACTCACCGGTCACAGAAGGCGCATACCCGAACTTCTTGAGGAAGGCTGACCATTTGCGAATCCCCGTTGTATGAGGGAGGACCCGACTAACCCAATCGTGAATGTTTCCGACCAAAGGAGGGGCTGCGGCCTCGGCTACACGAAGAAAGAAGAAGATGTCAGTACGACTAAAATTAGTGGAATCAATACTTAATATAAAAAAAGAGAGAGAAAAAGGGAGACAGATGCTTACGAGCATAGTTCCAAATCTCGGGGAACCCGCTTACATTGACCACCACATCCTCAGTTTTGACGTATAAGTAATTGAGCCAAAATTGACGGTTTGCCTTGTAGTCCATCTTCAGCACCAAACATTTGCTTTCCCGGTGGCGAAGATGTAGCATCAGCCCCTATAAAAATTAGGGGCAAAAAGATGCATCAAGTGGTAAAGCGACACCCCGACCCTGGATAACTCCGCATACTTCGTAATCATGCAGATGAGTTTGTAGATATATGGAGAAAGTAAGGCCGGCCAGACACGGTAATAGCGGCAGAACTCGTCGACCAAGGGGAGGATAGGAAAAGAATAACCGACATGGAAAGGGTATGCATAGAAAGCGTAGTACCCAGGGCGGTGTATTTGTACCACGTCACGCCCAGTTGGAATTAGGTCGATATGAGCATGAATTTTGAATTTTTCCCTAAATTCGGCAAAAGGCAGCCTTCTTCATTAACGACACCGAAACCTCAGGGTTGTATTTAGGCACCTTAGAAAAATCAGATCTGTCGTTGTCACTACGAGCGATTATCTCCTCCACCGTAGGAAGGTTCCCGTCTTCAACAACAACTAAAACGCTATTATCATAGGGAGGCATGCGCACTGCCAAAGGAACAAGTTCAATTGCCCCCTCAGAACTAGAAGAAACGTTAACCATCTTTATTTATATATATAGAAGATGCAAGCACATAAGAGTCGTGAGTAGCAGAAGTCACCAAAATCGGTGAAAGCAAGAATACGGGAGTAAAGGTAATGAGAACAAGAACTCTGAAGGAAGAAGAAGACATATGAATTCAATATCTAAGATTGCAAAGAATAAGGCAAAGGATTTCATATCCCTATTTATAAGAATTCAGACATCAATATCGAGAAAGCAAACCGTTATTACCCAGCTCAAGTATAAATGGCAGAGGCACGGGAAACGACGCAAGGCATCGGCAAAACGCATAATAATAACGCATGATGTCATGACGTTACTCTAAATCGACGTGACCTAAGGTTGCGGCTCATGAAAGGCCACGTTGCTACCTCGTCTGAAACGCTACTACCCGATCTGCTCGCCTAAACTTCTCAATCACAACTGACAGAGTCTGCTCATCGAGGTCATCCAGGGTCTGCTTCTATAAGCGGATGGACTAACTGTATAGGCCAAAATTTGCCCTAAGGGAACTTAACATGATGAGAAAGTAAGGAAAATGATGCGGCCGAGGTCGACTAGTAAACAGTGGGACTCGTGGTCGGGCAGTTAATGATGGTCGAGGTCGAGCACCAAGGATAGAGTACTAATAGATAGTTTTGTAATAAGATACTAAAGAGAATATTTCATTGAATATTCTCTACACTTGTACTATTAGGGTTGATTAGGGATATGTCCCATATAAATAGAAAAGGACATAAGGGAATAGGGTATGTAATTTTCATTTGATAAGAACACTTTTTGAGAAGAAGACTCTCTTTATAGAAAAGATACAAACACAACCTTTTTACTAAGATTCCACCATCTATTATTCCATACTTTTTCATGAGATCCGAGAATAGTTCAAATATTCTAGGATTTATCTGTCATTCATCACTGTCAGAAAGAAGGATCATCCACCTCCTTTAATATTGGGTGAACCATTCTCCTTATTTACACTAATGTCATCTATTGCTATTTATTGCTTGATGTTCCTCTATTATTACTCATATTAAATGCACACTTAATTCCTCACCAATACTATCTTACATTACCTGTGTTAATTCGTCCTAAATCTAGAAATATTATAATTAATTAGATTTAACCACTTATTACTTAAAATTAATTAGTTTAAATGAAGGTTTACACTTTTTGGTATTTTTTCGGTTCAATTATGTCAACACTTGTTGTACCCTATGCTATCCCGATTGTACATTGCAATACAAAATTCCACTATCCACCTCGATGTGCGGTCCAAAGCCCAATTATACTACTCTTCGACAGAAACTGATAGATTCTTCTCATTCCTTTAGCAAAAATTCAATGGCAGGCGCTGGAAGTTCTGAGTTTAATCCCGAATCTGTCATTTCTTACAAATTTCCTGAGGTAATGTTGATCGTTTTTTACTCTCTCCCTTCTCAAATTTGTTTCAATTTCGTTATTAATCTGTGTGTTTTGCTCTCTGCAGACTTTATATACTTATACTGAAAGGTAAGCCACATATATACTGGTACAAACAAGTAGCTTATTCAGTTTTCTTATTGTTTAGCAATTAGATTTGTGACAATTGACGAGGATTTGGTCGTAATACATTTAACTTTTTTAAACTATAAATATAGGTCGAGTCGAAAGGCAGTGGTGCAATCGCACCAGCTGTGGAAGTGTTATATCCGCTAATGAGTATTTCCGTTGTATTGGCATACTGAGGGTTGATTTAGGCTTTTATAATTAGGAGTGGATTGAATTTTGTTTGGTTAATTTTCTTAATCATTTGAATGATGCTCATTGTAATGGTTGAAACAGGGATGCTGCTATTTATGCATTAGGCATCGGAGCATGTGGAAATGATGCTGTTGATAATAAAGAGCTCAAATATGTCTATAATGCAGATGGGCAGGAATTCATCCAGGTATATTGTTGTTATTGGCATGAAGTGATGAACTTGCTTGCATAAGAATTAGGAGTTTCAATTTGCAGCTTGAATTTTATATGGTTGCTTGTTGCAAATATTTAACCTTATTTGCACGGTATAATTTGTTATTTGTCTGCTAAGGGGGATGAATTGAACCCCCTTAATCCAAGCTAACTCCGCCGCTGAATGTAACGATGAATTGGTGTTACTGTGATTGATTTTCCTTTCTTTTGCTGGCCTTGATTGTCTTCGTAGGTCTTGCCAACTTTTGTTGCGTTGTTTGTTAATGGAGTTGGTTCAGAAATATCGAAGATTCCGGGCTTGCAGTGAGTAAACACATCCAATATTTGGGGTTGTGGGGCAGGGGCGTTCCTTTTCTATGTTTTCTTAACTTACTAAAGATGCAATACTTTTGCGAACATACAACAGGAATCGAATCTCTCTATAATGCCAAATTAATTGCTGAAGAATGCCATTTTTTTCTTCCTTTTGCTAGATATGATCCGCGCCTTCTACTGCATGGACAACAATACATTGAAATCTACAAGCCCCTTCCTTCTAGTGGTTGTGTAAGAGTCTGAGCTAAGAATCTTCTATTACTTTATGTCAAGATACTTCAATTCTTAATTTTACTTGCAGAAGGTGTCTCATAGAGATGAGGATTATAATTGTAATTTAGAAGTAACTTTCTCCTCACGTAACAAGTAGGATGCATTGTTGTGTACTGCTGTTTCTTTTTATAGATGTCCTATCAACCTAACCACTCATTCCCAACTTATACATGTTGATGCCTTATTTAGATAAACACCTTTTTGTTGAATTCATTTATATGTACATCTCCGAACCTTATCTGTTCTTAACTTTTTCCTTTAATTATTTGGAGTCTTGTCATGTCTACACATACTAGTTCCACCACATGGAGAAGCATAATTGAGGGGTACAACATTCCCGAGACTACTACACTTGAAACATGAGTTAGTTGAAATCCTTTTACAGTTTAATTTTCTTACAAAATGGCACCTCAGTACTTGTCTCTGTCCTTGTCTGTTTTTATAAACTTTTTTGTCCCTTTTCTTTGTCAACACAGAATAATTTTTTCCCTCAATCTTATTGATGCAGATACTAAATAAAGCGAGCGTTGCAGGATTGCACGATAAAGGTACGATTGTGAATAGAAAACACAAAAACCAAATGAGGACAAGACTTATCCCTGCTAAACAAACAAGAAAATGTAAACCAAAATGAAGATATGTGAAGAACGATATAGACAACTAGACGTGAAGGCTTTTGAGCTATAGGCAAATAGTTTTTGGCAAGTCTCTGCTGTTGTACTAAAACATTTATTTACTAGGAGGCGGCACAATTGGGTCGAGGGAATATGATTTTGAAGCTTAACATTCATTTTTCTTTGTGAAGTAGCTAATGGTTTTTTGAAGATGATTACAATAAATAAAAATGCCGTTGTGTCATTTGATTCTTGAGGCAGCAAGGAGAAAAGAGGATATTTATTGATTGATTGTTGGTTTATGACAGGTAAAGCAGCTGTTATTGAAATTGAAATTGTGAGTTACGAGAAAGAGTCAGGTGAACCCCTATGCATGAACCGGTAAGTTCTAATTTAAGTATTTAACTGATAGTGTGAAGCTATTGTTCTACAGTTAATAGTAGTAAATATGATATCTTAATTGCAGGATGTCTATTTATTTGAGAGGTTCAGGTGGATTCTCAAAGCCATCTCGGCCTTATTCTTACTCTAGAAATCCAAGTAATCAGACTGCTTTTCCTAAAATCCCCAAAAGTCAACCTTTTGCTGTTGTCGAGGAATGTACACAAGCATCACTGGTAGGTTACTTGGATTGATGCTTCCAAGTCTATACCTAGACTGTGGTAATTCATATATTTACTTCGTCCTATTTGGAGAGCTTGAAAAGTTAAATATGCTTCCATTCTATGCCTAAACTGTTAATTTGTAGATTTACTTCATCCTCTGTAGAGCTTTAAAAGTTTGCAATATGCTAACAATGGAATTTTTTTCTTTTCTAATGACGTGATGCAGGCTTTGCTGTATAGGCTATCTGGTGATGACAATCCCTTGCATTCTGATCCTCTGGTTGCAAGTATTGCAGGGTAATATGTTTACCATGGACAGCTCCATCCTTTTACTGAATAACATGTCCTACTATTTGCAACTAACCGATGATTGTAAAGTACATACTTTTCCAGGAAAAATAAATAGTGACAATTGTTAGTGGATGCATGATATTTGGGGTTGAACCAACCATCCATATATTGCAAAACAGGAAGAAAATTATCAAACTGAAGATAGTGTCTTCATAGTGCAAACTGCTAAGCATGTTTCAGAAAAGACATTCTAGGAAAATTGTGCTTTGGTTATTTATTTTTCAAATGAAATATGTCCGAATTTAAGTAAGTCTACTTAACCAAAGATAGTTCTCTAAGTTCTACAAATGTTATATTATAGCGAGTTAAGCAATTTGGCCCTTTGAGTTTACCTGTCTGAAATGTTACCAGCCAATCACACACGTTATGTTAAAGAAAAGCTATATATCCAGAGCTGCCAATTGAAATCTTTTGTGGAATCTTCCCAAATGCCCAAGTTCTCCTCTGCTAAAAACACTTTCTTGTAACCGCAACGAAAAGCAAAAACAAGGGCACTCTTCCTTCCCATCTTCAGGACTTGACTTTCTTCTTGGACATTCCCTGAAGGATACAATGCTTAGACATATTTGTACATGCATTTTTTGAATAAATTTAGAATCTAAAAACACCACGAAATTCAATTCTAGACTTGGATACAATGCTTAGACATATTTGTACAGTGTCTACAAATGTCGACATTCCTTTTACTTTTCAACTTTTGCTCTTCGTGCTTTTGTCAAGTAAGCTCACACAGTGGCCGTGGTGGAAATACATTATGTGACTTTGAGAACATAGCCTGATATAGAATGGTTCTTGAAGGTTAATTAATTCTCATGTTAATTTGCTGTTGCACCAATTGATTTGCCGTTGAGGCTTAGTTGATATCAACTTGGTTGGTTTTTGCTTCTGATGTCCTAAACTTGTATCAGTGTCGAACCTCGTTATGTTTCTGGTGCTGTTGATGCAATGTTAAGTTACTGTCTTTTTATTAGGTTTCTTGTAATTAAGATGTCGCATATCTTTTGGTGTAACTATGCCCAGATTTTCTCGCCCGATACTGCATGGGCTGTGCACGCTTGGATTTGCAATTAGGGCTATCATTGGACGTATTTGCAGAGGTGACCACACCTTGATCAAGAGCATATCTGGCAGATTTTTGCTACATGTCTATCCAGGGGAAACCTTAATCACAGAAATGTGGCCTGAAGCCTCGAGGTATGTTAATTTAGTCCATAGTGCATAATAGGATTCAGTCCATTTAGTGGTGTTTAGCACCTTGAAAGGGGTTTCGAATGTGCAGAGTTATATATCAGGTGAAGGTTAAAGAACGCAACCGGGCAGTGCTTCTGGGATTTGTGGATCTTGATCGTATTAATTCGTCTCTGTGAATTCTCATGGTGTTTCCAAGGAGAGGACACCTTAATAATTTAAGTTTGTTTTCCTTTATCTAACTAAAGTACATTCTTGTACTCAAGCAATAGATATTGAGGATCAAAAGCCTATGGCTACTAGCTAAAAAATAAAGCCATGATTGTTGTTAATATGTGTGATGAATGATGGGCAATAATGTGCCAGACACAGTTCATAGAGACTAGTATTGTAAAAAAGTTAGATCGAATTTTGAAATTTAAAGGTATTTTGATAATTGATACGACAACCGTCTAGTAGTCTAGTACCTCTTTCCCTTTTTTTTTTGGTGCCTTTTTTTCTTAAACTCTTTTTTATTATTATTTTGCATGTCCATATATTTAAAAGTCGGGGCATTTGCATCTATACCCGCTTTTTGGGTCACGTTTTAACTTGTGTCCGCTTTGCAAATTACCCACTTTTTCGCATAACTTCAGCATACGGGGCTGAAGTAGCAAAGTCAATCATGCAAAACTTCAGCATTCTAGTAGACAGGCCTGAAGTAGCAAGTGTGCTGAAGTTTTAGTTTGTAATTGCTGAACTTAAGCATAATAGCTGAAGTTTTGTTCTCTATTTGCTAAAGTTTTTGTTTGTAATTGTTGAACTTAAGCATAGTAGCTGAAGTTTTGTTCTCTATTTGCTGAAGTTTTTGTTTGTAATTGCACTAAATAAGCTGAAGTTTTTTTGTCCTGCATTCATTAGTTTTGTCATTAAACTTTTTCAAAAACTTTAGTAGGAGATGCCGAAGTTATTTAGTTCATTTATAAAAACTTCAGCACTAAATAAACTGAAGTTTTTTTTGTCCTGGATAAGCTTTTTCAAAAACTTCAGCAGAAGATGTTGAAGTTATTTAGTTCATTTGTAAAAACTTCAACACTAAAAGCTGAAGTTTTTTGTCTTGGATTTATTAGTTTTGTCATAAAACTTTGTCAAAAACTTCAGCAGAAGATGCTGAAGTTATTTAGTTCATTTGTAAAAACTTCAGCACTATATAAGCTGAGGTTTTTGAAAAAGCTTTCTAACATACTAGATAAATAATCAGATTGCCAACAGTATCTAAATTATAAATTTTAGAAACAATAAACGTGAAAAGAACAGAATTATCATTGTCTACTAACTTACGTACGTGGAAATATTCACAAATTATTGTCTACTAACTTACGTAATTATTTATAATTTATTTTTAAATTATTTGATAAATATATTTATGGCAATCATCCCATTAATTGAAGTTTCATAGCACGAAGGAGGAGGAGAAAGGGGCTGAAATTGTTTAAAAAGTTGGTACAAGTTAAAACTTTTTAAAAAAATGGGTTTAGATTAAATGAGGGCTATCAAATACGATAATTTTTACTTAAAAGTCTAGCAGCTTAGTTTGCAACCAGCCAATTCCTTTTTCTTTTCTTTGGCCTTTCACTCTTCTGTTCTGTTTCTCATTTCCCATTTCCCTGCTTTGGTTTGGCTACCATTCGTACCTTTTCTTTTTGTCCTTTTATTGTTCTTTTCCTTTTTTGTTTTGTTTTTCTTTGTATGTACAGTTTCGAACACTTTCAAGAAAAAGTTAGATGACTTATTAAAATTAGATAATTGGAGTGAGAAACAAATTCAACTATGGTACTAATTTAATCAACCAAAAAAATATAATAATGAATTATGATGTCTTATAAAGCAAATTGTTAACTCAAAACTCCATAATTGATAATAGAATTTGAATCGAATAAACCCAAAATTGGCCGAATCAAACAAATTTACACCCCTTTGGTCGTTGCAACTAATGATAGATTTTCAACAACATACCCCAAAATAGATTTACATTAAAGATATTATTATGCTTGCGTTCTTCAAATTATGAATCCATCTTTGATCACTGGTACACTTATAGAATAACTCAAATCATTTAGTACCTCCTTGGTACTCTTTTAATGAAATTAACATTATCTTATTAGAAAACAAGAGCATCCCTTCAATTAATGAAGATATTTTTACAGGTAAAGATAATATATATATATATATATATATATATACACACATAAAATGGCATAACTAAAATTATATTGTATAAATAAAAAGAGATAAATTGTTTGAATAATAAAATAATTGTTGGATTCCCTAAACAAAAATGCTCAAAAAATAGCTTTATTTCACATGTTCAGATCCTAGGAGTTACACTCTAATATGACTTATAATGTTTGGTTAATAAGTTAATAATAAAGGGCAAAGTTATGAATGACCCAAAAGTTTAAGGAATATCAAAATTCAGCAATTTCTAATTTCTAATACTAATACGAGAAGTAAATTTGAAGCTTTGAAAAGAAAAGGGGAAAATAGTGCGATTTATTTATTTGGTTCAAAGTAGCCACTTTCCCTGATAAACGAGATGGCCGGTGAAGTTGCGGCGGAAGTTAACAGCGTCGAGGGAAACATGCAGTTGAGTGAGGAGGAGAACCTACGTCTCCTCCGCGAAGCCGTTAATGAGCTGCCGGTAAACGCCGTTAAAGATTTGTGGTCCATTGGGGTATGTATATATTTTCTCATTAAACGATTAATTTTCTTTCTTAAAAAGAGGTGAACTTTCTTGCTTATATTGTTGTTATCAATCAACTTGAGTGATATTTTTTTTTTGAATGTGTAATTTATTTCTAAGAAATAAAAACTTGAACTTTTTTTTTTTCATAATCGAAAAATGCCTGAGTACAGTTGGAAACAAAGTAAAAAACTTGAACCTTTTGTGGTATCCCGTAAATCGTCCTATGATTATTAATATTACTGTAATTCATTGAAACTATGAATTGTTTTGGAGAAGGGAAAGAAAAGGGGTCTTAGTAGTTTTAGCTTTAGAGTTAATTCGAGGTACAATTCGTTCTATCTTTAGTCACGACCCGGATTTCCCACCTCGGAAGTCGTGATGGCGCCTACTAATACGAACTAGGCAAGCCAATTATTTGCACAATTTACCTTTTTACCCATTTTATATTCATTAACAATTTCGAAGTAATAACATTTAAACAACGGAATTTAACATAAGCGGAAGAAAAAACAATAAGCTATCAGAACATGAATCCAATACAACTGTTAGAATCTCGACTACCCAAAACTGGTGTCACAGTTTCACAGACGGTCTAAAAACACTACGAATAAAGGTCTGAAAGAAATAAATACAGTGCTGTCTCTAGAAATGCATGAAAGAAACATGAATAGTAGATGGAAGGAGACGCCAAGGCCTGCGGACGTCTGCAGGACTAACTCGGGTCGCCTGATGAACAAGAATCAGCAATCCTACCGCGGTCTGAAATCTACAACACCGGGGTCTGCACAAAAAGGTGCAAAGTGTAGTATCAGCACAACCGACCCCATGTGTTGGTAAGTGCCTAGCCTAACCTCGACGAAGTAGTGACGAGGCTAGGACCAGACTACCAAATAAACCTGTGCAGTTATATAATATACAGCGGAAAGTAAAGCAGGAATAAGCAAGTAAAGGTGGGAAGGGGAAACATGTTGCGGGGGTATACCAGTATTAACAGTAAATCCAGAGTAACAATCTAAGGGCATCTTAGAATTCACAGCAAAGCAAAAGAAACTAGTATCCAAACTAAACACACTTGTATCAATAATTGTTGCGGTGCGCAACCCGATCCCATTATTTTACAACACTGTTGCGGCGTGCAACCCGATCCATATCATTTATCATTGTTGCGGCGTGCAACCCGATCCACATATAATATTGTTGCGGCGCGCAACCCGATCCACATATAATATTGTTGCGGCCTGCAACCCGATCCGCATATAATATTGTTGCGGCGTGCAACCTGATCCACATATAATATTGTTGCGGTGTGCAACCCGATCCACATATAATATTATCAATTATAACGAGAGTTCCGACAAGGGATCAATAAGGTCTACACTATCCTGGCAAGGGATTTGACAGCATAAGTAATTACGTCCCGACAAGGGAGAAACAACTATAACAAAACTTGTTACAACATCTAACTACCTCGGCTATAATCAAACTTGTTACAACATCTAACTACCTCAGCTATAATCAAACTTGTTCCTCGAGAATAACCATAACCCTTACTCAACACAAAGAATCATCAACCTAAGCATCCGTAATACAAATTAAGAACACAATGCAAGGGAACCACAACTCAACAATAGCCCGACAAGGGGGCAACATAATGATCTCTTCTCTTTCTCACTTTTACTTCACAATTCACTTCACAACTCGAGCCAATGCTCTAGAGGTTCAATTATCACTTATACTTTCACAATTTGTTATACAACTTGAGCCAACGCTCCTCAATGTTCATAGGTCACAATTCTTTCCACAAACTTTACACAACAATAGGAACCTTCACCAAGGCATGGATAACACAATGAAGTCATGAAAATCACAATATACGACTCACGGTCATGCTCGACACCAACGTATAGATACTCGTCACCATGCCTATACGTCGTACTCAACAAGAAATAAATAACAAATAGGACACAACTCCTAATCCCTCAAGCTAAGGTTAGACCAAACACTTACCTCGATGCCACGAACACAATTCAAGCCTCCACTATAGCTTTACCTCGTGATTCCACCACCAATTCGTTCGTATCTGGTCACAAATTACTTAATTACATCAATAAACGCTAAATGAATCAACCCCAATGCATGAAAATGAATTTTCCAAAGTTTTACCCAAAAAGTAAAAAATCGCCCCCGGGCCCACGAGGTTCGAACCAAAACCCGAGGTTCGAACCAAAACCTGATTACCCATTCCCCCACGAACCCAAATATATGATTTGTTTTGAAATCGGACCTCAAATCGAGGTCCAAATCTCCAATTTTTTAAAAAACCTAGGTTCTACCCAAAACACTCAATTTCCCTTATGAAAATCATTGATTTTAAGTTGAAATCATGTTAAAAGATGTTAATGATTGAAGAAATCTAGTTAAAAACGACTTACAATTGATTTGGGAAAGAGGAAGCCTTTGAAAAATCGTCCTAGCGTGTTTATGTTTTGAGAGAATATGAAAAATGGGTTAAAATTCGTCTAAGTATAAAAGTTGCAGGTCTCAGATATGGGAATTGCGAACAGGGGTTCACAATCCTCTGCTGGGTTGGGAAATGCGAAGGGTGAATCGCAATTGCGAAGTCGCATTTGCGACTGGGGGTCTCGCATTTGCGACTGTAGGGGATTTAGGTGGGTGTCGCATTTGCGACATATACTTCGCATTTGCGAAGAAGGCTGCCCAGGCCACCTTTCGCATTTGCAATGCATGGCTCGCAAATGCGAAGCCTGCAGGTCTGAAACACACCAGCATAAAACCTGCAATTTTCTAAGTTTAAAATGCACCCCGTGGTCTATCCAAAACTCACTCGAGCCCTCGGGGCTCCAAATCAAATATACACACAACCTCAAAAACATCCTACGGACTTATTCGTGTACTCAAATCACCAAAATAACATCATGAACATCGAATTAAACCTCAAGATCGATGAAATTTCTCAAAACTTCTTTAAAAAGCAAATTTGCATTTAAGGTCCAAATCACGCCAAATGGGTTCCGTTTCTTACCAAACTTTACCGACAACACATATAAATCATATTGAACCTGTACCGGGCTCCGGAACCATAATACGGGCCCGATACCACAGGTTTCACATAACATTTCACTTTCAAAAACCTTTATATTTTTCAGAAAACAATTTCTTTCAAAAATTCATTTCTCGGGTTTGGGACCTCGGAATTCGATTTCGGGCATACGCCCAAGTCCCATATTTTCCTATGGACCTTCCGGGATCGTCAAATCACGGGTCCGTGTCCGTTTACCCAAACGTTGACCGAAGTCAAATTAATTCATTTTATAGTCAAAATTTATCATTTTTCACAGATTTTCACATATAAGCGTTCTGGCTATGCGCCCGGACTGCGCACACAAATCGAGATGATGCTAAAAGAGGTTTTTAAGGCCTCGAAACACAGAATTCAATTTAAAAGCAAGTGATGACCTTTTGGGTCATCACAATCTGATGAGGCTCCCAATCAGGGGCGGATTTGGGGGCAGAGGGGGTTCCCTTCGCTGGAAAATTGCATTGGACAGATAAGGCAAAATTAGTTTTTTGCCTCTATATATTATATTTTGAATCCCCTTAACAAAGCCCAAAAACATAGCTCAATGATCAATGGAGTTCAAAGCCTTTGTGAGGTCGCTGGTTCAATTCCTATTGGCTACAGTCTCATTTATTTTTTTGAACTTTTTTTTTTGCATCCCCTTAGCGGAACTACTGCCTCTGCCACTGCTCACAATATATGTTGATATTAATTCGAACAAGCATCAGTTTGATTTTACCTTCTAACATTAAATATAGGAGAGAGGTATTGCGTAGTAAAGCGGGAATCTTTTTGAAGAAGTGTGGGAAATATTTCAAAGAGCTTCTTCGAGATTTAGTGAGCAGCTGAATTACTTGTAAATAAACTGGGGGTGAGGGGATTGACATGTCAAAACAGAATAAGAAGCTTTTATCTGAATCTTAATTTTCGTAGAAGAGTAGGTTGGGTATGAAATGTACCGAGGTTTTAGATGGTGCATCCATACTTGCAGCCTTACTTCAAATCTCTATCGATAATGTTATATGACTTAGCACCTTTCATCTTCAATTGACAGAAAAAATGAGAGCTGTTTGAGTACATTTGTTGAATTGGCAGAGAGGGAAATCTTACTACAGATTCACTCTTCATTATAGCGGGAGGTTTCAAACCCATTATCTTTTAATAAAATTCGCATCATCCCTCTATTCACTTATTCACTGCATATCCAGCATTGCACGTGCTGGAAAGATGAGAGAAGCAATCTGTACTTTCACCTACATGATTATAAAAGCTTTTGAGAGAACTTTTTCTTGGGCTATTTTGTCCTCCTTTCCCTATCCACTGCAATCAATCCACGCTTCCACCAACACCTGCCCTAACCTCTTGCAATTTTGGGGTATTCAACTACGTGGATTTGGATGGTGCTACCATGTGGTTGGTGGATTGAGGGTGAAAATTAAATGATTGAATTCATTAATTTGTTTGCAAAAGAATAAAATGACTGAATTTTTTGAAGCTTAATGCATTGGTGGACTAAAACTACGTCTACTGCAATTTATGATGCTATAAGTTTAGTAAAAGTATTTTGTTAAAGTAGGTTTCTGGTGAATTAAGTCCACTTTTTTTTATTTCAAAGCCACGTCAAGCGGCTTGTTGCACTATGCTATACTTGAGGAACTTTCTTCCTTTAGAGAAAGAAGTGAATAATTTTTTTGTTGGTAAAGAAGGAAGTGAATAATTGGCGAAGATAACTTGGGTATTGACTATGGTGGGTTATCAATCTCTAATTAGTTTGTCTTGTCATTGGAGTAGAAGATGTTTTCTGTTAATTCTTAATCTAATGACTCATAATCCCTTTTGTTTTTTTTTGTTTGATTTAGGCATGCGTTCGATGCGTTTTTCGACTATTGGGACTTCGCGAACTCATGTGTTCACATCCTTCACTCTCAATATCAAAGTGGTGTGATATCTTAGAAGATGTAATGAGAAAAGAAGATGGTGACACGGCTGATCAGCCCCAAAAAGATGGAGAACTTAGTAATAAGCAATTGCATCAAGAACCATTAAAGGAGACAAACTTTTGCAAAATTTGCTTAGGCATTTTGCAATTTCTCTATAATGATGACAATGGAACTTTATTGAAAAAAGATAGTGCCAATGACTTTGCTTTAGTAATTGCTGAACTCCTAAAGCAACAACATCACCAAATTGATAGTTTTTCTCTTGAAGTCTCAGTACCTTCAGCTTTAGCAGAAACTGATCAAGCAGTCCGGTAAGATTCTAGAATCTCATGAATTTCTTGTTAATCAATTTCATTCCCGTCGGGCAGGAGGGTCAGATCTCCCTCCAAATTCTGTATGCTAAGAGATCTGACCGCATATTATGTTCTTTCTTTGATCTGAAGCTAGAACTTGGATGTTGTTGGTTTCCACCATTAACTTCCGTACATATATGTCTATCTAATTTGAGTAACTGGTAAAATATTTCTGTTTTTCAGGTTGTATATGAAAAATAGGTACCACCATGAACTTTGGTTCCAAGAAAAGGCTGAATGTCAATTCATTTCTACAAAAGACATCTTGAAATTGTTAGTGATAAATCCATTACAAAAATTGTTGGTAATGAAATCTTCTTATCGAATCTCTTTTGCACCCGTACAGTATTATCAATATTTTGAAACTATTACGGGATTTGAATAATGTTGGTACTAATTTTTAGTTTTCGCTGTGTGAATATATATGGTATAAGATACCTTCGAAATTGAGAAAATAGATAGGGGACAAACGTGCTAACTGAAATGTGCCGGGCTGGGTGTCAAATATACATACTCCTGTAACTACAACAACAACATAACCAGTGTTGCTCCTGTAAAATAAATGATATATATGCAAGTGTTTTCATGTTCTGCAGGGTGTAAAATCTAGTCAAAGTTCTTTTCGCGTTCGCTTAACATACTCACATTCTGATGCATTAACAAGGGATGATGTTCAGGAAAGGGCTGGAGGAAATAAGAGGAGGAAAACAGGCATGTTATCTTGTCAAATTTCTCCTTTTCCTATTTGAGAGATTTAAGTTTCTGTACTTATTACCTTACCTGCTGTCTTCTCATTACTGTGTCTCACGAATTGAGACACTACCCGAACGGTGATAGTTGTCTTGTGGGCAGGTAGGGATAGATAAACATGCATTCTTCATTTTTCTTTGTTTTGACGAACAATGTGTAGTTTCCATGTTTTCCTCTTGTTAATGAACTTCTGATGTTTTGACCGTTTACTATTTGAAATTTTCGCTAAAAAATCTCCTGTTGAGGTTCTTCCAATTCTTTCCCTTGCATATGTTTAGTACCTCCAGCGGTGTCATCCTTTCATATTCATACTTTTATTTCATATGCTGTTAAGTGGAGACAGGTTAGAAAGATCATCGATATGTTCCAACTTCCAAGATTGTGTATTTTAGTTAAATTGTCATTTAAGGATCTTGCTCGATTCGCTATTAGGCGATGTATGACTCGAGTATCAATTTCAAAGGAAGTACCTTTAAAACAAAAGGAAAATAGAATCACATGAATTGTGGTTTCTATGCTCCTGCATTTGCTTGTTGGATCAAATAGCTAAGTGGAAGAAGTATTCGCTCAGTAATTTTCATTATTTGATGACCTGCGTGAAGTCGCTAACACAAATTCCACTCTGTGCTCCATAATATTGTTGGATCAAATGTCTTCTCGCAGTTAATTTGGGAGCAATAGAAAGTGAAAATGTTGGTTTATGTTTAGTTAACAATGGCATATTGAAAATGTTGGTTTATGTTTAGTCAACAATGGCATGCCAATTGGAAGAGTTGGTGGAAAGAGTTGGTGTGGATGCTAGGAGGAAGCTTCCTCCTTTGATGTCACCCATGACATCAAGAGGAGGTAGTTTGATGTCAGCAATGACATCAAGAGGAGGTCTTTACCTCTATAAATAGATGCACTCCTTCACTTGTAGAAATCATCCCAAAATAATACAATACATTGTAGTGAGTAGAGAGTTAAGAGAGAAATTCTCTTAAGTGTAATTGGGAAATCTCCCCTTCCTTTGTTAATATTAAAAGGACAATTGTTCTCTGGTGGACGTAGGATTATTTTGATCCGAACCACGTTAAATCTTGTGTTCTTTCTTTTACGTTTCCGCTAACAATTGGTATCAGAGCGACAAGGATTCTTTAACGATCCAAGGAGAAAGAACAAGCAAATATGAGTTCCATGAAGTTTGAAATTGATAGATTCAATGGACGCAACAACTTCAATATCTGGAAGATCCAGATGATGGCGTTACTGCGGAGGGAAGGTTCAATCCATGCTATTGACGGAAAGTATCCTACGGATATATCAGCTCCCGACAAGGAGAAGATTGAAGGGGATGCATTGAGTGCAATCCAACTATCCCTTGCACCTAACGTGCTTTGTGAAGTGAGTACGGGTACCGAAGAGACGGCCAAACAGTTGTGGGAAAAGCTAGAAGGGCTATACCAAGACCGATCAGTGACAACAAGAATGTTGTTACAACGACGTCTTCACACATTTAAGATGGGGTCAGGTACTTCGTTACAAGATCATTTAGATGCGTTTAATAAACTTGTCATGGACTTACAGATTGCAGGAATTAAAAGGGAGGAGGAGACGCTTGCATGTGCTTTGCTATTTTCATTGACTTCAGGATATCGTGATATTGAGAATTCAATGATGTATAGCAAGGAGCCTATCAAGCTTGAGCAAGTGCGGCAGGCACTTAACTCTAGTGATGTGCGGAGGCACATTGAAGGAGATAGAGATGACCAGGCAAGTGGCCTCTTTGTAAGAGGCCGGACTAGCCAACAGGGAAAGACCAAATCAAAGCACAGATCAAAGTCTCGTGTGAACAAGAAGAATACAGAGTGTTGGGGTTGTGGCAAGAAGGGGCACTTTGAACGAGATTGCCCAATGTCAAAGTCCAAGGAAAAGGCGAGTGCATCTACAGTTGAACAGGTACATAATTTTGATAATGATTATGTACTAACAACATCGTGTAATAATAATAGTAGTTATGAAAACAAATGGGTGTTAGACTCTGCTTGTACTCTGCATATGACGTTCCGAAAAGACTGGTTTAGCAGCTACGAGAAAAGTGGAGGAACCGTAGTAATGGGCAATAATGCAACTTGTGCAATAGTTGGCATTGGCTCAGTTCGGGTTCGCTGCCATGATGGAATCGTGAGGACTATTACACAAGTCCGTCATGTTCCTGATCTGAAGAAGAATTTGATCTCCTTGGGTACTCTGGATGAACAAGGCTACAGGTACATGAGCGAAGCAGGAACTATGAAGGTGACTAAAGGTTCTTTAGTCATGCTGAAAGGCAAGCTGGAGAACGGCCTTTACACATTGGCCGGAAGCACCATTGTTGGCTCTGCAAATGCATCTACAGTGCAGTTATCTAATGATGACAAGGCAAGACTATGGCACATGAGACTAGGTCATATGAGCGCACGTGGACTGGAGATGTTGAGCAATCGTAAACTTTTGGAAGGTGAGAAGATCAGCACGCTTGACTTCTGTGAGCACTGCGTTCTAGGGAAGCAGAAGAAGGTCAGCTTCAGCACTGGCAAACACAAGACAAGAGGAGTGCTAGACTACATCCATTCAGATTTATGGGGTCCTTCTAAACTTCCATCGAAGGGCGGAAAGAGGTATCTTCTCATTTTTATTGATGATTTCTCACGAAAGGTTTGGGTGTATTTTTTGAAGGCAAAAAGTGATGCTTTTGAAGCATTTAAAGAGTGGAAGATTTTGATTGAAAATCAAATGGAGCGGAAAATCAAGTATCTTCGCACAGACAATGGCTTGGAGTTTTGCAATGAAGAGTTTAATGAATTCTGCAAGGTTCATGGGATCTCAAGACATAGGACTGTCAGGCATACCCCACAGCAGAATGGAGTTGCCGAGAGAATGAACAGAACTCTTCTTGAAAAGGCTCGTTGTATGCTCCTACAAGCCAAAATGTCCAAAGTATTTTGGGCTGAAGCAGTTCACACTGCTGCTCATATTGTCAATCGATCTCCAGCATCGGCAATTGACTTTAAGACTCCGAATGAGGTATGGTCAGGTGAACCCTCTAACTATTCATACTTACGAGTATTTGGGTGTCCAGCTTATTATCACGTTAATGAAGGAAAGCTTGAACCAAGGGCTAAGAAGGCCATATTCGTAGGGTATGTGGATGGAGTAAAAGGGTACAAACTTTGGTGTTTGTCTTTACTCAAATTTATAGTTAGTAGAGATGTCACCTTCGATGAATCCTCTATACTTGATCCCCGTAAAGTTTCCGTGGAGTTTTCAGGAAACAAGAACAACGAGCAGGTGGAGCTTCCGGTGGAGCTTGCCAAGGAAAAGGATCAAGAGACTCAGGTTAAAGATGAGTCAGAAGATGTAGGCGTTGAAGAACTTGCTGTCAATGAACCATACACAATTGCGAAGGGGAGGGAGAAGAGGCAGACACGAGAACCGGAACGCCTTATAAATCAAGCAAACTTGATTGCATATGCGTTCGTAGCTGCACAAGAAGAGATTAAAGATCTGGAGCCCTCCTCGTATATTGAAGCAACTTCTTGCAAGGATGCCGCACAATGGCGGTTAGCCATGACTGAAGAGATGGAGTCTCTTCACAAGAATCAGACATGGGTCTTAGTGAAAAGACAAAAGGGGAAGAGGACAGTTGGATGCAAGTGGGTCTACCGAAAGAAAGAGGGAATTCCTGAAGTGGAAGATGCTAGGTTCAAGGCGAGATTGGTTGCAAAAGGTTTCAGCCAAAAGGAGGGAATTGACTACAATGAGATTTTCTCTCCGGTCGTGAAGCATAGCTCAATTCGCGTGCTACTAGCATTGGTTGCACAATTTGACTTGGAGCTTCAACAGCTTGATGTCAAAACTGCTTTCTTACACGGTGATCTAGAAGAGACAATCTATATGGATCAACCTGAAGGTTTCCTAGCTGAGGGAAAAGAAGATCACGTATGCCAACTAAAGAAGTCTTTGTATGGTTTGAAGCAATCCCCTAGACAGTGGTACAAGAGGTTTGATGCATTCATGACTACACATGAATTCTCAAGGAGTGCATTTGATAGTTGTGTGTATCACAAGAAGATGTCTGGTAACTCAATGATTTATTTACTGTTGTATGTTGATGATATGCTTATTGCTGCTAACAACATTACAGAGATAAATGCTTTGAAGAAACTATTGAGTAAGGAATTTGACATGAAGGATTTAGGAGCTGCAAAGAAAATCCTTGGTATGGAGATTTCAAGAGAAGACGATGTTGTACATCTTTCTCAGAAGAGGTATATTGAAAGGGTTCTCGAGAGATTCAATATGCAAACGTGCAAGCCTGTAAGTACACCATTAGCTCCTCATTTTAAACTTTCAGAGTCACAAATGCCTCAGTCTGAGGATGAGGTGGAGCATATGTCAAAGATTCCTTATGCCAGTGCAGTTGGTAGTATTATGTATGCTATGGTATGCACACGTCCAGATATTGCTCAATCTGTAAGTGTGGTAAGTAGATACATGTCCAACCCAGGAAAGAGGCATTGGGAAGCTGTCAAGTGGATATTGAGATATCTCAAAGGAGCTTCTGGTGTTGGTCTTACCTTTCGAAAAAGTGGTACAGGTATTTCAATTCTCGGTTATGTGGATTCTGACTATGCAGGAGATCTTGACAGAAGAAGGTCCACAACTGGATACATCTTTACCCTCGTTGGCAGTGCCGTCAGTTGGAAGTCGACTTTGCAGTCGATTGTCGCTTTGTCTACGACAGAAGCAGAATACATGGCAGCAGCGGAGGCGGTAAAGGAAGCTATCTGGTTGAAAAGTTTAGTAGCGGAATTGAGTTTGGTTCAGCTGGAATCAACTCTTAGATGTGATAGTCAGAGTGCTATTCATCTAATGAAAAATCAGAGATTTCATGAGCGCACTAAACACATTGATGTCAGATTTCATTTTATTCGAGATGTTATTGATGAGGGAACTATCAAGGTCGTGAAGGTTATCACAGATGATAATGCTGCAGACATGTTGACCAAGATAGTCCCGCTCGCTAAGTTTGCACACTGCAAGGACTTGGCGGGGGTGTGCATCAACTGATGCAACTCCGAAGAGAACAGTTGCTAGGTGGAGGTGGTATGTTCAACAATGGTTTGATTCTTCTTGTTTCTTACAACGGGGTTGCCCAGTAAGCTTAGAAGTTTTGGCCAGAGTTGTTCACACGCTCGAAACGCAAACCAAGGTGGAGATTGAAAATGTTGGTTTATGTTTAGTTAACAATGGCATGCTGAAAATGTTGGTTTATGTTTAGTCAACAATGGGATGCCAATTGGAAGAGTTGGTGGAAAGAGTTGGTGTGGATGCTAGGAGGAAGCTTCCTCCTTTGATGTCACCCATGACATCAAGAGGAGGTCTTTACCTCTATAAATAGATGCACTCCTTCACTTGTAGAAATCATCCCAAAATAATACAATACATTGTAGTGAGTAGAGAGTTAAGAGAGAAATTCTCTTAAGTGTAATTGGGAAATCTCCCCTTCCTTTGTTAATATTAAAAGGACAATTGTTCTCTGGTGGACGTAGGATTATTTTGATCCGAACCACGTTAAATCTTGTGTTCTTTCTTTTACGTTTCCGCTAACAATTGGTATCAGAGCGACAAGGATTCTTTAACGATCCAAGGAGAAAGAACAAGCAAATATGAGTTCCATGAAGTTTGAAATTGATAGATTCAATGGACGCAACAACTTCAATATCTGGAAGATCCAGATGATGGCGTTACTGCGGAGGGAAGGTTCAATCCATGCTATTGACGGAAAGTATCCTACGGATATATCAGCTCCCGACAAGGAGAAGATTGAAGGGGATGCATTGAGTGCAATCCAACTATCCCTTGCACCTAACGTGCTTTGTGAAGTGAGTACGGGTACCGAAGAGACGGCCAAACAGTTGTGGGAAAAGCTAGAAGGGCTATACCAAGACCGATCAGTGACAACAAGAATGTTGTTACAACGACGTCTTCACACATTTAAGATGGGGTCAGGTACTTCGTTACAAGATCATTTAGATGCGTTTAATAAACTTGTCATGGACTTACAGATTGCAGGAATTAAAAGGGAGGAGGAGACGCTTGCATGTGCTTTGCTATTTTCATTGACTTCAGGATATCGTGATATTGAGAATTCAATGATGTATAGCAAGGAGCCTATCAAGCTTGAGCAAGTGCGGCAGGCACTTAACTCTAGTGATGTGCGGAGGCACATTGAAGGAGATAGAGATGACCAGGCAAGTGGCCTCTTTGTAAGAGGCCGGACTAGCCAACAGGGAAAGACCAAATCAAAGCACAGATCAAAGTCTCGTGTGAACAAGAAGAATACAGAGTGTTGGGGTTGTGGCAAGAAGGGGCACTTTGAACGAGATTGCCCAATGTCAAAGTCCAAGGAAAAGGCGAGTGCATCTACAGTTGAACAGGTACATAATTTTGATAATGATTATGTACTAACAACATCGTGTAATAATAATAGTAGTTATGAAAACAAATGGGTGTTAGACTCTGCTTGTACTCTGCATATGACGTTCCGAAAAGACTGGTTTAGCAGCTACGAGAAAAGTGGAGGAACCGTAGTAATGGGCAATAATGCAACTTGTGCAATAGTTGGCATTGGCTCAGTTCGGGTTCGCTGCCATGATGGAATCGTGAGGACTATTACACAAGTCCGTCATGTTCCTGATCTGAAGAAGAATTTGATCTCCTTGGGTACTCTGGATGAACAAGGCTACAGGTACATGAGCGAAGCAGGAACTATGAAGGTGACTAAAGGTTCTTTAGTCATGCTGAAAGGCAAGCTGGAGAACGGCCTTTACACATTGGCCGGAAGCACCATTGTTGGCTCTGCAAATGCATCTACAGTGCAGTTATCTAATGATGACAAGGCAAGACTATGGCACATGAGACTAGGTCATATGAGCGCACGTGGACTGGAGATGTTGAGCAATCGTAAACTTTTGGAAGGTGAGAAGATCAGCACGCTTGACTTCTGTGAGCACTGCGTTCTAGGGAAGCAGAAGAAGGTCAGCTTCAGCACTGGCAAACACAAGACAAGAGGAGTGCTAGACTACATCCATTCAGATTTATGGGGTCCTTCTAAACTTCCATCGAAGGGCGGAAAGAGGTATCTTCTCATTTTTATTGATGATTTCTCACGAAAGGTTTGGGTGTATTTTTTGAAGGCAAAAAGTGATGCTTTTGAAGCATTTAAAGAGTGGAAGATTTTGATTGAAAATCAAATGGAGCGGAAAATCAAGTATCTTCGCACAGACAATGGCTTGGAGTTTTGCAATGAAGAGTTTAATGAATTCTGCAAGGTTCATGGGATCTCAAGACATAGGACTGTCAGGCATACCCCACAGCAGAATGGAGTTGCCGAGAGAATGAACAGAACTCTTCTTGAAAAGGCTCGTTGTATGCTCCTACAAGCCAAAATGTCCAAAGTATTTTGGGCTGAAGCAGTTCACACTGCTGCTCATATTGTCAATCGATCTCCAGCATCGGCAATTGACTTTAAGACTCCGAATGAGGTATGGTCAGGTGAACCCTCTAACTATTCATACTTACGAGTATTTGGGTGTCCAGCTTATTATCACGTTAATGAAGGAAAGCTTGAACCAAGGGCTAAGAAGGCCATATTCGTAGGGTATGTGGATGGAGTAAAAGGGTACAAACTTTGGTGTTTGTCTTTACTCAAATTTATAGTTAGTAGAGATGTCACCTTCGATGAATCCTCTATACTTGATCCCCGTAAAGTTTCCGTGGAGTTTTCAGGAAACAAGAACAACGAGCAGGTGGAGCTTCCGGTGGAGCTTGCCAAGGAAAAGGATCAAGAGACTCAGGTTAAAGATGAGTCAGAAGATGTAGGCGTTGAAGAACTTGCTGTCAATGAACCATACACAATTGCGAAGGGGAGGGAGAAGAGGCAGACACGAGAACCGGAACGCCTTATAAATCAAGCAAACTTGATTGCATATGCGTTCGTAGCTGCACAAGAAGAGATTAAAGATCTGGAGCCCTCCTCGTATATTGAAGCAACTTCTTGCAAGGATGCCGCACAATGGCGGTTAGCCATGACTGAAGAGATGGAGTCTCTTCACAAGAATCAGACATGGGTCTTAGTGAAAAGACAAAAGGGGAAGAGGACAGTTGGATGCAAGTGGGTCTACCGAAAGAAAGAGGGAATTCCTGAAGTGGAAGATGCTAGGTTCAAGGCGAGATTGGTTGCAAAAGGTTTCAGCCAAAAGGAGGGAATTGACTACAATGAGATTTTCTCTCCGGTCGTGAAGCATAGCTCAATTCGCGTGCTACTAGCATTGGTTGCACAATTTGACTTGGAGCTTCAACAGCTTGATGTCAAAACTGCTTTCTTACACGGTGATCTAGAAGAGACAATCTATATGGATCAACCTGAAGGTTTCCTAGCTGAGGGAAAAGAAGATCACGTATGCCAACTAAAGAAGTCTTTGTATGGTTTGAAGCAATCCCCTAGACAGTGGTACAAGAGGTTTGATGCATTCATGACTACACATGAATTCTCAAGGAGTGCATTTGATAGTTGTGTGTATCACAAGAAGATGTCTGGTAACTCAATGATTTATTTACTGTTGTATGTTGATGATATGCTTATTGCTGCTAACAACATTACAGAGATAAATGCTTTGAAGAAACTATTGAGTAAGGAATTTGACATGAAGGATTTAGGAGCTGCAAAGAAAATCCTTGGTATGGAGATTTCAAGAGAAGACGATGTTGTACATCTTTCTCAGAAGAGGTATATTGAAAGGGTTCTCGAGAGATTCAATATGCAAACGTGCAAGCCTGTAAGTACACCATTAGCTCCTCATTTTAAACTTTCAGAGTCACAAATGCCTCAGTCTGAGGATGAGGTGGAGCATATGTCAAAGATTCCTTATGCCAGTGCAGTTGGTAGTATTATGTATGCTATGGTATGCACACGTCCAGATATTGCTCAATCTGTAAGTGTGGTAAGTAGATACATGTCCAACCCAGGAAAGAGGCATTGGGAAGCTGTCAAGTGGATATTGAGATATCTCAAAGGAGCTTCTGGTGTTGGTCTTACCTTTCGAAAAAGTGGTACAGGTATTTCAATTCTCGGTTATGTGGATTCTGACTATGCAGGAGATCTTGACAGAAGAAGGTCCACAACTGGATACATCTTTACCCTCGTTGGCAGTGCCGTCAGTTGGAAGTCGACTTTGCAGTCGATTGTCGCTTTGTCTACGACAGAAGCAGAATACATGGCAGCAGCGGAGGCGGTAAAGGAAGCTATCTGGTTGAAAAGTTTAGTAGCGGAATTGAGTTTGGTTCAGCTGGAATCAACTCTTAGATGTGATAGTCAGAGTGCTATTCATCTAATGAAAAATCAGAGATTTCATGAGCGCACTAAACACATTGATGTCAGATTTCATTTTATTCGAGATGTTATTGATGAGGGAACTATCAAGGTCGTGAAGGTTATCACAGATGATAATGCTGCAGACATGTTGACCAAGATAGTCCCGCTCGCTAAGTTTGCACACTGCAAGGACTTGGCGGGGGTGTGCATCAACTGATGCAACTCCGAAGAGAACAGTTGCTAGGTGGAGGTGGTATGTTCAACAATGGTTTGATTCTTCTTGTTTCTTACAACGGGGTTGCCCAGTAAGCTTAGAAGTTTTGGCCAGAGTTGTTCACACGCTCGAAACGCAAACCAAGGTGGAGATTGAAAATGTTGGTTTATGTTTAGTTAACAATGGCATGCTGAAAATGTTGGTTTATGTTTAGTCAACAATGGCATGCCAATTGGAAGAGTTGGTGGAAAGAGTTGGTGTGGATGCTAGGAGGAAGCTTCCTCCTTTGATGTCACCCATGACATCAAGAGGAGGTCTTTACCTCTATAAATAGATGCACTCCTTCACTTGTAGAAATCATCCCAAAATAATACAATACATTGTAGTGAGTAGAGAGTTAAGAGAGAAATTCTCTTAAGTGTAATTGGGAAATCTCCCCTTCCTTTGTTAATATTAAAAGGACAATTGTTCTCTGGTGGACGTAGGATTATTTTGATCCGAACCACGTTAAATCTTGTGTTCTTTCTTTTACGTTTCCGCTAACAGAAAGTATAACTGATTGTTGACAGACAAAGCAGGTTTCACTGGTGACCTCAAGACAACTAAGGAATCTGTTACTCCCCATGTTGAGTCTTTTGATAATCATATTGGTGATGGAGATGGACTGATGAAACTTTGTCCCAAGGACTCCCAAGATCTCAGTTGTAGTTACTTAATGGCTCAGTTAAATAAGGTACTGTGTCCAGTTATATTCAGTTGGTTGGTACTTGGACTTTCATTTATTTTTCTGCACTCCATATTAATGCAGCTACTGTCTAAACAATATAACTTTTCACGCCATTTGAAGTATATTCGATGTGCATGTTTTTCTATTATTTATATAGTGGGAATTTTCTGCATTTACAGGTCAGTAAGCCATGTTGTCTGACCATTCATTGCTGTAGAAGCCCTATATTTATTGGAGGAAGATATCTCAAGGTATAAATTCGACCTGAAAAGCGTGTTATAAATAAACTCATCTGCAGGAACCCATGAATAAGCACCAATGTTTGTTTGTCATCATTGAATTCTGAGTTCCGCATCCAATTTAGGTTTTTGACTCCCAAAACGTTATTGCCAATGCTTATGCTGCATTTTGTTCTCCAAAAAGCAGGAAGAAGACTTGATCGAGAAGGATGCAAAATGTTGTGGAGAAGTTAAATCATTCTTTGTGAAGGATTGTTATAGGATGAATGTAGATTTAGGATAAGTGTTTGAGAAAATTTTACTGTCAGTAAAACCCTATATCCTTTGACTATTAACTACAATTAATTTTTGTAGGCTAAACATTGTAAACCAATAGTTTGCTCGTGTACCAACACTTAGAGCACTGAGTAGAGTAGCTCCAGACTTTTAAAACCCTTGGAAATCGGGTGGCTTTGACACTATATAAAAGAATGTAAGCATCCAACCCAAAACCTGAGATAAATAGAGTGATGCAAAACATTTATTTTCCCTTTATATGCCATTATATAACATATCAGGCTACAAATATTTATGGGTCTGTCAGAATCTAACTTATCAGGCTACCATTAGAGATCTAGGTTATAATTAGTCACCTTAGCTCATTTTATATCTGTTCCTGAGAAGGCTTATTTCTATACTTATGAATTCGGCTTCTTGCCCGTTATCATCAAAATTTATCTTTGATCAATGCTTCTTAGTTCCATAGTCCATTTTAAAAGCTGCCTTGACGGAATATTGTCCAACTGAGAATGTACCTTTACTGCAGTATTCAAGAAATGTCAGCCAGACGCGCTGGGTTATCGATGATGAAAGAATGGGAGAAGCATCTGTTGAGGTATATCACCCTATTTCATAGTTGTAATTTCTATTGTTTGAAGTTACTGTGATTCTGTGAATAAATGGTTATGTATGTTAACCCTTCTTTGAATGTTCTCTTAGGAAATAGTAGGCGGGGCCATCCTTCCTATCTTCCAGGGCGACAATTATAAGTTTCATGCTGCCGGTAGGGAGGACATTGATGTAAGAAAGATCTGATTTCTGACAGACCCATAAATATTGGATGATTGTTGATCCTCTAGTCTCAACACTACCTTTCTCAGGTCCGGATGCTGGGTACAGGCCGTCCTTTTCTGGTGGAGATACAAAATGCACGCCAAGTCCCTTCTGAAGTGCTCATAAAAGAGATAGAGAGGAAAATTAATAGTGTAGAAAGTCGATTGGTGAGTTAGTTAATACTTCTAAGCCGTCTTTGATAACTTAAATGGGTGTGGAGCACATAGCACTTCGTCATTTGCCAATACATATATAAGACAGTCTTTACATATGTTGCACGTAGGTCAGAGTTAAAAATCTTAGAGCTGTAGGTAGTCAAGGGTGGGACCTCATGCGTGAAGGAGAGGCGGAAAAGCAGGTAAGTTTCTGATTATTTAAGCTAGTACTAGTTGTATTTACCAGCAGCTCTCTGCTGAATAACTTATTTATCTCCCATCCCATTTTTTCCTAAGGTCTTTTTTTCCATCCAATACAGAAGCAGTACACTGCATTGGTTTGGATTTCTCGTCCTGTCAGCGACGAAGATTTGCAAACAATATCATCACTAAAGGAGTTGGTGAGTGGTTCTCTATTTGCATTAATGGAAAGAAGAAAAAATCCTAATTGTTTGTGAAATTTAAGATAAACGTTTCAGCAATATGTTGTCTTCTAAAAAAGGAGTTATCAGGAATATATTGAAATAAACAACTAAGACCAAGATTACCTTTGGCGTATGATATTGGAAACAAAGTGTGCATTCGTTTTGCTTATTGGGAAAACACATTTTATATTCTCATAGAGCACTAGCTTTTATTAACTGTTGGAGCACCCGGCATGATTGTTCATGTATCATACATTCATACCCTCTCCTTTTCAAAACTTGGGTAGCATCAAATTTGATTTGAGTGTAATTTGTTAAGGGCTGATCATCCACCTTCTTATCTGATTATTTGTTTCATTCTCTCTCCTTTTTTTCTCGGGGCTTCAGAAAGTCGCTCAAAGAACACCTATAAGGGTTCTCCATCGCCGAAGTCCATTGGAGAGGGAGAAAATTATACATTGGTATGAACGATTTCTAGCAACCGACTTTACAGCTATAGGCTTTACTTGTATATCAATCCCTGACTAGTGTTGTTTCTTGTGTCAGGATGAAAGTGGAGAGGATCTCTGGAAGCTCACAATATCTTCTACTGCATCTGTGTACTCAGGTAAGCTAATCACTACCTATCTCAAATTTCTTTAGTTGTCAAATTGTTTTTCTTTTTTTATTGGAAAGAAAATGCATAATAGTATGTCAAGTTATGAAAGAAAGATGTCACACAAAGAGAAGGAAATTGTCACGGCCCCCATTTCAAATTGTAACTATTATTTCACTTTGTAAAATAGTCTAGACCATTTAAGATAATGTAAATTGGTCCCCTATTGTTGGCCTTAAATTTTAAGTTGTATAAATTTGGAGTCAGGTATAAAAGTGGCCTTAGTGTTTTTTGTTTTTGAAAAGTTTAGGAGTATTGAAATTATTTGATCTCCGAGAAGAGTAAGCATGATGTTCAATCTGAAATAGAAGTGAATGTTAGTATTTTCCAAAATAAGGCATATATGCAAATACTTCTGTCTTTACAATTGACAAGGCTCTCTCTCTCTCTCTGTACATATATGTGTGTGTATGTATATACTTGTTTATGTCTCCTTTGACCTTCAAACTTGGATTGTTCCAAGGCTTGAGGTTCCTTAACCTCTTGTGACTCTTTTTACGGTGTCATTTCTGTAATGAATGATGTGCCTAAGGGCTAAAGAGTTCTTTCAAAATTGTTGTATAAAAGCATAATGCAGTGGTAGCTGTCTTTTACAGGCTGGGACATATATCAAGGAATTTGTTCATGGGGATTTTGGTCGCACCCAGCCCAGGTATAAAGTGGTTATTCATGTCTTATCCATTTAGTTTAATGTTGTGCTTTTCCCTTTACCATTATATGGTTGCTATTAGCCGTCTTGCTTTATTCTCATCGTTAAATGCTTCCCCAGAAATAATGTACTGTGAGGGCCGACAGTGTGACCATAGAGAGGATTATGATCTGCTGAAATTATAATGAGGAAATTATCAGGGATACCAAATGTGCAGACTCATTTAGCAAGTATTAGGCACTCTTTCTGCATTGGTAGTACGATCAAACTCAATATTTTTTTTAATAGGTTCAAACTCAATAATATTTTTACTACACACACTTAATAAAAAAAAGGGTTAGGTTACTACATATAAAACCGAAACTCACTCTCCTTCGATGGAGGATGAGTTCCTGGAAAATTGAGCCAAACCATTGGGCAAATATATCCTTCCACTACCCGATAATGAGTTAACCATGTCTGTTTGATAGGGGTTGCATAAATGGACCGTGGCAGCTCAGTAGAAGCTGGAATAGTTCACCATTTAGCTATAATCTTCTACTTTATGGGCAACATTTATAGTTAGTTACAAAGTTGTGGATAAATCACTGCAAGGCCAACTCCAGAAACTTTTAAATTCATGGTCTATAGCTGATATTTGAATTGTTATACGGATTTGGATGAGGAGCCTGGTGCTGTTTGTGTCAACAATAAGAGATTTAATTCAGCCCGACATATTGTATTGTGCTCTGTTGATCTAATTATCAGCTCTTCAACCATAAATTTACAAATCTTTTTGTGTGCTGCAGTGTTGGTTCAATTCTTGGTTGCAGAACAGAGATATTGCAACTCGATGTTACAGACGTGAAAATGGACTGCTTTCAGGCAGAATGAGAGGACTATAATTCTAGTGGATCCAGGGACTTTCATTTGAACATGATTTTACAACCTCCTTTGGTGCAACCTGTTGTATGCGTCATAGGATGAAATTTTGGGACTGAGACCTTGCTGTGATTGTTTATTGAAACTTTTATTTATTTCCGAGAACTCTGTTTTTGTGAGCAGATTCTTTTATTTGGAAATGAAGTACCAACTGTGAGGACCGCAAAACGCGACTAGCTCGTTCTTCCACCATTTTCCTTATGATGGCTTACACCAAGATCATCTACTCAAACCAAGAAGCACCTAACTCCTTAGCCATGAATGCATACCTGTCTGCAGCTTCATCAATCTGCATTGCAGGTACTGGAGTTTAATCGTCTGAACCAAATGCAAAAGAAACGATTACTGGTCAGAAGCTTACAAGTTTTTGTGTTGGACGTCCACATCCATGACCAGCCTTGCGTTCGATTCTACCGATGATGGGGTTGGTCTGTGGACTTTTTGCCACGCTAGTGCACAGGACATATTGCATAGTCTGAAGAACATATCATAATAAATTTAAGTTAGATACACTGACAGTGTAAGATATTTGATATGATCGGTGTAATTTAGTTTGTCATAACATGTCACTAACCATTCAATTTAGACTATCAATCTATGCTTATTAAATAGAGTTATCTAAAGTTGCCTCTTAAATGACCTGACAGCATAATACTTTTTACAAAATCATGCTTAAAACTTAAACTCCATTGGAATTGGCAGAAGGCTTCAACTACAATAACAACAAACCCAGTGAAATTCACAAGTGGGGTCCGGGGAGGGTAGTGCATACGCAGACCTTACCCCTATCTTATGGAGGTAGAGAGGCTGTTTCTGAAAGACCGTCAATTCAAGAACAGGTAATAAGACAATGGAAGCAAATGAAAAAAACGAGTAATAACAAAGATCTAGAGATACGTTCATTTAAAGAAAATGATTTGGGTAACTAGTAACTTACAGCCAACAGTTTCAACGAGTGCAATGGAACCACTCGATCATCATGATCTGCTGTCAATAACATGATTGAAGGATACTGATATGCTTTAATAGCAAATTGTTCCCATGGCCTCCTCACATTATGCAGTGGTGAATACCTAAAGATAAAATTTGTATATAATATCATCAGTAATTCAATGTCCCAAGTTACATTAAAATGCATAAATAAACAGAGCAATTAGTTGTGGTTATCATTTAAGTGATGATAGTGTAAAAGAATGGAAGTTAAACTCTTTTTAATAAGAGTTCAAGAACTCACTTGATTAGCCATTGAAACTCTTCCTCCTTATCTGAACAGCCAAAATCAGAAGTCCATGCATGGCCTAATGAGAAATAGAAAATAAATCGTAAAACACAGAATTAAACAACAACTAAAATAACAAAATAACTGTATAAAAAAATACTCACCTATAGTGAACTTGTGAAATCTAAGCATATCCATAACACCAACATGAGCAAGAGCACATCCAAATAGATCAGGTCTCTGCATTTATGAAGCTCCCACGGTTAACACTAAAGGGCGGCCGGTGCACTAAGCTCCCGCTATGCGCGGGGTCCAGGGAAGGGCCGGACCACAAGGGTCTATTGTAAGCAGCCTTACCCTGCATTTCTGCAAGAGACTGTTTCCACGGCTCGAACCCGTGACCTCCTGGTCACATGGCAACAGCTTTACCAGTTACGCCAAGACTCCCCTTCTCCCACGGTTAACACTACTAGAGTAAAAGTTTTTTATGCTACCAGGTCATTTAAAAGGTAATTACAGATAACACGAGCAATAATGCAAATAAACTTCTGTAATTGGTAGAGGTTGAATTTGCGCTGATAGTGTAAAAATTTCATTATACTGCTAGTATATATAAGTTAAGTACCTGATTGACGCAGGCTCCAACAAGAAGGCCACCATTACTTCCACCTTCAATACATAATTTATGGGGTTGTGTATAACCAGAAGTTACAAGATATTCAGCAGCAGAAATAAAATCATCAAAGCAATTTTGCTTTCTGGAAAGAGCACCAGCTTTATACCATTCTTCTCCATATTCTCCACCACCACGAATATTTGCTATGCAAAAAACTACACCTAAATGCTTTGCGAGCACAACTCGAGCAGCAGAAAAAGATGGTGTAAGACTAACATTGAATCCTCCATATCCGAATAATAAACAAGGGTTGGATCCATCCAAAGAAATGTTCTTTCTAGAAACTATGAACATAGGTATCTTGACACCATCTTTACTAGGCACAAATACCTGCAAATAGTCACAAGAATAGTTGGTCAATAGAAGTATAGATGATCCATACTAATCAAAATCATGACGGAAAATACAAGTTTCAGGGTGTCTTTCGGGTAAAAAAGGTCATCCCGGTGCACAAAGCATCCCGCATTCACGCAAGGTCCGGGAAAGGGCTGCATGGCCACGCCCCAAGGGGTGTGATGTAGACAACCTACCCTGTTGAAAGCTAGATCCACATGAGGTGTGTAATGCATAGCTAAAAAAACGCCAGTCACTATCTGAATGACTAAACAAATACTAGCTAACGAACCGAACCCCCACCAATAACTAAGATTGCTCGGGGTTGGATAATCTATCAAATGCTGATTAAGTGTGGAGGATATAGGTTGTTTAACAAGCATTAGTGTCTACTTCAGGGTGTCTTTGGTATGACGGAAAATAAATAAGTCCTTTTTGTTGAAGTTTGGCAAAATGCCAAAGTCCCACATTGGTTGGGAGTTAAGTTTGGGGGGATTTTTCCCCTATAAAAGAAGGCCTAATGTTTAGGATTGAAACACACCTCTCATTTGCCTTCTCATCTGTTTAAGGCATTTGTATCTTCTCTCTTTAGTATTATTTCACTTGTATTTTGGAGTGAAATAAAATATTGGTTGTGTCCGAGGAGTAGGCAAAATTAGCCGAACCTCGTAAATTCTGGTGTTCCCTTTATTGTTGCTTTATTGTCTTATTTATTATTTGGTGGCTGTCATAATTTTGGTATAGTAGTTGTGACTTATTCACACTATATACATTTGGCTTCCGCAACAATTGGTATCAGAGCCAAGGTACTGTCTAAGTATGCTCTGTGGTTGCAGCATAGTCTGATCTTCCACATCAGAAAAGATTTATCTTGGTAACTGAGTCAAGGTTCTGTCTGAGTATGCTCTGTGGTTGCAGCTTAGTCTGATCTTCCACACCAGAAAGGAAATAATCTTGATTTGTGTCGTCAGCTATTAAATAATATTTGTGTCAAAGATGGGAGACAATAAACAAGAAGAATCTACATCAAGTGTCAACAATACGTCATCATTGGCATCTTCGCTTATGACAAGAATTGTGTCAAATGCGAAATTTGCGGTCGAAATATTTGACGGGTCCGGACATTTTGGGATGTGGCAAGGCGAGGTTCTAGATGTCCTTTTTCAACAAGGGCTAGATCTGGCCATTGAAGAAAAGAAACCAGATGTTATTGGAGAAGAAGATTGGAGAATTATCAACCGTGTTGCTTGCGGTACCATTCGATCCTACCTTGCTAGAGAGCAGAAATATCCATACACAAAGGAAACTTCTGCAAGTAAATTATGGAAAGCACTGGAGGATAAATTTTTGAAGAAAAACAGTCAAAATAAATTGTACATGAAGAAGAGACTGTTTCACTTCACCTATGTTCCTGGTACCACGATGAATGAACATATCACCAGTTTCAATAAGTTGGTCACAGATTTGCAAAATATGGATACAACTTATGATGATGGTGACTTGGCCTTAATGTTGTTGGCGTCACTTCCTGATGAGTACGAGCACCTTGAAACTACTCTACTCCATGGAAATGACGAAATTTCTCTCAGAGAAGTTTGTTCAGCTTTGTACAGCTATGAACAAAGAAAGCGAGAAAAACAGAAGGGCGGAGAAGGAGAAGCACTGTTTGTGAGGGGTCGTCCTCAAAATCAAACGAGGACAAAGAAGGGAAGATCCAAGTCAAGATCCAGACCCAGCAAAGATGAATGTGCCTTTTGTCGAGAAAAAGGGCACTGGAAGAAAGACTGTCCGAAGTTGAAGAATAAGGCCAAACATAACAATGGAAAGGCTATTATGGATTCAAATGTAGCTGATTGTGATGATTCAGACTTCTCATTAGTTACAACAGAGTCATCAACATCATCAGACATATGGTTGATGGACTCGGCTTGTAGCTATCATATGTGTCCCAACAGGGACTGGTTCGTGGAATTTCAAGAAGGAGAATATGGAGTCATCCACACAGCGGATAACAGCCCTCTTACCTCATATGGCATTGGTTCAATACGATTAAGGAACCATGATGGAATGATCAGAACATTGATAGATGTTCGATATGTACCGGATTTGAAGAAGAATCTCATCTCTGTGGGAGCCCTAGAATCAAAAGGGTTCAAAATCATTGCAGAAAATGGAGTGATGAGAGTATGCTCCGGTGCACTAGTGGTAATGAAGGCTAATCGGAAGAATAATAATATGTACCGCTATCGTGGCAGTACAATTATTGGGACAGCGACAGTAACATCCAGTGACGACAAAGAGGCAGAAGCAACCAAGCTATGGCACATGCGCTTGGGACATGCTGGAGGAAAATCCTTGAAAACTCTATCAGATCAAGGATTGTTAAAAGGAGTAAAGGCTTGCAACTTGGAGTTTTGTGAGCATTGTGTTAAAGGGAAACAGACAAGGGTTAAATTTGGTACAGCGATCCATAATACTAAAGGCATTTTGGATTATGTACACTCTGATGTTTGGGGTCCTTCCAAAACACCTTCATTGGGTGGGAAACACTATTTTGTAACCTTTGTTGATGATTTTTCCCGAAGAGTATGGGTGTATACAATGAAGAGCAAAGATGAAGTGTTGGGAATTTTTCTCAAATGGAAGACGATGGTGGAGAATCAGACAGGCAGGAGAATCAAGTGTATTCGCACAGACAATGGAGGTGAATACAAAAATGATCATTTCAATAAGGTCTGTGAAAATGATGGCATCGTCCGACACTTCACTGTTAGACATACACCACAACAGAATGGAGTGGCAGAACGTATGAACCGGACCTTGCTGGAGAAGGTACGGTGTATGTTGTCCAATGCTGGCTTGGGCAAAGAATTTTGGGCTGAGGCAATTACATATGCATGCCACCTCATTAATCGTCTACCATCTGCTGCTATTGATGGCAAAACACCATTTGAAAAATGGTACGGAAAACCTGCTGTAGATTATAACTCTTTGCACGTGTTTGGCTCAACTGCATATTATCATGTGACAGAGTCAAAATTGGATCCAAGGGCAAAGAAGGCTATTTTTATGGGAATTACTTCTGGAGTCAAAGGATATCGCTTATGGTGTCCTATGACAAAGAAAGTAATATTCAGCAGAGATGTTACCTTTGATGAATTTGCTATGGTAAATAAGGTAACAGAAGATACCAAACAAAATGAAGGTGCTTCTAAGCAGGTGGAGTTTGAGGGAAAATTTATTTTTCCTACACAAGAAGCAGAGGAGGAAACAAATGAAGATTACCCTCTGGAAGGAGAGCCAGTAGAGGAGATTCCAACTCAGGAATCTCAACAACAACTTGAATCAATAGCAACCAGCAGGCCAAAAAGAACAATAACGAAACCTGTTCGTCTCATAGAGACGGTTGCTTGTGCAACCTCAATTGTAGCTGATGATGTTCCTACTACTTATAAAGACGCTGTTCAAAGTTCAGAAGAAGATAAGTGGAGGATTGCCATGAATGATGAGATACAGTCCCTTCATCAGAATCATACATGGAGATTGGCCAATCTCCCGAAGGGAAAGAAAGCAATTGGGTGCAAATGGGTATTTGCAAAGAAGGAAGGATTTCCTAACCAAGTAGATGTTCGCTACAAAGCAAGATTGGTGGCCAAAGGATATGCTCAAAAGGAGGGAATTGATTACAATGAAGTGTTTTCTCCAGTTGTAAAACATTCCTCCATTAGAATTATGTTGGCTTTGGTAGCACAATTGGATTTGGAACTAGTTCAGATGGATGTAAAAACTGCGTTTTTACATGGAAACTTGGAGGAGGAAATCTACATGACTCAGCCAGAAGGATTCAAAGTTGCTGGAAAAGAAAATATGGTGTGCAAACTTGAAAAATCGTTGTACGGATTGAAACAATCTTCTAGACAATGGTACAAGCGATTTGACGAGTTTATGTTGCGGCAAGGGTACAAGAGAAGCAAATACGATCATTGTGTGTATTTGCACAAGCTTAAAGATGGTTCCTTTGTATATCTTCTCCTATATGTTGATGATATGTTGATAGCTTCCAAGAATTCGGAAGAAATTGATAAGTTGAAGATTCAACTGAAGAAGGAGTTCGAGATGAAGGATTTGGGTGAGGCAAAGAAAATTCTTGGCATGGAGATAATTAGAGATAGACGTTCAAAGAAACTCTGTTTATCTCAAAAGGAATATTTGAAGAGAGTACTTCAACGTTTTGGCATAGATGACAAGACTAAGCCAGTTAGTACTCCACTTGCTTCCCATTTTAAGCTAAGTACTACTATGTCGCCAATGGATGAAGCTGAACGAGAGTATATGTCAAAGGTACCATACGCAAATGCTGTTGGTAGCTTGATGTATGCAATGGTTTGCACAAGGCCTGACATTTCACAAGCTGTTGGAGTTATTAGCAGATATATGCACAATCCAGGGAAGGAGCATTGGCAAGCTGTGAAGTGGATTCTACGGTATATTCATAATACTGTAGATGTCGGGTTAGTTTTTGAGCAGGAAGACAATCAGTTTGTAGTTGGATATTGTGACTCAGATTTTGCGGGTGATATGGACAAACGAAGATCAACTACTGGTTATGTGTTTACTTTTGCAAAGGCACCAGTTAGTTGGAAGTCTACTTTGCAGTCAACAGTTGCTTTGTCTACAACAGAGGCAGAGTACATGGCTATTACAGATGCTGTGAAAGAGGCAATTTGGCTTCAAGGATTGCTAAAGGAGCTTGGTGTTGAACAAAAAGGTATCACAATTTTTTGTGATAGTCAAAGTGCTATTCAATTAGCGAAGAACCAAGTTTATCATGCAAGGACGAAGCACATTGATGTTCGGTATCATTTCGTACGAGAAATCATAGAAGAAGGTGGAGTCACGGTGAAGAAAATTCATACTACAGAGAATCCTGCTGATATGCTGACAAAGGTGGTGACTGCGGTCAAGTTTCAACATTGTTTGGATTTGATCAACATTGTTGAACACTGAAGATTGAAGATGAAGACACAACCAAAATTTGTTATTGAGAGAGAATTGAAAATGTGGAATTTTGCCAAGGTGGAGATTTGTTGAAGTTTGGCAAAATGCCAAAGTCCCACATTGGTTGGGAGTTAAGTTTGGGGGGATTTTTCCCCTATAAAAGAAGGCCTAATGTTTAGGATTGAAACACACCTCTCATTTGCCTTCTCATCTGTTTAAGGCATTTGTATCTTCTCTCTTTAGTATTATTTCACTTGTATTTTGGAGTGAAATAAAATATTGGTTGTGTCCGAGGAGTAGGCAAAATTAGCCGAACCTCGTAAATTCTGGTGTTCCCTTTATTGTTGCTTTATTGTCTTATTTATTATTTGGTGGCTGTCATAATTTTGGTATAGTAGTTGTGACTTATTCACACTATATACATTTGGCTTCCGCAACACTTTTATGGTGCTTGGTCGTTAAAAAATATTTTCCAGAGAAAACATTTTCCATCAAAAGGAGGAAAATGACTTCCGTCATACCCTAAAATAATGCACAAGCAAATGCAACATATTTAAGTATAGATTTCAATACTCCAACATGGTTTTAAATTTGTTTATAAAATGTTGGGTGATTTATGTTAAAAAGAAGTTTTGGACATGATGAGAGATTAATAGGGAAAAATGCCTAATGTGCATCAAGTTCAAGCATAGTGAAAAAAAACTTCATTTACCTGATTAACTTGGAACTCTGTCCGATCAAAGCCAGGGACAACGATTTCTCGAAATACTTTAAGATCAGGAACTTCACCCTTGAGGTTACACTCATATATTAATCCAGGGATCAAGAAGTTCATAAATCCAATAAAAACAGAATTATCTTTGCGACGAGCTGAAACTCCTGATACTCTGCCAATATCAATAGGTAAATGATGAAGCAAGACTCCTGTTTCTAAATCTCTTAACTGCAACACATTTTTCACATCTCGCAAATAACTCACAATAAGTTGATTTCCATTAACAGCAACAGCTGATTGAAGCACATCCTTTTCATCCTCGTCGATAATATCAAACCAAAAATCAGGCTTTTGTACATCCACTCTGACTAATTTGTACTTGGGAGCATTTTTATTAGTTAGAAAAGTGAAAATGGAGTTGTTATGTGCAACATAATCGTAAGATGCATCAAAATGGTCGACAAGCTTGTTAAAAGGAAGCACGTCGCTTCTTCCTTTATAACCTTCAATTCCATTAGGCAGTGTAGATAAGTCACAGTAATGTAATTTGTTGACAGTATCACAGTTCCGAAAAGTATATAGGAGAACATACTGCAAAAGAAAACAGAAAATCTAATTTAAGCAAAAAGGAATATTAATCAAATCATAATCTAAGTTCTTCTTATTGTTATTGTTTTGACCCTTTTTTCAGTGTTCAGGTTCCTTTATTGTAGGGTTGCTCCTAACTTTAGGGTTAGTTTTAGATTTGAATAAATTCTCCTTAATCAAAGGAGTAGTCTCGGAAAGTTTGTTTCACTTGACTTGTATTTAAATGATGCTTCTGATTCAATGAAAATTATCTGATTCAATGAAAATTATCTGATTCATTCACCATATATATATATATTTTCGACTCTTTTTATGGCAGCAAAGAACCTATTTCAAGTCCCGGAACAACAATTCGAACCCGATATCATCAAAGTCAACCCTCGGTAAAACTTCACAACTTCCGATTAAACTCAATGAAAGTCACAACTTCCATAGGAAAAACACAATTGTCCATGCTCATGCGTGGCAACGACTTCTAAGGTCATCTAAATGGATCTATTCTGCTCCTTCTCGCACCTATATCCAGAAATAACTCCGCAGTCAATTCTAATTGACTGCGGAGTTATTGCCGAACGGAGTGTTGCGAGCAGGAGTATACATGTCCATTCAGATGACCATAGAGATCGTGGCTATGCATGAGCATGGAGAATTGTGCCTTTCCAGGTGGTGAAGATGTGACTTCTATGTGTTTAATTGGAAGTTGTGACACTGGTTAAACTAGACTAATGCTATTTTGCTGGTCACACGCCATACAATCAGAGGCGGATCCGCGATTTAAACTATATTTGTTCAACATGTGAGATTTTTAGTATTGAACCCATTATAGCTTAAAAGTTATGGGTTTATATCTACTGTTTATTACAATTTTAGTAATTTTTTATACATAAATTCATAATCCGCGTCGAAAGTACTGGACTCAGATGAAGCTACATTTGCCCCAGCACACAATCATGCAACAATTAGGTTTAGGGTAAATCTAGAATTAGCAAGTAATTACCTTTCCATCTTCAGTAACTGAAGCCATATGTCTATGCTTTGGATTTTCTGTATCTTTCCAACACAAAATATCATTAGATTGATCAGTGCCCAAGAAATGATAATACACTTGGTGGTGCAAATTTACATTTGTCTCTCTCCCTGCGTCCAAATTTTCTCCGTTCCTAATAAGAAAGAATCTTCAGACTTTAGAATTAATCTCATAAAATAGTGGAAACCTCTATTTTGATCATTTCCTAACGTACATAATTTACAATTTTTGATTAAACATGTTATTTTTTTTTACACTATCAGGTCATTTAAAAAGTAGAAAATCGACGGTAACTAACCGTAACAACAACAACAAACCTAGTGTAATCCTACATAATGGGTCTGGGGTATCCAGACTAGGGAGGGTAGTGTGTACTCAAACCTTACCCCCATCTCTTGGAGATAGAGAAGCTGTTTCCAATCCCTATCTCGTGGAGATAGAGAAGCTGTTTCCAATCCCTATCTCGTGGAGATAGAGAAGCTGTTTCCAATAGGCCATCGGCTCAGTGAAGCATAAGAACAACAGTAATAAAAAGAAGACAGCCAGACACAACAATGAGGAGCCATAGAAAAGAAGCATTGAAAACAACAACACAGTAAGATGACCAAAATGAAAGCAACAACATGCAATAATAGAAATCTAAAACTAAAAACAATACAAGAGTACGTACTAATGCTACTAGCTAGTAAGTAGAATAATTACAAATTTAAATCAAATGCAATTGACTAATTTCTATAGTAGATTAAATTATATAAATAATGTAAAATTTTTATTATACTGATACAAGTTAAATCCTTAAAAAAAATACAACTTTTATTTAAATACTCACTTGGGAGCTGGATAACGGCTGTAGAAAAATCCTTTACTATCTCGAGTCCAGCTGACTTTTGAGAACTTAACCTGTGAGGAAGCAAATACATGATACAAAATGACTAAATATATACATTTGTAAGCATATATAATAAAATAATATTTCAACATATATATTGAAATAATTAATTTATTTTTTCATGAACTTACCCAAGAAATTGTATCAGGCTCGTCACACTTATCCTGCACCCTCATAACTTTAATTGTCACCCAATCACTACCACTTGAACTGATACCATATGCCAAATACTTAGCATCCTCACTAATTGCACATATACTTAATGCAATTGTGCCATCCTCACTAAATGTGTTTGGATCAAGCAATACCTCTGGTTTTCCATCCAAATTATCCTAAAATCACCAATAATATGCGCGATAATATTAGAGGCAGAGCCATAATCTCAAGATGATAAATTTAATTTATAGGTTCTGGATTTTAGAACGATGACTTCGAGTGCTTATAACTGGATTTTAAGTTTAATATTTGTATATATATAAGTCAAACCTAACAGCCTCGTTTGTTTCGAAATTTTTTGGCTGCTATAGAAAAATGCTGTTATATAGGAGATATATTTATAACATACTGTAATATTCGGTTCCGAAAAAACTCGGCTTTGAATGACTATTATATAGGTATGTTGTTACAGAGAGGTCTGACTGTGTTTGTGAGTGTGTATATATATTAATGAATTTCTTACCATAAATATACTGTTTGAGCAAATGTTACTGAATTCAGCTGAACCCGTAGTTGGGCCTCTAGCTCCGTCCCTGGCTAACAATATTGTAAAATAATTTTACATTAACATATTTTAATATGTTTTATTTGGGTAACCTACTTTATTTTTCAGGTTATGAAAATTATACTTGAGCTATTTTTTAGGTGATCCAATAATGTAAGTATTTTTTTTCATTGTCAATATGTAAAAGTTAATTTCATAGTAAAACTTAATCCATACTAATAAGATTAGTGAAAATAACGAAAAAGGACTTGCATAAGACAAAAAATAAAAATCATGTCCAACCTGAACGTAAAGGACTTTTTGAGGTTGAAGGCCAGAATTGTGAAAGTAGAAATACTTATCACCTGCCCTAAAAGGAATTTCATACTTAGGAAAATCGAACAATTTCGTGAGTTTTTTCCTTAGCTTTTCTCTTGTCTCGCACATTTTGATCACTGAGTCAGTCAAAGTCACCTGCTTTTCAACGAAATCTTTTGTCTCCTCTGAGTCTGGATCCTCCAGCCTAAGACAACGTTCAAAACACAAAACATATTAAGAGCCTGTTTGGCTTAGCTGACGTAGAGTAGCTGATAAGTATTATGTGCTGAAAAACACTTTTAAGTGCTGAAACTAATTTAAAAAATAAACAGTTACGTGTTTGGATAAAAGTGCTGAAATTAATAATATGCAACTGAAGAACTGAGTATATGAAGAGTTTTGTTTTAAAAAGAAGTATTCAGGCATAGAATAGTAAATATTTTGGTCAAACTTAAAGTGCTTATAAGCTAAAATTTGATAAGCTGGAGGAGACCAACTTATGGCTTTTGGCTTATTTTTGGCTTATAAGCACTAAACTTGCTAGCATTTTTAATTTACCAAACGCGTAGATATGCCAAAAAGTGCTTATAAGCCAATTTGACTAGCTTATAAGCTTAGCCAAACACCCTCTAAATCAAAATGCAACCAAAAATGAACCCATAATTCCTTCAGTTAACGTTCTATAATATTGCTATGAAACCCGTCACTACATTAAATATTTTGATAAGCATTAATTAATTGATAATCCAGTAATAAAGATATAACCTGCTATCACAAGTTAAAATTTACTGATACTATAAAAAAAATGGTCTATTCATAATCTATATACTATCGGTGTATATAACTTAAATCCATATGAGAATTAAATAGAATGCCCAAGAGCAAGGTGAGAAGTTGTTGGAGGGAAGGATGTCGGGGGTCTATTTGGAAACAGACTCTCTACCCTAGGGTAGGGGTAAGGTCTGCGTACACACTACCCTCCCAGACCCCATTAAGTGGGATTATACTGGGTTATTGTTGTTGTTGCCATTTAGAGCATGGACATATTGAGATAACTTAAGCTCTTTTCTCCAAAGTTATACTCCTATATTTGTCTGGACACGAAATTTAAGAACATACCCTTAGAACTAGTAACCGAAAGAGCACAGTTATCATTTCTCGTAAAACAGACTAAAAATAAAAGAGTATCACACAAAATGGACGTACCATCTGTAAGGATCGGGAATGTTGACACCATGATAATTATCAAAGACAGATTCATCTCGGCGAGCTAAAGGGTATGTCCAGCTTGGCTCGTCGAGGGCCGGAAGCGAACCCATTCTTGACAGAAGAAGAAGAAGAAGGACAACAACAACAACAACAACACTAACCAAAAATCTGTTGCTTAACGTGAATCAAAAGGCTGTTGTTTTGGAGTGTTTGACGTAGAAACAAGGTTGCTTATTTGACCAGTAAATATAAGATAGAATAAAAGACAAGCGTCACGTATTAATGGGAACCAGAGATGCATATTTTTGGAGTAGAGAGGAGAAAAAGGAAATGGCGTGAGTTGATGAACAAAATGAGAACACCATGGGGAAGATTTCGTAGTTTGAATGGTTTGTTTTGAGGCTTATAGCCGGTCTGGTGAAGCTGCAAAAATCAGCTTATTTTGAGAAGTGGTTTTTTTTAAAAGTGCTTTTTTCAGAAGTACGTTTGGTGAGAAGTAGTTTGTGTTTGGCTATTTAATTTGAAAAGCACTTCTGAGCAGCAATTAGTGTTTGGCCAAGCTTTAAAAAACTGATTCTAAGTGTATTTTTTTTCAAATCGTGCTTCTCAAAAAAGTGCTTTTGGAGAGAAGCTACTTTTTTCTGCTTCTCCAAAACTGTTTCCGCTTATATTCAAAAGCACTTTTTTTTCCTTCCAAAAGTTTGGCCAAACACCTCAAATTTTAATCAAAAGTGCTTTTGACAAAAAAAGTACTTTCGGCCAAAAAAAACTTGGCCAAACAGGCTATTAAATATGTAAAATACGCGGCGAAAGTAATAAAGAAGTGTCGAAAAGTGTTGTCATTTTGTAAATTATGTCGCCATATATTTTGGGACACTCATGTTCACCAGAATCTTTCAATATCGTACGGAATTTTATATATCATGGAAAAAAACAAATGTCGGTTGAATTCTTTGAATGGTACTACTATATTTGTCTTAGCCAATTCTAATGAACGGTACATATAAGATTGTGATGAATGACAAACAATGACGAAGTCAGGAATTTACTTAAGGGTGTTTAAATTTGAAAGAAGTGAAAAATATTCTCCGAGAAAGAGTGTTCAATATATGTAATACCTCTAAAATCTAATATTTTACCTATATATACAGTGTAATTTTTCGACGAAGGGTGATCAGTTGACCACCCTTTATAACATGTAGCTTCGCCCATGATGGCAAGTAATCTTGACGAGAGTCTCGAAGTTGAATATCGAGTATGAGTCACATTTGTTAGGAAGTCATATACCTCTAATATGAGATTTTCCAATGCAAATTTAAATTTAATCGGACCCTGATACCGTTATACGAATACCAAACACCGCGCTGGGAATCATAAAACGAAAAAAAGAGAATCTGCGGATAAATTATTAAAATATAGAAAAGAATGTTTAGAATTATGTAGAAGTATTTTTGTAATTTTCTAACCAAATGTTTGGAGACGTGAGTCGATTTTTTCTTTTTTCTTTTAGAAGAATTAAGGAGACAATTGGAGAAGGGAGTCTTGTAGTGGATTCGAACATTTAAAAAAGATGGAATAGATCTCACAGATGAAATTTCTAACTCGGACGACTTAGACAACTTCATCCCACTAACAACAAATGACAAATCTCGTCTATACTCTCCCTAGAACAACTCTGTCATAGTCAAGGTTTTTGGTAAGACAGTGAGTCATCAATTATTAAAAACCAAACTTACTAACCTTTGGAAACCCACTGAGGATCTTCCCCTCATAGACCTGGGGTCAAATTTTTTCCTAATTAAATTTCAGAGGAAAATATGTTCAAAGCTTTGCACAAAGGACCTTGGTTCATTTTAAATCATTTTCTTTCTATCTGTTGTTGGGAGTCTAAATTCATTGCTTCAAGCGCACAACTAACTTATACTGTCCTATGGGTACGTCTTCGAGAACTTCCAACTGAATTTTATGACCTTGAAATACTGCAAAGGGTGGGAAACAAATTAGGGCAACTCTTAAAAGTCGATAATTGTATGTCTACAACTACAAGAGGCAGGTATGCCCGTATTTGTATCGAGGTACCTCTTGAGAAGCCTCTCAAAACACATGTTCATATAGGAACCCACAAACAAGTTCTACTCTATGAAAGTCTAAACCTACTATGTACCAAATGTGGCAGATTTAGCCACGCAAGCTGGAACTGCCAATTTACCCTAACTCCACCACTAAACTCCATTCTCACCTCATCCATGAACCCACCAACCTCACCCTCTCTAGTCATCAATCCAGAGTCGGAATAGAAAACAATTACATTTACAAAAAAATCAAACACTAAACACATGGGGAACATTAATGGATGATCATCATCAGAAGTTCCATGACTTCCTCTCCCAAGCATAGACACCCCCCATTTACTTCTACTACAGCCCATGCACAGATGGACACTTCTCCTCCATCGCCACATCATTCCATAGCCCACACAGCTAGCCTAAATAGAAAATTAACCTGCTTTTTAAACGATAACTCAGTAATCAACTCTGACTCCATCTCCACACAATCAATCTCTTTTGTTTTCTCCGTCGTCTCTTTGCATGCCACTTGATGATAGGCTATAATTACGTGTTTTAGTTGATTATTACACTCTAATTTACTGCACTTTAGTTGAGTTTGCGCTTTAATCGCTAGTGTTTTGCACTAATTATGTGTTTTATGCCTTGTAGGTGTGATTCCGAGCTATATAGATGTTATGCAATGAATTTAAGTGATTATAAGCTTTGAAGTCTGAGTAAAAGCTCAAGGAATTAATCCAGGATCGTGTTTGGATGTCAAATTTGATAGTTGAGAACAAATGAGGACTCGATGAGGCATATTGCACACTGTCTAGTAAAATGCACATAACGTTTTACGCAGAACTCCATTTTGGCTCCATAATATATTGTTGGAAAGATAACTCAAAGGGCTACAACTTTCATGTGTGCATATTTCCAAATTCTAAACGGAACAGTATGAAAAACTGCAGTTTCACCGCAACCGCGGTAGAACCGCGGCAGGAGGCGGAAATTTCAGGGACTAAAGTGCAAAATACGGGACTTTTAGCCCAAAACCCTATTTTAAACACTAGACTCCGCCCAAGAGAGGATGTATTGATTTTTAGAGTTTCTTAGGAAGAAAAAACCATTGTGAGAGATCACCCAAAACATCTTTCTTCTTTTCTTTGATTTTTATTGCTAGTTTATGATGAATCTTATCTTAGTTTGTTTACCCATAGTTATGAGTCGCTAAATCCTTTGTCTAAGATTTTGATGGAACCTATTGGGGGATGAACTTCTTGCTTATGTGAATACAAATTGCTAGTTTCAATCTTTATTTGTTCAACTATGTTTTTGTTGTAGTTAATTGATAGGATCCTCAATTAGCTGTGCCTATTTAGTGTGCATAACTCAGGAGAGAGTGCATATTTAGGTTATTGTTGAACAACACTACTCCCAAAGTATAAGAGGGATCTATAACTGCGGGTTTAAAGGTGGGATTAGGGATAACGAAGCCTTGAGTGCAATCTGAAGTGAATTGTGTTAATTAAAGCTAGCTAGTGTATCTCAGGAGAGTGCATTGAGTATATTACTGTGATTACTCGGGAGAGATTTGCGGTAAGATGAGTGTTCATGATTGATAGAGGTGTGTTGGTAAATTTGTATGAAGCATAAACAGAAGGGATTCCATCATTAGGGGAAGTCATTACCTTAGCATTTTCTCATTATTGTTTACAACCTTAGCATTGTAGTTTGCAGCTTGTTATTTACTTGCAATCTTAGTTAGTAAAGAAACCATCAACGGTGATTCAAATGTCTGGGGAAGTTGGTTCTCAAGAGTTTAGTAGTTCTAAAGATTGTGATTGATAGGTTAATTCTCTATGGATTCGACCCTGGGCAGAATACTCAGGTTATATTTGCAACGTCCGCATTGTCCTTTTTATAAGGCATAGTTGGACGTGATCAAATTTTGGCGTCATTGCCGGGGAGTTAACGGAATTATCAATTACCATTGATAGAAATACAAAAATTCTTAGTATGGTCAGTTATCTCTATACCCAACTTGTGAATATTTGTGTAATTAATTTTTCTTACCTTAGTCTATTTTTATTGTTTGGGTCTTGTTTATTTTCTTAGTTTTGAAAAATGGCATCATATAATAAAAATTGGTGGGATGGTAGTTGTTCATACTGTGATGACCCTTGTCTTTTTTGTGGAGGACCACACTCGTGGCAAAATTGTTTAAATTTTCCCGGGGGTGGATCGTGCGCACAATCTCAAACCCATGAGTGGAGTATTCGTGATAAGTGTGGTTTTCAAAATGGTCATTGGGATGATTGTGTTGATTGGTCCTTCCCTTCCCCAAGCCCCCGCTATGATGATTCTATTGTTTTTGATGAAAATGATAGGGCTAACGAATTGGAAGAAGTTGAGCATGGCCGAAAGGGAGAGTTCAAGCTCATGTTGGAGTGCTTACTTGAAGGAGGACACAAAGAACAAAGTGCCTTGGAGGAGCTTTTGGAAAATAGTCTCCAAAATTCCTTGGCACTTAATCAAAACCAAGAACTCTCAAATGCCCAAAATGAGAAAATAATGCTCATGTTGGAGACCATTCTTGAAAATGAGGAAGAATGTGAGCTAAAATTTGAAGAGTCAAGAATTGAACCTCCGCCAACCGACCCCATGAGTACCAATGATGCCGAGAAAAATATGGACTTAGAATCAACCGGTGTAAATAAAAATCTGGTTGAGAATGACTCTAGTCTGGGGGAAGAAGAGGATGTAAGAATAGACAAATTGCAAAATGAAAGTTTGAAGTCACATTCCAAGCATTTTTCAACATTAGAATTGTGTAGTGATATAAAAATTGAACTACATGAGTCCGTGGGGGACTGCGAGGAGGAAAGGCAACAACCATACTTTTTACAATTTGAGGAAATAAAAAACCAAAATGACATTCCTCACATGAGAGCCAAGAAGTGCAAAATGAAGAATTTAAGGCTCGGCTCGATAATCAACTTACCACCCCTATCGCTCGTGGTCACAAGCTTGATTCCAAGCTAGGTGCACAGTTCATATCGTCCAAGTGGCGAGAAAAGTGGTAAAATTGTTTGCGTCGTGCCGTGACTTTAAATCAAGCGCTTGTTGGGAGGCAACCCTATTTTATTTTATTTTATTTTTATTTATTATTGTATTATTCTTGTAGTGTAGATTTTTTATTTTTAGGAACATGGAACACAAAGCCATTGGAAGGATGTAACAACAAACCATTGGTTGGAACTAAGTGTGAGGTACCCCACGAAGGACCAAGATTGGAAGAACTCTGAGTACCCCATGAGCTGCTAGTGCTTCGGCCTTTGGCCTACCAGGGAGTTTCTTTTACCCTCTTATTAGTATGGTGTGCATTGGGGACAATGCACAATTTTAAGTGTGGGGTGGGAGACTTGCCTTGATACTGTATTGTAGTGTACATAGACATGGAAAATGTTGTAACATTGTATATGTGTTGTTGCGTATAGTTGACTGTACTCACATTAGGAGTAACTGACTTGGCCCAACGACGGACGCTTGTCAACGGGTCTTTGAGGGTCAAAGTCGGATCTAAAAAAAAAAAACAAAGGTACAGGACTCTTCTTGAGGATGGACCACTTGGACAGTACTCTTGAGGGAAGTAGTCCATGTAGCTTCTTTTTATTTTATTATTTTTTTCTAGGTAGTGTAGTAATTCCCCCTTGGTTTTTCTTTAAACCACGGTTCTTCTTCAAAGGTTTTATTTGAACCGGGTGTAGTTATTTTTTTTTTGGGAGTAGGAGCCATTGTGTTGTGTTTTGAAGTGAAGCAATATCTCTTGACTTTGTTATGCCTTGAGAATAGTGAATACTTTGGTTGTGATGCTTAGGCTCAGTTTTTGACTCTTGTAGAAGTACCTTAAATTGTATTATCTTAACTTTGCTCAACTGCTTTGACTAGAGTGTCTTGATGAATCCAATCCTGAGTGAGTTATGTGTCATGCGTGTGTGAGGTTTGTTGTATTCTATGCATTGCATTTGATGTCTAGAACTTGCCATGTGTGTTTGCAAAGCGAAATAGTAGTTTTGTTCAGTCTTGGAAGTGATATAGGCGTTTATTTGTTGAGCTAGATATGTATATTTTACCCGTCTAATTGTTATGTATCGTAGTTAACCCCTTTGAGCCTGTAATCTAGTTTCTTTGGCAACCACATTACAAGCCTTACCCATTTGTTTGAATTAACCATCTATTTGAACCATTGTAACCTCTCATGAGCACTTGAATTGTTATGAACTTTCTAAAAGTTAAAGTGTGGGGTGGTTGGTTTGGCTTTTGAGTGGAACCAATGAAATAAGGAGAAAGGTGCACTGATTTGAAAAAGCAAGAGCCACTTGAATTGAAAAAAAAAAGGAAAAGAAAAAAAATATTCTTTGATAGTGGTGACTCTTGATATAATTGTGCTTAAATAATGTGAGAGTTGATGTATATTGATGTGAAGGTGGAGTTTGGTTTGACATACGTATGGGGTTTGAATGTTAAATTATATGTATTAAAGTGTTTAGAGAGGTGTAGTCACTCGTATATCTAAATGTATCCTACCCGTCCCGTAGCCTACATTACAACCAAATAAAGTTCTAATTGATCCTAGATTGAATGAGCTCGATTAGTGGAGTAGTACACTACGGGCAAGCTTATGGTGCATCTTTTGTGGCATATGAATATTATTTCTGAGAGTGAGTGAATTCTTTCTATCTTGAGTTCCTAAGTGTTCTTAAATTTTATTGTGTGGAACCACTTTTTTTTTGTTGTGTAAGGGCACTTGATTTATGAAGGAAAGGTAATGTCAGTGACCTCTATATTAGAGTAAGTGGGTGAGTTGTGAATAATGCGTGGTACTTGTGAGTCAAATCTTGAGGTGAAGATGTTACGCTTTTGTGCTTAGTCTATTTTGAATATTCTTGGTGTGATGAGTTAGGAAAATTGATTTAAAAAGGTCGTGTCTATATAAAGTGTAGTTTGATTACTCAAGGACGAGCAATGATTTAAGTATGGGGTATTGATGATAGGCTATAATTACGTGTTTTAGTTGATTATTACACTCTAATTTACTGCACTTTAGTTGAGTTTGCGCTTTAATCGCTAGTGTTTTGCACTAATTATGTGTTTTATGCCTTGTAGGTGTGATTCCGAGCTATATAGATGTTATGTAATGAATTTAAGTGATTTTAAGCTTTGAAGTCTGAATAAAAGCTCAAGGAATTAAGTCGGGATCGTGTTTGGAGGTCAAATTTGATAGTTGAGAACAAATGAGGACTCGATGAGGCATATTGCACACTGTCTAGTAAAATGCACATAACATTTTACGCAGAACTCCATTTTGGCTCCATAATATATTGTTGGAACGACAACTCAAAGGACTACAACTTTCATGTTTTGAATTTTTCCAAATTCCAAACTGAACATGATAAAAAACCGCGGTTTCACCGCGACCGCGGCAGAACCGCGGCAGAGTGCAGACGCAGACAATTGAAGAATCAGAGGCTATGTTTGGCCGCGGTTTGACCGTGACCATGGTAGAACCGCGGCAGGAGGCAGAAATTTCAGGGACTAAAGTGCAAAATACGGGACTTTTAGCCCAAAACCCTATTTTAAACACTAAACTCCACCCAAGAGAGGATGTATTGATTTTTAGAGTTTCTTAGGAAGAAAAAACCATTGTGAGAGATCACTTAAAACATCTTTCTTCTTTTCTTTGATTTTTATTGCTAGTTTATGATGAATCTTATCTTAGTTTGTTTACCCATAGTTATGAGTAGCTAAATCCTTTGTCTAAGGTTTTGATGGAACCTATTGGGGGATGAACTTCTTGTTTATGTGAATACAAATTGCTAGTTTCAATCTTTATTTGTTCAACTATGTTCTTGTTGTAGTTAATTGATAGGATCCTCAATTAGTTGTGCCTATTTAGTGTGCATAACTCGGGAAAGAGTGCATTTAGGTTATTGTTGAACAACACTACTCCCAAAGTATAAGAGGGATCTATAACTGCGGGTTTAAAGGCGGGATTAGGGATAACGAAGCCTTGAGTGCAATCTGAAGTGAACTGTGTTAACTAAAGCTAGCTAGTGTATCTCGGGAGAGTGCATTGAGTATTGTAAGCACGTGATTTTTGACCCTCCCCGGGAATTTTTACGTTCTTAGCTTAAAATATTTAATTTAGGACTAATATAGCTATTTTAACTATTTTTACTTTATTTCGTTGCAAAAAGAAAAATTTCAAAAAAATATATATATAAATTTTAGTTTATGTATCTCTCATAAACTTGAAAAATACAAAAATTGCACTTTATTTTTGTACTTTATATAATTTCGAAAATTACAAAAAATATAGTTCTATTAAGGTTTTATAGTCATTTTTAACTTTGAAAAATACAAAAATGTTACCTCATATTTTATCTTAATATTTAAAAACGAAAATTACAAAAAAAATATTTTTATTAATATTTTGTAGCTATTTTAAATCTTGAAAAAATATTAAGAAAATAATAATATAGTTTTGTTTTAAATTAGTCTTATTTTGATAATTATTTTGCTTACATAGGACTAGTTAAGCAACGTTTTCCTATTTCTCGGGTCCGGGCAAAAGAATAATATTCGGGTTCAAACTACCCGATTTTAGGCCTAATTTCGGACCTAACCCATAATAAACCGTGTCCAGGACACATGGGGAACCCCACCACGCGTGGGGGACATATGCCTTGAACCCCACCACGCGTGGGGCTCATTTTTCTTGACAAACCCATGCTAAATACACGGACAAAAACAAAAAAAGCAGGACTTGGGGGTTTTTGGGTGCAGACTACTGTTCACGCTTCTTCTTCAAGAAGAAGAAGAAGCAAAAAACCCTAAAAAGGAAAAAAAAACCACGAGGACCCTCCTCCTCGCAGCGTCCAAACCAAAAGACCTCCTCGTCACCTTCCCCATCGCCTACAACCACCGGCAGTCCCCGTCGCTGCTTCACTCGTCGTCCTCCTCGCACCACCATCTCGTCCGAACACCCACTTCCTCTCCGTCACAACACAACCAGCCAAAGCTTCCCTATCACCCACTGTCGTAACCAAACAAGTCAGTCCCACCCCCCGTCGCAGCCCCAGTCTCGTCGACCACCTGCCCCGACGCCATAACCACCATCAACGACCACGACCCCTCCTCCTCCTAAGCTTCCCACCGGAAAAACCAGACCTGTCGAACCCTCTTGTAACTGACCCTCCAGTCGTGACACTCCCCTCACGTCCAAAAACCAGCTCAACACCACCACCAAACGTCACTGCCCAAACAGCCCATCGCACTCCCCTCGTCGACCACCGTCTGAACCAAACAACCCCACTCACCCAACGCCGGAACCACCATCGAACAACCCTTCCATCAGCTCGTTCGCTAGTCCGGCAGCTTGCTCGACGCAGCTGCTTCCGCCTCCTGCTTGCCCCCTTCCAGCCTCATCGACCACTACCCGAACGACCTTCCATAGCTCCTCCTTCTTCGCATCCAAACGACCCCTTTCTGTTGCATTTCTCGAGCCAACCTGCTGCGTCGAAAAAAATCCAGCAGCAGCTAACCTCTCGAAAAATCCAGCATCAGCAACAGTTTTTGGCCAAGCTTTCTATTTCATCGAGGTCGTCTTTGGTTCGTCGAGGTCCGGTACGTCGAGGTTGTTGTCCGAGGTTGGTTGTTGAGTTTGCTGCAGAGTTTTGGTCCATGGCTCTATGCGTTTCTGTTTATTCAGGTTAGTAAGCCTCGATGTATTGGGTAAAGAAATTTTACGTTCAATGTTCAAAGTTGCAATATATCGATTGATATGATAATTTTCTGCTTATGTTTCACCGTATGCATTTTAGTTCATTTTTGTGTTATGTTATTATTGTTTACTTGATGTCGTTTGATTTAGTTGTATTAGTAGTCCTAAGACACAGTTTGACGTTGATTCGCTCGTCCCTTCATTGTCTTAGTTTATTTGGACAAAATTAATATTAGTTCTTGTTGTTACTACGCCCGAAACACTCATTCGCCTAACTTCTTTTATTAAATCTTGACAAGTTATGAGATTTTAGTTGTACAGAGTTCGTAAGTTTTAGTATTGTTAAAGACGTAAAAATGGCATCCTTTTAAAAATATAAAAAAAATAATAATAAAGAATAAAATGAGACGAGCCTCGCCGAATAAAAGGGACAAATTGCGGGGCCCTCAATAATTAGTCATAATAAATACTTAGAATTTGGGATGGGCCGTTTAGTGAAGTTCACTGCCTTCCCTAAAGATAATAACGCGTTAGCCTCTTTAGACGCGATTTAATTAAATTACTTTCTTAAACTCGGGTGCGCATTTCATGCGACCCAAATCCAAATCCTAAAACATCAAATAAAATATGTTTCGGATTGTGGGTGCATTTCATGTGACACAGTCCAAAGATATGTTTTAAGCGATGTTCACATTTCTTAATAATAATAATTAATAAAGCGGTTAAAAGATAAAATTTGCACATGGTTCATAATTGTATTAAAAATCAGATAAATAAGCCGAATATAACAGTTGAGCGACCGTGCTAGAACCACGGAACTCGGGAATGCCTAACACCTTCTCCCGGGTTAACAGAATTCCTTATCCGGATTTCTGGTACGCAGACTGTAATATAGAGTCATTCTTTTCCTCGATTCGGGATTAAAATTGGTGACTTGGGACACCCTAAATCTCCCAAGTGGCGACTCTGAAATAATTAAACCAATCCCGTTTCGATTGTCCTTTAATTGGAAAAAACTCCCCCTGCGCCCCCGCGGGCGCGGAAAAAGGAGGTGTGACAGCTCTGGCGACTCTGCTGGGGATTAGAAACCTAGAACCACTGGTTCAGGGTTAAGAATTCGAGCTTAGATAAATTGTTATATTTGGCTTTATCTGATTTTTACATGTTTTGAGCCTAATGTGCTAAATGCTGCTTTTACCGCTTTGATATTATCTGAACTGTATATAAATTGTGCCGAAACCTTTCTCTTCTTACCTCCGGGGATGTGCTTACTGGTTGAGACTCCCTATTCTGTTAGTGTCATACCCTAAATAAAAGAGGCTCGGAAAGTTTCTAAGCCGGCTGGCCTTTTGGTTCCCGGAAAGGAGCTCCTTCCTCAGCTCGAGTTGTCCGCTCGGGTACACTGTCTAGAACACCGACCCAGGTTTTTGAACCTAGTATAACAAAGCCACATGTCGGATCCCTAGTAGGAACGTTTATTTGCATCATGTGCATTTGACTTAGGGGACTCAACATAGGGGTTGGGTCCGTCTAGGACAAGCAACCTGAAAATAATAGACAATCTTTTGGCATCCTATGTGCTACATGTTGTATTTAGTCAAGGGCGTATTGATCATTTGGTCATTTTCAGCATGATGTTATTTTAATCAAAGCATGGGGAACATTTGTGGAATCCAAGAAGCCTTGGAATTCCCTATGTCCCCCACGCTTGCTTTTGGGAAAGCACATGGGGAACATTTGTGGAATCCAAGAAGTCTTGGAATTCCCATATGTCCCCCACGCTTCATATGTTGGGAAAAGCGCATGGGGAGCATTTGCGGAATCCAAGAAGTCTTGGAAATCATTATGTCTCACATGCCACATTTTTGAAAGAAATAATAAATAAAAATAAAAAATACAAATAAAAACAAAGCATGAAAATTCAAAAGATTTTGTATGTTGTCATCATTTTCCACATATAAGAAAATCGTGAAAAAGGAGAAAATAACAGCATAGAAGTCCGAGTAGAGTCGAAACTCTGCCGAAATTTTGAAAATGAAAAAATGTCTTGTTAGTTTGTTATATTAAAAGCAAAGGAAAAATAAAAAAAAATCATCATTGTTCTGTCTGTTTTTTTTAAAAATATATTAAAGAAAATAGTTTGTTTTGCCATTAAATGAAAATGAAAAAGAGTTTGTTTTTTTTTAAATGTTTTATTTTATTTTATTTTGTTTGTCTATGAAAAAGCCAGAAATAAAAATAAAAAGAGTCCGGCGTTGAATGTGATTTTATTATTTGTTCCAAAAATAAGTATATATATAATCCAAAAAAAAATTCAAAAGAAAGTTCAAAATTCAAAAAGATAAAATAGATAAATAAAAATCCGAAAGTATTTTGATTCTTCTTTAGGAAATTCAGGAAAAAAAAAACATTTTAGAAGCATTTCTTTTATTAAAGGTAATATTCCAAAAAATATTTTCTTCTTCTTCTTTAAAATAAAAAAAAAGCAAATGAAATTCAAAAATATATCTTAGAAGTGTTTCTTTTAAGAAGAAAATCAATCAAAAATCAAAAAATATACTTCCTTTCTTCTTTTAAAGTAGTTCTTTCAAATTCAAAAAAAAAGTTAGTTCATCTACTTATCCTTGATTGCCCGAACTACGCGGGTTTGATTCTCACCGGATGTGAGATACGTAGGCAACCCTCATCGGGTCCAACCCCCTTTTTTGCTAAAAAGCCAAAAACAAATAATAATAATAATAAAAAAAAAAACATGTCAAGTTTTTATTCATAAATAAGTCGGGTGATGTCCAACTTTCCCTTTTACAAAAAATAATAGCAAAAATATATATGTCAAATTTCATAAAGAAGTCGGGTGACGCTGTTTTATCAAGACATAGCCGAATGTTCCCGAAAGGGACGCCGGAAGGCTGACTTTGCATAAACAGCCACTTTTGGGTCATTTTTAAGACTTGGTCCAGTTGACCCCCACAGCCTTAAAAATCTTCGTCCCCGAGACGTTGAAAGGCCGTGTTTGCAATATTGACTTTTCTAATTTGAAAAACGATGAAAAAAAGTTATAAATAAGTCAGGTGATGCTGTTTTGTCATAAATAGCCGAATGTTCCCGAAAGGGACGCCAGAAGGCTGACTTGGCATAAACAGCCACCTTTGGGTCATTTTGAGATATGGACCCACACAGCCTTAAAAAGCTTCGTCCCCGAGACGCTGAAGGGCCGTGTTTTGCAACACCAAGTTTTTATTATAATTTGAAAAAAAGAGTCAACGGTCAGGTGAATACCGTCTTTTGTCATAATAAGCCGAGTCAGCTTCGGCCGCGTCTTAAACTGTTCTTGCCGAAATAGCCTTAGAATAATCTTTCAGTTGTCGAAGGGTTATTTTCGTAAAAGAATGGACAAGTTTGTAAAGTGTCGAAATAATCCTCCTCGGCCTCAAAATTCATGTGAGAGTTGGAAAGGGCCACGTTTGCAAAAAACAACCATTTGGTTAAAATTAGCAAATGGAAGAAGGAAGTTGGCCATTTGTTTTGAAGTTTGTAAACCTTTTGATTAAAATAGGTGGGTTGTTTGATTTTCAAGTTTGTAGGTCATCTTTAAACCTTTGAAACCCAGTTTGTTTTAATATGAAAGTGAAAAGAAAAAATGTTCATTATTGTTTATTTTTATTGGTCCGAACTACGCAAGGTCTGATTCATGCGGGGTCATGATACGTAGGCAATCTCCATAAGATTCGACCACAACAAAAAAAAAGAAAAATGAAAAAAAGACAGAAAAATGAAAAAAGAGATAAGAAAAAATCGGAAAAAAGAAAGAAAAAAAAAAGAAAATCGAAAAAAAGATGTTGTTAATAATGAGGACCGACTGAGTCTATTCTAACCTGTTTGTTTCGCAAAGAATGTTAAGGTGGTTGGTTTGTGGTAAGCCGGATAATGACACCCAGAACATCGCGCAGAATCCTATTGGGAACTTGTTGACGGAGGTTGATGATATTGAAGTTGGTAATGGTCTTGGCAGTATTGATGCAAAGCTCAGTGGCTAAGATGCCAGTTTTTGATGAAATGGGAGGCCGCTCCGTTCCTTGGTTAGCAAGAGAGAAGCTGTTGGTGGCTTATTTTGTTGTCATTTCTGTTGTCCGGATTATTCTTAGGGTTGTAATCCGAATATTGTCTTGTGTCAAATGCAAAATCCGGTCCCTTTTATTTCCAGTTTTCTTTTGTTTAGTCCTTTTATCATTTTATTCAATGCTGATTCTAGTGACATGACATGCGCACACAGTTTGGGCCTAATCTTAAAAGTTAATCATAAAACCCTGGAAAGGCGATCAGACCATTTAAAGGAAATAAGGACGGTTGAGATTATTCAGAGCTCGAGTCATATGGAACTGGGGCAAGTAAAACACAAAGAAAACCGTTAAAAGCAAGATTCGCCAAATTGGCATGAGGGTCGGTCATGATAATGAGAGTGTCGCCCAACGGTGCTTTAGAAATGACAAAGGAAAAATAAAACGTTTAACATAATTGTCAAGTCCAGCACCATCAGAAGAGACTACAAGTTTAAATTGTGTTGTTTGCACTTGGCATGTTTTGAAGACTGGAATGACGAAGGCATTTTGTTCTGCTACCCAAACACTTTATCCTTCGTTACCCCTTTTGAGCCTTATTTATTTTCTTTCATACCCCTCGTTCGGAATTAGTAGCAACGAATAGAATACGCAAGCATGGCAGGTAAGAGAAAAGAAAGAAAAGAAAACAACAAAACGGAAAAAGAAGAATAAAAGAAAAAAAGAGAGAAAGAAAAAAAAACGACAAAAAGAAAGGAGAAATGAGAAAAGAAAAAGAGAAAAGAAAACCGATAACAAAGAAAAAAAAAGAAAGTCAAATGAAACAGAGGAATTGGGAACTACGTTTAACCTGATTCCTCAAAGAGGATACGTAGACGCTTCACGGCTCGGTCATAGTTTTGAAAAAATGAAAAAAAAATCAATTAAGATATCCCCAAGCAAGAAACTGGGGCAAGGGTTGTGTTTGTTGTAAATAAATCTAATTCTGAAGGTTGTAACTAATAACCCAAAATTAATGCATTTTTGAGCCTTTTATACCTTTTCTTTCTAGCTTATCCAAAACCCACATTACGGTCCAAAGAAAGACCTTCTGATCAGTCTCCAAAAGATGCCAAGTCAGACAAATGAAGAGTCTTACCGGCGAACATAACATTCTGTTCCACAACAGAAAGGACTCTAATCTCCAGCAGAAAGAGTCATACCGGCGACACTCCAAATCCCCAGCTGGAAAGTGATACAAATGAGAGAGTCTTGTCGGTGAAAACCTTCACAGGCACCATAAGGCGATGAAAGCTGAGAGAAAAGCCAAAAATGAGAGAGACTTGATAGTGAAAACCCTTCGGGCACTACAAGTCGAATAAGATTAAGAATCAGATGGGGAATCACCAATTGAGGATCTTGAAAGATGATTGACGGTAAAGGATAGGCCCCATATGCATGTCATGGCCATTAGAGTCGGTATCTGCGTTTGATAGGTTTTTATTTTTAGTTTCTTTTGTAAAAGAGTCATCGTTTCCTTTGTCTTTTATTTTGTTTCCGTTATCTTTCTCCTTTCATAAAAAATTTGCCCCAATAGAGTCTGTCCGGTCAGAACAAGTATGAAATGACTTCAAAATATGCCATCAGCTTTCCAAGATGAGATCTGACTAGTATATCCAAATGGTATAGTCAGCGAGGAACAAGCGCGAGGCCAGTGTCAAAAAAGATATCCCCAGCAAAGGGAATTGACAAAAGGATTGAAGGGCGTCAAGAGAGATATACTTGTCAAACCCAAGGCCCATGAACAAAGCGAGGAAAGCAGTGAGCATGATTTGGCAAAATCCATACTAGACTAAAAGGTCGGGGAAATGCCAGTTTCCAAGCTATGCCACAAAAGAAGAGGGATATCCCCCAGCAGGAAGGGATTATCCCCAGCACATAAGATCATCCCCAACAAGTTGTTGAACGCAGAGCAAGGAAGGAGAAAGGGAAAGCCATCCCAGCAGGAGTATCACAACCAACCACCGCGTTTTAAACTAACAATTTTGTTTGATTTGAAACAGGTAAAGGAAATGGCATTGATGCCAGAACTGCATGCCACAAGGGATGTTATCAAACTGGGGCAGAAAATTTTCCTTCCATTTAGAAAATTTTCTGGAAGTCAGGTACCCCCAGCTGATAACATTTTACCACCCAACAGGTAAGTAAATAATTCCCCAACAGTGTTATCCCTAGCGGCTGCGAGTAGTCCAACACAAGGTTGGAAAGTCGGTATCCTCAGCGGTTAGACTTCGAAGGAAGAAGCTATGCAAAAACAAAACAAAAAAGAAAAAAAAGAATAAAAAAAAATAAAAAATAAAAAGATAATAATGAAAAAAAGAGGGAAAATTCATCACAATCCCCAGCAAGTATTCGAGGTAAGACATTTTCAAGTCTTAAGGATATTTTGGGTCCATCCGCCCTCGAATAGGATATGTCGGGTTCATCCGCCCTCAAATAGGATATGTCGGGTTCCTCCGCCCTCAAATAGGATATGTCGGGTTCATCCGCCCTCAAATAGGATCTGTTGGGTTCATCCGCCCTCAAATAGGATATGTTGGGTTAATCCGCCCTCAAATAGGATATGTCAGGTTCATCCGCCCTCAAATAGGATCTGTCGGGTTCATCCGCCCTCAAATAGGATATGTTGGGTTCATCCGCCCTCAAATAGGATCTGTCGGGTTCATCCGCCCTCAAATAGGATCTGTCGGGTTCATCCGCCCTCAAATAGGATATGTTTGGGTTCATCCGCCCTCAAATAGGATATGTCGGGTTCATCCGCCCTCAAATAGGATATGTCGGGTTCATCCGCCCTCAAATAGGATATGTTGGGTTCATCCGCCCTCAAATAGGATCTGTCGGGTTCATCCGCCCTCAAATAGGATCTGTCGGGTTCATCCGCCCTCAAATAGGATATGTTTGGGTTCATCCGCCCTCAAATAGGATCTGTTGGGTTCATCCGCCCTCAAATAGGATCTGTTGGGTTCATCCGCCCTCAAATAGGATATGTTGGGTTCATCCGCCCTCAAATAGGATCTGTCGGGTTCATCCGCCCTCAAATAGGATATGTCGGGTTCATCCGCCCTCAAATAGGATCTGTTGGGTTCATCCGCCCTCAAATAGGATCTGTTGGGTTCATCCGCCCTCAAATAGGATATGTTGGGTTCATCCGCCCTCAAATAGGATATGTCGGGTTCATCCGCCCTCAAATAGGATATGTCGGGTTCATCCGCCCTCAAATAGGATCTGTTGGGTTCATCCGCCCTCAAATAGGATCTGTTGGGTTCATCCGCCCTCAAATAGGATATGTTGGGTTCATCCGCCCTCAAATAGGATATGTCGGGTTCATCCGCCCTCAAATAGGATATGTCGGGTTCATCCGCCCTCAAATAGGATATGTCGGGTTCATCCGCCCTCAAATAGGATATGTCGGGTTCATCCGCCCTCAAATAGGATCTGTCGGGTTCATCCGCCCTCAAATAGGATCTGTCGGGTTCATCCGCCCTCAAATAGGATATGTTTGGGTTCATCCGCCCTCAAATAGGATATGTCGGGTTCATCCGCCCTCAAATAGGATATGTCGGGTTCATCCGCCCTCAAATAGGATATGTCGGGTTCATCCGCCCTCAAATAGGATCTGTCGGGTTCATCCGCCCTCAAATAGGATCTGTCGGGTTCATCCGCCCTCAAATAGGATATGTTTGGGTTCATCCGCCCTCAAATAGGATATGTTGGGTTCATCCGCCCTCAAATAGGATCTGTCGGGTTCATCCGCCCTCAAATAGGATATGTCGGGTTCATCCGCCCTCAAATAGGATCTGTCGGGTTCATCCGCCCTCAAATAGGATATGTTGGGTTCATCCGCCCTCAAATAGGATCTGTCGGGTTCATCCGCCCTCAAATAGGATATGTCGGGTTCATCCGCCCTCAAATAGGATCTGTTGGGTTCATCCGCCCTCAAATAGGATCTGTCGGGTTCATCCGCCCTCAAATAGGATCTGTCGGGTTCATCCGCCCTCAAATAGGATATGTCGGGTTCATCCGCCCTCAAATAGGATATGTTGGGTTCATCCGCCCTCAAATAGGATATGCCGGGTTCATCCGCCCTCAAATAGGATATGTTGGGTTCATCCGCCCTCAAATAGGATATGTCGGGTTCATCCGCCCTCAAATAGGATATGTTGGGTTCATCCGCCCTCAAATAGGATATGTTGGGTTCATCCGCCCTCAAATAGGATATGTTGGGTTCATCCGCCCTCAAATAGGATCTGTCGGGTTCATCCGCCCTCAAATAGGATCTGTCGGGTTCATCCGCCCTCAAATAGGATCTGTCGGGTTCATCCGCCCTCAAATAGGATATGTCGGGTTCATCCGCCCTCAAATAGGATATGTTGGGTTCATCCGCCCTCAAATAGGATATGTTGGTTTCAGTCTCTTTATTTTCAAGTGTTGAAGTTGGGAGCCCGCCCAGATAACAGAGGCATAAATTCAGTCTTTACTTTTCAAGTGTTGAAATTGGGAGCCCGCCCAGATAATAGAGGCATACATTCAGTCTTTACTTTTAAGTGTTGAAGTTGGGAGCCCGCCCAGATAACAGAGGCATACATTCAGTCTTTACGTTTCAAGTATTGAAGTTGGGAGCCCGCCCAGATAACAGAGGCATACATTCCACGTCTTTACCCATAGGAGATGCATTTCCTCCTAATTTTGTTTTAGTTTTACCCATAGGAGATGCATTTCCTCCTAAGTTTGTTTTAGTTTTACCCATAGGAGATGCATTTCCTCCTAAGTTTGTTTTAGTTTTACCAGTAGGAGACGCACTTCCTAAGATAAGTTTTACCAGTAGGAGACGCACTTCCTAAGACAAGTTTCACCAGTAGGAGACGCACTTCCTAAGTTCAGTTTCACCAATAGGAGACGCACTTCCTAAGAATAGTTTCACCCAGTAGGAGACGCACTTCCTAAATCCATTGTACCAGTAGGAGACGCACTTCCTAAGACAAGTTTTACCAGTAGGAGACGCACTTCCTAAGTTGATTTCACCAATAGGAGACGCACTTCCTAAGTTAAGTTCACCAATAGGAGACGCACTTCCTAAAAAGTTTCACCAATAGGAGACGCACTTCCTAAGTTAAGTTTTACCAATAGGAGACGCACTTCCTAGATCCATTGTACCAATAGGAGACACACTTCCTAAGTTTATTGTATCTAATAGGAGATGTATTTCCTCCTAAGTGGTTGTTAAAGATAAAAAAAACAAAAAACAAAAAACAAAAAATGACCTAGTCTGATGAACCTTCTCCTAGGATCAAAATCTTAGTCTGATGAATTTTTCTCCTAAGATAGAGACCTAGTCTGACGAACCTTCTCCTAGGATCAAAATCTTAGTCTGATGAATCTTTCTCCTAAGATACCAAAAACAAACAAGACCTAGTCTGATGAACCTTCTCCTAGGATCAAAATCTTAGTCTGATGAATCTTTCTCCTAAGATACCAAAAAAAATGAGACCTAGTCTGACGAACCTTCTCCTAGGATCAAAATCTTAGTCTGATGAATCTTTCTCCTAAGATACCAAAAACAAACAAGACCTAGTCTGATGAACCTTCTCCTAGGATCAAAATCTTAGTCTGACGAATTTTTCTCCTAAGATAGAGACCTAGTCTGACGAACCTTCTCCTAGGATCCAAATCTTAGTCTGATGAATCTTTCTCCTAAGATAACCAAAAAACAAACAAGACCTAGTCTGATGAACCTTCTCCTAGGATCAAAATCTTAGTCTGACGAATTTTTCTCCTAAGATAGAGACCTAGTCTGACGAACCTTCTCCTAGGATCCAAATCTTAGTCTGATGAATCTTTCTCCTAAGATAACCAAAAAACAAAAAATGACCTAGTCTGATGAACCTTCTCCTAGGATCAAAATCTTAGTCTGATGAATCTTTCTCCTAAGATACCAAAAAGAAAAGACCTAGTCTGATGAACCTTCTCCTAGGATCAAAATCTTAGTCTGACGAATTTTTCTCCTAAGATAGAGACCTAGTCTGACGAACCTTCTCCTAGGATCAAAATCTTAGTCCGATGAATCTTTCTCCTAAGATGCTAAAAAAAAACATTTTGAAAAAAGAGTCATTTTCCTAAATCCAGGCGCCCACCTGTATAACGAGAGGAATACATTCAGTCTTTACTTTTCAGGTGTTGAAATTGGGAGCCCGCCCAAAGAACAGAGGCATACATTCCAGTCTTTAAATTTCTTGCCAGGCACCCACCTGTATAACGAGAGGAATACATTTCAGTCTTTTTCATTACAAGTGTTGAAGTTGGGAGCCCGCCCATAGAACAGAGGAATACATTTCAGTCCTTACATTTCAAGCATTGAAGTTAGGCGCCCACCTGTATAACAAGGGAATACATCCTAATCTAGTGTTTAGTTCACTCTCAGCACTGCATCAGTAGTATCAGTGGGCTACGATTTTGCTAACGACTCACAAACCTTCCCAGTGCAAACTGGGTTAGGAAATTTTGTTTGTTTTGTTTGTTTTGATTGTCAGGGGCCTGCCTGTAGAGCAGAAGATTGTTATATGTCAAAGATTGAAGAAGTTAGGGGTCCGCCTGTAGAACAGCGGGATCGTTCAAAGTCAAGCCGTAACCCATTGGAAGGCAGAAGGCTACAACAAAAATCCCCAGCACTCAATCCAAGATAGAAGCAACAAGAAGCTCGCCCCAAGAATGCGAGTCAACAGTCTGAGAGGGTCAACAAAAGCTAGTCACAAAAACAAAACAAAAAAAGAAAAAAGAAAGAAAAGAACCCAAAATACGGAAGTGGAGAACAAATGTGGTCTGCTCAAGAACTAGCACCTACAACTAGCAAGTATCAAGGTTCAGATCCAAAGTCTGTATGAAGCACCATTCAAGACTCAAGACCAAGTTTCAGAAGACTTAGGAGATAGGAATCCTTGTAACTAGTAGCTGATAGGCTTAGTTAGTCTTTTTCAGTTTTCATTTTTGTTGTAATGACAGGACCGCGGACCGGAACCTCAACGGAACGGCACCTCGATCGGCTCTTCACCTCGGTACACTTCACTATCTCTCTCATCCCGAACTACACGTGGCCTGATTCCTGTATAACCAAGGATATGTAGGCAGCTCAGATACCAGGGCTCGGTCACATTCCCTCCCTTTCCTTAAGTGTAGTCCGTCCAAGTAATGGTCGGGTCAAAAACACGTCTAGTCGTTCTTTGTCGGAAAACTCTTCGTGTTTCCAGTCAAAGAGGGGCAGCTGTAAGCACGTGATTTTTGACCCTCCCCGGGAATTTTTACGTTCTTAAGCTTAAATATCTAATTTAGGACTAGTATAGCTATTTTAACTATTTTTACTTTATTTCGTTGCAAAAAGAAAAATTTCAAAAATATATATATATAAATTTTAGTTTATGTATCTCTCATAAACTTGAAAAATACAAAAATTGCACTTTATTTTTGTACTTTATATAATTTCGAAAATTACAAAAAATATAGTTCTATTAAGGTTTTATAGTCATTTTTAACTTTGAAAAATACAAAAATGTTACCTCATATTTTATCTTAATATTTAAAAACGAAAATTACAAAAAAATATATTTTTATTAATATTTTGTAGCTATTTTAAATCTTGAAAAAATATTTAAAAAAATATATAGTTTTGTTTGAATACTAGTCTTATTTTTGGTAGTTATTTTGCTTACATAGGACTAGTTAAGCAACGTTTTCCTATTTCTCGGGTCCGGGCAAAAGAATAATATTCGGGTTCAAACTACCCGGTTTTAGGCCTAATTTCGGACCTAACCCATAATAAACCGTGTCCAGGACACATGGGGAACCCCACCACGCGTGGGGGACATATGCCTTGAACCCCACCACGCGTGGGGCTCATTTTTCTTGACAAACCCATGCTAAATACACGGACAAAAACAAAAAAAGCAGGACTTGGGGGTTTTTGGGTGCAGACTACTGTTCACGCTTCTTCTTCAAGAAGAAGAAGAAGCAAAAAACCCTAAAAAGGAAAAAAAAAACCCACGAGGACCCTCCTCCTCGCAGCGTCCAAACCAAAAGACCTCCCCGTCACCTTCCCCATCACCTACAACCACCGGCAGTCCCCGTCGCTGCTTCACTCGTCGTCCTCCTCGCACCACCATCTCGTCCGAACACCCACTTCCTCTCCGTCACAACACAACCAGCCAAAGCTTCCCTATCACCCACTGTCGTAACCAAACAAGTCAGTCCCACCCCCCGTCGCAGCCCCAGTCTCGTCGACCACCTGCCCCGACGCCATAACCACCATCAACGACCACGACCCCTCCTCCTCCTAAGCTTCCCACCGGAAAAACCAGACCCGTCGAACCCTCTCGTAATTGACCCTCCAGTCGTGACACTCCCCTCACGTCCAAAAACCAGCTCAACACCACCACCAAACGTCACTGCCCAAACAGCCCATCGCACTCCCCTCGTCGACCACCGTCTGAACCAAACAACCCCACTCACCCAACGCCGGAACCACCATCGAACAACCCTTCCATCAGCTCGTTCGCTAGTCCGGCAGCTTGCTCGACGCAGCTGCTTCCGCCTCCTGCTTGCCCCCTTCCAGCCTCATCGACCACTACCCGAACGACCTTCCATAGCTCCTCCTTCTTCGCATCCAAACGACCCCTTTCTGTTGCATTTCTCGAGCCAACCTGCTGCGTCGAAAAAAATCCAGCAGCAGCTAACCTCTCGAAAAATCCAGCATCAGCAACAGTTTTTGGCCAAGCTTTCTATTTCATCGAGGTCGTCTTTGGTTCGTCGAGGTCCGGTACGTCGAGGTTGTTGTCCGAGGTTGGTTGTTGAGTTTGCTGCAGAGTTTTGGTCCATGGCTCTATGCGTTTCTGTTTATTCAGGTTAGTAAGCCTCGATGTATTGGGTAAAGAAATTTTACGTTCAATGTTCGAAGTTGCAATATATCGATTGATATGATAATTTTCTGCTTATGTTTCACCGTATGCATTTTAGTTCATTTGTGTGTTATGTTATTATTGTTTACTTGATGTCGTTTGATTTAGTTGTATTAGTAGTCCTAAGACACAGTTTGACGTTGATTCGCTCGTCCCTTCATTGTCTTAGTTTATTTGGACAAAATTAATATTAGTTCTTGTTGTTACTACGCCCGAAATACTCATTCGCCTAACTTCTTTTATTAAATCTTGACAAGTTATGAGATTTTAGTTGTACAGAGTCCGTAAGTTTTAGTATTGTTAAAGACGTAAAAATGGCATCCTTTTAAAAATATAAAAAAAATAATAATAATAAAGAATAAAATGAGACGAGCCTCGCCGAATAAAAGGGACAAATTGCGGGGCCCTCAATAATTAGTCATAATAAATACTTAGAATTTGGGATGGGCCGTTTAGTGAAGTTCACTGCCTTCCCTAAAGATAATAACGCGTTAGCCTCTTTAGACGTGATTTAATTAAATTACTTTCTTAAACTCGGGTGCGCATTTCATGCGACCCAAATCCAAATCCTAAAACATCAAATAAAATATGTTTCGGATTGTGGGTGCATTTCATGTGACACAGTCCAAAGATATGTTTTAAGCGATGTTCACATTTCTTAATAATAATAATTAATAAAGCGGTTAAAAGATAAAATTTGCACATGGTTCATAATTGTATTAAAAATCAGATAAATAAGCCAAATATAACAGTTGAGCGACCGTGCTAGAACCACGGAACTCGGGAATGCCTAACACCTTCTCCCGGGTTAACAGAATTCCTTATCCGGATTTCTGGTACGCAGACTGTAATATAGAGTCATTCTTTTCCTCGATTCGGGATTAAAATTGGTGACTTGGGACACCCTAAATCTCCCAAGTGGCGACTCTGAAATAATTAAACCAATCCCGTTTCGATTGTCCTTTAATTGGAAAAAACTCCCCCTGCGCCCCCATCGGGTGCGGAAAAAGGAGGTGTGACAAGTATATTACTGTGATTACTCGGGAGAGATTTGCGGTAAGATGAGCGTTCATGATTGATAGAGGTGTGTTGGTAAATTTGTATGAAGCATAAATAGAAGGGATTTCATCATTAGGGGAAGTCATTACCTTAGCATTTTCTCATTATTGTTTACAACCTTAGCATTGTAGTTTGCAGCTTGTGAAGAAAATTCATACTACAGAGAATCCTGCTGATATGCTGACAAAGGTGGTGACTGCGGTCAAGTTTCAACATTGTTTGGATTTGATCAACATTGTTGAACACTGAAGATTGAAGATGAAGACACAACCAAAATTTGTTATTGAGAGAGAATTGAAAATGTGGAATTTTGCCAAGGTGGAGATTTGTTGAAGTTTGGCAAAATGCCAAAGTCCCACATTGGTTGGGAGTTAAGTTTGGGGGGGATTTTTCCCCTATAAAAGAAGGCCTAATGTTTAGGATTGAAACACACCTCTCATTTGCCTTCTCATCTGTTTAAGGCATTTGTATCTTCTCTCTTTAGTATTATTTCACTTGTATTTTTGGAGTGGAATAAAATATTGGTTGTGTCCGAGGAGTAGGCAAAATTAGCCGAACCTCGTAAATTCTGGTGTTCCCTTTATTGTTGCTTTATTGTCTTATTTATTATTTGGTGGCTGTCATAATTTTTGGTATAGTAGTTGTGACTTATTCACACTATATACATTTGGCTTCCGCAACAATTGGTATCAGAGCCAAGGTACTGTCTAAGTATGCTCTGTGGTTGCAGCATAGTCTGATCTTCCACATCAGAAAAGATTTATCTTGGTAACTGAGTCAAGGTTCTGTCTGAGTATGCTCTGTGGTTGCAGCTTAGTCTGATCTTCTACATCAGAAAGGAAATAATCTTGATTTGTGTCGTCAGCTATTAAATAATATTTGTGTCAAATATGGGAGACAATAAACAAGAAGAATCTACATCAAGTGTCAACAATACGTCATCATTGGCATCTTCGCTTATGACAAGAATTGTGTCAAATGCGAAATTTGCGGTAGAAATTTTTGACGGGTCCGGGCATTTTGGGATGTGGCAAGGCGAGGTTCTAGATGTCCTTTTTCAACAAGGGCTAGATCTTGCCATTGAAGAAAAGAAACCAGATGTTATTGGAGAAGAAGATTGGAAGATTCTCAACCGTGTTGCTTGCGGTACCATCTCAGAGAAGTTTGTTCGGCTTTGTACAGCTATGAACAAAGAAAGCGAGAAAAACAGAAGGGTGGAGAAGGAGAAGCACTATTTGTGAGGGGTCGTCCTCAAAATCAAATGAGGACAAAGAAGGGAAGATCCAAGTCAAGATCCAGACCCAGCAAAGATGAATGTGCCTTTTGTCGAGGAAAAAGGCACTAGAAGAAAGACTGCCCGAAGTTGAAGAATAAGGCCAAACATAACAATGGAAAGGCCATTATGGATTCAAATGTAGCTGATTGTGATGAATCAGACTTCTCATTAGTTACAACAGAGTCATCAACATCATTAGACATATGGTTGATGGACTCGGCTTGTAGCCATCATATGTGTCCCAACAGGGACTGGTTTGTGGAATTTCAAGAAGGAGAATATGGAGTCATCCACACAGCGGATAACAGCCCTCTTACCTCATATGGCATTGGTTCAATACGATTAAGGAACCATGATGGAATGATCAGAACATTAACAGATGTTCGATATGTACCGGATTTGAAGAAGAATCTCATCTCTGTGGGAGCCCTAGAATCAAAAGGGTTCAAAATCATTGCAGAAAATGGAGTGATGAGAGTATGCTCCGGTGCACTAGTGGTAATGAAGGCTAATCGGAAGAATAATAATATGTACCGCTATCGTGGCAGTACAGTTATTGGGACAGCGACAGTGACATCCAGTGACGACAAAGAGGCAGAAGCAACCAAGCTATGGCACATGCGCTTGGGACATGCTGGAGGAAAATCCTTGAAAACTCTATCAGATCAAGGATTGTTAAAAGGAGTAAAGGCTTGCAACTTGGAGTTTTGTGAGCATTGTGTCAAAGGGAAACAGACAAGGGTTAAATTTGGTACAACGATCCATAATACTAAAGGCATTTTGGATTATGTACACTCTGATGTTTGGGGTCCTTCCAAAACACCTTCATTGGGTGGGAAGCACTATTTTGTAACCTTTGTTGATGATTTTTCCCGAAGAGTGTGGGTGTATACAATGAAAAACAAAGATGAAGTGCTGGGAATTTTTCTCAAATGGAAGACGATGGTGGAGAATCAAACAGGCAGGAGGATCAAGTGTATTCGCACAGACAATGGAGGTGAATACAAAAATGATCATTTCAATAAGGTCTGTGAAAATGATGGCATCGTCCGACACTTCACTGTTAGACATACACCACAACAGAATGGAGTGGCAGAACGTATGAACCGGACCTTGCTGGAGAAGGTACGGTGTATGTTGTCCAATGCTGGCTTGGGCAAAGAATTTTGGGCTGAGGCAATTACATATGCATGCCACCTCATTAATCGTCTACCATCTGCTGCTATTGATGGCAAGACACCATTTGAAAAATGGTATGGAAAGCCTGCTGTAGATTATGACTCTTTGCACGTGTTTGGCTCAACTGCATATTATCATGTGACAGAGTCAAAATTGGATCCAAGGGCAAAGAAGGCTATTTTTATGGGAATTACTTCTGGAGTCAAAGGATATCGCTTATGGTGTCCTATGACAAAGAAAGTAATATTCAGCAGGGATGTTACCTTTGATGAATTTGCTATGGTAAATAAGGTAACAGAAGATACCAAACAAAATGAAGGTGCTTCTAAGCAGGTGGAGTTTGAGGGAAAATTTATTTTTCCTACACAAGAAGCAGAGGAGGAAACAAATGAAGATTACCCTCTGGAAGGAGAGCCAGTAGAGGAGATTCCAACTCAGGAACCTCAACAACAACTTGAATCAATAGCAACCAGCAGGCCAAAAAGAACAATAACGAAACATGTTCGTCTCATAGAGATGGTTGCTTGTGCAACCTCAATTGTAGCTGATGATGTTCCTACTACTTATAAAGACGCTGTCCAAAGTTCAGAAGAAGATAAGTGGAGGATTGCCATGAATGATGAAATACAGTCCCTTCATCAGAATCATACATGGAGATTGGCCAATCTCCCGAAGGGAAAGAAAGCAATTGGGTGCAAATGGGTATTTGCAAAGAAAGAAGGATTTCCTAACCAAGTAGATGTTCGCTACAAAGCAAGATTGGTGGCCAAAGGATATGCTCAAAAGGAGGGAATTGATTACAATGAAGTGTTTTCTCCAGTTGTAAAACATTCCTCCATTAGAATTATGTTGGCTTTGGTAGCACAATTGGATTTGGAACTAGTTCAGATGGATGTAAAAACTGCGTTTTTACATGGAAACTTGGAGGAGGAAATCTACATGACTCAGCCAGAAGGATTCAAAGTTGCTGGAAAAGAAAATATGGTGTGCAAACTTGAAAAATCGTTGTACGGATTGAAACAATCTTCTAGACAATGGTACAAGCGATTTGACGAGTTTATGTTGCGGCAAGGGTACAAGAGAAGCAAATACGATCATTGTGTGTATTTGCACAAGCTTAAAGATGGTTCCTTTGTATATCTTCTCCTATATGTTGATGATATGTTGATAGCTTCCAAGAATTCGGAAGAAATTGATAAGTTGAAGATTCAACTGAAGAAGGAGTTCGAGATGAAGGATTTGGGTGAGGCAAAGAAAATTCTTGGCATGGAGATAATTAGAGATAGACGTTCAAAGAAACTCTGTTTATCTCAAAAGGAATATTTGAAGAGAGTACTTCAACGTTTTGGCATAGATGACAAGACTAAGCCAGTTAGTACTCCACTTGCTTCCCATTTTAAGCTAAGTACTACTATGTCGCCAATGGATGAAGCTGAACGAGAGTATATGTCAAAGGTACCATACACAAATGTTGTTGGTAGCTTGATGTATGCAATGGTTTGCACAAGGCCTGACATTTCACAAGCTGTTGGAGTTATTAGCAGATATATGCACAATCCAGGGAAGGAGCATTGGCAAGCTGTGAAGTGGATTCTACGGTATATTCATAATACTGTAGATGTCGGGTTAGTTTTTGAGCAGGAAGACAATCAGTCTGTAGTTGGATATTGTGACTCAGATTTTGCGGGTGATCTGGACAAACGAAGATCAACTACTGGTTATGTGTTTACTTTTGCAAAGGCACCAGTTAGTTGGAAGTCTACTTTGCAGTCAACAGTTGCTTTGTCTACAACAGAGGCAGAGTACATGGCTATTACAGAGGCTGTGAAAGAGGCAATTTGGCTTCAAGGATTGCTAAAGGAGCTTGGTGTTGAACAAAAAGGTATCACAATTTTTTGTGATAGTCAAAGTGCTATTCAATTAGCGAAGAACCAAGTTTATCATGCAAGGACGAAGCATATTGATGTTCGGTATCATTTCGTACGAGAAATCATAGAAGAAGGAGGAGTCACGGTGAAGAAAATTCATACTACGGAGAATCCTGCTGATATGCTGACAAAGGTGGTGACTGCGATCAAGTTTCAACATTGTTTGGATTTGATCAACATTGTTGAACACTGAAGATTGAAGATTTAGACACAATCAAAAATTTGAAATTTGTTATTGAGAGAAAATTGAAGATGTGGAATTTTGCCAAGGTGGAGATTTGTTGAAGTTTGGCAAATGTTTTGTCCCACATCGGTGGGCTCTTGAGTTTGGGAGGGGATTTTCCCCCTATAAAAGAAGGCCTAATGTTTAGGATTTAAACACACCTCTCATTTGCCTTCTCATCTGTTTAAGGCATTTGTATCTTCTCTCTTTAGTATTATTTCACTTGTATTTTTGGAGTGGAATAAAATATTGGTTGTGTCCGAGGAGTAGGCAAAATTAGCCGAACCTCGTAAATTCTGGTGTTCCCTTTATTGTTGCTTTATTGTCTTATTTATTATTTGGTGGTTGTTATAAGTTTTGGTATAATAGTTGTGACTTATTCACACTATATACATTTGGCTTCCGCAACACTCTACACCTATCACACGTAAAAACTCTCCTACTCCAATGGAACATCATGATTCCACATCATGTGAAACTCCATTATCATCCTGCAACCCTACGCCAACCATTATACACACAAACCCACCTTTCTTTACTCAAAACCTAGATACACCCACCATATCTACAAAAGACATCAACCAGTCACTACCTCCCAACCACGTCTACTACAAAGCTCTTATATCAATATCCAACAACTCCAGCAACAATGCAAAGACTCTGGAACACATCACTCAGAGAGAGAATTCAGACAAACAATCAATATTTCTACTTTTCACGCCTAACAATGAATGGACTACCCTATCCAAATCCAACCACTCCTCTCATCTACACCTCCCAGACTCTTCTACTAGAATACCCACTTCATTTATGGCTCGAGATAGGCCTACAGGGTTATGCCCTGATATTCACGATAGACCTAAACAACCAGGAAGTAATACTACTTGTTCAGAACCCAATCCACTTAGCGGAGATAGTAACAGAGGGTTTGCGCTTGGGTATGGAGACATATGCCAAGATCCAATGGTACTCAACTCAAACGCCACTACTACTCGACCAACACTGGCCCTCCTCCTCCACTCCAACAACATGGGCACCCTCAGTGACTCTCCCAGTCCACACTATCAACCAGACGATGGGGCTACTGCCATTCCACCCACTTCATCACACATGGATGATCTATGCCCCATGGTTCCAACATATGAGCTCATTCACACCACCACAACACACCATGTCCCTTACCAGCATACAGGTTCCCATATCCCCCATATATAGCCCACCCAACACTCCCCATCTATCACCTAACGTATTAAGCAACCAAACTCAATTAGAACTAGCACAAATAATGGAGGAGATGAGGGAAACCAGGACAAAATTTCTATGGCTAAAGGGAATTTATTTCTACAGCCTCACCCCCAGAACTAGCATCTTGCAGTCTTAACTTCACGGCAACTACAAATCAAGAGGTGGGGAAATATGCCATGGTCATAATTCCAACACTTCGACCGACCAACTCAATGAACTCTCAAGTTCATGCGACACCTCCCCACCCCTTGGAAGAGAGGAATTACTTTCCTAATAACACCACTCACACACAATCCATAATGAATCTTATAGTATGGAATTGTAGAGGCTCACAAAATGCGAAGTTTAGGATACACTTCCGCTCACTCCTAGATCACTATAGACAGTTTTAGTTGTCCTCTTGGAAACACACATGCATGATCATACTGTCTGTAAGAATGATTTCAATTTCTCCGATATGTCCCAAGTCTCTACAAAGGTCTTTCAGGTGGTATAGTTATAATGTTGCATGGTGACCTAGTTACAATTGAGTATATCAGCATGACCTCTCAGGAGATACATTGCATGGTCCAGGTATGGCCTAGCCCTACTAAATGATTATTTTCATCAATATATGCCAACAATTATGTTACTTCACGTAATATACTTTGGAATAATTTAAAATGTATACAGGATTCCTATAGGAGTCCTTGGCTAGTCGCGGGGTGGGGGGTGGAAGGAATTTTAATGAAGTTAGAGCCAATAAAAAATTTGGTAGCAAACCTATTAGCAATAGAAAGGCAGATACTTTCGCATAGTGTATTAATTATTACAAGTTATTAGACCTATACTTTAAGGGTAGTCGTTATACATGGACTAACAAACGTCATCATGTGTACACGATTCTAGAAAGACTAGATCGGCTTCTAGCCAATTATGATTGGCTAAACCTCTTTCCTAAAGCTATGGTACAACATCTCCTACGTAACCTTTCGGACCATTGTCCCTTACTTGTAACATTTCAACCCAGTAAGATCCCTAAGCAACATATCTTCCGATTTGAAACAATGTGGACAACACATCTTACCTTCCAAAATTTAGTACAATACTCCTGGCAAAGTGCTTCCGCATTAATAGAAGCTACTAAGACCTTCCAAAATAATGTTACGTATTGGAATAAACATACTTTTGGTGATATTTTTACAAAAAAAAATGTAAATTGCTTGCAAGATTAAATGGGATTAAGTCTTCGGTTCACTACCCAACTAGTAGGTTTCTATAAAACTTAGAGATTCAACTCTCCCATGAATTTAGTGGGGTACTAAAACTAGAGGAAGACTTTTGAAAGTTAAAATCCCATATCAATTGGTTAAATGATGGTGATGTCAACATCAAATTCTTCCATATGACTACTCTACAACGACGAAGACTTAATCGCATCAACGCACTCAAGGACAGTGTAGGAAATTGGACGTTTGATCCTACGCAAATTCAACAACAAATTTTCACCTATTATAATCAACTATTTACCACTACTCAATCCTGCAGTACAAACCAATATCCTGCTGCTCCTACAACTTTGTCATTATGCCACATAGATCAAAGAAAGTTATAAGCACCCTTAACCTTTTCAAAAATAATTTAAGCCCTTAATTCTTTTAAACCATTAAAGGCACCTGGCCCCGACGACTAACACCCATATTTCTTTCAAAAATATTGGAAATAAGTAGGCCAGTTCGTTGTCCTGCTATGTCAAAAAGCTTTCAGAAAAAATCAGATTCCACCGGATATCAGCAAAACCTACTTATGTCTACTCCCAAAAATAAAAATTGTGGCCTCCATTACCTAATTTTGCCCCATTAGCCTTTGCAATACCATTTATAAATTGATCACAAAAATAATTGTAATCCATCTTAAACCTTTGTTACATAAAATTATAGGCCCTACACAGTCTAGTTTCCCACAAGGGAAGTGGGATTCCGACAATGCAATAATTGTCCAGGAAATTCTTAACCATTTTCAAAAAAAAAAGACAAGAGGCAACACAAGTCACATGCTTCTCAAACTAGACCTCGAAAAAGCTTTCGATAAATTAGAATGGTCTTTTATCAAGAATACTCTTCACTACTTCAACCTACCAATCCTACTAATCTCTTTGATAATGTCTTATATTACAACGTCCTCCATATCTATCTTGATCAATGGCACGAGGACAAACTACTTCCAACTATCAAGGGGTATACGACAAGGAGACCCACTTTTCCCTTATATCTTTATTATGTGTATGGAATGCCTATCCCGCACCATTTTTCAGTCAGTTGATTACCTTTAATGGAAACTCATACAACTGTCACGTAATGGCCCCCAATTATCGCACTTGTTTTTTGCAAACAATATCATTCTCCTCTCTAAAGTGACTAAAACAAGTTTTCACACTATCATTGACACTCTCAATGGCTTTACTAATCTATCAGGCCAACTATAAACTTCCAAAAATCAAAAAAATTCTTCTCCAGGAATTGTAACATTACTGATAAAAACTATATCCTTTCTTGCTTTAGCATGAATGAAGGAACGACCTTTGGGAAATATTTGGGTTTCCCAATGATTCAGACACGACCGAATAAATCAGACTTTCAATTCATTCTAGACAACTTCAAAGCGCAACTTCCTGGCTGGAAAAAAATTTTCCTATCCATACCAGGGAGAACGACCCTTATTAAATCAACACTCACTAGCCTACCCAATCATATAATGCAATATATTGCAATTTCTTAATCAATTATTCATAAGATAGAGTAGTACATGCTCAACTTCCTTTGGGGTACTACTAATCTAAAAAGGAAAATTCACTTAGTAAACTGGAAAAAAATAACCACCCCAAAGGTCTTTGGAGGATTAGGAATCCAGCACCTGGAACTAAAAAACAATGCTCTATTAGCTTGCCTCTCCTGGACACTTTTTCACTTGCCCACTCAAACTTTGGGCAGCAACCCTCTTACATAAGTATAATAGGAATCCTCCTAAAAAATGAGGTTATTCTAGTCAGAGGCGGACCTACAGGCATGTTTGAGGGGTCACGTGAACCCGTTAACTTCGACAAAAACTCTATATATACATAGTTGTATATACGTTGGGGATCCCTTAAATATTTCCCTTGGCACCCTCATTAACAAAATTACGCCTACAGCAATGGTCCGCTTCTAAGAATAAGCCTTGCTCCTTGTCACACGACGCGGGTTTGAAACCCGCTTGCAACAATTTTTTTAATACTACCCCCATTATTCTCAAATCCTGGGTCCGCTTTGATACTAATACATGAAAAAATATACTTTTGAGTTGGACACATTGCCAACTAGGTATCCAATGGCAAATCGGCAGTACTTCTAATATTAACTTCTAGACGGATGCTTGGCTTGCCCCAGCCACTACGATAAGACCACTAATCTCGGGACCTTTGCCTCCCAACCACCTAAGCCATAATATCTCTACCTACAAGACAAAAACTGATTGGGATTGGGAAAAATTTCCCTTTACTTTTACCGATAACATAAAGAACTTAATTACAAGATTACATGTGCCTGCCTACACCAACATTTTGACAGTGCAATTTACAGTGCAATCCATCATGGGCATCAAACTTTCATCTCCTTTACCTTGTGGAATATTTGGCTTACTCGTAACGATAACAATTTTAATCACATTCAACGTCAAATATCCACAAAACTTGTCACTAATCAAGCTCTGGAATTTACTTACCTGGCTACCAATCTTAAAACAAATCCCAACCCCATACTGCTGCTCATAAAAGGTATTAACAATTATAAGCAACGATAACATGCATTACACTAATTTTATCTCTGACTGCAGGTACCTCCTGGACCGGCTGCATAATGTAACAATCACACATGTTTACAGAGAGGAGAATGGGGTGGCCGATAGATTAGCCAAGGAAGAATGTTCGATGGCACCGACTATGACACCAACTTTTTTTGACTCCCCACCAGTTTTTGTTATCAACAACTTACAAATGGATCAAGCGGGAGCCATACATTATAGGAAGATAAAACAAACGAGAACTGAGCAGGCCACGGAGATGAGAACTACAACAACACCTTTTGTTGCACAAGATGATGGACCTGCCTCCACAGCGGCTAATGGAGTTACTATAGTAGAAAACTCTATTTTGTCTCCCGATCAGCCTTTATTTTTGTGAAAACTTATGTCATGATCGAACTTGTAATTGACAAATAAATAGCTTTACTACTATGATGTACACTACGCATTACCCTCTCTGTAGCAACATCTTTCATTAGTTAATGCAGTATTATCTTTCGTACCAAAAAAAAAAAAACATTAAAAACACTTGCATGCTCAAAATTTTGAACCATCAAAATAATATAATGAATGATATGTCTTGCATAATTAAATTTGATCAATTAATTATGAAAATTAATGTGTATATTCTCTCAATATGCATCAAATTAATAAACAAACGACATGTTTTTACGTTGATTTAATCACTTAATATTGATTAGTTAATGTATATTCTTTCTCAATTTGTGTTTAATCAACTTGATTTGGTGCATACACATGGATAAACTTTTCCCAGATTAGAACCCTATACGTGAAACTTGCTTGGCTACTTGTTGTTTATATTAGATTTGTTATTTTCCCAATTCATATTAAAACAAAAAGAAGAAGAAATTGCCTCAAGAAGAGACTTTGGTGAAATAACCAACTGAGCAACTAAGAACTAGAGTCCGTGCCAATTAGGGGTGGCAAAATGGTTCAAAGAAAACAGTTAATCACCCATATTATTCATTAAAAATGGATTGGTTAATAAACTTTTTAAAAACGGGTCAACTATGGATAAGAACCATATTATACATTTAGAAAATGGATAACCAATGAGTCTTAACTTTTATATTTGTAAAACTTCAAATTGGGGGTTCCTCAAGTTAGGGAGACTAAAAATTCTCCCAAAAGTGATCATATACAAAATTATACGCCGGTTAACCCATTTTTTATCCATATTAAATATGGATCGGGTCGGATAATTGATCCGTTTTTTCATTACTCTTTTTCGACCCGAATCATATCCGACCCGACCCGACCATTTGCCACTCCTGGTGCCAATGAAAACTAACCCATTCTACTAGGAGTAACTTTTTTCCTTGCAACGAATTCGTAATAGATGATAATCCACTTTGAACCTGTTTAATTCTAATAATCAATTTATTATGTTGTCTAACAGCAAGACTTGTGCCCAGTCCCAATTTCTATACTTCACTACATTACAAAAGCTCTATATTTCTTGCCCCGTTTAAGATAGAAGTTTGTTAGTGGCCATGTTGTTAGCTTTATATAATAGCCTGTTTGCTCAAGCTTTTGAAAGGCCAAATTTATTTATTTTAAATATACTTTTTTGGAAATTTGAGATGTTTAGTCACCCAAACAAGCGTTCCGCATCTTGGATCATGACCCATTATTATTGATTTGATACATTTGACCCGAAAAAAGTTAGATCCAACTCGCTCATTTGCCACCTATAGAGGTCACCAACATACACCGGGCCTTCTTCTTCTTGACCGCGTCAGTCGGACAATTGACATTTTCTTAGTCATTTTCCTTTTGTCTTTTTGACTGCGGTAGTCGCAAATTACGACAGATTCGGTCACAAACTATTTTAGACCAGCTATTTTGCGACCACGATATTTCAGTCGCAATGTAGTCGAAAATCAGCTTTTTCTGACTGAATTCCGATCGTTTTGGCAGTCGAAAAATAGTCATTTTCTAGTAGTGTAACCTGCAATAACAGTAATATAATGCTCTCTCTGGCCTTACTGAAACCAACTAGTTAATGCCTTATCAGTAAATTTGCTGGATAGTTTAAATGCATTCATATCCTTACTTCACGTACAAATTCTGTGCCAAATCTTTCGAGTTAAAACTGTTCAAATGGCATTCACACACACCTAACGAATAGTATAAAAGATTATTCAACAATAAATAATTGGATACTCCTATAGTTTAATAGAAGTGCAGTACTTTATTGCGCAAATTAAATTTTTGTATAAAGAAGAAATAATACTTCATTAATATAATCTTGTTGGCGTAGGTCGCACACATTGATCAGTATTAAACCGTGGACGACAGGGTTCTTAATTAATTTCCAATATGAATGACTCTCCAAAGGGAAGGGGACAAGCACCAAACAAAATTAATTCCCTATTTGGTAGATATAAATATATAGCAACAAAAAATCTAGCCCTTATCATTAATTTCAAAACCTTTAACAACCTGCACTGGTTGTAGAGGCGGATCCAGGATTTAAATTCAATGAGTTCAACTTTTAAGATTTTTAACATTGAACCCATTATATTTTTAAAGTTATGGGTTCAAATCTATTATTTTTGCAATTTTAATGAATTTTTACACATAAATTTCTACTCCGCCTCGAAACTTATGGGTTCAATTGAACCCATAACTAACACACTACATCCGCCTCTGCTAGTTGATATGTATTGTGCTCATTTCTCCTTTTCTTTTAACTTTGTCGAGTTCACGATACAATAAACTTTTTTATAACAGTCTGTAGGTGGCATAGTTTGGGCAAACTCAAAATTCAAATTTTTAGATTTTTGGATTGGATTTTCGGATTACGGATTGGATTTTGGATTTAATTTTTTATATTATTGAATTTCGAATTGGATATTAGATTTGGTACTTTGAATTTTAGATATCCGAAAATCCGTAATTCTTATACTTTATATTTAGTCCATTATCCATATGACAATAGTAATAAGTTCAATACCCTGCCCGTTATATATTATCTCATATATTCAATATTAATTACTAAGTTACTGCAAGAACATTTTCTGTTTGGACATGATCATTTTACTATTTCTATTTCTTATCGGCCGTATTAATATCTCTATTGTATTTTTTGATAATAATTTCATTACTTGAATACTTCATTTGGATTATTGCGGTGAGAATGAGGAAACTTCAAGCAATTTAACATGAATACTTCACTTAAATATTTATTTTTGTAAAAAGAAGAAACATCTCAAGTTATAAGCTTAAAATCAAAAATTCAAAATATCCAATCGATTAATCCGAAACCGAATTTAAAAAATCCAATCCGAACTTATTTGGATTGGATTGTCATTTCTCCAATTTGAAAATCGAAAACATAAACCAAAATCTTTTTATGCAATCTGAAATGTCCGAACACCCACTTCTAGTTTCTTTTGTTCTGAATTTTTTTGATTGCTATAATGAAGTGCCGTTAGAGAATAAATATTATAATGTAACGTGATATAATGGTTCCAAAGAAAATTTAACTCCTCAATCCGCTCTCTCCAAGTGTTGAGTTAATTTTATTCATGGCCATTGAACTTTTGTGTTTGTTACTCAAAAGTCACATTTCTTTTTTTTGTTACATAAAAATCATTTAACTTTGTGTTCATTACACAAAAGTCACTTTTCTTTCTTCGGTTTCACAGAAATTATTTTACTTTGCTCTAGTTATCATAAACGTCATATTTTTACTTAAAAAGTCTATTATGCCCTTGATATTATATAAACCTTCATATTTATGTAATACTTTCTATATTATATACTATATAATATATTTTTACCTATGTATTTTATTTATAAATAAAATAACTTAATATTATTTTTATAATATATTCGAATATTTAATTTTTTTCTTAACGTTATTTTTCAAGATATATTAGTAGCGTTTTTTTCCAGCAATTCTTTTTTTTTGAATTTAATTGACCGACCAACTTTGATCAATTTTTTGGACGGTTTTTCCAGATTTTCTAGTAGTGTAATTTTCCAAATAACCAATTGCCCAAATAAATCCCCAAGAAAATATCCCCAGCTAAATTCGCATGTAGAGTTACCTAGGGATTTCCTTCAGATTAACATATGATTTTTTCCTCATTTTCTTTGTTTGTCTACCTACGAATTTTCTCACGAAAATGTACTTGCCGCTTTATTTCTCCACTAATATATATTAAAAATACTGACAAATTTAATAATGCTACTAATATATCTTGAAAATTTAGTGTTAAGAAAAAATTAAATATATGAATATAAATAAAATAATATTAAGTTATTTAATTTATAAATAAAATACATAGGTAAAAATATATTATATAGTATATAATATATAAATATAAAGGTTTATATAATATCAAGGGCATAATAGACTTTTCAAGTAAAAATGTGACTTTTGTGATAACTAGAGTAAAGTCAAATGATTTTTGTGTAACAAAAGAAAGAAAAATGACTTTTGTGTAATGAACACAAAGTTAAATAATTTTAACGTAACAAAAAAAAAGTGACTTTTGGGTGACAATACCAAAAGTTCAATGACCATGGATTAAATTAACTCCCAAGTATTCTATGATTCCCTTATTTCTTTTTTACATTTTTTTGGGAATAGCAAAATTCTAGCAGCTAACTTAACTCATGTAAGAAACAAACTCGGAATTTCTTGAGAAATTACCTAAGTTTTAGCTACTAATAAAAGAATTTTGACTTCATACCTCTACTAGATTCTACTGCCTTTTTTCCAATTCAGGGATCATATTAGTTTGGACGCAACTATTAAGGTGAAATAAAACGTCTTATTATAATTCATAATATGAAAATAAAAGCAATTTCAGATTGAGATAAACTTGAGCTTTGAAAAAAGAAGTGTTATTTAGAATAGAAATTGGTATCAAAGTATTCATAAATAATAAACAAGTATTCCCAAGTTTGGAGTAACTTATTTATGTACTAGTTTTAGTATACGCGCGATGCGCGTGTACCTTGTACGATGCATAAAATTATAAAAATATAAGTCCTTAAAAATAATTTTTTAAGAATATAAGCTCTTTAAAATGAAAATATTTAGCCTATTTAGTAAAAAAAGTAGAGGCTAAGCATGAAACAACCAAGATGATTTTGAAAGTTTAATGTTCTTTTATATTAGTTTCGTATCAAAATAATTGTCTAGATGCCATGTATTCTAGACAAGTCAATTGCATAAAAAAATAAATTAGCGATGAAAAAATTATCTAATTAAATAATAAAAAAATATCACTAGTGACAGATCAATAAAAATGATCAATTACAAGATAAATTTCGTAATTTATTCCCATTTTTAAAGTTAAATTATTAGTTTCTTTATTAACATAAATTTTTCTTGAGGTAATTTAGGTATTTTTGTAAATTAAATTACGGTAATTAATTTTTTATCACAAATTAATTATTACTTTTTTTTCCAAAAATAAACACTCTCCCTTAAAACCTAATGTCTTAGAAAATTTTGAGAAATAAACGAATTTAACAACTAAGCTTCTAAAAAAATACTTTTCATTTGAATTTTAAAAACAATAAATAAATCTATGAAAGGGAAATAAAGAGGCAAAATTGGTCTTTATGATTAAACAAGGACAAAGAATAGAAATATTACACAAAATCGTGAAGTTTCCTTGTTGGAAATTAACGAAAATATTTCCTCCTACTTTTTTGGATTCTTTTATTGTTTTAATATTTTATATCCTTATTAGGAGAAGATATCAAACACTAAATTACTTAGAAAAAATTTAGTTGATTTAGAACTCCTAAATATTTGGAAAGCTTTTTGATTTTACAATGTTATCTGATGTAAAATATATTTTTAAAGGGTAAAAAAGGCGAACGACATTTCGCAATGGGCGTTCGTGCTTTTAATATATATATATATCTATACTATATTAAAAGCACGAAGGCCCTTAGCGAAATGTCGTTCACCTTTTTTACCCTTTAAAATATAGAGTTCACATTAGACAAAATAGTAATTTAAGTATTTCATTAATATTTAAAAATAATCATTTAATTAATTATCCTATAATTTAGGAATAGCTATTTAATTATTCTCCTATTATTAACCGTCTAGGAAAGGTAATAAATTTTTTCCTATTCGTTCTACTCCCTACGTATGTTGGAGTAGTTTATAGCTTTAAGGTTTTGGAGACCTTTTTTGTAGTTAAAAATTCTGCCTAGCCTAAATTTTCCCCCCTATGTTGGAGTATTGAATGCGTTTATTTTGTAGTTAATATCTTTTAGGTTTAGGAGATCTTTTTGGTTAAATTTTTTTGCATTAAATCACACACACAATTTTCTTTTTGGTTAGGAGACTTTATTATTTGGTAAAATTCACGTTATGTACGTTGCGTGTGCACCTAATCTCAATATGTAAGTATACTTACTAAAAGTTATATTCGAGTATAAAATAAAAACTTTAAATTTTTGAAATTGATGTATATCCAAATTCTATATATTCAACTTTTCAGTTTTAGCAAGAACACATAACTTTTAAAGATCTAAGAGCATTTCTAAAAAAAATTGAAAAGTTATTTTCAAGTTCATTTTAATAGACAGAATGCAATATTTTTTCTTTCTTGCGAGCAAAATACATGTTGTTATATTTTTTTAATCAATATATACATATATATATATATATATATATATATATATATATTAACTATTATAAAAGCACAAAGCCTCATAGCGAAATATTAATAAACCATTTTACCCTTAAAAATAAATTTCAAATAGGATAACATTGGAATTTAATCATTTTTCGTAATAATTATAATTTGGAATCAATTATAATATTATGATAAACTTATTAACCTAATTGTCCATTTTTATTGATTACTACATAACGAATCATAATATACATGGTTATTAAGACAAAAGCAATATTCATAAGATATTCTAATTTCAAATTACTAATAAATTCTTTTGTATACGTTAACTTAATTTGTTACTTAAATAAATATTATTAGAAAAGATCATGAATAAATGAATAAAATTCTTTATATGTGTATTAATTTCATGATCAATATTTATCATTGAAATTCAAGAACTCAAACTTTTACTTAATACTATTTTTGTAACTAAAACCATGTTTGAATGTTATTTATATATTTTAAAAAAATAATTCTCATCAATATAGGGTACACGCGCAACGCGCAACGTGCGTAACGTGCGTACCGTGAGACTAGTATATATATATATATATTAAGCTAAACATGAATTTCTTTATATATGAGGTTTGTTAAGCATAATCAAATTAAAAAGGAGAGTATTTTTTTAATCATTCAGTATTGGAAGTTTACAACTCTGATTAAAAATCGCACTAAATAGGCTACCAAGAAGGTAAAATACTTTCTACAAAAAGATCTTTACTCCAAACTTGAACTCAAGATAATTAGTTAAAGATGGAGGAATTTATTATCCCCATACCATTTGTGGTAGTGTAATAATCTGAAATTGATGAGCTATACTCTACTCCATTCCGGGGCGAAGCTGTGTTGGTCTAGTGGTGGTCTGACACTCTGACCACCTTTCACCGAAAAATTATACTACATTAAAATAAAATATTACTTGTTATTTAAAAATAGACTTTGAATATTCTTGCATCGCTCACTAGCAAAGAGTGTTCACCCTTATTGAACTTTTTATCTTCGACATTGATTCCATTTATTTGAATAATTTTTTATTAGTCCGCTTAAAAAGAATAACATATTTATATATTTTAAAATAATTTAATATTAAACTTTTTATTTTACTTTGTTGATAGTACTCACGTTTAAGATTACAAATTCAAAAGCTTTGTTGCCACAGGAATATTATACTAACAGATTTAAGATCATAAATTTCGAAAATCATTTTTTTTCCTTTATACTACAATTGTTTTTCATGGAATTAAGATGTCATTATAAAGTCAATCGACGACCCCCCTGCCTCGAATCAAACAAAAAGGTGTCTAATGCCATGTGTTCGTTAGAGTTTTGAGTAGAGGTGTTTAACGGGCAGGTTGGGACGAGCTGAACAAAAAAAACCCAATCCATTCGTTAACGGACCGGGTTGGTTAGCGGACTGGGGATAGTGGGTTGGGAATTTGCGGGTTTTTGTGGGCCCATTCGGGTTCGGGCTTAACGGGCTCGAGCGGGCTGTACTAATATTTTTTTTAATTAAATTTTATTAGCAACGGTACACAAATTAAAAAATAAAAATAAAAAAATTTACCCGTTACCGGGCTGCAGCCCGTTAACAACCCGTTAACGGGTTAGCGGGTTCCGGTGCACCGATATCCAAAATGTATTCGTCTAAAACCCGTTCCCCGTCCAACCCATCCCAGTCTGCCCTATATGCTATAATACCGGGCGGAACTGCATTGACCCGGGCCGAATCGGGCTGAAAACGGGTCAGCCCGGCTCGATTAACTGGTTTAGTTTGGAGTGCGCAAAAGCGCGATACACATTGAAAAAAAACTGAAACAAACAGTGATCACTTTGATTGCAGCAACTAACACAACCTACAATTTTGAGTGGTATTTTTATTAAGTGAGCAGTGAAAAAGAAAAGTGTCAACTGCTTTTATGTCACAACACTTTTGCTTTTCTCCCACTTTTCTCAATAATTCTTCCCCTCACAATCATAGCAAAACTGCAATAATTCTACATTATATAAATTCCTCTTTATCACACGAATCACATTTTCCCGTTGTTAAAGCAATTCCTTTACTCTAATCGCCGGCCGGCGAATGGCGAGTTTACCGTCCGACGACGACGAGTTCGATGTACAGAGCGAGCGTTTTGATGATAGTTATAGCCTAAGTGCTGACGTCAGCGAGTCGGAAACTTGTAGTAGCACGAGTACTTTCTCTTACCGTCAGCAGGATGCTTCTACTTCTCTCTCGTCATCTTCTACGCTTCATTACAACTCCAATTCCGGTTTCGGTGAACCGCCTACCGTTATGTTGCCGGTTGTCGGAGACAGACACGTCATCATTCCAGCTGAGAAACTGGATAAACTTGAGACCGCTGAGTTATCAGGTTCATACTAGTTTGCTGCCTCTTTTATATTCTCAGTTTAGCTTTGTAGTACTAAAACTTTTATACGATTCGGATAATAATAACTTACAACATCATAAAATTATGTATCAAATCTAATTTAATTACTCAGGTAATCAACTAATTAAATACCTCATGCTTAAATGCCTGTGAAAATTCTTTAATCTGGTGTATATAAATTTAATCCTTTATATATATATGTGTGTGTGTGTGTGTGTGTGTTTTGGCGTCTTTGTTTGTTGAATTCAGCATGTGATTCAACACTGATAACGGCTTGTTTCTCTTCATGGTTTTCAGTAGCACATTTTTCATCGTTACCTAATTTTTGGCAGTTGGCACGCGTAGTAAGTCTTTCTGTATGTGGTCTTTCTGTATATTAAACACACATTGAAGTACACCTAGTGGCTGCTGGCATCAAATAGAGCAAAATTCAGTTGGCCGTTAATATTTGACCACGGGAGAATTGAGTTATTCTGGAGAATATTGATATACTTTGAGCCTGAGCAAAAAACTTATAGTAGTGGATAGGATAAACACGTTGACGTGGCAGGTGCTGATGAACTACTGCTTTCAGCTCAAGCTATACATAATATAGTGGGAATTTTGTTTTTTAGATATAAACACTTATACCTAGTCTGTATCCATTCTCACAAAGGAGCAGTGGTTGCAGTTCCTATTTCACACAATTTGACTTAAGATCCTGTTTCGACTCCTTACAGGGATTAGAGAGAGGAGAATACATGAAGGAGTTGTAGGCTCAATATTACTTTTTCTTGTTTTAGTTACTCTTCGGCGAAGTTAAAGAATCTTCCCCTCTCTGCTATTTTGAGAGAAGTATTTTACAATGATATTGACGTTGTTCTCCCTTGTTAAGTTAGCTCTAGACGTTAAGGACATTTCTTCAACTATTGTCATTTCTTGTGGTTTAGTATAGGCTTGTGGATAGTTCTTTTAGGCTGAAAATAGATTAGAAAGAATGCTATTTTGTGCCAGTTCTGTGTAAAATAATTGTTGCTAATAAGTTTATGTTTAAGTATAATTTTGTGTGAATTCATCAGCTACATAATATTGCCATGCATGATGTTCTTGTGATTGCAGAAGTTGAATTAATGAAAGAGCGATTTGCTAAACTACTGCTAGGAGAAGATATGTCTGGAGGAGGAAAGGGAGTCTGTACTGCTCTTGCCATCTCCAATGCCATCACTAACCTAGCTGGTATGTCACTTCACTTTGTATTTAAAGAGCTTTGGAAAAATTTCCTCTAGGATTAACATTGTGCATATTCTCTCCTTCCAATTGCAGCCACTGTCTTTGGGGAACTGTGGAAGTTGGAGTCATTAGCGCCACAAAAGAAATCGATGTGGCGTCGAGAGATGGAATGGCTTGTCTCTGTCAGTGATTCGATAGTAGAACTTGTACCTTCTGTGCAAGAGTTTCCTGGTGGTGGGACTTTTGAGATTATGGTCACTCAACCACGGTCAGACCTCTATGTAAATCTTCCAGCACTCAAAAAGCTAGATGCAATGCTAATTGGCATGTTGGATGCCTTTTCTGGTTGTGAATTTTATTATGTTGACCGAGGGATACTTGTCGCTGATGGAGAAGATGTTGAAGCATATCCTTGTTCCCCTTCCTCTCATAGACGTTCCATTAGGCTTGAAGAGAAATGGTGGCTACCATTCCCAAAGGTCCCACCAAAAGGTTTGTCAGAAGAGACAAGGAAACGATTGCGGCAGTGTAGGGAATGCACAAATCAAATTTTCAAGGCAGCTCAGGCTATCAATGCCAGCACACTATCTGAAATGGAAGTACCAACAGCTTACATGGAGAGCTTGCCAAAGGTAAGTGTTCAAAATTGAAATGGTAATTGGTCTTTGATATAACTTTTTTCTCTTTCTTTATCAATTACTAAGATATTTTTTTACTTGGACTAATATGGACCTTTACATTCATCTTAAAGAAAGACCAGTGACTCATTAGTTGCTAGGCACCATGTAAGTTTAATGCAAGGTTATTATGTACAACCTCTTATCTCCACCCATTTTTTTCTTTTTCATTTATTAGTGTCCAACCCTGCTTCATGTCATCCATTGCATGATAATCTTCTCCACTGATACAGTGGTGCAACTGAGTTTCTTCTCTGCCAATTCTTTTATATGGTTCTGATCATAGCAATGCAACAACAATAACAAACAAATACGCCTCAGTCCCAAACTAGTTGGGGTCTGGCTATATGAATTCTCTGATCATAGCAAAGCATGCCTTCAATTTCTAATTTTCGCATGTCAGACAAACAAACAGCTTTGGTTGCTTAGTGAGCATATAGATTGCTAATATCATTGTTTCTGTTCTCTTGGTTTTGTATCTTAGATATTTAGCAGCTCCTAGTATATTTGTCCAGGCTATGGCACTTTGGTGCAATGCAATTGCCTAAATACCACCCACTCGCGAACTTTGTTCCGAGATTTTTCTGCTGAATCAGCGTGATATCTACACAGTTAAGTCTTAGTAAGCTTTTAGCTTTGAACTTCCTCTGTCTCCTTTGAACTAGTTCTGGATGTAGATTACATAATGAAATAATTTAAAATACTTTCTATGCGTTTAGATTATTGCTCTAGCATTGTCTATGGCAGTATATACAATCGTCTCCTTTTTTCATGTTACAAACTTTTCAAGCTTTCATTTCCTTCCTTCTGGTTTTTTAAATTTTTGACTTTTTGCCACTTGGCTGTGAAACTAAGTACTGCTATGCTATAAACAGCAAGAAAGCATCTTGATATGGACTTTGAGGTATGCCTCATCTAATATACTTCAGAAAGACAAAGAGTCTTCCAACTTGATCTTCATAGTCTGTCCCTTTTATTTGTTGTGTTATTGCCCCTTTGGGTTTTGAAAACTTTATTGTCATTTTCCCCCAAATATCTTATTGCTTTAGTGACTTGCATAGTTCTATTCAGTCTAATACACATGCTGCTTTGGTTTAATTCATCTTTGGCCTGTATCTTTCAGGGTGGGAAGGCATCTTTAGGGGAAATCCTCCACCGATATATTACTGCCGATCAGTTCTCTCCAGACTGCCTACTTGATTACTTGGACCTCTCATCAGAGTATACGACTTTGGAGATTGCAAACAGGATTGAGGCTGCTATGCACGTTTGGCGGCAAAAATGTGAAAAGAACTTGAACCAGTCCAAATCTGGAAAGTCCTCATGGGGTGGCACGGTAAAGGGACTTGTTGGTCTTACGGAAAGATATCAACTCTTGTCACAGCGAGCTGAGAACCTGCTGAGGAACTTAAAGCTGAATTTCCCTGGCCTTCCACAGACTGCATTGGACATGAACAAGATTCAGTATAACAAGGTATATTCTTGAGTCTCTTCTTTACTGTTCTGCTATTATGACCGCTTTCATCATGTCCAGCTTTTCAAGTCAGTTTTACTCACTTATGGCTGAAAAGTCAAGTACGTGACTGACCGAGCTCAGTTGAACAGCCTAGTTGAATTTCTTATTTCACATATCAAATGCTTCTTAATGAGAAAATGATCACAGATGACATCAAAGAATCTCGAAGCTGGTTCTAACTTTGACCAAAATGAAAGATCACAAAAAGTTAATCTCTAAAAGTTGATGCTACAATTTTCTAGTTTGATACTACTGTTTGCGTGAAGCTTCAAAAGCCTTATCCAATGTAAGCAATATGATTAGTTTCACCACTTCAATCTAAACGGTAGCTAATAATTTTATGACAACTGCCAACTAAAACAGTTAATATGGTCGTCTCAGTGCCAACCTTTTGTTTGATATAGAAGGTCACTTAGAAGGAAAAACATAAAACTGTTCACCTTTACTAGCATATGTTGACATGCAGCATGAATCACACCTTATTTAATCCAAGGCACTTTAAATTTGCTTTGCCTTTGTCTTGACCATGTTTAATTTATGTGTTACAAGATCAGGATCAAAGAATCTGAGAACTGCAACTTTCATGTTCATGCATGCAGGATGTGGGACATTCGATCCTTGAGAGCTACTCTAGGGTGTTGGAGAGTTTGGCATTTAACTTGATGGCAAGGATTGAGGATCTACTATATGTAGATGATGCTACAAGACGCCGTGCAGCTGAAGAGTCAGTAACAACGCTCGACCAGCAAGGAGTTTTTATCACGCATTCCCTACAGAATCAGGTTCTTTGTGGTCCCAATTTGGTCCGAAATATATCTCTTCCCTCTTACCGAAGAGCACTCAATTCCTCAGACATAGTAGCTGAAAGCCTCAAGAGAACACCTAAGTCAATTGGACATGTTCTTAGATCTGAGAAACACAAAGCACTAAGTTTTTGAGGATTCGGACAGGTGGTAGTATAGGCGTAGACTACAATGACAATTGACTACGACTTTGATGACCATAGTATCTTATGTGCTTGCAACAAGGCTAGCAAGTTGGACTTATATATGCAGTTCTAGAAAATTAGGGGCCATTAGCGTTTAGAGAATGGTTATTCCTACATCAGTATAATTGTTTAGGTAGATAGCTGGTACGTAAAGTTTCTAGCTAATGCAAAAACCAAATGATTAAGATGTGGTAGCTGATAATTTCTTGACGGTATATTCTGTATCTGGACATATATGTGTACTGTTAGAAAGAGCTTGTATTATATCCATCTAAACTTCGACCTTCTAATCCACTAAACACCCATCTGGGTAAAATTTTGACATATGTAACGTACTGAAGGAGTATAAAACATAAGATTTATGGTTCTTTCAGCTTTTCTTGTGATTAGTAGGATTATCAAAGAAAACTCTGCGAATAAGGGAATAATGAGTCCAGAGAACTCGACAACAATGCTCTAGGCCATGGCGTAGCTCATTTTGTTGCTTCTTGTGCAAAGGAAATTTTTTTTAGTCAAAATTGAATATTCAGGTGTCTAATATTTATCTTCCTACTGCGAAAGGGTGTGACCTAGTGGCTAGTGGTTAATAAAGTGGGTGAGAACTATGAGATCTCAGGTTCAAATCTCAGCGGCGCTAAAAAAAATCCAAGGTGATTTCTTTCCCATCTATCCAAGCCTTGGTAGATAGAGTTACGTAGTACTTGTTGCTGGTGGGAGGTGGCACCCAAGGGTGTGACCTAGTGGTCAATGAAGTGGTGAGAACCATGAGGTCTCAGGTCGGTGAGAGGTGGCACCCAAAAGTGTGGCCTAGTGGTCAATGAAGTGGAGAGAACCATGAGGTCTCAGGTCCAATCCTAGTGGAGGCAAAAAAATTAGATGATTTCTTCCTATATATTCAAGCCTTGATGGATAGAGTTACCTGATACCTGTTGTTGGTAGGAGGTGGCAGACATCACGTAGAATTAATCGAGGTCCGTACAAACTGGTCCGGGAAAAAACATTATCTTCCTGCTTTGCACTTAATAAAATGCTCTTCTAGTGTCTAAAGGTTGACAAAATCTGTCAGGACTCCACTGGAAGGGTACTTTTATACATAAAATTCGAGTTAAAACGTTACATTACTTTTCAAACTTTGTAACTAGTCAAATTATGTCAAACAAATTGGGATGCCAAGAGTATCAGTTTTAAAATCCAAACTTCTACGAGTACTGTTGACATTTCAAATTTTTAACAAGTCTAATTTTTGCCGAAAGGAAAAAGAAAATGAACTAGTGACATTATTGTTCAACTAAACTCTCGAAAATATAACATGGTTATTTAACATACCAAAGAAATTCCTAGAGGTGGGGGGGGGGGGGGCGCTGAGGGCGTCTCAAAAGGAAGAAAAAAACAGAGATAATTATCCCAACATCCATGGAATGAAAAAACAGAGATATCTATTGGGCAGAGTAAAATTCTTCTCATTTGGATAAAAGATAGAGCACCCACATCATTTGACTGAGTGGGCTGTCATATGTCATAATTTCTGGTTTTGAAATGATTTTAAGATTTAGAACCAATCGTCTTCAGTTCAACATCATTATTATAGTGAAATATCCAAAGTTTCATTTGCTGCTCTTTGTGTTTCCTAGAGGAAAATATAGAAAATTGATGTGAGTAGTCAAGAAGAAATTTGTGGCACTTATTCTATATCCAATCTTGATTATGAAGTATTACATTAAGATATTTTTATTTAAGAATGTTGTTAACATGAGACATTATGAATTTGTAAAGACAGGAGATCAAAATGATCAGCAGTAGAGGTGGTACACAGACAAAAAAAACCATTAACTGTCTTACAGTAGATGCAAAAATATTGAATTAAGATTGTTAAAACCAACATTATGGATGCTAATAATCTCGAAAAAAAATATAGAAAAAATAACTAGATACACTTATTATAAGTAGAATATATTTTACCTACTTGTGGTAGGGTTTTATAACCTATATATTCGTGATGGCTCGACCCCAGGCGACTAAAGCGAAAGCTTTAGGCCCCCAAAAATAGGAGGCCCCAAAATTTACTCATTTTTTATGTTTATTATTAGGGGTGTAGATGGACCGGGTTAGTTCGGATTTTATCAAAACTAAATCAAACCAACTATATCGGTTTGGATTGGTTCGGTTTTGTCGGATTTTTCCGGTTTTTTGTTACTTAAATATTATTTCAATCTTACTTTATTAAATTTTTGATAAATAAATATATGTTTAGTAAAAATATAAAAAAATTGACAAATATATTACCTATTAAAATATTCTTATGAGAAAATTTTCTTAGTAACACATAATAGTTATTTTTTTAATCGTCTGATAATAATATTTTGTTGATGCAAACTTTTAAGGTTAACCGAATTTAGTAATTAAACATAAAAATCAATATGATACCTAAATAATAATTATCACTTCACATCCGAAAAGATATAACAACTTAATAGATCTTAACATGCAATATGAATATAGAAGAACAAACAGATTGACGCATTTCAGTAATACTTGATGAAAAAGTGATCATACAACCCATTATTTACGGTTAATAAATATGGAGCACTTCATATACTATTAAATATTATATCCCGCAAGAGAATTCCAAATATTTCTAAATATTTTTTAAAGAAAATTCTATATAAAATATTTAAAAGTATATATAAAAATTATATAATTATATGCCGGTTTGGTTCGAGATTTTTTACTCAATACCAAACCTAGTCGGGTTTTTTAATCGGTTTGATTTGACTTTTCGATTTGGTGCGATTCTCCGGTTCGGTTTGTACACCCCTATTTATTATAGATTATAACACATGTTTTATATATAAAATAATTACTACTAATAGTTATATTTAATTATAAGAAATTGTGTTCGATCAATTACTGCCAACTTACAAACAATCGTTAGTCACATAGTTACATATTTTATGTTTTTTAATAGATGTGCTTGAGGTAATTGTGAATAGAAGTTGTAGACAAATTAAATCGGAAATTATTTTATACTTATTTTACTCTAATTGGAATCACTTTTATTTACAACTTTAGTTTTGTATAATTTTTTCTTTTCAAGCTACCATAGAGACGTTTCAAGTAAAATAGTTCATGAAAAAGCTCCAAATTAGGATATAAGTATTTAGCACATAATTTGCTTTGGAAGGCCGTAATCAAGATTATAATTAAGAAAAATTTATTTAAGAATCAACAAAGTTTCAACAAAGATTAAGTGGATTGGTTACATTATCAATTAAAGAAAAAAAATTGCTCTATAAAAATTGATTATAAAAAAATAATTAGCAACTTCACATCTAAAAAAGCTAAAAAATAAACTTCAACAAGAAAATATGAGAATTTGATAAGATACGTCTAAGGCCTCATGTTAAGATTTGGCTTTTGGCCTCTATTGAGCCACCTCTATAAATATTTATTAACAAACAAAATACACCACCCGATCAGTGGTGGAACCAGAACTTTTATGAATGGAGGTCAAAATATAAATAAGTAAGCATACGAAGAAATCAAGGGAAGTCAACATATAGTATATATACATAAAAATTAAAAATTTAACATATCTACACAATGTAATTTTCCGACGAAGAGGTGTCAATTGACTCCCCTTGCTGCACCCGACCCCCAAAAGAAAAAAAAAGAAAATACCCCACCAGGGTCCCCCTCCCCCTCCCCCCACCACCACCACCACCACCACCACAACCCTTAAAAGAAAAAGTTAAAAAAAAAAAAAAAAACGTTTAAGATTGAACACAGTTTACCTCTTTCGCCAAGCTCGTAAAATTGCAACACAACCATTTTATTTTTAATTACAAAGGATGTGGCGTTTCAATTCCACTACTAGTGATATATTAGGTAATGTTCTCTTTTAGATGTTGCAATTTACCTTACTAAACTTTTAGGGCTCGCTTAGTAAGAAAGATAAGGATAATTAATCTCGGGATTAAATTTGAGATGAAGCTATCCCACGTTTAATTGGGATAAAATCGCAGTAACTAATCCCGGAATTAGTTATTCCGAGATTGTGGTATTATTTTATTCCTATGAAAAGATAGGATAACAATCCCAAAATAACTAATACCGGGATAATTAATGCTGGGATAATATATTTCCCAACCAAACGACCTCTAAAACCATAATGAGATGCATCAAATATGCCATAGCCCATAGGGGAAAAGGTACATTCTATGATGAGAACAGAAATTATTCATAGCAATTTCGTCTTAATGGTAGGTAACCCTAGCATGAAAATATTAATTGATCAGAACACGAATAAGAGATGCAGTTTTTTTAACTATAAATACTCAACAACAATAACAACGAGCAAAAATAAAAATGAAAAAAGACAAAAAAGACAGCCATACACTTTTCAACGTTACCACAATTCACACCATAGAATCTTTGTTTTAAAAGGTAGAATTGGGACTCGCCCCGGGACGGAGCACTTGTAAAACGCCTCTGAGCTTATGTGTAGGGTTTAGTTCCGTGAGACTTACGTCTCGACTGTCGGGGCTTACGCCCCGGACACGCCTAACGCCCAGTGTACTGGGCTCACCTAATAGAACTTTATGCAATTGTGTGTTAGCCTTGTAAATTCTTAAATTTCTTAATAAATCATTGACAATTCAAAATTAATTTTTTAATCATAAATCATTAAGTTGAGAGTATTTTATATCATAATTAAAATAAAAATTATTGCATGTTATCCACTAATACTTCTATAATAGTAAATTTTAAATAAATCTTTCATTTAAAAAGTATTTATTTATTAACTTTTGTTATGTCTTTATTATATATTAGTCTATAATTTTTTATAACTATTTTCCTAAATATTATTTTTTCACATTTACGAGATACAATACTTATTAATTTAATAGCTCAGTATTAGCTAGCGCAACTATTTACAAATAATTAGTTATCATGGTATAATATGGTGAATTATGTGTCACTCTATTAACTTAGTGAATTAAAAATAAATGATGCTAGATAATTATAATTAAATTGTGAATTATGTTTTTATATAAATTCTCTTCCAAATAGCAAGCATATTAAATAAGTGGAGTATTTTAAAAAAAATATCAAATTATAATATCGAAATTCTTTCAAGATTCATTACACATTAAAAAATACATATAAGATTTCGTATCGAATACATTACTTTTGATGTTTGAATTGTCACGACGTTACAACTAATTTACATATTATGATATATGTCATACTTTTTATATTATTCATAGTAGAATATATATATTAAATAGATTAGTTGCTATAATTTTGTGATTTTAACATAATTTTTAGAATTATTTTTTATTTTATATTATCTTAAAATTAGTAAATTTAAAGATTCATAATACTTACGCCCATATCTCAGGGCTTACGCCTCGCCTCGTCGGTGGTAAAACGTCTACCCCTCATTTAAAACATTGCATAGAATTAAGAAGGTTTACAGCTATGTGCATAGCAAAAAGTAGGTTCGATTCCTATTCCAAAATTAAATTCATATACAGAGAGTATTAATTCATTTGGTCCGCTTTAATAGGAGCGTAGGAAAAGGAACTTTTGCCATAATTTAATGGCAAAATGTCAGAAATCAATCATGAGCCTATTCTCTGCCCTTTACAATCTTCAATTTACCCTTCTTCTCGTGTATCCAGGATTTAAATTTAAAGAATTTATATCATAAAAGTTTTAACATAAAACTTATTGTACTATTAAAAATATGAGTTCAAACATAATATTGGTTGAAATTTAAATCTATACTAAAAATTATAAATTCAGTTAAACCTGTAGCCGAAATCCTATATCCGCCCCTTGTCAAGGGTTATCCAATAATCAAAAAAATTCAAGGCTAGTAATAATAATACAAGCAGAATCAGACCTGATGGGTTTAACATTTAAAATTCTTTGCACTGAACGCTGTAATATTGTAAGTTCAAAATTTAATACTATTAATTAAAATTTTATAATTTTTCATATATACATTTATAATTCTTGTTAAAAATACTGAATCTAGTTAAACTCCGTAGTGCAGAGGAAACTGTTAGTTCTTCACTAAAAGATCAGAAACCCTGGAAGGAATTCCAATGTCTCTTCATCCTTATCTATACTTAGTACTGTTTCTATACATATTTACACTAAGCAAATAAGTTTTCTATACTATTTACACAATAAAAAATATCTTTGCTGTCACGTCGGCATTACAAATTACCTGAATGAATAACAATAATCATAACTCCAAAACTGACACTTACTAGCTAGCAAGATATAACAACTACGATCTAGTAAAATTTTACAAGTTGGGTCTAGGAAGGATAGTGTGTACGTAGACCTTACCCCTACCTCGAATAAATAGGAAGACTGTTTCCGAAAGACCATCGGCTCAAGAAAACGAAAACACAAAGACACAATATCAATACCTCCAATAGCAAACATAGGAAAAATAACATCATGAAAATGAGAAAGTAGATGCAAAGGAAAAACGACAGTGTATAAACCAAGCGCTATGAAAAACGAAATAGTAGTAAATAGTAGTAAGACACAACATTGCCGACTAGAAAAACTACCAGACTAGCTAGCAAGATAATTAAACATTAGTTAAAGAGGAATGATTACAAAGATCGACGGACAAAAACATAAACAAACAAAATGATACAACAAAACAGTCATCCATTTGGAAACATAAATATAAATCTTTTCACTTGAATGTTTGATTCAAATGGTAATAAAATAAGCGAAAACATATAGTAGTACTTTGGTTTATAATTATAAATATTCTCAGAATCTATCCTACTTTCTAAGTTCTAACCACATGGAGTACCTCCTCTATCTTTCTGGATCCTTTTACCATGAAACTTTCTTTTCATGGGTAAGCAATAAGCATAGTCAAAACAAGAGCTAAAATTCATTTATTTATTTTTCAAAAATGAAATCTTACATAGGAAAGTGGAATTAGTATACCAAAAGTTCAAGGTATAGGGATTAATAACAAAGTAAGGGGTCGCTTAGTACGAGGTATAAGAAGGTATAGTATCGGTATACAAATGTAATACTACTTTAGTACTTCGTTTGGTTAGCAAACCACGTATAAGTTATCCCAGGATTAAAATTAATTAATACTGAGATAACTTATACCTTATAGAGGTAAGGTGGGGGTAATTAGCATCGGTATAACTTATACATTTTTCTTACAAATTATGCAATCGTCATATTTAATATGACATACCAAATAATGGATAAAAAACAATCCCAACATAACTTATACTAGTATAATTTATTCCAGCATAAGCCGTATTCAAACCAAACGACCCCTGAAGAAACCGGAGATGAAAATTAGGGTTTTTGAGTTCCAAGTTGCATTTGAGGAGTAAAATTGCATAAGATAGATGATACAATAACAAGAAATATTCTTCAATTTAGAATAAGTTGAGATCAACTACTCCTATAAATGCTCACTTCTCTATTTTAGCTCAATCTATGAACTGAAAACTGACCACAAAAATAGAAAAAGAAAAAGAAAAGAGAGCTAAAACTGAATCCAAATCCAAATAATGAAAATTTGTCTTTTTGTTACCTTTAGAATTCCAAAACCCTACTTATCATCAGCGCAAAATCTGGGGGAAAACAAAGCAACAACATGAAGAACGTGTTATATAGATAAATCACGAGGGTTTCACAAAGAGAAACCAACAGAAATCTGTTGGCAGTATGCCCACCTCCATAATTCTACACTTAACTCTTGTCGTTTCAAACTACGTCACATAAATTAAAACGAAGAAAATATATTTTTTCCTATAATTAATCTTTCTTTTTTTTCTTCCTAAAAGGAGATCGGGGAGGTGGACAGAATGCCAAAGAACTCTGTAAGGAACCCTTTGAAAAACCTCCATGAAAAATATGAAGATAATTACTTCATCATATCCTCTTTTCATTTACTAATTTGTAGTAGTAAGATGATATATGTATATACAGAAGCTGCTTACACAAAGTGGGATAGTTGTGAGAGTATTTTCAAAAAAAGAGGGCAGTTGAGCACTATTTAATATGGTGTTTGGCTGTAAAAATAATTAATAAGAGTACTGGTGGTGGAGACTTGAAACTGTAGAGAGAGAGTATATTTTCTAGAGAGAGAGATCATAAATCAGATTGGATGTTTCATTCTTCCCTTTCAGGAGATTCATCATACTTATAGCTAGTGGCGTACGCCGGATTTTACATAAGTGGTGTCACTATTTCTAATAAAAGATCGTAACAGTCAAAAAATATTTTGTGGAGCCAAGGTAGATTGAACCCAAGACCTCTCACATAATACTTGAAGCTAACAGAGGGAGAGATCATAAATATTTTGTGGAGATGTTTTGTTGCAAGTGGCGTCACTTTTAATAGTTTTATCTTGTATTTCTGTTTTACTTATTATTTTAATATATATAAATAGTAAAAAAATTCGACCAAGCGATGCCCTGTGACACCGCTTGCCACCATGTAAATACGCCCCTGCTTATAGCCCGTTTGGCTTAGCTGATTTATAGCCTGTTTGGCCAAGCTGGAGAAATCAACTTATTTTGGGAAGTGCTTTTGAAAAAAGTACTTTTGGAGAGAAGCAGTTTGTGTTTGGCTAATGAGTCTGAAAAGCACTTTTGAGAAATAATTTGTGTTTGGCCAAGTTTTTTAGAAAGTGTTTTTAAATGTCAAATTACGAATAAGGACATGAATAGATTTACTTAATAATTAACACTATAAGTAAATAAATAATATCAAAATTTTGTTAATACATGCAATAATTAAAAAAATATTTTATTTAAGTAAAATATGAAAATAAAATTAAAAAGTACTTAATTCTTTTAATATAAGTTAAATATATTAAAATTCCTTCAATAAATATAAAAGCATTCACCCCTAAAGTCACTATATATTAGAAAGTTTTCCTAAAAATAAGAAGAAATATTTATAAATTAATATCCTAAGTATTAGGTTTAAGGGTTATTTTGGTATATACTATATTTTGTTAAGGGTATTTTAGGTAAGAAGAAAAGTCAAAACTGCTTCTGCTTTTGGAAAGAAGCTACTTTTTTCTCCTTCTCTGAAACTGCTTCTGCTTCTTCCCAAAAGCACTTTTCCTAAATAAGCTTGGCCAAACACATCAAATTAGGGGGAAAAAGTGCTTTTGGGAAAAAATTGCTTTTGAAAAAAAAAACACTTTTGGGAGAAAAAGAAGCTTGGCCAAACAGACTATTAGAGTAGCTGATAAACATTAGGTGCTGAAAAAGCACTTTTAAGTGCTGAAGTTGATTTAAAAAATAAGCAGTTACGTGTTTGGATAAAAATGCTGAAATTAATAATAAGCAGATGAAGAACTGGGTATACGAAGAGTTTTGTTTTAAAAAGAAGAATTTTAGGGATAAAATAGTAAATATTTTGGTCAAATCTAAAGTGCTTATAAGCTGAAATTTGATAAGTTGGGAGAGACCAACTTATGGCTTTTGGCTTATTTTTGGCTTATAAGCACTTAAATTATAAGCACTTTTAATTTTATCAAACGCGTAAATAAGCCAAAAAATGCTTACAAGCCAATTTGAACAGCTTATAAGCTTAGCCAAACACCCTCTTATTCTTCTATCCCTCGTTTCTCCCGAACAATAGGGTCATTTGGTACAAGTGATAAGGATAATACTTTCAGGATAAAGTTTGAAATTATATTTATTTTTATAAGTAGTAGTTAATCTCGAAATAAAATTTTACACTAAAATATTGAAAATTAGCTATGCCATGAGATATTCTTATTTATCTCACCTTTATGTCGAACAACTCTTAAAGAGGACACAATCAAGTCACCCCACCTTTGAATTTTAGGCACGGATGGTATAAACATTATTTGATAACAATTAGATGATATAAAAATAACTATAATTGAAGGTAATGTTATTTAATTTCGTTTATTAATACATTATAATAAGTGGTAAATAGATATATTAGTTATAACAGATTAAATTATATTAATATAAAAAATAGTATATTTTATTATCGATGTATATAAATTTAAAAACATAGAGTACGTTTGGCATGAGGTATAAGAAAATGTCATTTTTGTATAAAGTTTTGTATTACTATTACATATTTAGTGGTTTTCAAGGTAAAATCTCGCATAACTATAATTTTTGTAACGTGCAATATTTAGTTTTTGACATTAAATTTTGCATAAGTTATACGAAGTTTAATGCGGAAACCAATTAGTTACATAATTTTATGATGAAAGTATCATACCATTTTATACTAGATAATATATGTCATAATAAGAAGATAATGTATAAGTAACATGTCGATAAGAGAGTATAAAGAATATTCTTAAATTAGAAAATTCCTAAATAACAACCCATGTATTATTATTCATGATATATAATAATCTTTGCATAATTAATACTCACTGCATAACAACTTGCACTGCATAATAATATTTATTAATTATTATTCACAATTCTTACATTATAATCTCTGCGTATTTAGACCGTAAACCAACGATCCCTAGTGTTTTCCTTTTCACCGATGATTTTTGACTTAGAGGGTGTTTGGCTAAGCTTATAAGCTGGTCAAACTGGTTTATAAGTATTTTTTGGCTTATTTACGCGTTTGGTAAATTAAAAGTGCTTATAAGATAAAAATAAGTCATAAGTTGGTCTCCCCCAACTTATCAAATTTCAGCTTATAAACATTTTAGGTTTGACCAAAATATTTACTATTCTATCCCTAAAATGCTTCTTTTTAAAGCAAAACTCTTCGTATGCCCAGTTCTTCAGCTGCTTATAATTAATTTTAGCACTTTTATCCAAATACGTAACTGCTTATTTTTTAAACCAGTTTCAGCACTTAAAATTGCTTTTCAGCACCTAATGTTTATCAGCTACTCTAAATCAGCTAAGTCAAACGGCTCTTACAAATAAAGAAAAATTTTAATTCTAAAACCCAAGAATTATAGTACAACTACAAGAACCTGAGTTTGTGTTTGAAGTGAAAAAAGCAGCTTTATATTATCAAAGAAAGTCTGGTTTTTCTCTGGCTCCATCTTTTATGCTTTTCCACTATCTTTCCTCTTTAATTATACACGTAGGAATTAATGCACCAAAAAAAAAAGGGTTAATATACCTAAATGTGGAAAAAGAAATGAAATAAGTGAGAGATGGGAAAATAAGTACTGAAAGAAGATCAACTCTCACTAATAGCCCGTGTAGCCAAGCCGGAGAAATTAGCTTATTTTGAGAAGTGCCTTTAAAAAAAGTACTTTTAAAGAAAAGCAGTTTGTGTTTCGCTAATCAATCTGAAGAATATTTTTGAGCAATAATTTGTGTTTGACCAAACTTTTCAGAAAGTGTTTTTGAGTATCAAATTACTAATAAGGACATGAATAAATTTACTTAATAGTTAATATTATAATCTCAAAAATTTGTTATTACAGGCAATAATTAAATCTTTTCATTTTATTTAAGTAAAATATGAAAATAAAATTAAAAAGTACTTAATTCTTTTAATATAAGTTAAATATATTAAAAAAAAATCAACAAATATAAAAGCATTCACCCCTAAAGTCATTATATATTAGAAAGTTATCTTAAAAATAAGAAGAAATACTTATATATTAATATCCCAAGTATTAGGTTTAACGGTTATTTTGGTACATATTCTATTTTGTTAAGGGTATTTTCGGTAAGAAGAAAAGTCAAAACTGCTTCTGCTTTTGGAAAGAAGTTATTTTTTTCTGCTTCTCAAAAACTGCTTCTGTTTCTTCCCAAAAGTACTTTTTCCCCAAAAAAAGCTTGGCCAAACACCTCAAGTTAGGAAAAAAAAAAGTGATTTTGGGAAAGAAAAAAAAAAACACTTTTGGCCTCTCGAGAAGCTTGGCCAAACAGGCTATAAGTCAAAGAAGAGCAACTCTTTTCTCTTTCACGCCGAGATGGATTCACGATTTTAAGCTATGATTTTAAAGTTATATCAGAATGTAATTTACTTGGTCCGAGATAAATAATTTATACATATTAAAAAAAATTAACACAAATATAAAATTTGAACTAAATTTATTTATTTTGCTGAACCCGTAACTTGTTTTGTAATTCTATAACCAACGACTCTTCTTGAAATATAGGACTAAAAAGGAGTCCGGTGTTAATGCTACAAAAAACATCAATGATTTAAGAGACGAAATTATCATAATCCAAAACTTATTAGTTACGAACCTAAATTTGCTCCCATAATGACCAGACATAATTAGAGATTATTGTGTCCCAAAATTTGCTATAATACCAAAAGCTCGATATATGACTCATCAAAGGATCTATGATCAAGTTTACAGCACGAGTTCTCATTTTGTTAATTGTATTAGAATAATTTATTTCAGCATAAAATACGAAAGTTAATTAATTGGTCGTATAAGAAAAAAATAATTTACATGGCTAATTCAATGTTTTTGACCGTAATGTATACGATAATTCACCTACTTAAATACAAAAAAAAAAAAAACTTAAAGTATATATTACCCTTAAACCCTTAGGTATATATTACTTTGATGTGTGAGAGAGGTAGAGTGTGTATACGGGGGATGTAGTACTTTAGTCACGGATTCGACTGAACTCATAATATTCGATGCGTGATATAAATTTATGTTTAAAAGTTCACTATTATTTAAATACTATTACTATATATGAATCCATAACTTTAAAAGTATAATGAATTTAATGTTAAAAACTTAAAAATTAAACAAATAAAATTAAGATAAAATAATGTGAAATGGTAGTTGTGGTGCTGGTCGTTGGCCTCCAGAGGTGGCATCCTAGGTACGTTACTTAAGGCAAATAGGTCATGGAATGGGAAGAAGCTTCAAAATCAAATGATAAAGTTTTGACCTACTTTCTTAACAAGGGTAAAAAGGGTGAAAATATATAAAGGTGAAAAGTTGAAAAGTTGGACAAAGAAGCAATTATTACACAAGTAGAATAGAAGCTGATGAGAGAACCACACAAGGATATAGTGCGGCAGATGAGACTGCTCTTCCCTTAACTAGAGGTTTCGAGTTCGAGCTTTGGGTATGAAAAAATTCTTGGTAGGAAACGTTTCCCCCTGAATGGGGCATTCGCACCATAGTGCAGCGGATGAGACTGTTCTTTTCTTAACTAGAGGTTTCGAGTTCGAGCCTTTGGTATGGAAAAATTCTTGGTAGGGAACGTTTTCCCCTGAATGGGGCATTCGCACCAAAGTGCAGCGGATGAGACTGCTCTTTCCTTAACTAGAGGTTTCGAGTTCGAGTCTTGGGTATGGAAAAATTCTTGGTAGGGAACGTTTCTCCCCTGAATGGGGCATTCGCACCATAGTGCAGCGGATGAAACTGTTCTTCCCTTAACTAGAGGTTTCGAGTTTGAGCCTTGGGTATGTAAAAATTCTTGGTAGGGAACACTTCCTCCTGAATGGGGCCCTACGCGGTGCGAATCCAAATATAGTCGAACTCCAATACAGATACCGGATACCGAATGGGACGATGAGAGAGAAACAAATATGGTCAATGGCTTCAATTATATTTCTTCACACCTCACATGCAGCAGTGTTCTCTCATGTCAAACCCTTTTCCAAGACCAAATTTTCTTACTATTAAATTACAAGCTCAGTGTAAATTTTTAAAAATTACGAGCAAAGAGTAAAATCCCTTTCCACCCTTTTGTCTAGTGATATGTCGCACTCATGATGCCCACAACCCACTACTATTCTCTCTGTGTGTAGTCTCCCCCCACCCCACCCCCACCCCCACCCCCACCCCAAAAATTAATTTTCCTTTTCTATTTTTAAGATATTGAGTGACTACTATACAGTTTAACAAGCACTTACCAAAAAGATTATGGCGGAGTGATACTTTATCCCTTATCTTAGAGGTTTCGGGCTCGAGGTCTAAATATAAAATCGTCTTTATTAGAAAATATTTTATTTTTATTGTGCAATTTTAATTTTTAATATAAAATTAAATCTAATTGGACTTCAATACCGATACCGAAATGAGTGAGAAACAAAATGACTAGCTAACATGACCATCAAACTTGCTGTTCAAATATCATGCATGTAAGGAATCTAATTAAATACAATGATAGTGTACATGTTGTTGCAAGTTATTTGCATTATTTTTAATTAAAATTAATAATTTCACTTAATTATGTGGCTACTTGTTGTATTATATTTTAGACTATTTGATAGTGTTAAAAAAATTAAACTAATTTTGAAACATATTCTATCCTTTCATTTTTACTTGTCTATTATACTAAAAATACGTTTTCTCATTTAGTTGACCACTATACTAAATTAAGAGAAAAAATAATTTTTTTTTCTTGTTTTACTTTGTCAATAATTATTTATTCTCCAAATAATTTTATAAGACTTTTGAAAATGCTATCATTATTAAAGTTGTAAAATACTTATTTTATTTATTTTTTTCTTAAAGAAAATTTAAAGTTCAAAGTGGACAACGTTTGGTACGAGGTATAAGAAGGTATAAGGGTGATATAAAAATTTAATACCACCTTAATATTCTGTTTGGTTAGCGAATCAGGTATAAGTTATCCTATTGTTAATTTTAACACTAGAATAACTTATACCTTATAGAATGTGGGATAATTAGCACCGGCATAACTTATACCTTTTTTTTTAGACATTATGCAATTGTCATTCTTAATACAACATATCAAACGACCTAGCATAACTTATCTTAATATAATTTATACCGACATAAATCGTATTCCAACTAAACGACCCCTAAAAGTGTACATAACTTTGGTCATTTTACCCCTTTGACCAACAGTGTAAACAGCTAGCCATCGCTATTTCAGCATATTTATTGCTTGAAAACTGCAGCCCACCAAACGCCATTTGGTTTGGGTGAAATATTTATTACAAAACATGAAAACAGAAAGAGGGAAAATCAGACTAGCAGTTGTAGGATAGTAGTAAGTATTATACTGTGATTGACATTTGTTCTTTCTCCTTCTCTTTTGTTTCTCTTTCTGTAATAACCCATTAATTAGTGTTTCTTGGAGGTATACACAGACCAGTTGGCATACCTCAGTTCTTGTCAGAGTGCCATGATTGAATCATTGGGACACTCATAAAATATCTCCTTTTTTTTGAGTAAATTTTACTAATACCACCACTTATTTGTATTGTTGTGTAGTTAGAGTCACTTTGCGTGCATCTTCACCATACAACAATAACAACAATAACCCAGTATAATCTCATTAGTGGGGTCTGGGGAGGGGTCTGGGGATGGTAGTGTGTACGCAGACCTTACCCCTGCCCTGGGATATAGAGACTGTTTCCAAATAGACCCTCGACATCCTTCCCTTCAAGAACTCTCCACCTTGCTCTTGGGGTGACTCGAACTCACAACCTCTTAGTTAGAAGTGGAGGTTGCTTACCATCAGAGCAGCCCCTCCATCTTCACCATATTATCGAGTATTTGTTATCTTTCATTGGTACAAGTATTAGATACTTTTGCATACCAAAACTGGACAAATAAGAAGAATCACCTAATATTTTTATTTTCGTCGGAACTTGAACATGAGACTATAATTTTTCTCGATACCATTGTATTGATCACTAAACCATTCCAAAAGGTAGAGGCAGACACACAATATAATCTTCGGCAAAATCTTAATATGTACTTGCAAATGTCTTCAAGAAATAATAGATATTAATATAGATCACCGTATCAATATTTTATGAGTATTGATAAATTTATATTAAATGTCATGGTGCTCCTCGATCGCCGAATCCTGAGTCAGCCCTGCTAGCGACTATTTTTTTTCCTTTCCGTTACTAGGATTAATAACTAATGGTGTCCGGCCTTTTAACAGTATATACGCAAGAGCTTCATAATCTAATATATTATGCTAGAACTTTCTGTATTCAACTAAAGTGGTTGATATTTTTCTATAATTTTACAAATGCTGGCTATTTTTTCGCAAACTGACTAGTTCATGCTATTTTCAATACATTGTAGTACTTTTAAACGCAAAATAAAAAATCCAAAAGGATGTACAACTGTCTTCTTTCTTTTTTTAACTTGCTTTCCTTTTGTAACCCTAGCTTAGGGACGTTTTGCCTTTAATATGCCAAACAATTGATCCCAAAAATATACAGATCTCAATTTACTGGTAAAATAATTAATTATCTTCAAATCCATTGTAAGATTGAAGTTCAACAACAACAACGATAACCCAGTGTAATCCCACAAGTGGGGTCTGGGGAAGGTAAGATTGAAGTTCAAGTTGTTAAATTGCGCTTTACTTTTTCCCGCAAGATTGATCAATGGACATTAGTTATTGTAAAATTTTCATTAGAAGTTCATTCGTAGTCCCTGATAATTAGAATTTTAGAAAAAATATTAACTTTTTTACGTTACTAATTTTGAGCCGAGGGACTTTCGGAAACAGCCTCTCTACTCTTTCGGCGTAGGGATAAGGTCTGCGTACACACTACTCTCCCCAGACCCCACTAGTGGGATTTCACTGAGTCGTCGTCGTCGTCATCGTCGTTGTTGTTATACGTCACTAATCTGTTGCTAATTTTACAAAAAAATAAATGGCGATTGATAAAAACCCATTGGTGATAATTATTTTTCTTGCAGTGTTGAGGCTATCCTAGCATCATGCTTAGCACAATTGGAAAAAGGAAAATGCTCAAAAAAATATATAAAAGGCATCCATTTGGAGAAAATAAATTGACCTTTTGGAAATAATCGAGTAGTTGTAATTTGGGCAGGCAATTTTGGTGACAAGAGAATTAAACTTTTCAACTTTTTAGACATGGTTTTTTTTCTTCCTAGTACTCCATAATTTATGGTTGTTGTCCATTAATTCTCCACTCTATGAAATTATGACTTTAGTGTAGCATACATTGCCTTTTGCCTGTCTTATAGCCATTAATATTAAAGATTTTTCACTGTTAATTGATGCTAATATAATGTGCTAGAGATGGTGATGCCAGTTCATCACATTGAGATTAAGGAGAATTTGAAATTTAATTGATGGGTTATTCGACCTTTAATGTTGTTAGCATTGAATTTTTTTTACATTTAAAATGTTACGTTGCGATTTAATATTTTTTGAAATATTTGTGGGTTTTATGCTGAAAATACTGGGTTAAGATGAATTTTTTGACGAATTTGCCCCTGACCTCTGGCCTTTAATTGTAGTGGTCGTTCGGACATAAGAATTGTAAAATGCCGAAAAAAGTGAAAAAAAAATTCAAGTGAAAATGGTATTCGAAAACTAGAGTTGTACTTGGATATGAATATAATTTTGGGTTGTCTTTGAAGTTTTATGAGTGATCTGAGTGAAAATTTTGAAAAAATAGCTTTTTGGAGTTTTTAAAATTTTCGAAAAATTCCAAAATTCATCTTCAAGTGAAAATTCAAAATTTTATGGTCAAACATTGATTTCGGGAAGAAAAAAAAAAGAGAGAAAAAATTTCAAAAAAAAAGTAAAAAAATTCTTATGTCCAAACGGGCTCGTAGTATTTGATATCAGAGTAACTTGGACATCAAAATTTCAAAGCACCAACATAACTTAATTCTTGTAATTCTTATGGTGAATTCGCATTATAATTTGCTCGTATATGATCTATTCCTTTCAACAATTCTTTTCATTTTAACCTTTTTCAGGTAATGATTTGTAAAGAAATTAAATGCCTCGACCCACTAATAAAAGACCCCTTTCCTTTTTTTCCTAGGTTTACTTGGCTCCAAATTTCTACTTTTGATATTCTTGTCGAAAGGTTAATTTAGTTTGAATAACTCTATAGTTTTGACTCAAATCCTATAAAAGCGTTAAAAACAAACGAGTTAATTTATATAAAAATCCACTATATAAATAAGTGCAAACAATATATTTTGAACTAAATATTTTAAATGGAGGGAACTAGACTGAGTTTTCTCGCATTACATCACATAAGATGCCACAAAGCTACCACCAAAGGATATGGTTCAGTGGATGGAACTGCTCCTCCCTTAAATAGAGTTCTCGAGTTCGAGCCCTGGGTATGGAAAAGTTCTTGGTAGGGAGCGCTTCCCCTCGAATAGGGTCCTACGAGGCACGAATCCCGATATAATCGAGCTCCAATAAAAGTATGAACATCGGGTGAGAAACAAAAAAAAAATGCCACAAAGCTTTTCATGATTATGAACTATCCCCACTCTACTGTCTACACTCTACTGGGGTTCCCAGCAGGTGCGTCTAATGCATCGAAAAGCTTGTAAGCAATTGCTTTTGCTTAATTTTCTTCCGGTCAATTTTAATTGATTTTTTTTTACTTTTTTTATAGTCCACGATATTTGATTTTTTTAAATATAAAAAATATTAACTTTTTTCTAAAGTTGTCCCCGAAGTAAAAGTCTAGGAGTATTTGTTATATTATCAATGAATAAATAAATGTTAATATAGTCAATTTTATTGTTAATTAATGTTAAAAAAATATTTATTTTAATATGTGTGGAAAAAAATTAAAAATAATTAAAGTGGACCGGGGAGAGTAAGGTACTTTCACTCAAGGTTCTACAAGTTAAAAATTAAAGTAATATTGTTTTTACATTATTATTACCCAGCGAAGGAAGATTTGAAGTAACGATAAGTTGTTCCACATATGATTTATAGGTCACAATTTCGAACCATAAAATCAATCTATGATACTTGTACTACGATATGTTGCTTATATCATACCCCTTAAAATTTGGTCCTTCCCAGATCTAATGCGAAATATTTGATGCATCGGGATGCCTTTTTATTATACTTACTAGCTAGTCAAGTGTCCTTGAAAAGATGAGCTACATTAGATTTGAATTTTAATTTGAGCCGCCGTGTATATTGAATTTACTTGTATTTTAGACTGTAGAGAGCTAATAATATTGCTTTAATAAAAAAGTCTTCTCAATTACTCTTATAGTTGTTTTTATTATTGATTAAAACAAGTCTTACATTCTAATTGCACCAGAATTTATCCCTTCACATCTTAATTAGTTTCATTAGTTTAATTAATGAAATTTTTACATACTTATACACTATTGGAAACTTATTTATCAAAATTATTCTAGTTTTGTATACTACCCACCCTAAACAAGGATTACTTTCAAATTATATACAATCTATTATTAGTGCCTTGAATTAGAGAATTTAGTTACATTATTTTCCTTTTTTCTCTCCACTCTTCTTTCGATAAGCATCTTCCCTTCCAAGTTTTGTTTTTTGAAAGTTATAACTTAATTGTACCCAATTTAAAAAATTTGAACACTTACTTTTTATTTGGCCACGTCAGATTAAATTATATGTTATGAAAAAAATTAATAGAAGACCTTAAGCTAAGTGCAGGATTCAAGTTTACGTACATCTTTTCCCAGAAACATTTACTCCATGATGGTAACAAAAAGTGAAAACCAAAAAATAAAAATAAAAAATCATACTTAAATTTGAATTTACTGGTATGGGTTTGGAATTAGGGATAACTCTCTGGGGCAAAGTGCACAAATAGCCTTTTTGGGATCCTATTTAAAAAATATCAAAATAAGGAATTATCGAAATTTATATAATATTTCGAGTTTAGTTACCTTAAAAATAACATTAGACTCGTGGGTCTAAATTTGAACTTTGGCTTTCAAAATTCAGACTCAAAAAGTTGAAGAATAAGAAGCAACATTAACGACATGTTTAGTCCAAAGTTAACTAAACTTGATTTCAAATATTTTTAAATAAATACTGATATACATCCAAGTTATCATGTAAATTCTGACCTTAATTTACTACAATTTCATAAGTATAATATATGTCATGTCATCATCGTCGTCTTCTTCTTCTTCTTCGAATTTCAAACTGAAATTCAGCCAAAATCAAGTCTAATCTTCACCAAAACACCCTCAAAATTGAGATATAAACTCCAAACCACATTTTCAATTGTTTGCAACAACACCCAATCCAAGCAAATAATGATTTTTGAAAACCCAAATTCGAATTCAAAGCTTCAAAACTTTTTAATGACCGTCAATGGTGGAATTGCTGCTCTCTTTTCCTTTGCTCTACATTTCTGGAATTAGGGATTGAGAGATAGAGAGAGACGTAGAGAGAGAGAGAGAGCGCATGAGGGAGAGAGAATAAGAATGAGAAATAATTGATTCCTAATATAAAGGGGTACTCATTTAATTTCTAAAGTGTGTATAATTTGTAAATTTGTATATAAGAGGTAACTAAATTGAAACTTGAGTAAAGAGGGTAATAAAATTTTCAATAGTCTATAAGTATGTAAAAATTCCTTAATTGTAATCGGTATATGCCTATGTGACATTGTTTTGTGTAGGGTTGTACATAGGTTGAGTTGGTTCGGATTTTACAATTACCAAACCAAACTAATTGTGTCGGATTATTAAATCTAAAGACCAAACCAAACCAATAAAACTCGGATTTTTCAATCTCGGTTTTTCTCGGATTTTCGGGTTATTCGGGTTTTTTTCCAGTAAAATTTTAGTAGAACAAAACATATAACTTGTGTGCTCAAATATTTCTTTAATCCTAGTAAGATACAACTATATAAAGTATTTTCCAAGAAAATAATACAAAATATGATATTTGTCATGACATTATTCTAAAATATTCAACAATAAAAACAATAAAATTATGTAATATAAATATTGTTAATTAAAAAGTTATAATAAAAATAACATAATCTAAAAGTACTAAGTCATGCTAAAATAAGTGGACTAATAAGGAAGTATTAATTACATGACTAAACGCTAAAGAAAAAATAAAAATATATAGGTTATGCATTTTTATCTAAATTATTGCAAAACAAAAAAATAGATATTCAATACATTCCGGTTCGTAGTATTGAATTGAATGTCTTTTATTAGCATTAATATTGATTTGATTTTGGTTTGGGCTTTTGTTAGCATTATTTAATTTCCTAATATTAATGGCTATAAAACTTATTGAAACATTCAAAAAGTTCTAAGTCCAACCTTGAAATAATACCTTAAAAGATAAAATTATGAAATTTTTTAAGAAATATTTATAAATTACATCACAAGAAGTATATTTATATATTAAATACATCTAAAATTTCTATATACGTGATGTCGAGTTGGTTTAGTTTCGGTTTGACTTTCTTTAGCTAAAACCAAACCAAACCAATTATGATAAGGTTCTTTTTCCAACACCAAACCAAATCATAATCGGATTTTTTCTCTTGGTTTTGACTCGAATTATTGGGTTAGTACAGTTTGTCGGTTTTTCTTCGTACACCCCTAATTTTTTGAATCCGAAAAAGGTTGTTGACCGACAAAGAGAATTAGGTTACCAGCTCTTACTTTTTTATTCGTTTACTCTATTTTTTCTCATAAATAAATTAAATAATATATGACAAAGAACTGGTACTTGAAATTATCCTCCCAATTTAGTGCAGATAATGATTAGGAGTTGCCCAAAAAGTGGTGCCATTAATTTAAAGAAGCCATGCATGCAGTGCAGATAAATTATATTTTAATATTCTACTTGAGTATAGATTTAGGAGCATCTTCAACTTCGAGATAAAACATGATGTAACTCTGCATGTAATTTTATTTCTTAAAAACAATTAAGAACAAGATTTGCTGGCTTCAGTAAAATGGATTTTATATTGATTCGAGATTTAAAGGCCGACAATGTTTCGCTTTGTTTATGCATGTGTGTGAGTACGTGATTTTTGCCCTATATGAGAATTACTCCCAAAAAATTCAAAATAAAACAATATAAATTACTAATTTACCATAAACAATAAGTTCTCACGTACATGAATTGTCATTATTTTTTTAATCTTTCCCTTAATATCGGCCTTTTTGATTATCAAAGATCTATGGCATTTGAGTTGTCTAAGTATCTAGGGCTTCCTGTATCGAAACTCATTAATTTGATTAATTTAGGTTTGTGCCGTATAGTCCTATTGAGGAATAAAAAATACTCCTTACCAAGAAATAATTCGTTTTCGAAATTTAAATTAAACTTTTGATTAAAGTTAGAGTGATCTCAAGCATTTATTTCGCTGCTGCACGCCTTAATGGTATAGCGCGAAGAGTTAAGCCACTAATGTCGTGACAAAAGTTATACCTCATAAAGTTAGCGAAACTAAAAAGACCTTCATTGAGTTAATTGTTGAAAAAACTTGAGTTATGTTACTTTTTGCTTTTGGAAAATATTGTGGATATTAAATTAAACGGAAAAGGTTTAAAATGCTCTTAAACTATTGGAAAAGGTTTAAAAAGACCCTACATTTACCTATTGGACTAAAAATACTCATCCATCCATCTTTTTAGTTCACTTATGCCCTTTGACCGTTAGGTCAATGCTGAATTAAAAATAATTACTTAAAAAAAAATTATAAAATATTTTTATTTTTTAAATAATGTAACAGTAGTCCACTAATTTAGTAAAGTCTTTTTTTTTTCCAGTTTTTACGAAAACATATTTTGTTTTCATTTTTTCAGTTTTTTTAAAGCATTTTTTGTAAAAACAGAAAAAAACTGTTTTTAACAAAAATATTTTCGTTTTTTAAAAACTGAAAAAAATATTTTCAACAAAATATTTTTGTTTAGAAAAATATTTTTTTTCATTTTTTAAAGATTTTTTTTTTTGTAAAAACTGGAAAAATAAATTTGTAAAAACTGAAAAAAAAAATCGTTTTTTAACAAAATATTTTTGTTTTTAAAAACTGTTTTTTAAAAAAAAATGAAAAAAAATATATTTCAAAAACGAAAATATTTTGTTGAAAATATTTTGCAAAATATTTTTTTTAAGTAATTATTTTTAATTCAGCATTGACCTAACGGTCAAAGAGCATAAGTGAACCAAAAAGGTGGATGGAGGGGTATTTTTAGCCCAATAAGTGGATAAAGGTTATTTTAAAACCTTTTCAATCATTTTGAACCCTTTTCCGTAAATTAAAATGTTTTTTTAAGATCAACAAGTTGTGTTTGATTTTTGGCAAAATGTTTGCAGTATTTTCCTTAACCAAAAGGGCACAAAATTTTCAACCCTATATGTTCCATATCTTGACATTTTACCCTAGGTAAATTATGATTAAGGAGAATAAACTTCTTTGATAGTGTACCGTGATAAAGTTGAGTTATAGACAGGGGCGGATTTAGGGGGCGCAAAGGGTTACCCGAACCCCCTTCGCCGAAAAAATACACTGTATATATAAGGCAAAATCTGTTTTTTACCTCTATATATTAAATTTTGAACCCCTTAACACAATTCAAAAGTGTAATTTAGTGGTCAAGGAGGTTTAAAATCTACATAAGGTCATGAGTTCAATTCCCACTAGATACAATTTTTTTTTTGAACCCCCTTCGTGGAGATCCTGCCTCCGCCACTGGTTATAGACTATAGATATATGATAAGGTAAAAATGACGTTGGGAATAGAAACTAGGGGAGAAATAATCAAATGACTAAAATAGACTACTTTACTCAAATGATCATGGATAATAGTATTTCAAATAGTGTGCATCACGTGATAGAGAGACGGTGAGAAATGGAAAATAATTACTATAATTATGCTGTTTTGGGTCTGTTGTTTGGTAAAAAGAGAAGAAAAGGCAAAAAAAAAAAAAAAAAAAAAGAGAGAAGTTTGGTACGGTGAGAAGAAAAAGGTCGCTCTCAAAATAATAGCCGTAAAAATATATAATTTTTATGTATTTTTTTTGTGTATATATATATATATATATTATATGTTATATACAAAGTTTATATAAATTTTATACTCTATTTTTTCGGCTACCAAATACAAATATTTTTTGGCTCAGGCTAAAAGTGATAATACCCAAAAAGAATGCGAGGTGATTTCTATGTTTTGGTAATAGTACTTAAGTTTTGATAGATTATTTGTTGTTTGCGACGTTGGTAAAAAGTAGTAACAGATACAACAACACAACAGCATAGTCAGTATAATCTTATAAGTGGGGTCTGGGAAAGGTATAGTGTGCGCATACCTTATCCTTGCCTGTAAAAAGACAGAGAGACATTTTCCGATAGACTCTCGACTTAGAAAGGGGAGAGGGAAAGGGCAATAACAAGTAAACCTATCTGACGACCGAAGCAAAAAATACAAAAGCTGTCGTAGGTTTTAAAAAAAAAATAGTAACAAATATTTAATAGAATAATAAAATCACGAGTTAACTCAAACACAACTGTTATATTAAAAATTAAAAGTAATAAAAAGTGAGAAGGAGGAGTATTGCAAATGGAGATGGAGATGTTGATGGGGTCTTTGAGTTTCAAGACATAAATCATGAGAAGTATGACTATTGCTATGATAGTGATGTGAGGAATCTCTATCTTTTTTGACACAACGCCATGTGATCCCTTCTCGTCCACTTTTTGGATAATTTTACTTCATTTCAGTTAATCACTGTCATTAAAAATTCTAAATATTTTTGTTGGAGATAGGAATAACGAAAGATTTTCTATTAGGAATAGTACAATATGGAAAACTTCAATTATTTAAAGCCTTATAACTTACAATTATAGAAGACAGTAGATTCATATCTAACCCAAAAGCAGAGAAATTCACTTCTTATGAATCTCATCTGCAACAAAGTAATGAGTACAGAGCTTGTAGAATGTCACAATTTTTTGCTTTCAAAGATCCAAACCATGTAACTTTTGATTATTAAATGTGTTCTTTTATCGTAAAAGGCAGTTCGGTGTACTAAGCTCTCGCTACGTGCGGAGTTTGGAGAAGAATTGGACCACATTGAATCTTATCTATGCGGTCTTTGTATTTCTGCAAGAGGTTGTTCGTGACTTGAACCATGAGCTTCTGATCACATGGCGGCGACTTTTATCGTCTCGCCAAGGTTGGCTTTCAAAAGAGCAACCCGGTGCATAAAGCATCTCGTGTTCATACAGGATCCAAGCAGCACGTGTATTTTATCTTGTGATACGAGAAAAAATACAACTATAATTTCTTATTATCCTAACATAAAAGCAGAGAGCCAAAAAAAACCCTTTAATATCGTTACATGAAATGAGACTATTCCCTCGTACAAAACAATAATTGAATTGATAAACTCCCTTATTCCATTGTATTCAAGAACTCTTATTAGTAATGCTACATCCCATGCTAAAATTTCTAATGAATGGGAAAAACACTCTTATCTCTCCATCCTAGCCCTTAGAGGCGGATCTAGTATTAGCAGTAGGTGACGGGTTCGAGACATGTATATTTAGTCTAATATTTTTGAGAAAGGGAATAGCTCCATGCTCTACTTATTACTTCTGCCAGACTGCATAGCGATAGCCACTGGTTGCAAGCTTCCACTCCTTGCCTGCAGGACACCATGATCCGTCCCCGATCTTCATGCTAACCTTTTCTCCAATGGTTGCAGCGTATAAGTTTGGTTGTGACTCAAGAATCTGTACAGATGAACGGCTGTGTATGCCTTGATGCCTTCGGATATCAATCTACAGGGTACATTTCAAGCATTAGAATCAACCAGCTTCGACTGTTTACTGACTTCGTGTCTATATAGTTATAATTAGATTTGACATACCAGCTTAACAATTTGGTCATGCGTGGAATTACCCCAATCGTAGAAATGGTCATAGAAAACTGATGGTATCCCTGGATGTGTTAGAATGTACGTATATCCCTGGAATGAGGCGCAGTGATGAGACCAAATGCCACAATAGATGATCAGGAAAATAAGATCTAAACACTTGTATAGTACTGCTGAAGACGATATTGATGGCAAAAAATATAGTAGCTTACAGCCTAGAAAGAGGAGTAAATATCTAAACTATAACAAGTGAAGGAAATACAACCAATGGAAAAGAAATAAAGCTCGCAAGTCAAGCATTTAAAGGTAATGAATTAGATGTCGAAATACCTCCATAATGTGATTTGAAGGGAAAGGCCAGTGTGCCTGCAAGTTGAGATCATTAAGTTAGTCAAGTAATGAGGGAACATAAGTTCAGTTTCCGTGATTAGAAAAACATCAAAGACAGTAAATGATCCAAGATGATAACTTTAACACAGATCAAAAGAGTGAATCATTTCATAATCTAGCATATGGTATTCCTACCAGCAGAGAGAAGCATCAATGGTAAATTCATTAACCTATGTTACTGCAATAATGAAATTATACAGTAGAATAGTCGTGTAGCATAGGAAGTCAAGCGTCCAAAACCAAAGCAACACTAATAATCAGCTATAGATCAGAAAACATCAAGAACCTGAGTGGATCCAGTGTCGTGATTATCAATAAAAGTCACAGCCCTTGAAGGCCACCATCCTAGAACTCCTGGTGGCTTCCCCTTAGAGTCACGCAAACGCCAGAGTTCTCCTTTGACTGCTTCCTGCAAATGCATATACATAATATAATGGTTAGCACTAATTTATGGTATATACTCGTTGAATCACAGACAAATCTTTGAATAAGTTCCTTTAACAAGAAATATAAACATGTCATTAATAATTCATTTGGATTTACTTATACATGTTGTCTTAGATACTAAATATGGGGAGAAGAGGGGCCACTGTTTGTTTTAGGATCTTAAGGGATACCTGAAGGATTGCTTTGGTTGTAAAATCAAATGCAGATGAAAGTTGCCCCGTTTGATCAATCCAATTGATGATTCTTTGCCTGTGACTATCTGCACGTAACAAAGATAGCTATCTTAGTACATAGACAAAACAAAGACACCCTAGAACAGGAGAAGCAAGGTACGTATATGCTCTGCCTCCACACATGCTTCATGTTACTGGATAAATGGCACTTGGCAACCAAAATTCAAGAAAAGACATAGCAGTAAAGGTAAAAAATTAAGCCCAATTTTCTAATTAGCCATCACTTATGCACTATGGCAAAACAAGTGCAGCCTCCATTACCACATAAATTCAACAATGATGATTTAAGAAAATTGTGAAACATGGATCATGATACCACTTAAACTCAACAGTGATGATTTAAGAAGATTGTGAAACATGTATCACGATATTAGCTTTCTGTCAGTAAAGTGACTTTGTTGAGGCACTTCATAAGCATTGTCTATAACGTTTTATAGTCCTTTTCTTTATTGCCCTTTTCACTTCTCCTTTTCTCTTTTTTTTTTTTCTTTTCTTGTGGTGGAGCTTAACAGGTTTTAAGAGTTTGAGACCTTTAATTATGACACTGCATGAACCCAGTTTCATATAATTAAGTTCTCTTGCTGCCGTGGTTAAAAGCTTGTTGTCTTTCCTTGCCAAAAGAAATTGCACATCAGTGTAGCCAAATGTTAGAAAGATGAATATATTTCATTTCACTGTGAGTTGAACTAATCAAACATTTACTCCTATATACTTTGGGTCTATGTAAACTGAGTTAATGCCAATCTCCCTCGCCAGAGAGCAAACAAGGTACGGGAACGACTACAGGTACCAGCTAAATGGAGAGATATCTTTATAAGTTGCAGGGGAAAGTCGGTTGTAAAAATTCACTAGAGAAGCATAATACCTTGGTTGCAATCCAAATAGCTGCCCTTGTAGTTGCAAGTGTCCCAATATTCCCCAACTGAAAATATTGGCTTAGCTCCCTCGATATATTCCTTTACATACTTCGGAGAATAACTAAAGTTGAGAGAAGGAAAATTCAGCTGTTGTTACAAATGGATAGACGGTACTCGGAAAAAAAAAATGAAAATCCAGCCATTTTGGGGGGGGGGTGTGTGTTTGCATGGAGAACTTCAGAAAGAAAGTGCAAATTTACCCTTTAGCAAAATCAAAACGAAAATCTTGGAAGCCAACAGAGGATCTTAGCCACCGCATCCAGTCAGTGAGATCTCTTCGGACAAAGGATTGTGTATGATCTATATTTGGAACTCCATTAAAGTTGTCTCCAGTGCTTTTGTTACCCTGGAATACATCCTTAAAAGTTATGAGTACACCCTGATGGTTGAGAAACCTCTGGTCGCAGAGAGCCTTATAGATAAAGTTTCACCTTAAATGACTATTTGGAAGGCAAGCATGTCATTTGAGCAATAACACTGACTCTCTAACGGTTAGAGATATGAAGAGTCAATAACAATATATAATGGAATTAAAGAGGAGTTTTAAGTTTTAGTTGAGGATCTCAAACTATCTTTATTTCGTCATTGAGAAATGATTATATAGCAAAGCTACTCAAAGGTTCAGCTAATTCAGCAAGTTCGGTTCCTATAATTTATAAATTACTGATGAAATGCTGATTTTAGTAAGGCTAATGCATAAATGAACATGAATCAAGCTTAATATGTTTATATACAGTTCATGCTTTTGATAATGTAGACATCACAGCTTCAAGATCCTTCCCAGGAAAGGGGTCTGTCCATGCCACTCTAGCTAAAATCAAAGAGTTCATGAAAAACCTATACATCCTATACTAGAGAAAAATAAATAAATTAATTAATTTTTTGATCAAGTTGAGGCAGACGAAAGGATAAATAAAAGTCTAAAGCTGCATATCCTAGAAACAAGATTTTGGTTACAGTATCCTTACCCGTCCACCAGTGCAAGATGTAACAGCATGTTCATCCCAAGACAAAGGAATTCCATCATAGCGGTTGTACATTCCACCGTGCCCTTGGGTAGTCCCAACACGATGGTTAATGACTATGTCCGCCATTGCTCTAACTTTGTACTGCTTCATCTTATTAAGTAAAGCTTTTAAGAGATGCTCAGAACCATATGAAGAATTGAGAGAATAAAGGTTCTGTGGAAGGTAACCTATCATGAAAGAACACAAAGAGAAAGAATTAATGACTATCAAAAGAGGAGCTGAAAGAGAGGAGAGACATTAATTCAAATGACTAAAATTATATCACTTCCAAACCTTCAGGAGACAACGACTGACTTGCTGGAGGCAACCATGCTGTTGTGAAGCCAGATTTTGCAATATCAGGAACTTTTCTATCTAAATTTCTCCACCAGTCATGTTTATGAGATTCCCAGTTGAAGGCCTGCAGAGGAAATGATTGGACCATTTCATTAGGTTTGAGATGATCTTTTCTAGGAAGAAATGCATCAGCATTCCGATTTCAACAAATCGTTATATATGAACTACAAACTCTTTAAAATTTCTTCCTAGCCAACTGGTAAAGGGAAAATAATATCACCTGCAATATGATTTCTTTTCCATTGCGTATCACAACCACTACAAGCACATGAAAACAATAAATCAGTTAGCATTCATCAGTATAATCTCATTTCAAAAAGCTAAGTCTTATAAAATACTGTGATTGCTAGAACTCCTGATAAGAACGAAACTATCAACAAAACTAATTTGACAGAAAATAAGGCATGCAAATTCCACTTATTTACTCTCATAACTGCTAAAATTAAAATGAAAATAAGAAATGATTTAGCTAAAATATCCACAGTTCTTCAATTTAAATCTCCGTCTTTCTTTTTTAGTTTGAAGTATATATATAAAGGAAAGAGAGTCTTACGTGGATCAGTCTGCTGACTTTCATCAAATCCCATTATGAATCGAAGCTAAGATTACAAAGTAAGCCCCAAGAGGTCCTGCTGAAAAAAATAAAGGTAAACAAAAAGGAGATTTGAGTCGACAACAATCTGAAGCCATTCAGGTATAACACTATATCTGCATAATTGAGTCATATGTGCAGTTCATTAAAGAATCTAGATGCAGTAATTATCCAGTTTTTTCAACCCAAAGCAATCATTAGCTGATCATAAGTGATCACGTCCTGTGTCGACCTGATATCATTTACGTACTAGCAGAAATGTAGCGGATAATTATATCACACAAAGCAGAGTTCAAGAAAAACTATAGCTGATTATCAGAAAAATAAACTAAGATTCAAAATAGAATAAAAATGAATATTACCATTCACAATGATCACAAAGACAATATGACTACCACTTTATGTTACATATGCTGGTTCACATGTATCTATCCATTACGGTGTGTAAATAACCTATTCGGCTGGTGTAGTTTTTCGACAAATCTTCATATCAAAATCATTTAGCACGGATACTTCGACAAATCTTCATATCAAACTCATTTAACACGGATACTAGAAGCGGTGGCGGAGGCAGGATCTCCACGAAGGGGGTTCAAAAAAAAAATTGTAGCTAGTGGGAATTGAACACATGACGTTATGTAGATTTTGAACCCCTTGACCACTAAACTACACTTTTGGATTGTGTTAAGCGGATTCAAAACTTAATATATAGAGGTAAAAAATAAATTTTACCTTTTTCGGCGAAAATCCGCCCAGACTAGAAGGATCCATAAAACACAGCTGCCACTAATAGTTCAAAGAATGACATGCATGTGTATACGGCATATCGGATCATGTACTTATACAATAAAATGAAAATAAAAATAAAAACTACAAACTTGCATGCCTAATAGTAGAATTTCATATTCAACTTAAATCATAATGATCAAGAATTTAACCAGCTAAGAAACTGAGTAGTAAAAGACAGAGAAACAAACCTCGTTTACTTGCTTAGAAAAAGAGTCGATCTCAGCTTGATAATCTCATCAACTTATTCTGGTATTTATACAGAGACGAAATGGGCAAAAGCGGAAAATTAGTCAAAATTATATTGATTCTTCGATATGGAATATGAATTCTCAACCGTGAAATTGCAAAAAAAGAGAATATCAATTGAAGAAAGTGCGCCAGCAAAAAAAGATGTAAAATTCGATAACCACATAAACCAGGAATAAAATAAAAGAACAAATCCTTTTTTGCGAAATGGAGTACGAACTGGAGGATTTTATAAAAGGTAGTCCATTTTTTCGGATTCGATTCGCTCCGAAATCATTCTGTCATAGGAGGAAACAGCGAGCGACACGTGGCGCTTCGTGATTGGGAATTTGGTAATTGACGGCTGCAAATGGCGGATGTGACGAGAATGGTAAGGTGGCGGTAATGGTGGTGTTCGTCCATTGAAAACAACAACGACAACAACCCAGTATAATTCTACTTAGTGGGTCTGGGAGGGTAATGTGTACGCATAACTTACCCTGACCCAGGGTAGAGAGACTGTTTCCAAATAGAACCCGGCATGCTTGCCTCCAAGAACTTCCCACCTTGCTCTTGGGGAGACTCGAACTCACAACGTCTAGGTTGTTCGTCCATTGACGTAGTGACATTTCATGCGAATTGCAGACGAAGCGACGGAGCAAAGACGGAAGTGCGTGTGTGAAGTGTGAACACTGGAAAATAACGACAATTTGAGATCATAACAAATGATCAATTAAACAACCAATTATCTACGTTGATAATTTCATTTCAGTGCTAAATAAACAAATTGAGGTGATAATGATAAAAAAATACATTGCCTCTCCCTTACCCCCTAAAATTTAAGCAGGCGTTTGGACATAAATTTTTTAATTTTTGAAAAAAAAATAGTATTTGGAGTTAGTTGAAAAATAATATTTAGAATTTAAATTTGTGTTTGGATATGCATTTTACTTCAGAGAATGTTGTAGTTTTGTGAGCGGAGAAAACAAAAATTCTGAAAGTTTTGAAGAAGTGATCAAAATCACTTTTTGATTTTTGAAAAAAAAATTAATTTTTTTTAAAAACTTACAAAATTTCATAAATAAACACATTTAAAAAAAAAAAACAGAAAAAGAATTTTGTTGTAATGGACCCTTATAAATTAGCTCTAGGGGTGTTAATAGATATTTAAAAATCGACTAAACCGACCGAACCATACTATACCGAACCGATTTTTAGGTTTCTTTTAATAAAACTGTAGGTTTTTATATAAATATATAACTGAACCGATAATTAGGGTAAAAATACCGAACCGAACCGAATAAATTTACAATGTGAAAAATATATTTATATATTATGTTTAAAAATGATAAAGCATAAAAAAATTTCGAGACCTTGGAATTATGAAATAGTTACTAGCCAACAAGTAATTAAACTTAAAATCCTAATTCCCAAATCTATTATGCTACTCTTATTGAAATCAGCGGCGGATCCGGGATTTGAGGCTTATGAGTTCCTACCGTAATTTCAAATTAATATGCAATAATAACCAGGTTCATAGTTAGATATTTATAATTATTTAGTAAACTTTTTAATATAATACAGGGTTTACGCAAGAGTTACTGGGTTCCTGGGAACCCGTATTCCATGCTCTAGGTCCGCCCCTGATTGAAACTAAATTATTTCCAGCATGTTCACTAGCAAAACACAAGGTATTGTAGCGATTATGAGTAAAAAAACTACAATGTATTGAATATGTTTCCTTTAGTATGATTTAGATTTATCTTTTTGAATATTTAATCTTCTATAGACTTTATTCTTGAGACCTAGCTTGGTTAATATCTTTCCACTCGCGTAATTTATATTTTTTTGTATTTGCTTAGTTTCTTTTACACTGATGTAGAATAGTTGATGAATCTATACTCTAGCCATCTTTGATATTTTCTTAATTTATCACCTTTTAAACTGTAAAAATATCTAGAGAGTTTTGCTAAGTCCTATTAAAGTACGTATGTTATTGCATTCTACTTCTAGCAGTGATTTTTGCATGACATTTAAAAAAATTACCGAATATTTACCGAACCGAACCGATACCGAAGAGAAACCGACATGATTGGAACGGTTTCGAAAAGTCTAATTTTGGTTATACATAATAGAATAACCGAAAAATTAGTATGATAAAAAATTTATAAAATAACTGGCCGAACCGAACCATTAAGACCCCTAATTAGCTCAACACCTTCCTGCAACAATTGTTAACAGAAAGTAAATTTAATTTCTTTTGAACTCAAATAAAATCTTTATGTCATTTTTAAAAAGTTTATACGCATTAATAGGAAAATACCTGGCTTTGCGCTTCAACCTTTATTGAAGCTATTTTTTCTACCGTGAGAACACTCTATAGCAGCATCTCTATATAACAGTCATTCATTATAAAAGTTTAGTTTTTCCCAGAACTGATTTTTTATGTTATATTTTGCCTCTCTATAATAGCATTTTGCCTATAATAGCAACAATCATCCTTATGACAGTACGCTCTTTGAAAAATTACCCCTCTATAACAGCCACGCAAATTTTCTAAGATAATTACTAAGGATAATTCTAAATATTTAAGCAAATATTTTATAACTTTAATGTACAATTTATAACTAAAGATCTACAAATTACATATCTTGCATTAGAAAAATGTGAAAAAATACTTAAAAGATCCATTTATACTTTTTGAAGATATGCACATCATTTTTTTTTATTTGAAGATGTACACATGATATATCTTATATTGGACAGTTATCAATAGTATGTAAATGCAATCTATTCATATTTTTTAATTGTGTGCCTTAGAGATTAAATTTTGGTGCGTTTAGTTAAGAATTTTTTTAATGATGTATTAGATTTCTTTAGCATTTAATTCGTGAAATATTTATATCTTTTGAGATTTTGAATTTAAATATTTTATTAATCTTTTATATATAATATTAAAAAAATAGTTTTTGGTTAATTTTTGTCTATAACAACCAAAATATATTTAAATATTAAATGTTGTTATAGATGTATAACAACCATTCACTATAAAAGCCAAAAAAATTTGGAAACGATGTTGTTATAGAGAGGTATGACTGTATAATTTTTCCGTGCTTTTTTCCACGCTTGCGTTTGATGCGACACACACGTCTAACATATGTACATTAAAAATAGGCGTAATGGCTTTCTGGCCACTTAAACTTGTACCGATTTGTAAAGCCGATACGTGAACTTATATTTTTCCCATTTGAACACTTCACCTTGACGAAATGAATATTAATAAACACATTTGACCATTGACCAAGACTATGTGGAAGTGGCACAACTAACATAGCTAAATTGTGCGCAAATCACGCTGTCAAGGCGCGTGAATAGTTTTATTTTTATTAAAAAGATATTAGAAATAAAATAAAATATAAATAAGAAAGAAAAAAGCAAAAGAAAAAAAGACCTTTCTCTTTTCCCCTCCCCTCCCACCTCTCTCATCTTCCCAAGCGAACTCCCATCTAATTTTTTTTCATTTTCTATCCTATCTTCCCTCCCCTTTCCCATTTCTTTTCCCCCTTTCTCTTCCCCATTCAATAATTTTTTCTTTTATTTGCTAGTCTCTACCCACCTTTCTCGTCCCAACCTCCCTCAATTCCTTTTTACCAGTACCTCTATTCATTATTCGTTGCCATCAACCCCCCCCCCCTTCTCTTCTTCTTTCTTTTCCATTTCTATTCTTTCTTCTATAGTACACCTAGTTAGTAGATTGCAGCTGATAGATGAATTGAGAAGAAATTAGGTTGCTTTAATACCAAAGGCATTTATGTGAAATACTTTGAAATAAATGTTTGTTGACTTTTTGGATGATTTAGGTTGGTGGAACAACAATAGATTTTACTGGAAAAAGGTGGGTGAAGGGGGGGGGTGATTCAGTGGTAGGTGATTATGAAGCTTTCATATAGGAGGAAAAAGATGATGGTGGTTGAAAATGGTTGAGGGTTGGAGTTGTTGGTGGACTATTGGTCGTGTATGGTGGAGAAAAAAGAGAAAGAAAAAAATTATAAAATTTTAAAGATTAATTTTTTTTTAATAATATAGACCCACAAATCCATATGTCATGTAATAAAGATCAAACATGTGACATGGCATTCATGTCACAGCGATTGGCGATCACGCTAAACAGAAAGTGTTTATTAGTATTCATTCTGTCAAGTTGAAGTGTTCAATTGGAAAAAATATAAGTTCAGGAATCGACTTTACAAATCGGTACAAGCTTAAGTGACCAGGAAGATATTACGTCTTAAAAATCTATATATGTATATAAAGCGAGGCACAAAAGAAGTGACGTGGCACCCTCCTTTGGCCAGCTTTACCATTTATCTTTTTTCTCAATTATTTGAGATTTTTCTCACATTTTCGGCCAAATGTAACCTATTTATCACTCATTGTTATTGCTATCCCATTATTCCTTCCGTTATTACTGTGCCATTTCTTCTTCGTAACTTCTCCTCACATCTCTCTAATTTTACGTTTTGTTTTTTCATAACGGAATTGTAATTAGGAATTCGGGGCTGCATATTCGATGGTGAATTTGCTGACAAAAAGAAAGAAAAAAAGATGGAAAGCGTAGAAAAATGAGTTGGGATATTTATTTTCACCGTCATGCAAAGGGCAACAAATAAGTATACTAAATTAGAAACTAAATATTATTAGGCACCGTGATGATATCCAGTAATTCACATTATTATCTTTCGTCAATTCGGGTCATTTGCATCTATACCCACTTTTTGAGTCACGTTTTAACTTGTGCTCGCTTTGCAAAAAAAAATTGCAAACGTACCCACTTTTTCGCGTAACTTCAGCATACGGGGCTGAAGTAGCAAAGGTAATTACGCAAAACTTCAGCATTATAGTAGACGGGCCTGAACTAGCAAGTGTGCTGAAATTTTTGTTTGTAATTGCTGAACTTAAGCACAGTAGCTGAAGTTTTGTTCTCTATTTGCTGAAATTTTTGTTCGTAATTGCACTAAATAAGATGAAGTTTTTTTGTCCTGGATTATTAGTTTTGTCATTGAGTTTTTTCAAAAACTTCAGCAGAAGATGCTGAAGTTATTTAGTTCATTTATAAAAACTTCAGCACTAAATAAACTTAAGTTTTTTTTGTCCTGGATAAGCTTTTTCAAAAACTTCAGCTTTAGTTCATTTGTAAAAACTTAAGCACTAAAAGCTGAAGTTTTTTTTTTGTCCCGGATTCATTAGTTTTGTCATAAAGCCTTTTCAAAAACTTTAGCAGAAGATGTTGAAGTTATTTAGTTCAATTGTAAAAAATTCAGCACTACATAAGCTGAAGTTTTTGAAAAAACTTTCTAACATAGTAGATACATAATCAGATTGCCAACAGTATCTAAATCATAAATTTGGAAATGAAAAGAACAGAATTATCATTATCTACTAACTTACGTACGTGGAAATATTCACAAATTATTGTCTACTAACTTACGTAATTATTTATAATTTATTTTTAAATAATCTGATAAACATACTTATGACAATCGTCCCATGAATTGAAGTTTCATAACAACACCAACAACAGAAGAAGAAGAAGAAGAAGAAGAAGAAGAAGAAGAAGAAGAAGAAGAAGAAGAAGAAGAAGAAGAAAACGAAGGAGGAGAAGGGGGAGGAGAAAGGGGACTGAAGTTGTTTAAAAAGTGGGTACAAATTAAAACTTTTTAAAAAAATAGGTATAAGTTAAATGAAGACGACCAAATAAGACGCCCGTGCAATTTTTACAATTCTTTATCTTTTGTTTTTCAAATTCGGATATCCTTATTTAAATGGGTTATTCCTCTTTTGGTTTTCTAATTCAGATATGCTTATTCAAATGGGTTATTCCATTTAAACTGAATGTTTCACAAATCCTTTTAGCCAAAGAACTTGATATAAGATGTTTGGTTAGTGTTTTCTTTTGTTGAAAATATGATACTAATTACTTAGCTATAAACAATGTATCTCTATGTCTTTATTTATAGGCTGTTTTTTTTTTTTTTTTTTGGCCAAAATCACTTTTGGATAAAAATTGAGGTGTTTGGCTAAGCTTCTGGAAGGAAAAAAAGTGCTTTTGAGGAGAAGTAGAAACAGTTTGGAGAAGCAGAAAAAAGTAGTTTCTCTCCAAAAGCACTTTTTTGAGAAACACTTTTGAGAAAAATACACTTAGAAACAGTTGTTTAAAGCTTGACCAAACACTAATTACTGCTCAGAAATGTTTTTTAAACTAATTAGCTAAACACAAACTGCTTCTCACCAAAAGTACTTTTGAAAAAAACACTTTTCAAAATAAGCTAATTTTTGCAGCTTGGCCAAACGAACTATAAGTCTTGCCTGGTTGATTAAATGGAATCTTGGGAGGAAAAATGGATAGGAAGAAACAGAAAAGGGGAAAAAGATAATAAAAGTTCAGCCTACCAATATAAATATTTAACCTGAAATAGTTTTGCACATATTCTTTACGTCATAGAATTTTATATAAAATGTTAAAAAAATCATAATAAAATCTTGAAAAAATGCTTGATATTAGTACATACTAATCTTCTTTATATAAATTATATATTAATATTTAATTATATTTTTAAGACTGCGCGAAGCACGGTAAGCACACTAGTAATCAAGTAAAATTCAAACTCATAATACTACTTGATGAAAGTGTGACTTCTTGACTACTAATACTAAAAAGTGACAAACTAAGTAATTAAATGGAGTTCTTGGAGGGAAGTTCTTGGAGTTGTGAGTTCGAGTCTCCCCAAGAGTAAGGTGAGAAGTTCTTGGAGGGAAGAATGCCGGGGGTCTATTTGGAAACAGCCTCTCTACCTCAGGGTAGGGGTAAGGTCTGCGTACACACTACCCTCCCCAGACCCCACTAAGTGGGATTATACTGAGTTGTTGTTGTTGTATTACATTATTCGCAACTTTTTTTTTTGGTTACCAAAGCCTCCGAGGTACTATGACTCATTCACATGGTACAAGTAGGAGCAGCATAGCATTTCCATCCCTTGCCAGCGTGGCGCCGGGGCAGTTGATCCTAGGGTTTTATCAGGGTTTGATACAAGTTCCCATTTTCGATCAACAAACCGCTCTGTAATGGCCACCTCTATCATTCTCATAATTCACAATTCCCCCCAAAATTGACGTCAAACATGGAGAACAAAACCGCCCCTTTATCAACTATCGAAGAACCAGAACCCAAAAAGCAAAAAATGTCCACCACCACCTCCGACGACGAAGAAGCTGCAACCGCTGCCGTCGCCGGAGATGGTCCAGCACCTGAGAGGAAACCGAGATACAAGCGTCGAAAAATCGCAATATTCTTCGCGTACTGCGGCGTAGGTTATCAGGGTATGCAGAAGAATCCTGGAGCTAAAACAATCGAAGGCGATTTAGAAGAAGCACTATATCAAGCAGGTGGTGTGCCTGAGCATGACAAGTGTCAACCCCGAAGGTATGATTGGGCTCGTTCTGCTCGTACTGATAAGGGTGTCAGCGCCGTGGGTCAGGTCGTTTCGGGTCGGTTTTACGTCGACCCGCCTGGTTTTATTGATCGGCTTAACTCGATCCTCTCTCCTCAAATCCGGATCTTTGGGTTTAAACGGGTAACAAATGCGTTTAATGCTAAGAAGTTCTGTGACCGGCGTAGGTATGTGTATTTTGTTCCTGTTTTTGCTCTTGACCCATCCTCACATCGTGACAGAGAGACTGTATTAGCTAGTGTAGGATCTGGGAAAGAGCTTGTTAAGTGTTTGGAGTGTTCGGAAAGGGGTCGTAAAGTATTTGGAGTAATGGGTAAGCGCGTTTACGATCCGATAACTAAGTCAGTAATTGTTGTTGCTGAACCAGGCAATATGCCGAACAATGGAGATGCACAAGTAACTTTGCAAAATATAGAGAGTAATGTGAATGTTAATGCAAATGATGTGATCACTGAGTCAAATATGGTAATTGAAAATGGAGCTTCTTTAAGTGAGAAGGGTGAAGAAACGAAGGAGGAAGTTGAGAAAGGCGACGAAAATGCTAAAGCAATAGAAGAACAAGTAGAAGAGAGTGTGTTTTCCTATGGAGAGAAAGAGAAAGAAAGATTTAACAGAATTTTGAAGTACTACGAGGGAACTCACAATTTTCACAATTTCACAACGAGAACAAAAGCTGATGATCCTGCTGCCAAGCGATATATCATTTCATTTACTGCAAACACTATAGTGAACGTCGAAGGCATTGAATTTGTGAAGTGCGAGGTTGTGGGTCAGAGCTTTATGCTTCATCAAATCCGTAAAATGATTGGTCTTGCTGTTGCGATCATGAGAAACTGTGCTCCTGAATCCTTAATTCAAACTGCCTTCCGAAGGTACATGTTACTCTTAGTTAGTTATTCTCTTTTAAGTTGTGAATAGGTAAGCATGTTTTAATCTGGTACCATTTTGGATCAAATCAGGGATGTCAACATCAATGTTCCTATGGCGCCTGAGGTTGGATTGTATTTGGATGAATGCTTTTTCACCTCATATAACAGTAAGTGGAAGGACACTCATGAAGAAGTGTCTCTGAAAGCTTATACAGAGGCGGCAGAAGAATTTAAAATGAAGTATATCTATAGTCATATTGCATCGACGGAACACAAGGATGGAACAATGGCTCTATGGCTGCATTCCCTTAACTATCGTAATTACCCTGATTTGCGTGGTGTGGATAATGATAATTCTGCTGGTGCTAGTGATGGTTCAAAAGCCATTGAAGCTGTTGTTGAGGCTGGTATAGGTGCTGTCAAGAATGGTGAGAGCACCGATAATGTTAATTCTGCTGGTGCTGTTGATGATTCAAAAGCTGGTGAAGCTGTTGTTGAGGCTGGTTTAGGTGCTGTCAACGATGGTGAGAGCACCGATAATGTTAATATTGCTGGTGCTGGTGATGGTTCAGAAGTTGAAACTGTTATTGAGGTTGGTTTAAGTGCTGTCGACAATGGTGAGAGTGCCGATGCCAAAGATGCTGACTCAGGGGGTGATGCTGATTTAGTCACCTCATAGGCTATGCTCTGTCGAACAACTCTCGGTATCTATTGGCATGAATATCATGTAAACTTTTCCCTCTGTATTTCTATAATTTATGGTGTTCTATTCTTTGAAGGGAACTCCATATAGCAAAGACAGAGAAAGCTCTTGATCCTATTTATATGACATGTCAAATTTAGTCTTGAAACTTTGTTAATTTTGTTGAAGCGCTTCAAATGATGTTGAAGTGAAGCAGATGGTTTAACTGTTGTTGAAGTGAACAAACTGTAATTTGATAAATTACATGTTTTATTTAATTCTTACCAATCTAATAGTTTATAGTTAGTTCTTCTCTGTGCTAGTTTTATGGAGGCTTTGACCTACTCTCTATGCTGTATCAGCTAAGCATTTAAAGCTAAATTTTTACTGGTTATGGAAATATATTGAAGCCGCAAAGGTGGTGATTCCTAACAAGCCAATTTGCTAAGGCATCACTAGTAACACAACAACCGCCCAGTATAATCCCACAAGTGGGGTCTGGGGAGGGTAGTGTGTACGCAAACCTTACCCATACCTTAGGGGTAGAGAGGCTGTTTCCGATAAGGCATTACTAGTGATAGGAGTAAAGATTCTTTGGCTGCCAACTCGAAGTGACTCTGAATGCAAACTCTAGTATGTCGCACAACAAAAGTTAAGATTTGTGGTTGATGAGATTCAGTTGATTTGGTCTTGGCAAAATGCAGCTCTTAAATTTTTTCCATAGTTAAGCATATTTTTTTCACCAATTAGCTTATTTCACTTATAAATGATTAAAGTGTGATGCAATTTTCTTTGTAATGGATAAAACAAAGTCTTCTCTTTGACATTCTATGCGCACCAAAGGCAAATGGTTTGCTTATATCATTTCTCTTCCTTTTTTTTTTCTTCCCTTTTTTGTCCTTATCAAATAGGAGTAGTACTGTCTCCGGTCCAAAATAAGTGATTTTTTTGGATGTTTTCACACAGATTAAGAAATTTACCTTTTAGCATTAATTAGCAATGGAATTGACCATATTAACTTTTACTATCTCACATAAATACTCCTAACACATATTCCAACACTATTTACTCCAAGGACAATATAGGAAAAAATAATTAATTCATTCTTGAAATCTGGAAAAATCATTTATTTTGGACCATAAGAAAAAGGCCAAAAAATCACTTTTTTGGACCGGAGGAATAGTATTTAGATAATAATTCTCTGATTAAGTTGACATGGATTGCCGGCATTTTCGGGATTAGAATTAATAAGTCTTAAATCAGAATTGAGCTTACTTTTTTTTTTTTTTTTTCCCGGCATTTACTATCAAGTCTATAAGTGGGAAATTTGTATGGTCGCGGGAAAGAGCAGCTAAAATATCCTAGAGGCCATTCTCTGAGCCATGTCGGTTGACCATGACTGGTCGGAACTTCCACCGGAGCTTCTCGATACGATTGTGAATAAGCTAATTAACCTCCGCGATTACCTCAGTTTCCGAGCCGTTTGCTCCAACTGGCGATCCTCAACGCCGGCGACTCCCAAAAACTTACCTTGTCAATTCCCATGGTTAATGCTCCCAAAAAACCGGTCGAACCGGCGCGGTTTTTTCAACCTCCTTGATAACAAGCTCCACTTCCTCAACCTGCCCGAGGCTTCGAATCGCCGCCGACGTTGTGGCTCTTCTCATGGCTGGCTCATCATCGTCGACGAATCGCCGTCAATTTTCATAATTAATCCGCTTACGAAAGTAACTTTTAATCTTCCGCCGCTGTCTCAGCTTCCTAATGTGGTAAATTTCGATTTTTACAGCGTAGGTCGAGAATTTACCATCCAATCTCCCGACGGCGAGGTTTACACTCGTAATTTAAAAGAAATACGTGACTTGTTTATTAAAAAAGTTGTCCTTTCGCATAGTCCTTCACGTGATCCGAATTTTATTGCGGTAATGATCCTTAATGAAACAGGCGAGCTTGCTTACTGCAAAAATGGAGAAAATTCGTGGAAATTGATTGATGAAGCGCGGTTTTTTGCTGAGGATGTTATATATTTTGATGGATTATTTTATGCTGTTCATAAACTTGGATCGATTGCAGTTTGTGATGTTAGTGGTGATTTGCCTAAGGTTTCGTTTATTGAAACGCCTAGGCAAATTGGCGGTGATATACAGTATTTGGTTAAAACGGATGATGAACTTTTACTGGTAACTAGGTCTTTGGAGCTTGATACTGATGCTGCGTATCATCAGCTTGATGTTGTGTATAAGACGGTTGAATTTCGTGTGTTTAGGTTGGTTTTAGAAGGGCCGAGGTGGGAGAAGGTGGATAGTTTGGGTGAGAAGATGTTGTTTTTAGGAGAGAATTCTTCATTGGCGCTGTTGGCTTCTGATTATCCTGGATGTGAAGGAAATAGGATTTACTTTACGGATGATTATTGTGAGGCTAATTATGATGGTGTCAATGGGAATCATGATCTAGGGTATTACAATTTAGAGGACGGTAGGATTAAAGCATTATCATGCTATCCTCGCAATTCACATTCTATGCTTCGTTGGCCTCCTCCAATTTGGTTCACTCCGAATCCATGTTGATAATGTAAGTCTGCCTCTCTTTTACATTTTCTTGTGTACAAATTAGCTTAGATCTTTGGTTTCATGTAATATAAGTGTTGATAGGATTGTACTGTCCAACTTGAATTTCACCAAAAGCTAGTCTGATGCTATTGTAAGATATTTATAGTTATAGATGAAGCACAACTCAACCATTACAGTGGAAGTAGAGATTGTTCACTGCCGACTCTCTAAAACTTAGTTTGAGGTAATTATACCTGTAATACAACGGAAGTGCGATCCTATAGTGCCAATATAGGATTGTAGTCAGGAGAGATTTTAGGGTCTTGACATTGGGGAGCATTAATTATTTTCCTATGAAACCCCCCATTCTGACTATTTCGGGGCAATGAAATTGCTTCCTCTCGCCTAGATTATAAGCTTGTGTTGATGTTGTAAATATGCAACATATAAGGACTCTTCTGTTAAGATGAAGTAATGCCAAATGTAGTAGTCCTGTATTTACTCATCTATCTGAATGAAGTTAATTTCCACATGAAATGGACGGAGATTTGAGTTTCTCCACCATCTCCTGATGCTTCCTATGATAGATTCTTTTTGAATAGGCAATTCAAGTGCTTTCCAAAAATTTCTTCCACCAATTACTGGGTTAACTTAATGGGAAATTATGGTTTTTAGCTCTGCCATGACCATGTAATTTTGAGATTTGCATAAATGTATATGATTATTGTTTATTGCTAGTGAGAAAGGTTCTTTATGCATCTGTTCATCTGTCCCTATTTTGATTTCTCCTTGCAGTGTATACTACCTCTTGATTCATGCTATTATCTTGTTGCAGTGTATTTGGTAAATCCCCGGTAAGGGTTTGTGAATATGTCTCTGGCCAGAGTTCACTTTGATGGAATTACTTTGTATATGAGTTGCAAATAATCAAATTGTGGTGTGCTGTAAGTAAACCTGTACCTATATTATCTTGATGCAATCTGTGTGACCGCAACATTCCTCGTAATCAAATATCTCTGTACTGTAAATAAATCTGTACCAACATATTTATGCCAGCAGCTTTCCCATGTAATTGCCATCTTTCTGCATCTGTTATGTCTCTATGAATACCTTCACTTTTATTCTGAACAACTAATTAGCTGGACTGAAATATTTTGCACTTTTGGAATTATGGATCTGAATTAATATTTGTCGAAATTTTAGTAATTTTTACATAAATAAATATACTTTGTGTTGAGAATACTCTGTTGGTTGAACTCGTCACAAACATGCTACATCCGTCTCTAACTATCTCACCCTCCAATTCTATCCCTCATGTCTCATGGCATCCAAGCGAATGATGCCTTTTAGTGGGAGCTCTCTAACCTAACTTGCTAAGTTTCCAATGTTCAGTTTATGCGTAATCACTTCTGTCAAGTTCATATTTACAGAAATTTTTGTCAGACGTGCTGCTATTTGAAGAAAACACGGTACAACATATATGGGCAGCACAAGAGTCGCTAGAGGGAAAAATCGTCCGACTTTATTTGAAAACAACAACAACAACAACAACAACAACAACAACAACAACAACGATCCAGTATAATCCCACAAGTGGGGTCTGGGGAGGATAATATGTACGCAGACCTTACCCCTACCCCGAAGGGTAGAGAGGCTGTTTCCAGGAGACCCTCGGCTCAAAAAAGCAACAGGAGCCGATATATTAGTACCATAAAAATGCATAATAAAATAACAGCAATATAAGAGATATGAAATACAGAATACGAAATACGAAATAGATGGCTGGTATAGTAAAACTAGCAGGTAAAGCCCTGCATCAATAGACGACCAATGACATTCTTAGTCTAACTCCTAACTGGCTAGTCTCACTCTATTGTGCTGTAGAAATATTCACAACTTTCCCTAACCTACAACCTTAATGCTCGACCTCCATAATTCCCTGTCAAGGGCCATGTCCTCAGTAATCCTAAGTCGCGCCATGTCCTGTCTGATCACCTCTCCCCAATACTTCTTAGGTCGCCCTCTACCTCTCCGCGTGCCCACTACAGCCAGTCGCTCACACCTCCTCACCGGTGCATCAGTGCTCCTCCTCTGAATGTGCCCGAACCATCTGAGTCTTACTTCCCGCATCTTGTCCTCCATGGGGGCCACGCCCACCTTCTCTCGAATATCTTCATTCCTAATCTTATCCATCCTTGTATGCCCGCACATCCACCTCAACATCCTCATCTCTGCTACTTTCATCTTCTGGATGTGTGAGTTCTTTACCGGCCAACATTCAGTTCCATATAACATGGCAGGCCTAACCACTGCTCTATAAAACTTACCTTTTAGTAACGGTGGCACTTTCTTGTCACACAAGACTCCCGCTGAGTTGGTGGCACTTTATTGCTGTTCCTAGAGAAGAAATGAGGAAACAAAACTTCGTCCGTTTGGTAAGTGATGCGAAGAGTTGCTGAGTTGGTTGCGGATTGGAATATTAAATCTCTTGCTGTTATTAGCGATGAGAAAAATCTAATGCTGCTCATTTGGTCTTTAGTTTTACAGTCTAAACAAAACTAAAATTTGTAATGCCACAGATAATCACTAAGCAGCATTTTGAAATTAAATTTGGAACGCCACAGATACCAACTAAGCATTTTGCAGACATTCTATAAGTAATAACACTTGAAGATAAAACAAAGTGACCTAAGAGGCCGGCACACATATCAGTTCAGCCCATCTAAGACCACCTAAAACAGTTTTTCCCCTCTTTCTTTTTTACTAAGCAATACACCTCATTGAGTACATTGAAACTGCAGGTTCAGCAGTAGAATCAATATAAACCCTTGGATGATCTCCCTCCATTCCATAATCCGTCATCGGACGGTAGTCATCCAGCTCTTCTTCAAATTCATACACAAACTCTGGCATTTCTATCTCCTTTCTCTTTACGTGTTCCCACAGGAACTCTAACCTAGTTACATAATTCAGCTTCCAATAAATCCTGCAATCAAATTCCACCATAGAGTAAATTACATCCTGTACTATAATCTTTTAAAATACCAAAAAAAAGTACTTATTTGAAAGTTAAGTGTCGTAGGAAAAGTTAATTACCCTCCTGTGAAGATGAGACGGCCAAAAATGGCAAGAAAGAGTCGAGACTGTAGGCTTGGGTGAAGGAAATAAACAGCTTTCAGATGATCTTTCACGTTTTCCGGCATAGCATCACAGATTGATCGGAGAGCTGCTATTCCTGGGAAATTTTCACTTCTGTTAACTCCTGTATGTACGTACACTATTGAGAATTGTCTCTGCTCTAAACTTGGATAAATCTTCTCTTGTACATACTTGTTTACTGCCTCCACACTTACAATCCTTGCTGAAAATCATTGAATCAACCAGTAAAACAAAATATCATAATTAGGATACAGAAACAGGGAGAAGAAAAAAGTTGAACAACAAAAAAGTCCTAAACCTTAAAGGACAAGTCGATGCATGAAGCATCCGCATTCACGCAAGATCCGGAAAAGGGCCGCAGCCAAGGGGTGTGATGTATACAGCCTACCCTAATGCAAGGGTCAGTAGTTGGTTGATTCTACTGTTTGAACTTGTGACCTATAGGTTATATGGGAGATAATTTACCGTAACTCCAAGGCTCCCTCTCAAAAGAGGGAAACTTTGACACTGTAAAATTAATGTGTTGGCTTAGGCTTTAATTAAAAGGAGCCTTGTGACTTTTAAAATTAATATCTAGGCGTGGAGTTAGGGTTTTTCACTAAAAGGACTCAAAACAACACTTGAGAGCTCTTGAGTTGGGTCAAGGAGATTCAATATCTATTATATATTTTTAAAATATAATTTTGCTTTGTATATACAACATAACTTTTTGACGAAAAAGACTTAGATGAACCACTTATTCTTACGCCGCTATCTCCGCCCCAGTCTAGTCTAGACTAACAAGAAAAAAGATTAAAAAAACTGTAGCAATCTGTTCAAATATACTGATTTCTACTCTTCCTCTTATATAACTAAGACAACAAACTTAGTGAGAGATTGTTTCCGAAAGACCCTCAACTCGATCTTATATAACTAACGGAAGTAGAATTAAACTTGAAGAAAGAAAGAACTAACCAGGGAAAAGCTTGCCGATGATGCGAAGGATGGTGCAGCCACGTTTATCTTTACCTTGAATCTTGAAGATTTGGAGTTTGTCTATGAGTTTTTCTTGTTCTGGTTGGGAGATTGTCATCATCAAAGAAGATGGAGAATTCATGGTGTTCTTTTGCAGACCAGAGCTAAAGAGAGTTGATAATAAACTGTTTTTGTACTACGAGTTCCTTTTTAAAAAGAGAGTATGGGGCCTATGTAACATAATTGTGGTTTAAAGAAAAGACTTTGGGTAGTTGAAAATAGATTTCATTCGGGTTTGGGTCTTTTCTTACAAGTTTATACTGGAACAGGTAGAATTGGTAAATGTTTCGATTGAATCAAATAACGAGTCACAACTTTAATCAACAACAACAACAACCCAGTATAATCCCACAAGTGGGGTCTGGGGAGGGTAATATGTACGCAGACCTTACCCCTACCCCGAAGGGTAGAGAGGCTGTTTCCAGGAGACCCTCGGCTCAAAAAGCAACAGAAGCCGCTATATTAGTACCATATAAATGCATAATAAAATAACAGCAATACGATAGATATGAAATACAGAATACAAAATACGAAAAAGATGGCTGGTATAGTAAAACTAGCAAGTAAAGCCCTGCATCAATAGACAACCAATGACATTCTTAGTCTAACTCCTAACTGGCGAGTCACAACTTTAATCAGTCTAACATAATTCAATCTCCCTTCTCCTTTTTTTTTTTTAAATGTGGGATTATACTGGATGATTGTTGTAATATATTTTTTTAAAGAAGTTATTAGGTTAAACTTTTTCAAATTTAAATAATTCACAATTTTCAAATCTGATTTTGTGCATTTGAGTTCAGATTGCATTTTGACAGTTAAGTTATACCGTGTGATTCTTTCTAACCCCATTACCCCATAATTTGATGAGTCATTTTGAATTTCAATTCGTTGACTCAAGTCAATAAATAAGTTATAATTCAAATCATTTGAAAATAAACAAGCCAGTTACTATGCTATCTCATAAAATTAATCGAGATAATACACGCTGGACACGACAGTTATCAAAAGAGGTGAATTACTAAGAATTGAGTTGATTTTTGGGCAAAATATAAAATTGACTTGTCAGCAAAACTAATAGTCAAAAATATATATAAAATATACTCCCTCCGTTCCAATTTATGTGAACATGTTTGACTGGGCACGGAGTTTAAGAAAAAAATGAAGACTTTAGGAATTTGTGGTCCTAAACAAGTTCATTAAGGGTAAAATTGTAACTTTAAACTAAATTGTTACCAAATTTAGAAAGGGTTCATTCTTTTTGGAACGAACCAAAAAGAAAATAGATTCACATAAACTGGAACAGAGGGAGTATATATTATCGACTACTCCTATTATTTTTTGAAACAGTTAAAAATATACATTTTTCTTGATTTTGTCACAATTAGAAACAAGGGCAGGGAACGAGGGGGTGGTTGGTCTAATAATATGAGTGCATGGGGCCTTATCTGTTTTTGTGGTAGAGCCAAACAGATTGATGAGAGACTGAAGGTATATTCTAAGGCATCTTCCTTTTTCTGGGACTGAGGGAAGGGCAATATAGGTGAGTCTCCCTTAAATGGCTCACTATAATTGCCACGTTTCTCTCTGGATTTTGGATGATCTAAGAATAGATTAGTTGGATTTTTCCTATAATATTATGAATAGTATAATGATAGGAGCTGAAAAGATCCTGTGTTTCTGAATTCTGTCTCTTTGCCCATTCCTCTATAGCTTTGTAAATTTTAAGCATTGAATTTAAGTCGTAGACCGAAATAATCAGGTGTCATATGGAAACTAGTAAAATAAATTTTGAGCGACGATAAATTATACAACAAAGGAGAAATATATCAAAAGAGACATAAATATTTAACGTGGTTCGGTCAACTGACCTACGTTCACCGCGGAGATGAGCAATCCACTATATAAAAAGGGAGTACAAAATATCGAGAGAACAACCTCACGAAAAGACAAACACAAGTGACACACTAACACTTGTCCTGTAAAGTTCTCCCCCTAAATACGACTCTCAACCCCCATGTGGCTACATTGTGGTTGCTGGAGAAGGAATAATCCTCAATTTATAGAAGTCCAAACCTTTTCCTACAAGAAAAAATACTAGCCAAGTATAGGAGAATTATATTTCCTTCTACAAAAAGGAAAATCCAATTAAGGTAATTATATTGTCATTTCTTTCAACAAATAGAAAAATCAAATATGATAAGAAAATTATGGCAAAAATCTAACAAGTTTTTCTACAAATTTTAGCAAGTGGTTATGTATAATACTTGTTAGTTATCGGGCTGTGTTAGGTGTGTACCAAATTAAGCATGAGATACAAAAATAATATAAATAAATAAATAAATGGTTAAGTAACAAAAAGATCATATACGTGACATATATCATACATTCAGTGATTTTGCCACAAAGACCAATAGACTCACAAGTCGAATTATGATAATAGGCCGTCATGGGTAATTTTTTTCAAGAAGTAACCTTAGTAGCCGCTCTTTTCAATCGCTTAAGTGAAAACTAGCCATAAGGCGTATAATATATGTACAATTCATATATAAGATGTGTATAAATAGATATAGTCAGCGTATAATCAATGTATATCGATTAGAAAAAGAATAAATAGGAAATCCAACGGCTATTTGCGTAAACATCTCATAAAAGGGCCATATTCATCCGATATCTGGCACTTACTAGCCCAACTAATTCAAATTTCGGCTACGTAACGTTTATTAATAGGAAAGCACTTACTATTAGAAATTTCTCTATTACTAAAGTTCCTACCCGACATCTCTGATTAAGGATAGAGAGATTATATTTATCCCATCGACAGTGATATTACCGGTTCTGCTTAAAGGGAAAAGGGGGATTTGCATCTATGCCCGCTTTTTGGATCACGTTTTAACTTATACCCTCTTTGCAAAAAAAACTGCAAGCGTACCCACTTTTCGCGTAAACTTCAGGCATACGGGCCTGAAGTAGCAAAGACAATCACGCAAACTTCAGCATTCTAGTAGACGGGCCTGAAGTTGTTTGTAATTGCTGAACTTTAGCATGTTTTAGGTGAAGTTTTTGCCTGAAGTAGCAAAAATTACTAAACCAAGTGTTGGCTGAAGTTTTTGTTTGTAATTGCTGAACTTAAACATTCTACAAATTGAAGTTTTGTTCTCTATTTGCTGAATTTCAGCATGTTAGCTGAAGTTTTTGTTTGTAATTACTGAACTTAAGCATTCTACTAGCTGGAGTTTTGTTCTCTATTTGCTGAACTTCAGCATGTTTTAGCTGAAGTTTATTCTATATTTGCTTAACTTCAACATGTTTAACTCTTATCTAAACCTAAAGATCTCCCCAAATTTTCAGTGCTTGCAGATTGTTTGTCATGACCCGGGTTTCCCACCCTCGGGGGTCGTGATAGCGCATACTCGTAGAAGCTAGGCAAGCCGCGAAACATGGAAATTACTAACTCTTTCATTTTAATCCTTTTTAACATTCTGTATTAATAGGTAATCAACATTTAGATATTAACGATAAATGAAATCAAGCTGAAGACTTAATCTAATATAATAACCAAAACCACTACGACAATGACAACACACGTCTCTACCCGGGACCCGGTGTCACAATATCATGGACGGACTAAGATTACAACAACAAATGTCTGAAAGAAATACACTCTGTCTCGAAATCAAATGAAAACAGAGTACGTAATAAAGTAGAAGAGAACGCCGGGCCTGCGGACGCCTGCAGGACTACCCCGGGATCTCTGGCTGGACTAAAGGCAGGCTCCCCAAGTGCTACTGACCAAATGCTGCTCCGGAATCTGCACATAGTGCAGAGTGTAGCATCAGCACAACCGACCCCATGTGCTGGTAAGTGTCTAGCCAAACCTTGGCGAAGTAGTGACGAGGCTAGGACCAGACTACCAAATAAACCCGTGCAGTTCAAATATATACAACGGGAAAGAAATACAGAAATAAACAAGTAAAGACGGGAGGGGGAAACATGCCTTGGGGGAATAATAGGTAAAAACAGAATATTAAGATAATTATAAAGGAATCAAAATCCATACACTAACAAGAATAAAGAAAACAAAGCAGATTTCACTTTCTTTTCACATCTTGTGCAGGCGTGCAACCCGATTCCATTTCCTGTATCTCGTGGCAGCGTGCCACTCGCTCCCATTTCACTTGTCTTGTGGTAGGCGTACCACCCGCTCCCATTTTATTATATCTTGTGGTAGGCATACCACCCGCTCTCATTTTATTATATCTTGTGGTAGGCGTACCACCGGCTCCCATTTCATTATATTTTGTGGTAGGCGTACCACCCGCTCCCATTTACCAACCAACAACAATCACAAGGAGTCCCGGCAGGGGAAAAAGATCAACATAATAACTTTCCGGCAAGGGAACAATAATATTTCAACAACAACCTGACAAAGGAACAATGATATCTCAACAATATCTCGACAAGGGAACAATAATATCAAACAAACATCCCGGCAAAGGAACAATGATAATAATAACATGTGAGACATAATAAACCACAACAGAGTCATAAAAAAATATAACACAAGACTCACGGGCATGCTTGACACCAATGTATAGATACTCGTCACCATGACTATACGTCGTACTCCACAATTAACACGTAGCAAATAGACACAACTCCTAATCCCTCAAGCTAAGGGTAGACCAAACACTTATCTCGAACTTCCACGGCCAACTCAAGCCTCAAACACCGCTTTTCCTTTTGAATTCGGCTCCAAATCAATTGTATCTAGACATAATCGACTTAATAACATCAATAAATTCTAAACAATCCAATTCCAATGCTTAATTATAGCTTTCTCATCATTCTTCCCAAAAAGTAAAAAATTGACCTCGGGCCCGCTTGGTCAAAACACGAGGTTCAGACCAAAATCCGATCACCCATTCACCCACGAGTCCGAATATATGATTTGTTTTAAAATCCGACCCCAAAACGAGGTCAAATTCCCAAATAATAAAAAAGCTCTAACTCTACCCAAATCCCTAATTTTCTACCCTTAATATCATATTTTAGACCTAGAAATCTAGTGGGTGTTAATAAAAATGGAAGAAAACGAGCTTAGGATTATATACCTATGAAGCTATGGTGAAGTTTCTCTTCAACAATCGCCCAAGAGGTGTGGAGAAGATGAAGTTTATGAAAAATGGAGGAATTCCCGTAATACATTCTGTTTTTTGAACTTAAAAATAACTGGGCGAATTTGGTCTATGCGTTCACGATAGGCTCATCGCGTTCGCGATGATCTAGGCCAGAGAGACCTTTGCGTTCCCGGAAATGGGCTCGCGTTTGGGGAGCACTAACTCCTCAAGCCTTCGCGTAGGGTATAATACCCCTCTCCCTGCCCAGGCTCATAAGCCATCGCGTTCGCGATATCATGTCCGCGTTCGCGAAGGGAAGACCCCCAAAGCTTCGCGTTCGCGACCTGGGTCTCGCGTTCGCGTAGAAGGAAATTTCCTTTAGCATGAATAACCCATCGCGTTCGCAAGAGTCCTCCCGCGAACGCGAAGAAGAAAATACCAGAACACGAGAACTGAAAAACATGCAACTTTTTATGAGTTCAAAACCTTTCGAAACACATCCTAAACTCACCCGAGCCCTCGGGGCTCCAAACCAAACATACGTACTAACTCAAAAACACTATATGAACTTATCCGTACGATAAAATCGCCAAAATAACATCATAAGCGTCGAATTAAACATCAAGATCAATGAAATTTTTCAAAACTTCTTTAAACATCAAATTTGCAGTTAAGGTCCGAATCACGTCAAACGAATTCCGTTTCTTACCAAACTTCACAGAATTATCTTAAATCACATATAAGACCTGTACCGGGCACCGGAACCAAAATACGGGCCCGATACTAACATGTTCTAATCAAAATTCATTTCCAAATCCTTTAAACATTTTCAGAAAACAATTTTCTTTAAAAATTCATTTCTCGGGCTTGGGACTTCGGAATTCGATTTCGGGCATACGCCCAAGTCCCATATTTTCCTACGGATCCTCCGGGACCGTCAAATCACGGGTCCGGGTCCATTCACCCAAAACATTGATCGAAGTCAAATTAATTCATTTTATAGTCAAAATTTATCATTTTCACAGATTTTCGCATATAAGCTTTTCGGCTACGCGCCTGGACTGCGCACACAAATCGAGGTGATGCTAAAAGAGGTTTTTTTAAAGCCTCGGAATGCAAAATTTCATTTTAAAACAAGTGATGACCTAAAATGTCATCACATCCTCCACCTGTAAAACAACCGTTCGTCCTCGAACCGGCAGAAGAAGGAAGTATCTGAGTCGAGGAAAAGATGGGGATAACGGCTCCGCATATCGGACTCGGACTCCCAGGTCGATGCCTCAGGAGGCTGACCTCTCCACTGAACACAAACAGAAGAAAAACTCTTCAATCTCAATTGACGAACCTTCCGGTCTAGAATAGCTACTAGCTCCTCCTCATAAGACAAGTCCTTATCCAACTGGACAGTGCTGAAATCTAACACGTGGGATGGATCACCGTGATACTTTTGAAGTATGGACACATGAAACACTAGATGCACGACTGATAAGCTCGGAGGCAATGCAAGTCCATAAACCACCTCTCCCACTCGATCAAGAATCTCTAACGGGCCAATGAATCTAGGGCTAAGCTTGCCCTTTTACCCAAATCTCATCACGCCCTTCATAGGCGACACTCGAAGCAATACCCGCTCACCGATCATGAATGCCAAATCACGAACCTTGCAGTCGGCATAACTCTTTTGCCTGGACCGAGCTGTACGAAGCCTATCCTGAATAATCCTGACCTTGTCCAAGGCCTCCTAAACCAAATTTGTACCCAACAACCGAGCCTCTCCGGCCTCAAACCATCCAACCGACGACCGACACCGCCTACCATACGAAGCCTCATATGGAGCCATCTGAATACTCGACTAGTAGCTGTTGTTGTAGGCAAACTCTGCTAAAGGCAAAAACTGATCCCACGAGCCTCCAAAGTTAATGACACAAGCTCGGAGCATATCCTCCAAAATCTGAATGGTCCTCTCCGACTGCCCATCCATCTGAGGATGAAACGATATGCTCAAATCAACTCGCGTGACCAATTCTCGCTGAACTGCTCTCCAAAAATGTGAGGTAAACTACATACCTCGGTTCGAAATGATAGACTCGGGCACACCATGAAAGTGAACTATCTCCCGGATATAGATCTCAGCTAACCTCTCAGAAGAATAGGAGACTGCCACAGGAATGAAATGCACTAATCTGGTCAGCCTATCAACAATGACCCATACTGCATCGAACTTCCTCTGAGTCCGTGGGAGTCCAACAACGAAGTCCATAGTGATACGCTCCCACGTCCACTCAGGAATCTCGTACTTAACCTGCTAATAATTCAAACACCGAGCCACGTTCTCTGCCATCAATAATGCTGCCACAAATCCTGATACATCTTTGCGGCGCCCGGATGAATAGAGTACCGGGAGCTATAGGCCTCTTCTAAAATCAACTCTCGAATCCCATCCACATTAGGCACACAAACTCGACCCTGCAATCTAAAAACTCCATCATCACCTAAGGTAACCTGCTTGACACCTCCGTGCAGCACCGTGTCTCTAAGGACACGCAAATAAGGATCATCATACTACCGATCTCGGATACGCTCCAATAATGAGGAACAAGTGACTATGCAAGCTAACACACGGTTGGGCTTAGAAATATCCAACTTCACGAACTGATTGGCCAAAGCCTGAATATCCAAAGCAAGTGGTCTCTCATCGACCGGAATATAAGCAAGACTGCCCATACTGGCTGACTTCCTACTCAAAGCATCGGCCACCACATTGGCCTTTCCCGGATGATATAGGATAGTGATATCATAATCTTTCAACAACTCTAACCACCTTCTCTGCCTCAAATTCAACTCCTTTTGCTTGAAAAAATACAGAAGACTCTTGTGATCCGTGAACACCTCACATGCCACACCATATAGATAGTGCCTCCAAATCTTCAACGCGTGAACAATAGCTGCCAACTCCAAATCATGAACCGAATAGTTCTTCTCATGAATCTTCAACTGCCACGCAGCATAGGCAATGACCTTGCCATCCTGTATCAACACTGCACCAAGTCCAATACGAGACGCATCACAATAAACTATATAGGGCCCTGAACCTGTGGGCAAAACCAACACCGGTGCCATAGTTAGAGCTGTCTTGAGCTTCTGAAAGCTCGCCTCACACTCATCCGACCATCTGAACTGGGAACCCTTCTGGGTCAATCTGGTCATCGGGGCTGCGATAGATGAGAACCCCTCCACGAACCGACGATAGTAGCCTGCCAATCCCTAGAAACTCCGAATCTCTGTAGCTGATGTTGGTCTAGGTCGGTTCTTGACTACCTCAATCTTCTTTGGATCAACCTGAATACCCTCTGTTGATACATCATGACCCAGAAATGCAACTGAACTTAACCAGAACTCACACTTCGGAAACTTAGCATATAACTGACTATCCCTCAAGGTCTGAAGAACCACTCTAAGATGCTACTCGTTCTCCTCCCGACTGCGGGAATATATCAAAATATCATCAATGAAGACTATCACGAACGAATCCAAATAAGGCCTGAACACTCGGTTCATCAAATCCATAAAAGCTGCTGGGGAATTTGTCAACCCGAATGACATCTCCAAGAACTCATAATGCCCGTACCGAGTGCGAAAAGCTGTCTTAGGGACATCGGATGCCCTAATCCTCAACTGATGGTAGCCAGATCTCAAGTCAATCTTTGTAAATACCTTGGCACCCTGAAGCTGATCAAACAAATCATCAATCCTCGGCAATGAATACTTATTCTTATTGTAACCTTATTCAACTACCGATAATCAATACACATTCTCATCGACCCTTCCTTCTTCTTAACAAACAACACCGGCGCACCCCAAGACGAAACATTGGGTCTAATGAAACCCTTCTCAAGCAAGTTTTGCAACTATTCCTTCTACTCTTTCAACTCAGACGGGTCCATACGATATGGCAGAATAGAAATGGACTGAGTGCCCGGAGCCAAATCAATGCAAAACTCAATATCCCTGTCAGGTGGCATACCCGGCAGGTCTGAAGGGAAAACCTCAGGAAACTCACGAACAACGGGCACAAAATCGATAGAAGTAACCTCAACACCAGAATCACGAACATATGTCAAATAGGCCAAACACCCATTCTCGACCATACGCCGAGCCTTCATATAAGAGATAACACTATGGGTAGAATGACTAGGAGTCCCTCTCCACTCTAAATGAGGTAAACCCGGTAAGGCTAAGGTCACAGTCTTGGCATGAAAGTCCAAGATAGCGTGGTAAGGTGATAACCAGTCCATCCCTAATATGACATCAAAATTGACCATGTCCAGAAGCAAAAAACCTACACGAGTCTCAAGACCCCCAATCACGACTATACAAGAGCGATGGACTCGATATACCACAATAGAATCACCCACCGGTGTAGACACATAAACAGGATCACTCAAAGAATCACTAGGCATAACCAGATACATTGCAAAATAGGATGACGCATACGAGTACATAGACCCTGGATCAAATAACACTGAAGCATCTCTATCACAAACCAGAACCGTACCTGTGATAACTGCATCAGAAGCCTCAACCTCAGCTTGGGGTCTAGCTGGAAGAGCATAACATCGGGGCTGGGCCCCACCACCCTGAACTACATCTCTGAGATGGCCTGCTGCTGGCTGGCCTCCACCTCTAATACCTCTACCTCCACCTCTAGTACCTATACCCCCACTCATAGCTGGCTGGGCGGGCTGTGGAACACTTGGTGCCTGAACCATGGCACAGGAACCCTGATGCTAAGAGCTACTCGGTGCTCGAGGGCAATACCTAGCATTGTGCCTCATGTCGCCACAATTAAAGTAAACCCTCGACTGCTGGGGCTGACGACCCTAGAAGCTCTAAAGAGGCAGTGCACTAATAGGAACTGGTGATGCACTGTAGGACTTCTGATCAGAATACTGCATCTGAGAACCATGGCCACTTGAAGCACCGTGAGAAACCTGAAGTGCTGACTGAAAGGGCCTGGGGGGATAGCCTCTACCATATGAATCCCTACCTCCAGACTAGGTACCACTGAATCTTCCTAAATGACGAAGCCTCTTGTCCGACCCATAAACACCTCCATGTGACAGAACCATCTCCACTCTCTTGGCCACATTGGTCGCCTCCTGGAAAGATATCTCACTCCCAGTCTCCCTAGCTATCTGAAGATGAATCGGCTGAATAAGTCTATCAATGAACCTCCTCACCCTCTCTCTCTCGATGGGGAGTATGACAAGAGCATGACGAGCCAAGTCGATGAATCCGGTCTCATATTAGGTAACAGTCATGGAACCCTGCTGGAGACACTCAAACTGCCTCTGATAGGCCACTCTCTGAGTGATGGGGAGAAACTTCTCCATAAATAGCCGAGTAAAATGCTCCTAAGTCAAAGCTGGTGATCCGGCTAGTTTAGCCAAACAGAAATCCCTCCACCAAATCTTGGCGGATCCAGACAAGCGAAAAGTAGCGAAATCGACCCCATTGGTCTCAACTATCCCCATGTTCCAGAGAACCTCATAATAACTGTCTAGATAATCCTGGGAATCCTCAGTAGATGCACCGCTGAAAGTAGTAGTAAAGAGCTTGGTGAATCTATCCAGCCTCCACAAAGCATCGGTAGACATAGCTGCTCCATCACCGATTTGAGCTACCATACCCAGCTGGACTACTCCAACTGGCTGAACCGCAAGAGTCTAAAACTGGGGAGCTACCTACTCCGGAGTGCGAGTAGCAGGAGTCTGGGTTCCTCTTCCAGCCTGAGAGACGGCTGGTGCTACAAGAAGCAAACCTGCCAGGGTGACACTCTCCATAAGGCCCACTAGACGGACTAGAGCATCCTGGAGAACTGGGGTAGCAATAAACCCCTCTGAGACCTAAGCTGGGCCCACCAGAACTGCTGGGGCCGGAACCTCATCATCCAAATCAACTTGAGGCTTCGCTGCTGGTGCTGCTGCTCAAGGCTGAGTTCTACCCCTACCTCGGCCTCTAGCACGGCCTTGGCCTCGCCCTCTACCCTTCGTGGGAGCTGCTGCTGGGGGCTCGGGTTGCTGGTCAGTGGATGAGAAAGTGCGTGTTCTCACTATCTGCGAAAGAATAGAGTAGAATTTCAATTAGCATTGAGAAACCAATCTACACGACAAGAAAGAATAAATGTGAAGTTTTTTTCTAACTCTGTAGCCTCTGTCGGATAAATACAGATGTCTCCGAATCGATCCCTCAGACTCTACTAAGCTTGTCTGTGAATTGTAAGAACTATGTAACCTAGAGATCTGATACCAACTTGTTACGACCGGGGTTTCCCACCATCGGGGGTTGTGAAAGTGCCTACTCGTAGAAGTTAGGCAAGCCGCGAAACATGGAAATTACTAACTCTTTCATTTTTAATCCTTTTTAACATTCTGTATTAACATGTAATCAACATTTAGATATTAACGATAAATAAAATCAAGCGAAAAACTTAATCTAATATAATAACCAAAATCAGTATGACAATGACAACACACGTCTCTACCCGGGACCCGGTGTCACAATATCACGGACGGACAAAGATTACAACAACAAATGTTTAAAAGAAATACAATTTGTCTCGAAATCAAATGAAAACAGAGTACGTAATAAAGTAGAAGAGAACGCCGGGCCTGCGGACGCCTGTAGGACTAGCTCAAGATCTCTGGCTAGACTGAAGGTAGGCTTCCCAAGTGCTACTGACCAAATGCTGTTCCGGAATCTGCACATAGTGCAGAGTGTAGCATCAGCACAACCGACCCCATGTGCTGGTAAGTGTCTAGCCTAACCTCGGCGAAGTAGTGATGAGGCTAGGACCAGACTACCAAATAAACCTTTGTAGTTCAAATATATACAGCGGAAAAAAAATACAAAAATAAACAAGTAAAGACGGGAGGGGAAACATGCCTTGGGGGAATAATAGGTAAAAACAGAATATTAAGAGAATTATAAAGGAATCAAAATCCATACACTAACAAGAATAAAGAAAACAAAGGCAGATTTCACTTTCTTTTCACATCTTGTTGCAGGCGTGCAACCCGATCCCATTTCCTGTATCTCGTGGAAGGCGTGCCACCCGCTCCCATTTCACTTGTCTTGTGGTAGGCGTACCACCCACTCCTATTTCATTATATCTTGTGGTAGGCGTACCACCCGCTCCCATTTTATTATATCTTGTGGTTGGCGTACCACCCACTCCCATTTCATTATATCTTGTGGTAGGCGTACCACCCGCTCCCATTTACCAACCAACAACAATCATAAGGAGTCCCGGCAGGGGAACAAGATCAACATAATAACTTCTCGGCAAGGGAACAATAATATTTCAACAACATCTTGGCAAGGGAACAATGATATCTCAACAATATCCCGACAAGGGAGCAATAATATCAAACAAACATCCCGACAAAGGAACAATGATAATAATAACATGTGAGACATAATAAACTACATAAACTACAACAGAGTCATATCAAATTATAACACAAGACTCACGGGCATGCTTGACACCGACATATAGATACTCGTCACCATGCCTATACGTCATACTCCACAATTAATACGTAGCAAATAGACACAACTCCTAATCCTTCAAGCTAAGGTTAGACCAAACACTTATCTCGAACTTCCACGGCCAACTCAAGCCTCAAACACTGCTTTTCCTTTTGAATTCGGCTCCAAATCAATTGTATCTAGACATAATCGACTTAATAACATCAATAAACGCTAAACAATCCAATTCTAATGCTTAATTATAGCATTCCCATCATTCTTCCCAAAAAGTCAAAAATTGACCCCAGGGCCGCTTGGTCAAAACACGAGGTTCGGAACAAAACCCGATCACCCATTTACCCACGAGCCCGAATATATAATTTGTTTTGAAATCCGACCCCAAAACAAGGTCAAATTCCCAAATAATCAAAAAGCCCTAACTCTACCCAAATCCCTAATTTTCTACCCTTAATATCATGTTTTAGGCCTAGAAATCTATTGGGTGTTGATAAAAATGGAAGAAAACGAGCTTAGGATTACATATCTATGAAGCTATGGTGAAGTTTCTCTTCAAAAATCGCCCAAGAGGTGTGGAGAAGATGAAGTTTATGAAAAATGGAGGAATTCCCGTAATGCATTCTGTTTTTTGAACTTACAAATAACTGGGCGAATTTGGTCTATGCGTTCACGATAGGCTCATCGCGTTAGCGATGAGCTAGGCCTGAGAGACCTTCGCATTCGCGGAAATGGGCTCGCGTTCGCGGAGCACTAACTCCTCAAGCCTTCGCGTTCGCGTCCAGGTGGTCGCATTCGCGTAGGGTATAATACCCCTCCCCCTGCCCAGGTTCATAAGCCTTTGCGTTCGCGATTCCAGGCCCGCGTTCGCGAAGGGATGACCCCCCAAAGCTTCGCATTCGTGACCTGGTCTCGCATTCGCGTAGAAGGAAATTTCCTTCAGCATGAATAACTCATCGCGTTCGCGAGGGTCCTCCCGCGAACGCGAAGAAGAAAATACCAGAACACTAAAACTGAAAAACCTACAACTTCTTATGAGTTCAAAACCTTCTGAAACACATCTGAAACTCACCCGAGCCCTCGGGGCTCCAACCAAACATACACACTAATCAAAAACACCATATGAACTTATCAGTGCGATCAAATCGCCAAAATAACATCATAAGCGTCGAATTAAACCTCAAGATCAATGAAATTTCTCAAAACTTCTTTAAACATCAAATTTGCATTTAAGGTCCAAATCACGTCAAACGGATTCCGTTTCTTACCAAACTTCATAGAATTATCTTAAATCACATATAAGACCTGTATCGGGCGCCGAAACCAAAATATGGGCCCGATACCAACATGTTCTAATCAAAATTCATTTTCAAATCCTTTAAACAATTTCAGAAAATAATTTTCTTTAAAAATTAATTTCTCGCGCTTGGGACCTCGGAATTCGATTCCGGGCATACGCCCAAGTCCCATATTTTCCTACGGACCCTCCGGGACCGTCAAATCATGGGTCCGGGTCCGTTTATCCAAAACATTGACCGAAGTCAGATTAATTCATTTTATAGTCAAAATTTATCATTTTTCACAGATTTTCACATATAAGCTTTCCGGCTACGCGCCCGGACTGCGCACGCAAATCGATGTGATGCTAAAAGAGATTTTTTTAAGGCTCGGAATGCAGAATTATCTTTTGGGTCATCACATTGTTGTGGGCTACTAGAAGCTAAAAGTTGTTCAAAAAATGGCGAATCAGGGCAGTAGTCATGCTTCATCTGCAAGAAAAGCCTCAATCACTCACGTAATCTTTGACATGGATGGCCTTCTTCTAGGTATATACGTACGTGTATATATCATTCTGTATAAGATCTTTCTTACGTGATTAACTATATATATAGGTCCATTCTATTTTGCAAATCTGGTATGACTTGACAATGCAATGCATGCCCACTGTTTCTTGACCCAATTGCCCATTTTGCCAATAACTGGTAATGTGCTTGTGGGAATTTCCTATAAGTAGTTTTTCAAGGGTTGGTATACCTTTGGTATGCAATCATTTGCTTAAATTATTTGACAGAGTCTCATGTGTTTGACAGTTTGAGAGAGAAAAGAAGAAGAGGAAAAGAAAGGAGGAAGAAAGGAGCGCACAGGTAGCAGGAAGAAGGAGGAGTTTGATGTTGTAAAAATTAGGGTATAGGTTAAATAATTTATAAAATATAGATACAAATTAAATAGGGGCGACCAAATAAGGCGTCCCATGCAATTTTTACAAGAGAAAAGCAAGGAATTAAGGCCCATGGGGTTTGATTGCTATGGCTCTTTTCATAATAGTTTGAGAGAGACATAATGCTTATCAAGAAGTATCATTATTTCATATCACCGTAAGATGATAGAAAGAGACGGGAAAAGAAAACAAAACGCCATGGTTAGTTGATCTACTGACGTTTGAAGGGGCATTTCATCTTTCTTCTATTTTTATTTTATTTATGAGACGAATGGACCTGTGGGCAACATTTAAACTAAACTTTTCTAGCAAGAGAATCATATGCAGAGGCGGATCGAAGATTTGAGGCTTATGGATTCCTACCGTAATTTTAAATTAATATGCAATAATAACTGGGTTCACAGTTAGATATTTACAAATATTTAGTAAAATTTTTAATATAAATATAGGGTTTACACAAAAATAGATCAAACTACGTTGAACGTGTACATTAGTTCTTTCTTAAACCATGAAATAAGCACTATAGTAACATATTTTTTTTCCTTTAAATTTGTCTCGCATAATCTTGGGAAATAATTCAAATTTGGGGAAGATATTTGTAATCTGATTGCATATTCATTGAATATGGCTTATCAATGTCGATCTATTATCACAACTTGACTTGTAAGCTAATTTGAATTTGAATTTAATTGATTTTAAGGCTGAGAAGTACTGCTTCATACTAGTGTTGTAATTTTTTTTTTTTTTTTGGTAAAGTTATTTTATTACCAAGTAAAACATTGTGTACAAGTAGGGGTGTACAAACCGAACCGGAAAATCGCACCAAACCAAAAAGTCAAATCAAACCGATTAAAAAATCCGATTAAGTTTGGTATTGAGTAAAAAAAATCCGAACCAAACCGACATATAAATATATAATTTTTATATATATTTGTAAGACTTTTTATACAATTTTCTTTAAAAAAACATCTAGAAATATTTGTGATTCTCTTATGGGATGTAATATTTAATTAAATATGAAGAGTTCCATATTTATTAACTTTAAATAATAGATTCTGTGATCACTTTCTTATCAAGTGTTAGTGAAATGTGTCAATCTCTTTGTTCTTCCATATTCATATGTCAAGATCTATTAAATTCTTATATTTTTTAGAATTTGAAATGGTATTTTGATAATTTAAAATTAAATAAAACATATCATTATATTGGTTCATATTTATTTTTATATTTTATTATTAAATTCGGTTAACCTTGAAAGTGTACATCAATGTAAGATTATCGTAAGACGACTAAAAAATAACTATCATGTGTTACTAAGTAAATTGTTCCATAACAATATTTTAATAGATCATATAATTGTCATTTTTTTTCAATTTTTACTAAACATATATTCACTTATCAAAAATTTAATAAAGTAAGATTGAAATAATATTCATATAACAAAAAAAAAACGAAAAATCTAAAAAATCCGACAAAATCGAACCAATCCAAACCGATATTGTTGATTTGGTTTGATTTCGGTAAAAACCGAACCAACTCGATCCATGTACACCCCTATGTACAAGTAAAAAGAAAACAAAAAAACTGACCGCAAAACTGGACATCTTCCCAGTTGCATGATATATATATTATTATTATAAAAGCATGAATACAATATTGGTGGACGAAAATAGCCTAAAATAACCCTTCAAATATATATTCTATATTGGACAACAATGTAATTTTAATATGCTTTTTTTTCGATACCTACAAGGATTCAAAGACAAAAATTCGAACTTAAATATAGCAGGAGAGGTCTTCTGGTGTGGTAAGTATTCCTCTTTTAAGCAACTAAAAGTAAATATTAACAAATAAAAAAATAGAGAATGTAGTCAATGTCACATATTATATGCTTAATGAGTATAACTCTAATTTACAAGTTTAAGTGCAAAAGACAAATATGTCCCTTTTATTTTTTATATTTTTCCTTTTTGATTAGTATCTTGGTTTGAAAATCTTAAATTGCAACTGGGTAAGTCATTATTACGTTTATTATTTTAGTAAATCAGTGTAGCATCTAAAAAAAAAGGAAAAAGGAATTTTCAATAAGGAAGCAATTTTTCTTTTAATACTAAAAACTAAATTAAATGAATGAAACAAGTACCCATTATTACAACAACAACAACAACAACAACGATCCAATATAATCCCACAAGCGGGGTCTGGGGAGGGTAATATGTACCCAGACCTTACCCCTACCCCGAAGGGTAGAGAGGCTGTTTCCAGGAGACCCTCGGCTCAAAAAGAAAAGCAACAGGAGCCGATATATTAGTACCATAAAAAGACATAATAAAATAACAACAATATAAGAGATATGAAATACAGAATACGAAATACGAAATAGATGGCTGGTATGGTAAAACAAGCAGGTAAAGCCCTGCATCAATAGACGACCAATGACATTCTTAGTCTAACTCCTAACTGACCAGTCTCACTCTATTGTGCTGTAGAAATATTCACAAGTTTCCCTAACCTACAACCTTAATGCTCGACCTCCATAATTCCCTGTCAAGGGCCATTATTAAGGAATAAAATTCTGCAATCGATAAAAGAAAATAGCTTTTCAAGAAGTATTCTCTACTTAAGAATAAATAAGTTATTCTACCAATAAAGCAAAAATCTATAGGTATTCTTTTTTCTAGAAAAAGTAATTATGCTATTAATAAGAACTAAAGACATTCTGATATTTTGATCCAAAATAAGGACGTGAGGTTTAAAGATACATCACTGAATTTTCTGACCTATATATTTAATAAATAATTATTACTTGTATATTATAAAAATTGTGGACGGACTTATCAAGATTAGGTGCAAGATCCAATAAAAGCAAACATCATATAGTTGTGTGTTGATTAGTTAGAAAAATCATGCTATTAATAATAGTGCTAAAGCCTTTATTGCGCGAGATTCTTGCGATACTAAGATGTTATTGTTTCAAGTGCAATATTACACTCTTTTATTTTATCTTTGCAGATTTTAGGGAGTTTTAACTTTTCAATTCTAATTATAGTTATGCTATACTTTTATTTTCTATTTTACATGTAAACAGAGTTAACTTTATGACATGAAAAGAAAATTAAAAATGTTAAACATGCCGTCTAGAGTTTAGAGAGAATGAACGAGCCATGCTCACTAATTATTTATTTACTGTGCTTTTATGTAACGTCCATTCAAGATTAAATGAATATAATACCGATCTATATTACTTCTTTGTCTTTTCATAATTTCAATTTTGATTAATGTTAAATTGTTTAAATTTATTAAAGGATTTTTTGTTTAATGAAATTATAATGTTAACCCCTTTCTTCTTTTTTTGATGAAAAAGTATATTATAGCTTTTAGGTGAAAATTAAGTGGTATAAACAAATTACTGAACGTAAATGTCCATAACAAAGAAAATAAATCAATATGAATATGCTTACAACATAAGAGAATAGGATGAGAAAGAATAGAAATAGCCATCATAAAGTTAAATAATTATATTTTGCAAGTAAATAAATATGTAATCTATGTAAAAAGAAAATAAAATTGTTGAAATTCTTCCTAATACATATGAAATTTCATTGCAAAACACTACCCTGAAGTGAGAAAAAACTTATGGAGATGGGAAAACTATATATTTTTTCAAATATTGTAGCTTACTCTTTGTGATCACTTTAATTTACTAAATTTATTTCTAATTATGTTATAACTTTTGGAGAAGTCATTTAGAAAGAAAAATAATTTTTATTTTTGTCATATTCTATTTCTTCAGTGAACTAGGAAAATTGTGAAGTCTCACCCTTTGATGAGTGAAATTTCTTATCTCCTATAATTTGTGTAAACATCAATGAAATAACGTGCAAAACGATTGATATCCTTCTAATAATTTTATAGTTACAATTAATAACAATAACACAACATACGATCGCGGCCTTAATTCCTAATTCAATTATTTTAGTCATAACCTATTTTTTCCCACAAGGGTAGCAGCAACAAAGGGAATGTATATTTAGAACGTTTTTTTTAAATTAAGAAGTATTAAGAGGATAGGAACCTAATAACTTTTTCATACCTCATAAAAGAGATATAATATAATTAAAAATAACATTAATTAGCTTTTTAATATGATTGACGGTGAATATCGTACAACGCACGTTTATAGAGACTAATATATATATATATATATATATATATATAGCTATCTTAAAAATATTTAAAAACCATATAGAAAGTAATTTACATCGTAAAATTTCAAATTAAAATAGCTAGTAATTCATTTCAATGCAAATAATTATAATTCACTTAATTTGAAATATTAAAAAATAAAAAAAAGTGTCCAAAGGAAGTAAATAATAACACAGGGCACAAGGTTTTTGGTTTGATTGGCTAAGTGGGTCCACCGACCTTGTATCTTATCTTATCTTGTTCTGAAAATTAAAAATATGGGTTTAATCCATTTTTATTTTTAAAGTTTAAGTCAACTTGATTCTGGAATAAACGCCAACACCTATTATGTAAAGGTTAGTGTCATGGTCAAGAAAATAAGGTAATAGTTTATCTTGGAAAAGAATTACTATATGTTTATGATGGCCTATGTGATAAGTGACGCACTACATTTGACAAATTTTAGAGTGTCATTTTTTTAAACTTAAAAGCTACTTTTCCTAGTTGACTTAAACGCAACATTTTAGGGCTGCACCATCTAAGAACAACCCAATGGACAAAGTATTTGCGAGTTTCGCGGAAGGATTGCACCCCAAGAGGTGTAATGTAGACAACTTACGTTACTGCAAGCATTAGTGACTGCTTCCACAGCTTAAATTCGTGACATATAGGTTATACGAAGACAAACTTTACTATTGCTCCAAGTCACCATTTAGGACTGCACCATAAGTTGGCATAAAGAGATATACCTCCGGACATGGCCAAATTTTAAAGAGTTAATCCCCCTAAACTATCAATTTTTTGTCAGTTTCCTACTTAAACTATTCGGTGTCCCAAAACCCCCTGAACTATATTGCTTTTCATATTAAAACCCCCTCATTGCATTCTTAGAGGTGCGTCTAGTATACACTTCTAATTGTAAAAAAACGTGCCATGTAGCACAACATGTGGCTATTTAACTCAGCCTAAAACCCACCTAAACTATCACTTTTTTGTCAGTTACCTACTTAAATTATCTGGTGTCCCCAAAACCTCCTGAACTATATTCCCCCTATATATTTAAACCCCATGTTGGACTTTAAAGGTACTTCTGTCTAACTATATTAACTTATGGTTTGTACAAATTTTTTTATATAGTTTACTCATGATGTATTACTCTCGAATGATTGATTAATTCTAGGAGTTTTGGCCAAAATAATATCTAATGTACTGTGTTAATTTTAGGTTTAATTGTGATTGTACTTTATATTATACTCCAATTGACAAGTCCTTATTTATATTCACTTTGTAGCACAGTTAAAAATATAAATAAAGGCATATAGTGTTGCATTCCTTAAACATAATCTTATATTACATAAAAAAGATTACACAAAATAAAATTTTGCAAATAAAAATTTAATTGCTTGGCAATTACATTCTTTAATTCCAGATTACATAAAGAAGGTTCAAGAGATTCAACTATATTCTTTACAAGGTATTGAGTTTAACACGAATATTTAAATTGGTATTCTTTTAACAATATGTGTAAGACATGAAAGAAGACTAAAACAAAAAAGAGAATAAATAATTTCAGAGGAAACAAAAGAGGGAGAAATTTTTCCAGGAAAACCATATGGAGAACTGAAGAAAAAGGTTTAAAAATGAAGAAGATGGTGAAAAACAAAGAAGAAATGTAAAAATAAGGAAGAATGGTGAAAAATGAGGAAGAAAGTGGATATAACTGAAATAAGGAGAATATTTATTAAAAAATAAATTTAAAAGAGGGTTAGGCTAATTAGCCATTATTTTTTGTTAGGTGAGCCATTTTGATAGTTTTTTCCAGCTACCACGCGCTTCCAAGCGAGTATCTACACACGTTATGCCAGGTCAGAGCCGCAAGAGTTTTAATACGAATGACAATGTAGTTCAAGAGGGTTTTGGGGACACCGAATAGTTTAAGTAGGAAATTGATAAAAATGTGATAGTTTAAGGAGGTTTTAGGGTATTAACTCAATTTTAAATAACCTCTCTTTATCCTCAAGAGTGTTTACTTTTGCTCTCAAAGAAAAAAATAAACGAATTGGCTATTAAAAGTGGTAAACTCGATTACTCATATGTTTCAAAAAGAATGGTACTATTTCTTTATTAGTTTGTTTCAAAAAAATTCACACCTTTCAATATTTCCTTATAAGAAGTATTTCTAGCCACACAATTATGACAAGTTTCAGACCACAAGTTTCAAAAGTTTTACAATCACACAAATGTTGTGACTTATTTAAGACCACATATCTCAAACTAAGACAATATTTTTGAAACGGAGACGGTATATATGTATACGATCAAAATAGAAGAGTATGATTTTGAAGGCTTAAAATGGGCTATAAGCCCGAGTCTGAGGAGACTTGAGGTGGGTGTCGAACATCTATCTCGGGGAAGCTGATCGAGTGTGTGGCATAGACCGCATCGAGGGCAGCATTATCTCGAGGTCAATCAAGAAAGAGCGGGATTTTCTTAAGGACATGTGAACCTAGGCATTAATTATAGGATAAGGGTCGTACAAGATGTGACAGATCCGTACTAGGCCGTAAAACACCTGTACCAATAGAATCCTCTGCTTTTATGAGGAATGTACTATATTGGGGTTTTCCCCTCCTATATAAAAGGGACCCGAATCACTTTGTAAAGGAGAGATCATTCATTGCAATAGAACATTCTTATTCTTCTCTTGTTTAAACGTGCTCCCTAACTGCTCTTCAGCTTTATTGCCTTTACTTTATTGTTCGTACTTTATTACTCTCAGCTGACCTCGAGGTCCTTGGGTAAATCAAGCTCGAGGCCCCCTACTGCCTCAACCACGCTGACTTGGTTCTTTATTTCTTCTTACTTAAGCTCAATATTACTTAAAAATAATCACTAGTATTAGAATATATCACGTATCTTTAAAACCACAAAAAATATATCACCCAAGCAGGTTCGCTACCATGCCCTTGAGGGACACAGACCGGGAATCAAGATTCAACAAGGAAAGATGTCAACCATATATCGAAGACAAAATGAATATTTCAAGGCGGAATAAACCCTGGAATGATCGAAGGGTGGATCGAGGCCAAAGCTCCCGGGGATTCATGAGCAAAATCGGGCTTGACAGGCGCTCGAGGCCAGTGGAGGCTCCCAAATTATCATAATTCAACTTGAGCATTGACGCCTCAAGTATCGTCTCGGACATTGGCAAAATTAAAGATACTAGATGGCCCAAAACCATACAGTCGGATCCTTCTCAGAGAAACCCCAACGTAATGTGTAAGTACTACGGTACTCACGGGCATAAGACCGAAGATTGTAGACAGCTCAAGGAGGAGGTAGCTCGGTTATTTAATGAGGGTCACCTTCGTGAATTTCTCAACGACCGGGCCAAAAACCATTTTCGAGAAAGAGATGGAAACAGGAAGAGTGAACCTGAAGAAACCCAACATGTTATTCACATGATCATCGGCGAAGTCGACGTCCCACAGGGACCAATATTCAAACGCACCAAAATATCCATCACGAGGGAAAATCGGACTCGATATTACTTGCCCGAGGACGCCCTTACATTCAGCGAGGAAGACATCGAGGCCTTATCTCAACCTGACAATGATGCACTGGTAATTTCTATCCTTTTGAATAAGGTTCAAGTTAAACGTGTTCTTGTGGATCTAGGTAGCTTGGCAAATATAATCAGGTCCAGGGTCGTGAAGCAACTCGGGTTGCTCGATCGAATCATACCAGTATCTCGGGTTTTGAATGGCTTTAACATGGCAAGCAAAAGGACGAAAGGAGAAATCATCCTCCCAGTCAACGTGGCTGGAACCATACAAGACACCAAATTCCATGTCATTGAAGGTGACATGAGATATAATGCTTCGCTCGGAAGGCTGTGGATCCATAGCATGAGGGCGGTGCCATCAACCCTCCACCAAATGATGAAGTTCCCAACAAAGGAAGGAGTGAAAACGGTCCACGGAGAACAGCATGTTGCAAAAGAGATGTTCGCAATCAAGGAAGTGGTGCCGACTCCAAAACCTTTGACATCGAAGACATCAACCTCCAAAGGTAAGCAGGTGGCTAAGTAGTAGTAACAACTCCGAGCATCAACAGAAGCGGAACAACATGTAACCAAAGGAGAAGAAAGAAACCCTCGTTGTCTGACGCTACTAAGCCAATCGCTGAAAAGAAAGGTACACCTGATAATGGGATTAGTTCCCGCTCTTAGGAAAAAACTTATTTAGTTTCTTGTCGATGATATAGATGGCATTGCTTCGATATGACAGGGATTCCGCTCAAGGGATAAACAGGTAAAATAATTGAAACTTATGTTGATATTATGACCGGTTAAGTCCTTGCTCGCAGAGGACCACTTTAACTCATTTGCAGGAAGTAGTCAACATTTTGGGGAAATACGGCACCAAGATCACTCCAGAAAAGTGTTCCCTCGTAGTTGGAACGACTGAGCTTCTCGGCCTTCGGCGTAAAATCAGGACACCGAAACCATCCCCGGCCAGGCCAAGGTCCTCAGAGATATCATGGCCATGGACAACAAGACCCCAGAGTCATTGATAAAGGAACTTGAAGGCTCGGCACAATGGAAGCTCTCAAAGGCTCGCGCTCTCGAGAACACCCCCTCCTACACGAAGGTCGTAGGTTATGGAGCATGCATTGCACTCTTTTTCCCTTAGCTTGGATTTTGTCCCAAATGGGTTTTACCGGCAAGGTTTTTAACAAGGCAACACCTATATGTTACCCGAAGAATGACCAACAAGTATTCAAGGCTTCTTTGCAATCAACCTCGAATACTGGGGGGCATCACCCTCGGAGGTCACGTTTTTGGGAAAAAATGTTTCACGCCTAAATGGGTCTCCATAGGAAAACTTTGTAATGGGACAAACGGTCAAACAAGCTGTGTCCATATAGAATAGTCGAACCCTAGTAGCTAAATATGTACGTATGTATCGACTATTCGAAGAAACATTCAGGTTATATCAAAAATACTTTGTGTCTCATACAAGCTCTACACTTACAGTCCTACGGGAAACGACTTAAAATCCAAAACATAGAAGCACCCCGAATACTTGGGATTGCCATCGAAATTCAAACTAATAAGACCTTGAAGAGGCACTCGAAATTCGAATTAACAAAACCTCAAAGAGGAACCCCTTCGAAACAAAGGCCAAGGCTAATATTCTCGGGGTTTTAACTTCTCGAACAAGTTCGGGATGTTATCGGGGAACAAGTCCAAGTGACATGCCCAAAGGCTATGGTCATATAAAGGCTACAGAGAAAAAATGCAGCTCGGAGACGTCCGGCTTCCGCTATAAATTAAAATGCCTTCAAATACTTTATAAAAACCGGTTGAATCAGGCTACTCTCGGCAAAAGCTAAATTCAAAGGGCTTCAATAAATTCAGCCCTCAAAAATTCCAAGGGCGTCAATAACATTGACCTTTGGAAACACCTCAAGAGGTGTTCAATTATGTTTACACAAACAAATCATTAATAAGGTCTTGATACGTTAGACCTTTGAAAAACCTACGGGTGCAAAAAACACATGCTAAGGCATAATTAAATTTTCACCAAGTCTTTTAAGCCGAAATGAGGGAAAAATTATATAGCCATATTAAGAGGCCGAATCGGCCCAACTTAAAGATCCTAAGGGCCGAGATATAAAATCCTAAGGGCCAATCTTAAAAGAGCCTAAGGGCCGAGATATAAGAGCCAAGGGCCAATCTTAAAAGATCCTAAGGACCGATGCATAAGAGCCCAAGGGCCAACTTCAAAAAAAGAAAAAATAAAAAAACTTGAGAGCTAAAAAAAACTTACAGCTCGAGAGTCCGATCCGAACTTAATGATTCATAATATCCCGATTTACTTCGGACCGATCTAAAAACTTAGCTCGAAGATCATTATATCTATCGATAAAATCTAAGGGTTTATGACACCCCGAGCCCTAAAACCAACCCTCGGATTGGTCATTCAAATGAAGTCGTCCATAAATAATGACAAAGGTAAATCCAGCTCAAACCAAAGACAAGACAATAAATTACCCTTGTATTTCCAAAAGATGATTATAGGGAATATTTACATAAGGGAGGTCTACAAGAAAACAAAATGGAGTAACCTAAAAACTACTTCGAGGTCACAACCTTAGCAGTTGCGTCTTCAAGACTCACATCTCGGGGAGTCTCATCCTCGGCGGCTTCATCCCCTTCTCCTTCGCCCTCGGTGGCTTCATCCCTCTCTCTTTCACCCTCGGAGGTACTGGTCGAGTCATCCTCATTGAAAAGTAAAGCGGTCGCCTCTTCCTCCAAAACTTTCTCTGCTTTAATATCGGATGAAAGATCGAAGCCACGAGCATGTATCTCCTCGAGAGTCATCCTCCGGGATTGCCGCCTGGTGTGGTCCAGGGCATTGTTAACTTGGCCTCTACTGTAGAAGAAATCTCCCTTTCCTGGCATTGGCAGCTTCTACATCAGCTCGATACGAGTCCAGAACGGTCGCAACATCAGATTTGGCCTTGGCCAACTCAGCAGCAGATCTGGTTTTAAGCTCCCCGATTTCAAGGCCCCGAGCTAGGTTCTCCTCCTTTGTGCGTCGAAGCTGGCGTTCGAGCGAAGCTAACTGTCCCCTCAGAGTTTCCCTATCGGAGACAAAGATGTCCATACCTTGCCGAAGCTGCGCCTTCACTTCGGCTTTCTGACTGAACTGCAAAGTTTAGCAATGTCAGCCACTAAAACGAAACAAATGCGTGGCAAACTCTCGAGAACTATCTCACCTTCTCGACATACTCGGCTCGATCTTGGCACACCCGCATCAACTCAGCTCGAAGATCGTGAATCTCCAACTCTTTTTAGCATATAAGGATTTGACGACATCCCTCTCCTCCAAAGTATTCTTAAGCTCAGCCTCGCATCGAGCAAGATCGTCTCGGGACTTGGAAAATGCCCTTTTATGGAGCACCGCAACCTACATAAAGAGGGAGTAAAGAACATTCAGAACAACTAAAACAACGGCGCAACCGTAAAAAATAGAAAACTTACTTGTTAAAAAATGAAGAACGTATCTGGGTCGGGGCCATCTTCAAGCCCTGCGAGGCATTCTTGAAAGATATCATGCCCTTCATGGCTCACTTGCGCTCCAGAAAATCTCATATTCACAGCCTCTTGGATTTTCCCCTCGGAGAACTCGGGGCCAAGGGGAGAATCATCCACGTTGATCACCCCGAGTGATCTGCTCGGGACATTTTCTTTTATCTTGAGAGGCTCGGGGTTAGGACGATCGGCCTCACCCACGGAATGATCCCCTAAGCGAGGCACCTTCTTTCTGGACAATGGTTGGGGGACTTTGTTCGAACTCCCTTCGGAAATCTCTTTGGCTCTAGAGTGGGCCTCATCGACCGCCACCGGCTCAATAGGCTTCGAAGCATCGGCATTCTTTCCTTTACGGTTTACCAACATGCAATCATCATCTTCTTCTTCCTCCCATTCTCGAAAGCATTGGGCCGCTTCCGGAGATAAGGCCGCTGCGTCAGCCTTGGGCTTTCGAGCCACATTCTTCTTTGGCTTCGGGGGATTTTTAGATGTGTCACACCTCCTTTTTACCCACGCCCGCAGGGGCGCAGAGGGAGTTTTTCCAATTAAAGGACAATCGAAACGGGATTTGTTTATTTATTTCAGAGTCGCCACTTGGGAGATTTATGGTGTCCCAAGTCACCAATTTAATCCCGAATCGAGGAAAAAGAATGACTCTGTATTACAGTCCGCGAACCAGAAATCCGGATAAGAAATTCTGTTAACCCGGGAGAAGGTGTTAGGCATTCTCAAGTTCCGTGGTTCTAGCACGGTCGCTCAACTGTCACATCCGGCTTATTTATCTGATTTTAACAATTATCAGCTTATATGTAAGTTTTAACTCTTTACCGATTTTATTATTATTATTATTATTATTATTATTATTATTTTAACAGAGAATTGCAACGTTGTGAGAACATATCTCGAACCACGTCACATCAATGTACCCGTGGTTATCGACACATTTCGACTCCGTTGAGATTTGGATTTGGGTCACATAAATGTGCACCCGAGTTTAAGAAAGTAAATTATTAAAGGCACGCCTAAAGCGACTAGCGTATCATTATTTTGGGTAAGGCCGTGAAATTTTGCTAAACGGCTCATCCGAAGTCTAAGTAATTTTACCAACATGTGAGGGCCCCGCAATCTGTGCGTTTTATTTGGCTAGGCTCATCTCGTTTATTTTAAAAGGACGATCCTAAAGTGACTACATTTTTTCTATTAAGTTCGTCTCTAAACACAAAATGAAGGTCCCAACCAATTGTTACTTAACTCTATTGTATGATTTTTAAGGATGGTCTTGTGATCGAGCCCGTTTCCTACGATGAGATTTCATGCGTTATTCGGGCCGAGTTCAGCGTTCGACTCACAGAAGCGGATTCGAGTCTGATTAGCATACACAGGCTATTGCCAATTGCTTTACATGATGAAGCCAAACCCAATATTTCAACTTTTTGAGCAAATGGGCTGCCAACAATCATTATCTACCTACTGTTGACAATATTAAAACCTTCATAGCTAGTGAAACTAACAAGTTTAAACAGGCAGGTTCAATAGAACAAACTCATGCTATCTTCATCTTATTCCACTTATTTAACTAAACAGTTTGACAATAATGGGCATGCTTAACTATTCGGGAAAAGCACGGTTAACTTGGAAGTTTGATTTTTAATTCTATGCTACTAAAGTTGGTATTAAACTACTAAATTTACAACTAAGAAAGGCAAATTAATGGTCCAATACAGTCCTTATCAGATACAAAATCCACAGTCCACATTCTTCATTGAGTTATAAAGATAGACTATACAACTTATCATTTATCTACTAAATTACAGATGCACTAAGTACTCCACTACTCGAGCATTTTCTTTTCACTTTTACATCTCACAGCTACATCACAGTGTGATTAGAAAGTGTACCTGGTAATAGACAATAGAAGAAAAAGAGGAAGATCAGTAGAGCAATAGCAAACAACAACATCAATAACCAGCAACACAGTAACAACAACCCAGTAACAGATTTTAAAAAAAAAACCAGCAGAATTCCAGCAACACCCAATGAAATAGTAGCAAATAACCAATAGCAAACTCAGGAAAAACCAATTGAAACCCCAGAAATACCAACCAGCAACACCAATGAAATAGTAACAGTACTAGTTCTGATATTCAGCAGTAAAAGAAAAGACCTCACTTTTCAGTTTCTTAGCTCTCAAACACTGAATCTTTTAGGATTAAAAACTAGCCTGTTTTTTTGCTCTCAAATTACTGAACTCTTAAATGTTAAAAATCCAGCCTAGACTCTCTGAAAAAAAACTGAAAGAAAACTGATTTCTCTTCTCCAAACCCCCCTTAACTCTATCCAGACCCCTATTTTATACCAAACACTGACCTTGCCCCCTCTCAAAAGCACTCAGGCAGAATCCTCCCACTAATTCTGCCCATGATCTTCTTTTAATTCCACTAGAGTATGTCTTTTCCTTATTTAATGTTCAAACAGGCATGGACCACATATTTTAATCAATCCCTTTTAAGCCTTCCCCTACCATTATGTTTTGTTCCCCATTAGCACTAAACAAATGCATTAGTTTAATGTTAATTAAGTGCTTTACTGACAGCCCACTTAGCAAGACCATTTTACCAACTTTTAAATCCCAAAACTACCCCTGAGACCCCTGTGTATTACTGCCCTGCCCTAAGCTTCATTGATATGTTATTAAAACTCTATAAGTTGTAACCCTAACAACTAATTTCTAATTGATCACTAAATTACTACAGCTATAAACCAATTCCCACTATCAAATTCACATAGTGATTCAAAGCAGAAGACCAGATCATTTCAAACATGGCATCAATAAAAGGGAATGAGTTGATCATATTGGGAACCAATCCTGATCAACTCAGACCCAATGATTGAGCAAGGATTCAATAATACAAGCCAAAATTGAAGCAGTATGAATCAAGGAAGGAGGTTCATGCGAACAACTATAAAGAACAGGAGGTCAAACTAAATACAGGGAACGAGCAAACATAACTCTAATTCAAGTATATACAAGATGCATGATGGTAAACATACTGGAATGAACCAAAGGTTGAACTATTATCATGTTAACATAACATTCAAGCCTAAAAGACTAATCGACGACGCTTATTCAATTGATTACACATGCTATAACATTTAGCAGTTAACAATAAACAATCAGAATAAACAGACCAACAAGTGATTTGAGTGGTATTGACAAAAATAGGGAACTTATAAACTAACAAATTACATGGATAATAACATATATTCGACCATGAACAGAAGCAGACTCGACCAAATAAAAAGGTCTGATTGGAGAAGAAGAAGAAGCAATGAACAAAAACTAGATTATAACTAAACTAAACACAATTAACCGTAACAAAAATAGAACAAGAAAGAAAGGAGAAAAAAATACCTTAACAAAACAGAAACTAGACGAACCCAGGTCGAACTCTTGACTCGAACCTTTTGAGGTCGAACGAACCTTAATCGAGTGTTCTCAATGGAGAACACTTCGACTAAGGTCGATTATACGCCCAAATTCCTTTAATTTCGAACAAAATCCAAGTTTGGTCTTTATAGGGGTCTTGGTTCCATTTGGGGTTCGAATGGTTCTAGCAAGATTCGAACCAGATCAAAGGTATTTTGGGCACGAGGGAGGTCAGGGGGTGCCGTTGTGTGAGTTTGGGACTGGTTGGGGTAGGTTTAGGTTTTGCTCGAATCTTCGATTGAAGATTCGAGAAGCTAGAGGTTGATTCGAGGCTAACGGTTAACGGATTCGTAACGAGGGTGGTCAGATGGCTTAGGGGTGTTAATTTGGTGACCGACGGCGTCGTTGCCGCCAGGTTTCAGGAGAAGGTGTAACAATGGTGGCTAGGGTTTGGTCTGGTTCGTCTCTGAGCTTGAGAGAGAGACGATGGGGTGAGGGGGGGGTTTGGTTTGGGGGCGTGGGGTAAGGGATTAGGGTTATATACGGGAGGGGGCGTTTGATCTTGGCCGTTGGATCAATCACGATCAACGGCCTGGATCATTTTACTAATAGGAAACGACATCGTTTGGCCATGTTACGAGACTGGGTCGACCCGGAGTGAAATAGACCGGGTTATGGGGTAAGCCTGGGACCGCTAGATCAAAAAGAACGGATGGTTCAGATTTAATCACCTGAAACGTTGTCGTTTGAACCAATGTTGGGGCTGAACTGGACCGTTTGATCTATTTGATCAACGGTTCAGATTTGAGATGCCTAAACGGCGTCGTTTGAGTCATATGAGAGATCAGGCATATTGGACCGGGTAAATGGGGTGTTTTGGGCCTGATTTTGGGTCCAAAAAAAATGGCCCAGTTGCGAATGTGTTTCTTATTTCACTTGTTTTTCTTTTCTATTATTTTCCTTTTTTAATTCCTAATTACCAAAAATTCTAAAATAAGTTGTAAAACCAAAATTAAATTAAAAATATTAATTAAACTTAAATAATAATTGACACACAAGATTAAATATTAATTAAAAACAAAATCACACAATTGGACTATAAAACAACAAAAATGCAACAAATACATATTTTGTGATTTTCTTTCTTTTAAAAACAAAACATGGTTCAGTTAATTCCTAAGTGCACAATTAAATCCTAAATGTGCATGCAACATATATTTTTATATTTTTAATTAATTAAAACAAGGTAAACATTCACAGACAAAAATACAAACAATTATCCAAAGATGCCACGCAAATTCTTAAAATTGTACCTAAAGGACATTTGTTTTATTTTTTTGATTTCTTTTGGAGTAGTTTCCGTGAAGCAAAAATCGCATGCTCACAGTTGCCCCTCTTTGTCCGAAAACACGAAGGGTTTTCGTGCAAAGATAAAGTGAGCGGATACGAGCACTTTTTGCCCGTTGGACTACTCCGTGTGAAGCATTTTTTGAAAGATTTAACCGAACCTTTGCTTCGAAGGTTTCCTACATATCCCTGGCTAAAAGGGAATCAGGTTAATATAGTTCGGGAAGTTTTGGTAGCTGGGACTACCATTGGACTGCAATTTTGCTGTTACTACTGCTGCATGCTGTTACTACTCTTTCCGACCTCCTTATTACACTGTGCTAAAAGAAAACAAGAAGCTAGACTAAACTAGTGATTACAACATCTTATCTATCTTCAAACTTGCTCTTGTAGTCTTCCTTCTGATTTCTGCAACGGAATTTATGCTGGGGATATTTTGTTGTAACCCTCCGCTTTACTGACTTCTGACTTGAAATTGAGTGTAGTCCTCTGTTCTACAGGCGGGCTCCTGACTTCCGCTATGACTTGACAAGATAATACCTCCATTCTCCAGGCGGGCTCCTGACTTCAACAACTTCTTAAAATATAACACCTCCATTATCCAGGCGGGCTCCTGACTTCAACAACTTCTTAAAATATAACACCTCAATTCTCCAGGCGGGCTCCTGACTTCTACTACGACTTAAAAGATAATACCTCCATTCTCCAGGCGGGCTCCTGACTTCGACTACAACTTGAACATATAACAACCTCTATTCTCCAGGCGGGCTCCTGACTTCAACAACTTCTTAAAATATAACACCTCCATTCTCCAGGCGGGCTCCTGACTTCAACTACAACTTAAAATATAACACCTCTATTCTTCAGGCGGGCTCCTGATTTCGACTACAACTCGAACGTATAACAACCTCTATTCTCCATGCGGGCTCCTGACTTCAACAACTTCTTAAAATATAACACCTCCATTCTCCAGGCGGGCTCCTGACTTCGACAACTTCTTAAAATATAACACCTCCATTCTCCAGGCGGGCTCCTGACTTCAACTGCAACTTAAAGATATAACACCTCCATTCTCCAGGCGGTCTCCTGACTTCAACAACAATTTAAAGATAAAACAGCCTCCATTCTCCAGGCAGGCTCCTGACTTTAAAGATAAAACAGCCTCCATTCTCCAGGCGGGCTCCTGACTTTAAAGATAAAACAGCCTCCATTCTCCAGGCGGGCTCCTGACTTCAACAGCAATTTAAAGATAAAACAGCCTCTATTCTCCAGGCGGGCTCCTGACTTCAACATCAATTTAAAGATAAAACAGTCTCCATTCTCCAGGCGGGCTCCTGACTTCAACAACTTCTTAAAATGCATTCTATTGTCGTTGTTCCTTTCTTCTAACTTGAATCATCTTCTTTCAGAACTGCGTCCCTCAAAACTGGTGTTTCAATCCTCTGAAAACTGTTGGGGATAACACTGGCGTTTCATTCAAAAATATGTTATTCTCCTCCTTCAAAGACTACTTCCCTTAAAGCTAGTGTTTTCCTTCCTCTGAAACTACTTCCCTTAAGACTTATGTTATCTTCCTCCCGAAATTGCTTTCTTTAAAACTTGTTTTGCTTTCTCCCAAAAACTGCTGGGGATACCGCTTTTCAACAAACTTGTGTTAGACTTCCAGAAAATTTTCTAAATGAAAGAAAATTTTCTGCCCCAGTTTGACAATCTTTCTTGTGGCATGTCTTTCCATCATCAATAACATTTCCTGTCCCTGTTTCAAATCAACGAAAATTTGTTAGTTTAAAACGTGGGGGACATTCCTACTGGGGATGGTTTTCCCTTTTTCTTTTTTCCACGCTCTGCGTTGTTCGACCATTTTGAAACTTGGCCGATAACTTTCGACCTTCTTGATGCTTCTGTTATTTTCCAACTTTTCAACCGTTGTTTTCCACTTTTACTCCATACTTTCCTCGACATCTTAGAGAAATTCGTCATTTGGTCTTATAATGACGTCTTTCTTGTCTCGCCATATTATCTTCGGCATGTCTTATCCCCATTTACCTTGCCCCATGTTAGCGACTGGTAGTTGGCTTTGAAAATCCTTCTTAAAGACAAACTACTATATAAAAAAAATCTTTAACCAAAAGAAATGAAAGATAATGACTTCCAAGGACTTATCTGAATGGTATAACTGATCTCAATGATTATGTCGTGCATTGCGGCCTAATCAACCCAGTCTGTTTACATCCATCAATCTTTCTGATAACCTTACTTTGTATTTCAAAAGGTCCCGCCACCCAACTCTTTTGCCGAATCAACATCTTTGTTCTGCTTGATGCCTCGACGGATCATTTCTATCAACCTTACCTCGTTTGCCCACTTTTAATTCCTTATCACCTTATAGTGCCCTTCTGGGGTTTTCACTAATAAGACTCTCTCGTTTCTCTCAACTCTCGTCGCCTTACGGTGCCTGTGAAGGTTTTCACCAATAAGACTCTCTCATTTTATTTCTCTCAACTTCCGTCGCCTTATGGTGCCCATGAAGGTTTTCACCAATAAGACTCTCTCATTTTATTTCTTTTCAGCTGGGGATTGGGGTACTGATAAGATTCTCTCATTTCATTTCCTTTCTGCTAGGGATTCTCTCATTTCATTTCTTTTCTGCTAGGGGCCAGAGTGTTACTACAGACTTCCATTTGCCCGACTTGGCACTTCTCGGATACTGATCGGGAGGTCTTTTGGACATCAATATGGGTTTCTGGTGTATGGCTAAAGAAAAATTTAAAATAATTTTGATGGGTAAAACATTACAACTCTTGGAATCAACTTTCTTTCCCCAAAATTATAAACACAACTTCTGCCCCAGTTTTTCTTGCTTGGAGATTTTTTATTCTTATTACACTATGACCGAGCCGTGAGGCGCCTACGTATCCTTTTTTAAGGAATCAGGTCAAACGTAGTTCCCAATTCCTTTGTTTTTCTTGTGACTTTTCTTTTGTCTTTATTATCATATTTTTTTCTCCCTTTTTCCATTTTCATTACTGATTCCAAAAGAGGGATATGAAAGAATAAATAAGGCTCAAAAGGGGAAGCAAAGGTTGAAGTGTTTGGATGGAAGAACAAATTGCCTCCGTCATTTCATTCTCCGGTATCATGCCAAATGCAAACAAACAACAATTACAATTAAAAGAAATCATACATAATATCTCTTAACTGCGTCAGAATTGATAGCCATGTCGATGCATTTTCCTTCGATATCTGTTAAACATAAAGCACCATTGGACAACACTCTGGTCACAATGAATGGCCCTTGCCAATTCGGGGCGAACTTGCCTTTTGCCTCAGCCTGATGTGGAAGGATGCGTTTCAGCACTTGCTGGCCCACTTCAAACTTCCGGGGATGCACCTTTTTGTTGTATGCTCTTGCCACTCTCTTTTGATATAACTGGCCATGACACACAACTGCCAATCTTTTTTCATCAATCAAGTTCAACTGCTCCAAACGAGTTCTGACCCACTCATCATCATCAATCTCAGCTTCAGCGACAATCCGAAGGGACGAGATTTCAACTTCAGCAGGTATTACGACTTCAGTTCCATATACCAACAAATAAGGAGTTACCCCTACTGAAGTACTGATAGTAGTGCGATAACCCATCAATGCAAATGGTAATTTTTTGTGCCATTGCCTCGAACCTTCTACCATTTTCCGAAGTATCTTCTTTATGTTTTTGTTGGCTGCCTCAACTGCTCCATTCGCCTTGGGATGATATGGGGTGGAATTGCGGTGTGTAATCTTAAACTGTTGACATACCTCTTTCATCAAATTGCTGTTAAGATTAGCACCATTATCCGTGATGATCACCTTCGGGATTCCAAATCGACAGATGATATGAGAGTGAACAAAATCGACCACTACTTTCTTGGTCACAGACTTGAAAGTTTTGGCCTCAACTCATTTGGTGAAATAATCAATGGCTACTAGAATGAACCTATGCCCGTTGGATGTTGCTGGCTCAATTGGTCCAATGATATCCATGCCCCAAGCAACGAAGGGCCATGACGCTGACATTGTGTGCAATTCCGATGGTGGAGAATGAATCAAATCTCCGTGTATCTGGCACTGATGACATTTGCGCACAAAACTAATACAATCTCGCTCCATGGTGAGCCAATAATAACCTGCTCGGAAAATTTTCTTCGCCAGCACATATTCGCTCATATGTGGTCCACAGACTCCTAAATATACTTCGGACATGACAGCCATAGCCTGTCTAGCATCTATGCATCTTAACAATCCCAGGTCTGGTGTTCTTTTATATAGAACTCCTCCACTCAAGAAAAATCCCCTTGCCAACCGTCGAATTGTTCTCTTTTTATCCCCCGTGGCTTGCACTGGGTGTATCCCCAATCTGATGTATTCCTTGATATCGTGGAACCATGGTTCGCCATCCAATTCTTCTTCAATCATGTTGTAGTAAGCATGCCGATCTCGAACTTGAATGTGCAAAGGATCAACATAGGCTTTGTCCGGATGGTGCAGCATTGACGCCAGGGTAGCCAAAGCATCGACGACCTCATTATGGACCCTTGGGATATGCCTGAACTCCACTGATCTAAACCATTGACAAAGGTCATGCAAGCATTGTCGGTATGGTATGAGCTTCAGATCTCGCGTTTCCCATTCTCCTTGAATTTGATGTACTAGAAGGTCCGAGTCTCCCAAGACCAAGACTTCCTGGACATCCATGTCTGCAACTAACCTTAAACCCAAAATACATGCTTCGTACTCAGCCATATTATTGGTACAATAAAAACGAATCTGAGCCGTTGTGAGCACGTGATTTTTGTTTTGCGCGACAGTCGCTCCAAAAGAATAAAAATTGGTCCTGCTGTACAATTTTCGGATTTCTGCACGGCACTTTGTTGATTTATTTGTGACTTTTGCCCATTTTTTTTTATTTATTTAAAACGAAATACGAAATGTGTTTGTCATGCATAATTCGAACCGTAATCCGGTCGTTAAAAAAAAAAGAAAATCATAAATAGGCATCTTCGTCCGTGATTTTGTTTTGTTTTGATTTTACTTGCTTTGAAATATTTTTAGTGTGTGTGCAAATAATTGTAGTGAGTGTGTATTTAATTTTTTGCTTAGTTTTGTTTTTAAATAAATAAGGAAAAGAAATAATAATAATAATAATAATAAAAAAATAATAAAAGAAAGAAAATACCCCTTCCGGACTTGGGCCAATTTTAACAAATTGGCCCAACAAACTCAGCCCAAAATCCAGGCCTGCCCGGTCCAGACCACCTGATACCCAGGGTGTCCAAACGACGTCGTTTGGGTCGTGCCTGATCTGGGCCGTTGATCTCAGAGTGATCAACGGCCAGGATCAATCCCCCATAACCCATCAACAAACCCGACTCGTCTCACCCGGACCGACCCCAACCCTTTACCCTTGAAACGACGTCGTTCCCTGATAGCCGAAGGATCCTGGCCCTTCATCTCATCTCATCCAACGGCCAGGATCCACTTACCCACTAACTATATAAACTCGTAACACTACCCTGCCCCCCTATCCAAACCCCAGCCTTCATCGTCTTCACCATAACCCCCAAACCCTAGAGCCGCCCCTGTACCCCTCACCATGAAAACCGGCGGCACGGACGCCGGTGACCTCGCCCCTAACACCGTAGAACCCCCTTGACATCCTGAACCCAAATCTATCAACCACACACCTCGAATCCTATCCCACCTTCTCGAATCTTCATTTGAAGATTCGAGTCGGAACCTAATCTACACCGATCTGCCCTAAATTCATACCAGACACTCCCCAGACCCCCCTCGTGACCAAACCATACTTGGTTTGGTCCGAATCTGACCAGGGGAGCATGAATCCCGGATCCGAGTTTTGGAACTTTGTAGTTCTTCATCACTGGCCTATGTCCGTCCAAACCAAAGAGATTAAGGTCTAATGGACCTTAATCGAAGTGTTTCTCGAGAAACACTTCGATTAAAGTCCGTTCAGCCTTAAGAAAGGTCTGTCCAAATTCGAGTTCAAACTTTTAACTTTTCAAGTTTTAAGGTGAGTCTGCTTTCTTTCCTTTATTTGTTTTAGTCTGTGTGATTTGTTTTAAAAGTTTGTTCATATTTGTTTTAATTTTGTCGACTTTTGTTTGTCCACTTTACTTGAACCTCTGTGTTTGTCTGAATCCCCCTCCTATTCTGATAAGGCAGGTGTATTGGTTGTATTCCAAATTTGTACTGACTAACTGATTCCTCGAAGTATAATTCTGTTTAATCAGTATAAGTCGAGTCATGTGTCCCATGCTTTTGAATGTCTGATTTTTGGCTACGATTGTGTATGTTAATGCTAATATAGTCGAGTCGACATGTGTCGTCAATTAGTTTCAACTGTCTGAACAAAGTTAAATCGATTTGCTTTTGTTGAACATTTGCCTGAATCAATTAAGAACCAGTTCTGCTTACTTATAGCTGTTTGATTTGGATCAGTAATGTGAAAGGGATGTTTGTTTTAAACTCTGAATTGGAGGGCATGTGCACTCATGCACAGCATGTGCATTGGTGCACCTCATGTGCTTTGTGCACAGCCTGTTTTTCTGCATAAAAGGGCTTTTAATTTTAAAATGGTTTGACAGCATATGCTGTCAGATATATTCTACTGCCCCATACCTTGCTTTAGTTTAAGAAATATTAAGCCTTTTAAAGAATAAATCTGCCAGGAAATGTTGATGGGGGTTAATACTTAAATAACTAATTGGAATATGAAAAGATTGAAGGCACATGGGAGGGGGTGTTGATACTCTAAACAGGCTGTTAAAAGGGGTAAGTTGAAGGCTTATAAAGGAGGGAGGAGCACATCTAAGGAAAAAAAAGAGAGAGGATTAGAGTTTAGAGGACCAGAAGAGCTGAAAGAAAATATACACACACAGTGAGGAGTTTTGAGAGAGAGAGTTTGAAATATATCCAAGGAGATAGACAGAATTAGAGAAAAAAAAGAAAAGAAAATAGACAGACTGTGAGGAATTTCTGAAAGAGAGAGCTGAAATACAAATAGATACACAGAGGGGGATAGAGACTGAACCTTAAGAGCCGAAAAAGAAAAACACAAACACAGATAGAGAGAGGTTAAGGGATAGAAGGTGTACAATCAACAATCAGAAATTGTTTCCTCCTATTATTGTTTGGGTTTCAGCTGTTCAATTTGTTCAAAATCAATTCTGATTCTTTGAAGTTCCAGTTGTGTCTACTAGTCGAGTGTTTTCATTGGTTTACTACTGGTTTGGTCTGTCTGGAGTCCTGATTCTACTCCACTGGGTGTTGCTGTCATTTGGCTACTGTTTTCTATTGGCCATAGTTGCATTTCTGCACTCGAGCCTGTTCTTGCTGTATTGCTTTGTCTGCTGCTATCCTGCCCTGCTGCTGCTGCTATTTTGTTTCCTGCTGTTGCTGATTTCCCTATCTTCTTCCTCTTCTCTTTGGCATTTTCAGCTGTTTCCAGGTACACATCTCAAGTCTCACATTGGTGTAGCTGAATGTAACATTGAAAAAGCATGAATAGAAAGATTTGAAGGAGTTATAATCACCCGTTTACTGATTGCCTTTTCATAAATGTTGTTAAGTTTATGTAAATTGTAGTTTATAGCTGATAGGGAATACATTGTTAAGCTTGTACTATGTTGATTTGAACTGTGGTGTTCGATTTGTTTAGTGGCATACAGAATGTAAACAGAACTCTTGGAATATGAAATTATTTAATGTGATTGTTAAAATTAAATTCACTCTTTCAGCATGTATTGAATAAGTAAGGGCAAATGGCTATTAAACCTAGCCAAATATAATGTGGTTTTGAACTGCCCGGTTTTCGATTTCTTTAGGCCTTTATAGGATTAGTTTTGAATGTTATCGGTAGTATTCTTCAATAAGGAATTCTATTAACCCTGTTTAAGCAAGTTAATCTAACTTTGACCTAAAGATGTTTGTTCGGATTAAGTGTCGTATTTCATTAGACTAAGCGGATTTCTTCTGTCAAACTAAAGCAATTTTCCATTGAAGTGTAGTGTTTTCTCTACTTTGTAAATAATTAATCAGAAATTGATAAGAATCCGGATTAGGCAAAAGCATATAGTTAAATTAGCATGTTCTTTTTCTTTTAGTTTTAGGGACAAACATAATAGAAATGTAGCCACTGTAGGGTTCCTTTCTAAAATAATGAGACGAGCCTCGCCAAATGAAAAGCAAATTGCGGGGCCCTCAATAATTGATCATGATAAATACTTAGAATTTGGGACGGACTGTTTAGTGAACTCCACTGCCCTCCCTAAAGAGAATAACGCGTTAGATTCTTTAGGCGCGACTTTAAGTAAATTATATTCTTGAATTCGGGTGCACATTGATGTGACCCAAATCCAAATCTCAACGAAGTCCAAATGTGTCGACGATCACGGGTGCATTGATTGTGACGTGGTTCGAGATGCATTTTCACGACGTTGCAATTCTATAAAAATAAATGATAATAATAAAAGCGGTTTAAACTTAATAAAAGCACGTAAGTCATAACATGTATTTAAATCAGATATTTGGCCTTTATAACAATTTAAGCGACCGTGCTAGAACCACGGGATTCGAGGGTGCCTAACACCTTCCCTCGGGTCAATAGAATTCCTTACTTAGAATTTCTGGTTCGCAGACTTCATTTGGAAAAGTCGAAAATTTCCTCGATTTGGGATTCAAGATAAACCGGTGACTTGGGACACCAAAAGCCAAACCTTTCCCAAGTGGCGACTCTGAATTAAATAAATAATCCCATTTCGAATATTGTCACTTAAATTGGAAAAACTCCCCTCGCGCATTTAACCCTTCGGGGCCGGGCGCGCAAAAAGGAGGTGTGACAGCTCTGGCGACTCTGCTGGGGATTAGACCCAGAACCACTGGTTCAGGGTTAGAATTCGAGCTTAGATAAATTGTTATATTTGGCTTTATTATCTGATCTTTATTACATGTTTTTGCATAACGTGCTAAATGTTGTCTTTTACCGCTTTGATATTATCTGAACTGTATATAAACTGTGCCGAAACCCTTCTCTTCTTACCTCCGGGGAGAAGCTCGCTGGTCGAGACTCCCTATTCTGTTAGTGTCAATACCTGAAATAAGAAAGAGGTCGGACAAGTTACAAAGCCGGACGATCTCGCGGGTCCCCGGTACGTAGCCCCCTCCTCGACTCGAGTTGTCCGCTCGGGTACACAGTCTAGAACAAATACCCAGGTTACGAACCTAGAATAACTTGACTTCATGCCGGATCCCTAGTAGGAACGCTTATTTGCATCATGTTGCATTTGACTTAGGGGACTCAACACAGGGGTTGGGTCCGTCTAGGACAGGCAACCTGAAACGAAAAAGACCACCCTGCTGCATCCTATTTGTTTTGTGCATTTATTTGCTTCGGTTCCGCATGCTGACCGGTTTCTAAAAAAAAGGGAAAAAATAGCAGCGTAGGGAGATAATTACTTCTTTTGGAAAAATAAAACCAATGTTCAAGTAGTGTCAAAACTTCGCCGGAATTTTTCTAAAAAAAAAAACTGTCTTTTATTGAGAGTTATTAAAAAAAAAAAAAAAATTAAAAAAAAAGAATTTTTTTTATCACTTTCAAAATCAAAAGAAAAAAAGAAAAGGTATTTATTTTTAAAAGTAAAAAAAAAAATGGAAAATCCATAATTCAAAAAATGTGTTGTTTCTTTTATAGTACCCCTTTTATAAATTCAGACTGATGGTCCAAATATTGCAAAAAAAAAATTTTTTTTCTTTAGTCTTTATCTTTTTTCAAAAATAATAAAAATACTCATTCTTGATTTCTAAGTTTATTTGATTTTCTCTATTCATGATATGACCGAACTACGCGGGTCTGATTCTCACCGGATGTGAGATACGTAGGCAAACCTTATCGGTTCCGGCCCCAATTTTCAAAATCAAAAAAAATATATATTTCCCTTTAGTTCTTTCTTTATAAATTTTTCCTTAGAAAACATAAAAAGAAAAGAAACAAAAAATAATATAGAAGTTTCCTTAAACTCAAATAAAAAATAGTCTCTTTCTTTCTGAAATCTTTCATGTGAAATAATGTAATAAGAATTAAAAACCAGCAATAAAAATCCAAAAAAATACTCTTTGCTTTTAGTCTCTTTTTTGTAAAATGTTTTTTTTAAAATAAAAAAAAATATATATATTTGAAAATTTGAATTTCGAAATATTAGGATTTTTCTTTAGAAGTGATTTTGTAAATAAATAAAACTCAGAATTTCACATCATTTTCTTAAAAGTCCCTCTTTCAAAATTTAAGGGGCAACATCATAATAAACTTCCGTAGAAAAGGTAAAACAAAACAAAAAAAAAAACCAACCAAACATATTTTCTTTTCTTAATAAATTTCCAGAATTCAATTCAAAAGCAAATAAATTTTTAGAAGTCTTTCTTTAAAAAAAAATAATAAAATAAAACAAAAATCAAAATAAACAAAATTTTCTTTCTTCTTTAAAGTATTCCTTTCAAAAATTCCAAAAAAAAAAATATAAAAAAATAAATTTTTTTATAAGTAAATAAACAAAGAATAGCCAAATCTTTTGAGCCCTATGCTAAATGAGCACTTGCTTCTTTATTTTGTTAGTTTCGAACTACGTAATGATCTGATTCACGTAGGCATCGTGATACGTAGGCAATCCTCATCGGATCCGGTCGCATTTCTTTTACTGCAAAATAAAAGAAAAACAAAAAAAAATAATAAAAAGGGGGAAGAACTAATAAGAGGAAAAATGCCGGAATGACGCATGCTCTCGTAGCAAACATATAGTAATCCACTTAACTGTATAGGTGCATCATGCCCAACGTGAGATTAACTATCTGTTATTTGCTGCAAATTAACCGTGCGCTTGTCGATGAGTATATCCAGGGTTTTTGGAAAGACGGTTGGTTTGGTGAAAGTCTGGCCTCGCACTCATACTTCACGAGGTCAAGGAGAAGTGTTCAGCTACCTGTTGTTAGGACCAGAAGCAGTACTCACACTTACTTCACCAGGTCAAAAGGAAGTGTGGAAATGTCTTCAGAAATTCCATTGCAAACAATCCCTGTTTCCGAGGAAAGCTCGATCTCAGCCGTCCTCACACCTGAATCCGCAACTGCGGAGGAAAATAGAATCCTACGGCTCCGCATGCTGGAAATGCTGGACGACTGGAATAATGGGAAAGAGCCGCCAAGTGTCGTCCCCGGATTCCCTGAATTATTCTCCAGGTCAAGTGGGACTTCAAATGTTCCCATAAATTATCCTGCTACCCCATTCGGGTACCCAGCCACCTCAGCCTTCTCTGCTGGATCGCCTTCTGACCCTCATCCCCGAATGTCAGCCACCGATGCAAGCATGAACATCTTTACTGCATCGCCTTGCCCGATTACGGCACAGCCTGCCACGTACAAGCCAAGCTTTGACTCATCCTCTTTTACATTCCAAGCACCATCGTTCTCAATGGAACCAACTAGGTTCGCTACCAGCACTAATCCTCTACCGCCTCAGTGCGAGCTTGCACCCGGGCAGGATCAGAACCCCAGAATTGCAGAACAAAATGAGATTGCCAAGAGAATGAGAAGCCTTGAACAAAGTTTGAAAAATATGCAAGGATTGAGCGGACAGAAGAGCGTCTCTTACGCCGACCTATGCATGTTCCCTCACGTGCACCTGCCAGCGGGTTTCAAGACCCCAAAGTTCGAGAAATACGATGGGCACGGTGACCCCATTGCACATCTTAAAAAATACTGCAATCAATTGCAGGGAGCCGGCGGAAAAGAAGAACTGCTAATGGCATATTTTGGAGAAAGTTTGGTGGGAATCGCTTCGGAATGGTATATGGACCAAGACATATCTCGCTGGAATATATGGGATGATCTTGCCAGAGACTTCGTAGGGCAGTTTCAGTATAATATCGACATCGCGCCAGACAGGAATGCTTTGTCAAACTTAAAGAAGAAACCCTCGGAAAGTTTCAGAGAATACGCCATCAAATGGCGCGAGCAAGCGTCAAGGGTAAAACCTTCCATGGACGAGATAGAGATGGTCACTACTTTTCTCCAGGCTCAAGAGTCCGACTATTTCCAAAACATGATGTCAGCCATGGGAAAGCCTTTCGCAGAAGCGATTAAGATTGGAGAAATGGTGGAGACGGTTTGAAAACGGGAAGAATTTTGAGTCAGGCAGCCATAAGGGCAACCTCCCAAGCCGTCCAAAGCGGGTCTGGAGGAATGGCAAGAGGGAAGAAAAAGAGGAAACATCCATGGAAGTGTCAGAGGTGGGAGAATATCATAATCTCGGGCTTTGTCCTTCGGAAAGAACCTCGCCACATTATTTCCCCCACCAAAATGCGACCTACGCTCCTCAGCCCTACATGGTCATGAGCACCCAGCCTTATATCCAGCGGACACAACCAGTCAATCGGGGGCAGGCCCCACATCCTAGGAATCAGCCTCCTCACCGAAACCACTACAATCCTCGACCTCCTCAAAATAATTTCCGTCCTCGGGAACCACCCAGGAGACCCAACTACACACCAATCGGTGAACCCTATTCTACCCTATTCCCTAAGCTTGTCCAAATGAATTTGTTGCGGCCCATACCACCGAACGGGCAGAACCCGGGATCACCATCATATCAACGGGGTGTCAGATGTGCATACCATTCAGGGGTAGAAGGGCACGACACCAACGACTGTTGGACATTAAAACAAGCTGTGGAGAATCTGTTAGACCAAGGGAAGATTGTGTTGAGAGACGAGGATATCCCAAATGTGACCAATAATCCGTTGCCCGCCCACAACAACGGGCCGATAGTTTGGATGATTTGTGAAGACGAGGAAGTTGATCCGGCACTTAAAGCCATAATTGCTATTGCTGATACAGAAAAAGGACCCAGGGTAACTCCGGAGCAAGAAAAAGGAATAAGTGATGTATTCAAGCAGGCCTCCATGGTATGGGGGACGATCAAACAACCTCGGCCGAACGAGCCAGTGTTTGTCGGACGCATACCACAGGAACCAAAATACAACAAAGAGGGAGATGATAAGGTGTCCCCGCTCGACGAGAGAGAGGAAATATGTGAGGCGACAAGGGAAGAGATATGCGAAATACACATGGTCCGGCCAGGAGAGGGCACTAGCATCGTTGAAGTATCGTACATGGGACTAAGCACCTAGTTTCAAAACTAGAAGGCTACACCATTCTTGATCAAACGGAAGTCCTAATGAACCTGTCTTGCCACTTTCTCTGCATCACGAGTAACCCCCGAGGGTGACTCAGATGTTTTTCTTCAGTTTCATGTTTTTAATTTCCTGAATGTCGACCTTTTTCCTTATCTTCCCCAAAATGCCAAGAAATGAAATCATGCTTGATTACTCACTTTCTTCTTCTATGTTTTCTTTTGTGTTCTCTTCAATTCTGATAAATGCAGCTTTAAATAACATGACATGTTTGCGGACTTCATGCCCGGATCACGAGAACTCTGATCAAGACTTCAAATAATGAGTCAAAATTTGAGAAATAAAGAATTTGAAAAGTAGGAACAACTAAAGAAAATTGGTTCATGGTTTAGAAAATGCCCGTCACTAAAGCAGGGTTTGAGAGCAGTAAAGGGGCTTAGACCCATACAGAATGATAACCTTAATAACTGCGGTTTGTCACGAGCAATTGTACCAAGAAAGAAGGGTCCATACGTCATTGAAAAACGTTACCAAATGGAGCATTTGTATCTGGGCGACGTCAAAAGAAGCGACGTCAGCCCTGCTTGGAAAGCAGGTGCGGTGATATGTCTAAATCACTCTAGCGATATCTTTGCACAGTTTGAGATGACGAAGACTTTCATTCTCGCTACCCAAACACTATTAACCCTTTGCAAACCCATTTGAGCTGGTTACTTTTCTTGGATTACCCTCTTTGGAACCTGAAAATATTATTGAAAAAAAATGATGAAAAAAGAAGAAGGAAGAATTGGAAAAATAAGAAAATATATAAAAAAAAAAAGAACAGTATGAACTACGTTTGACTTGATTCCGAAAGGATACGTAGGCAACCTCTCCTTGGGGTTCAGTCACACCAACACTAAAATCCAGGAATTCCCCCGAAAGTAAAACTGGGGCAGAAATTATAATAATTCGGCAATAATCCCACCCAAAAGGTTCCAAAGTTGTAGTTCAATCCACATTCTTTTCACCCCAAGCCGTTGTCCAAGTCCTTCTGATCAATCAGCAAAGCGTTTCAAAATGGGAAGATGGAATTATTTGGGTCTGATACAACAAAATGAGGAGAATAAAATGAGAGAGTCTTGTCGGTGAAAACCTTTGGGCACCGTGAGGCGACGCAAGAAGGGAAATCGAAAATGAGAGAGCTTGTTTAGTAAAAAACTCGCAAAGAGTGCTAGCAGGCGACAGTAAGAAGAGAAATGAGAGAGGCCGACTAGCGAAAACCCGCAAAGGGTGTTGTCGGCCAAAAAGATGATTCCACCTCAGAAAGTCCTGGCAAGGTTCCCGGGTTTTGGAAAAAAATATAGATCCGTTTTGATTCATGAGGAAATGCAAGTTCTCGGAGGTCGGGCATCCAGTCCAAAAGGCATGTCATGTCGGTTTGAAACTGGCATACACTCCAGATAAGTCCTTCTTTTCTCCCCGAGAGGGGCGTTGCTCTTTAAACTCATATGTTCTCCTTTACATAGTTTTCTTTGAGTTCTTTTTGATCTAACTCTTAATTCCGTAATAATCACAAAGAAAGGTGGCAGGACCGGTTTTACAGGGCTCCGTTTGGCAAGAGTCAAATAAAATGTACGACCTCAGTGGCGCGTCAGTCCCATCCCGACTGGCCATGGTAGTTGATTTGCTTCCAAAACCGACAAATCCCCACAGGGTATCCCTTATTACAAATCCCCCATGGAATCTCCCCTTGTACAATTCCCCAAGGAAGTCCACCCCAGCACATCCCCAGCAAGTTTGCTACGAAAAACAAAAATCCTCACAGAGTTCGCATTGGACAAATCCACACGGAGTTTCCCTTGTACAAATCCCCACAGAGTCTCCCTGATAAAATCCCCACCAAAATCCCCAAGCAGAACGGGGCGGAAAAACCAAAGCCTTATAAGGCAAATCATCACAAAATCTGGAAACGCAAGTCTGAGTAGTCCAAAGGTTTTCGCATGTGAATCCAATCAATAGCAGAGTTTCTCAACAAGAATTAGGCCAAGACAAAGCAATTGGAATAGTCAAGGCCCCCAAACCAACCGCCGTTTTCAAACTAATAATTTTTCTTTGTTTAGGAAAATTGAGACAGGTGCGACACAAAGCAGCTGTGCAAGAAGCAGGTGTAGCCCAAAAGAGATAAAGCGCGCAAGCATTGAAACAACCTTGCAGCAGAAAACGACCAAAGGTAAGTTTCCCATAATATTTTCATGCATTTTGATTAAAAAAAAAATGCTTCGATGGTAGCGTAGGACCTCATTCCTCGACTATCCCCGGTACAAACCATGGATCTCCCTGGCATAACCCAAGGAGCTTTATCTACCCAAATTCCCGGCATAACCCGATGAATCTTCCCGGCATAACCCGATGAATCTTCCCGGCATAACCCGATGAATCTTTCCGGCATAACCCGATGAATTTTCCCGGCATAACCCGATGAATCCCCCCGGCATAACCCGATGAATCCCCTCGGCATAACCCGATAAATCTTTTCGGCATAACCCGATAAATCTTCTCGGCATAACCCGATGAATTTCCCGGCATAACCCGATGAATCCCCTCGGCATAACCCGATAAATCTTTTCGGCATAATCCGATAAATCTTCTCGGCATAACCCGATAAATCTTCCCGGCATAACCCGATGAATCTCCCGGCATAACCCGATGAATCTTTTCGGCATAATCCGATAAATCTTCCCGGCATAACCCGATGAATCTTCCCGGCATAACCCGATGAATCCTCCCGGCATAACCCGACGAATCTTTTCGGCATAACCCGATGAATTTTTCGGCATAACCCGATAAATCTTCCCGGCATAACCCGATGAATCCCCTCGGCATAACCCGATCGCATAACCCGATGAATCTTCCCGGCATAACCCGATGAATCTTCCCGGCATAACCCGATGAATCTTCCCGGCATAACCCGATGAATCCCCTCGGCATGACCCGATGAATCTTTTCGGCATAATCCGATAAAACTTCCCGGCATAACCCGATGAATCCTCCCAGCATGACTCGATGAATCTTTTCGGCATAACCTGAGAACTCTTTTCCATGCAATCAGCATTAGGGTTTTAAACCCTGAACTGAATTTTCCTTTAGTCAGCATTAGGGTTTTAAACCCTAAACTAATTTTTTCCTATAGTCAGCATTAGGGTTTTAAACCCTAAACTGAATTCTTCCTTTGTTCGGCATTAGGGTTTTAAACCCTAAACTGAACATTTCCCCAGCTAGTCGGTATTAGGGCTCCAATCCTGAACTAAGCATTTTTATTTTCCTTCATCAATTTTATGAACTTCCTGGCAAATAATTAACGAAATTTTCCTAGTGAAACTGGGGCAGAAAAATTTCGTTCGTTTGTTTTTCCCGCAGGTCTAACCTCGAGCCACACGGATCGAAACGACCCACAAGATGAGTCTCAACTCAGAATCTAAGAAGAAAAAGAAAGAAGATGTCCCGAGATATCGGAGTTAAACGGAAGACAGATTGACTCCAACATTTGATTAAGGTCCTGAACCCTGCCGATCGCGTCTCACTCAGTATCCCAGAGATTAAACAAGTCGCCGCAACTCGCAAGCATCAAGATTCAGATCGGAGTCTACAAGCAGAATCAGCTAAGACCCAAGATCAAGTCGCAAAAGAATCATAGATAGGAATCTTGTAACTAGCAGTTGACATGCATATAAGTAGTTAGTTCAGTTTCCAATTTTCGTTTGGTTGTAATAAGGCGGTCAGTGACACAGCAGTGACAACAGCAACAGTAGTAGCAGCAAGCATTGCAATCCCATGGTAGTCCCAGCTACCAAAGCTTCTCGAACTACATTGACCTGATTCCTGTTTAGCCTAGGATATGTAGGAAATCTTTGAAGCAAGATTCGGTCAGATCTTTCAAAAAAAAAACATGCTTCATACGGAGTGGTCCATAGGCGAAAATAGCTCATACACGCTCACTTTATCTTTGCACGAAAACTCTTCATGTTTCCGAACAAAGAGGGGCAGCTGTGAGCACGTGATTTTTGTTTTGCGCGACAGTCGGTCCAAAAGAATAAAAATTGGTCCTGCTGTACAATTTTCGGATTTCTGCACGGCACTTTGTTGATTTATTTGTGACTTTTGCCCATTTTTTTTTTATTTAAAACGAAATACGAAATGTGTTTGTCATGCATAATTCGAACCGTAATCCGGTTGTTAAAAAAAAAGAAAATCATAAATAGGCATCTTCGTCCGTGATTTTGTTTTGTTTTGATTTTACTTGCTTTGAAATATTTTTAGTGTGTGTGCAAATAATTGTAGTGAGTGTGTATTTAATTTTTTGCTTAGTTTTGTTTTTAAATAAATAAGGAAAAGAAGTAATAAAAAATAATAATAAAAAAAAAAAATAAAAGAAAGAAAATACCCCTTCCGGACTTGGGCCAATTTTAACAAATTGGCCCAACAAACTCAGCCCAAAATCCAGGCCTGCCCGGTCCAGACCACCTGATACCCAGGGTGTCCAAACGATGTCGTTTGGGTCATGCCTGATCTGGGCCGTTGATCTCAGAGTGATCAACGGCCAGGATCAATTCCCCATAACCCATCAACAAACCCGACCCGTCTCACCCGGACCGACCCCAACCCTTTACCCTTGAAACGACGTCGTTCCCTGATAGCCGAAGGATCCTGGCCCTTCATCTCATCTCATCCAACGGCCAGGATCCACTTACCCACTAACTATATAAACTCGTAACACTACCCTGCCCCCCTATCCAAACCCCAGCCTTCATCGTCTTCACCATAACCCCCAAACCCTAGAGCCGCCCCTGTACCCCTCACCATGAAAACCGGCGGCACGGACGCCGGTGACCTCGCCCCTAACACCGTAGAACCCCCTTGAAGTCCTGAACCCAAATCTATCAACCACACACCTCGAATCCTATCCCACCTTCTCGAATCTTCATTTGAAGATTCGAGTCGGAACCTAATCTACACCGATCTGCCCTAAATTCATACCAGACACTCCCCAGACCCCCCTCGTGACCAAACCATACTTGGTTTGGTCCGAATCTGACCAGGGGAGCATGAATCCCGGATCTGAGTTTGGAACTTTGTAGTTCTTCATCACTGGCCTATGTCCGTCCAAACCAAAGAGATTAAGGTCTAATGGACCTTAATCGAAGTGTTTCTCATCCGAGAAACACTTCGATTAAAGTCCGTTCACCCTTAAGAAAGTCTGTCCAAGTCCGAGTCAAGGTTTTTGATTTTTCAAGACTTGAGGTGAGTCTTGCTTGCTTTCTTTATTTCTGTTTGGTCCATGTGAGTGATTGAATGGCTGTTCATGTTTGTTTTAATTTTGTCGACTTTTGTTTGTCCACTTTACTTGAACCTCTATGTTTGTCTGAATCCCCCTCCTATTCTGATAAGGCAGGTGTATTGGTTGTATTCCAAATTTGTACTGACTAACTGATTCCTCGAAGTATAATTCTGTTTAATCAGTATAAGTCGAGTCATGTGTCCCATGCTTTTGAATGTCTGATTTTTGGCTACGATTGTGTATGTTAATGCTAATATAGTCGAGTCGACATGTGTCGTCAATTAGTTTCAACTGTCTGAACAAAGTTAAATCGATTTGCTTCTGTTGAACATTTGCCTGAATCAATTAAGAACCAGTTCTGCTTACTTATAGCTGTTTGATTTGGATCAGTAATGTGAAAGGGATGTTTGTTTTAAACTCTGAATTGGAGGGCATGTGCACTCATGCACAGCATGTGCATTGGTGCACCTCATGTGCTTTGTGCACAGCCTGTTTTTCTGCATAAAAGGGCTTTTAATTTTAAAATGGTTTGACAGCATATGCTGTCAGATATATTCTACTGCCCCATACCTTGCTTTAGTTTAAGAAATATTAAGCCTTTTAAAGAATAAATCTGCCGGGGAATGTTGATGGGGGTTAATACTTAAATAACTAATTGGAATCTGAAAAGGTTGAAGGCACATGGGAGGGGGTGTTGATACTCTAAACAGGTTGTTAAAAGGGGTAAGTTGAAGGCTTATAAAGGAGGGAGGAGCACATCTAAGGGAAAAAAAAAAGAGAGGATTAGAGTTTAGAGGACCAGAAGAGCTGAAAGAAAATATACACACACAGTGAGGAGTTTTGAGAGAGAGAGAGTTTGAAATATATCCAAGGAGATAGACAGAATTAGAGAAAAAAAAGAAAGAAAATAGACAGACTGTGAGGAATTTCTGAAAGAGAGAGCTGAAATACAAATAGATACACAGAGGGGGATAGAGACTGAACCTTAAGAGCCGAAAAAGAAAAACACAAACACAGATAGAGAGAGGTTAAGGGATAGAAGGTGTACAATCAACAATCAGAAATTGTTTCCTCCTATTATTGTTTGGGTTTCAGCTGTTCAATTTGTTCAAAATCAATTCTGATTCTTTGAAGTTCCAGTTGTGTCTACTAGTCGAGTGTTTTCATTGGTTTACTACTGGTTTGGTCTGTCTGGAGTCCTGATTCTACTCCACTGGGTGTTGCTGTCATTTGGCTACTGTTTTCTATTGGCCATAGTTGCATTTCTGCACTCGAGCCTGTTCTTGCTGTATTGCTTTGTCTGCTGCTATCCTGCCCTGCTGCTGCTGCTGCTATTTTGTTTCCTGCTGTTGCTGATTTCCCTATCTTCTTCCTCTTCTCTTTGGCATTTTCAGCTGTTTCCAGGTACACATCTCAAGTCTCACATTGGTGTAGCTGAATGTAACATTGAAAAAGCATGAATAGAAAGATTTGAAGGAGTTATAATCACCCGTTTACTGACTGCCTTTTCATAAATGTTGTTAAGTTTATGTAAATTGTAGTTTATAGCTGATAGGGAATACATTGTTAAGCTTGTACTATGTTGATTTGAACTGTGGTGTTCGATTCGTTTAGTGGCATACAGAATGTAAACAGAACTCTTGGAATGTGAAATTATTTAATGTGATTGTTAAAATTAAATTCACTCTTTCAGCATGTATTGAATAAGTAAGGGCAAATGGCTATTAAACCTAGCCAAATATAATGTGGTTTTGAACTGCCCGGTTTTCGATTTCTTTAGGCCTTTATAGTATTAGTTTTGAATGTTATCGGGGGTATTCTTCAATAAGGAATTCTATTAACCCTGTTTAAGCAAGTTAATCTAATTTTGACCTAAAGATGTTTGTTCGGATTAAGTGTTGTATTTCATTAGACTAAGCGGATTTCTTCTGTCAAACTAAAGCAATTTTCCATTGAAGTGTAGTGTTTTCTCTACTTTGTAAATAATTAATCAGAAATTGATAAGAATACGGATTAGGCAAAAGCATATAGTTAAATTAGCATGTTCTTTTTCTTTTAGTTTTAGGGACAAACGTAATAGAAATGTAGCCACTGTAGGGTTCCTTTCTAAAATAATGAGACGAGCCTCGCCAAATGAAAAGCAAATTGCGGGGCCCTCAATAATTGATCATGATAAATACTTAGAATTTGGGACGGACTGTTTAGTGAACTCCACTGCCCTCCCTAAAGAGAATAACGCGTTAGATTCTTTAGGCGCGACTTTAAGTAAATTATATTCTTGAATTCGGGTGCACATTGATGTGACCCAAATCCAAATCTCAACGAAGTCCAAATGTGTCGACGATCACGGGTGCATTGATTGTGACGTGGTTCGAGATGCATTTTCACGACGTTGCAATTCTATAAAAATAAATGATAATAATAAAAGCGGTTTAAACTTAATAAAAGCACGTAAGTCATAACATGTATTTAAATCAGATATTTGGCCTTTATAACAATTTAAGCGACCGTGCTAGAACCACGGGATTCGAGGGTGCCTAACACCTTCCCTCGGGTCAACAGAATTCCTTACTTAGAATTTCTGGTTCGCAGAATTCATTTGGAAAAGTCGAAAATTTCCTCGATTTGGGATTCAAGATAAACCGGTGACTTGGGACACCAAAAAGCCAAACCTTTCCCAAGTGGCGACTCTGAATTAAATAAATAATCCCATTTCGAATATTGTCACTTAAATTGGAAAAACTCCCCTCGCGCATTTAACCCTTCGGGGCCGGGCGCGCAAAAAGGAGGTGTGACAGCCGTAACGGGATAGTGATGCCCTGTTTCAGAAATAAGCACAGCTCCTATTCCGACTCCTTTCATGTTAGCAGCCCCATCAAAGAAAAGCTTCCAGCTTGGTTTTTCGGCCTGTTCTAGTTCATCAATATGCATCACCTCTTCATCAGGAAAATAAGTCCTCAGTGGCTCATACTCTTCATCGACTGGGTTCTCAGCCAAATGATCGGCCAATGCTTGGGCTTTCATCACAGTCCGAGTCACATAGATTATGTCAAACTCTGTGAGCAAAATCTACCATTTTGCAAGTCTTCCTATCGGCATAGGCTTTTGAAAGATATACTTCAATGGATCCAAGCGTGAAATGAGGTAAGTAGTGTAGGATGACAAATAATATTTCAATTTCTGTGCCACCCAAGTTAGGGCGCAACATGTCCTTTCCAGGTGAGTGTACTTAACCTCATAAGCTGTGAACTTTTTGCTAAGATAATAGATGGCTTGTTCTTTCCTGCCGGTGACGTCATGCTGACCCAGTACATAACCAAATGAATTTTCCAAGACTGTCAACTAAAGAATCAAGGGTCTCTATGGTTCTGGCGGAAACAGCACAGGTGGGTTTGTCAAGTAACCTTTTATCTTGTCAAACACTTCTTGACACTCATCAGTCCACTTGACCGCAGCGTCCTTCCTCAACAACTTGAAAATAGGCTCACAAGTTGTCGTGAGTTGAGCAATAAACCTGCTGATGTAGTTCAGCCTTCCTACCAGACTCATCACTTCAGTCTTGTTCCTCGGAGGGGGCAAATCTTGTATGGCTTTGATCTTTGATGGGTCCAACTCGATGCCTCACCGACTGACTATGAATCCTAACAGCTTTCCAGATGGAACACCAAATGCACACTTGGCGGGGTTAAGCTTGAGGTTGTATCTGCGAAGCCTCTGGAAGAATTTCCTCAAATCCTCGACGTGGTCGGCCTGATGCTTTGATTTTATGATCATATCATCTACGTATACCTCAATCTCCTTGTGTATCATATCATGAAATACAGTAGTCATCGCTCTCATATAAGTTGCCCCAGCATTCTTCAACCCAAATGGCATTACTCGGTAGCAATAAGTTCCCCACGGCGTGATGAAGGCCATCTTTTCTGTATCTTCTTCATCCATTAGAATCTGATGATACCCGGCATAGCAATCCACAAAAGATCCAATCTCGCGCTTGGCACAATTATCGATCAAAATGTGGATATTGGGTAGTGGGAAGTTATCCTTCGGACTTGCTTTGTTGAGATTGCGGTAATCGACGCATACTCTGATCTTGCCGTCCTTCTTCGGTACAAGCACGACATTAGCCAACCAGACAGGATATCGAGTGACCCGAATAACCTTTGCATCCAACTGCTTGGTAACTTCTTCTTTAATCTTCACACTCATATCAGTTTTGTATTTCCTCAACTTTTGCTTGACGGGTGGGAATGCTAGATCAGTGGGCAATTTGTGGACCACTAAATCAGTGCTTAAACCTAGCATGTCGTCATATGACCACGCAAAAACATCTTTGTACTCAATGAGTGCTTTGATTAACTCCTCCCAGATTTTTGGCTCGAGGTGGACACTTATTTTAGTCTCTCGGACGTTGTCTGTATCCCCTAAATTGATGGCTTCTGTGTCATTCAAATTGGGTTTGGGTTTTTCTTAGAAGTGAATTAACTCCTTACTAATTTCTTCGAAGGCTTCATCCTCATCATCATATTCTTATTCGTAATCACAATCTACTTCTTGAACTATCATTTCGAAATCAGATTGATTTTTAAGACTGGGCTGAGGATTCCTTATGCACGCCATATCATTAAGACCAGTATAAAGAGAACTGTACAGAAAAAGAAAAGAAGAAAACAAAATTAAAATAAAATAAAGAATGAAGAAGAAACTTTTTATTTATTTATTTTATTGAATTATGGGATAACAAGGTTTCACACTTTGATGAACACAACAAAAATAAAAGGAATCTAGACTACAACCCTGGAATAATCCAGAAAACAGGAAGGAAAATCAGAGCCAACTACCAAGACTCCCTCTGAATGGGAAAAGGAGTAGCCATCCAATTGTTGATTTTTGCCTTTGGCCCCACAAACTGCACATCCGCCTTGCTGGACCCCTCCCCAACTTCTACCATGTTGATTTCGGTGAATAATCTTTCAAAGCCTTCATTTAAGTCTCCATATGCACCAATCAATGGCCCTGTAACCTTAGACAGCAATTGCTTTTTGATGCTCGGCCTGACAAAAGATCTGGACAGGCGCGGGATTGGCTTGGGAAGGACCCAGACTCTTTTCTTCAACTTGCGGGCCCGTCTCACATCCGCCACTGTAGGCTTGAATCCCAGCCCAAAGGTATCCAGATTTTTGGGCAAAGAAACCGGTTGAACAATACCCTGAAGATCGGCCCCTAAATCTTTGCCTGGCACAAACCCGTTTTTTAACATCTCCAAGGCTACCATGACAGTTGCAACTGCTATTTTGGGAAGTGGGATGCTTTCACCCTCGGGAACTTTGTCCACTGAAACCGTATCAAAAACCTGGTAAACCCACGACCCCTTGTCATCGTCAGTCTCTGTGAAGGGTATGATGGCATCACTTACGGTGCTTGTATTGTCTTCCCCATGCACTACGATCTCTTTCCTATCCCACTCGAATTTGACCATCTGATGTAGTGTAGAAGGCACTGCTTCGGCGGCGTGTATCCAGGGTCGCCCCAACAGAAGATTATATGACACTGCCACATCCAACACTTGAAACTCCATGGTGAACTCGACCGGACCAATTGTTAATTCAAGTACGATGTCACCCACTGTGTCTGTACCACCTCCATCAAACCCTCGAACATAGATGTTGTTCTTGTGAATTCTGTCACCATCGACCTTCAGTTTGTTCAACGTGGTCAAAGGACAGATATTGGCACTGGACCCATTATCAATCAATACTCGAGTGACTACCGAATCTTCACACTTCACGGTCAAATAGAGGGCTCTATTATGTTCTGTACCCTCCACGGGCAACTCATCGTCTGAAAAAGTGACCCTGTTGACCTCGAAAATCTTGTTTGCTATTTTCTCCAGATGGTTCACAGAGATCTTATACGGAACATGGGCTTCATTCGGAATTTTCACCAATGCCCGGCGATGCTCATCTGAATGGATCAACAAGGATAACAATGAGATCTATGCCAGGGTCTTCCTCAACTGCTCCATAATGGAGTAATCTTGTGCCTTCAATTTCTTTAAAAATTCTTCCGCCTCTTCCTCGGTAACTGGATTCTTTGTTGCTACTGGATTGGCCCTTCTTAACTCTGCAGGAGAAAAACACCTTCCCGAACGAGTTAGACCTTGGGCTTCACACACTTCTCCTTTGACTTCTTTCCCTTTGTAAATCACCGTCACTCGTTCATAATTCCAAGGAACAGCCTTGCTGCTGATCACTGGAAGCTGAGTTATCGGTTTTATAATAAAAGGCTCTGTGAGAGCACCCTTCACGACCACAACAGGTTTACTTGCAACCCCCGGCACTACCACTTTAACTTTCTCTAGTTTCACTGCAACAATGCTTGACTACCCTCTCTCAGCTACCACAGCTGGCTTATCATCTACCCCTTTCAACCGGACCACTGATTTCCCACTGGTTACTTTTTCCTTTGAGCTGGTTTCGCTGGAACGAATCATCATTACCGTCTGTGAGGGCTTCTTGGGCTCCCCCTCTTTGTGTATCAACTCAATCATGTGTGTCTCATGGTGAGCTGGCAGTGGATTCTGATTAATATCTGGTGCTTCTGGGGCTTGAACCTCGATCCGATGAGTATCGATAAGCTCTTGTACAACTGTTTTTAGTTTCCAACACTTCTCTGTATCATGCCCAGGGGCCCCTAAACAATACTCACAACTCACCGAGTGGTCAAGATTTGTAGGGGGAGGATTTGGCATTTTAGGCTCAATTGGATTCAACATGCCCAACTGCCTCAATCTGTGCAAAAGACTGGTATATGATTCCCCCAGTGGAGTGAAAGTCTTTTGCTTCTGTGACCTCTCATTCTTGAGGGCTGGGTTTGGTCGGAAACCTGTCCCGGGGGGATTTTTGTAGGCCCTTGGGGGTGGATATGTATTTTGTGGAGCTGGGTATGGATTTTGTGGAGCCGGCGCGCTCCATTGTGCGTGTGTCGGGGTTTGGGTATAGGCTTGTGCATGATGGACGGAAAAATGGGGATCTGGCGGTGGGTAGTAATATTGTGGAGGGCTATATGGAGTATGGGGGTAATTTTGGCGGTAGGATCGTGGTTGGCTATAGTAGGGTGACGGGCCTCTAGATCCGAACCAGGCTCCGAACTCAACAGTCGTGACATCTTCTTTCTTCTTTTTCCCGAGCACACCCCCAGTGCCGCTTTGAATGGTCTGGGTAGTTGCCTTGATCGCTGAATAACTCATGATCTTGTTGGACTTAAGCCCCTCCTCGACCATGCTTCCCATTTTTACAACCTCATTAAAAGATTTGCCAATTGCGGACACCAGATGACCAAAGTAGGTCGGCTCCAAAGCCTGCAAAAAGTAATCAACCATCTCGCTCTCTTTCATTGGGGGATCTACCCTTGCTGCTTGCTCCCTCCACCTGAAACCATATTCTCTAAAACTTTCACTGTGTTTCTTTTCCAGTTTGGTCAAGGACAGTTGGTCCGGAATGATCTCAAGATTATATTGAAAGTGACAAGCGAATGCTCGGGCCAAATAGTCCCATGTATACCATCTTCCGTGATCTTGGCGGGTGTACCACTCTAATGTTGTTCCGCTCAAACTCTGACTGAAGTAAGCCATTAACAATTCATCCTTTCCTCTGGCTCCCCTCATCTTACTGCAAAAATCTCTCAAATGAGCCACCGGATCACCGTGTCCGTTGTACAAGTCGAATTTGGGCATTTTGAACCCTGCCGGTAGTTGTACATTTGGGAACAAACACAGGTTTTTGTCAGTTACACTCACCTGACCTCCTAACCCTCTCATATCCCTGGAGGATTGTTCTATGCTTTTCATTTTTCTGAACATCTCTTCCTGTTCAGGATTTCTGGCCGGTTTTTCTGCTTTCCCTGGTAGGTCAGAACGTGGATCATGTGGATAGGTTTCGGGCGCTTTGAAGGTGAGCTCCAGGGGATGATACTGGTTGTCCTGAGCTTGGAACACAGGTTCACTCGGGGATTTATGGAGTGCAGTTGGTGGAGATGCCACAAAGACAGGGGTGATTGGCGGAGGAGGGTATGGAATTGATTTTGGTGGTGGAGCTTGTGGCGTATGAGAAGTGGTGCCATGGTAGTGTTGATAAATGGGAAAGCCTGGATCGGTGGCAGGATGATTTTGAGACTGAGCTAATGGTGGGGTAAAAGCCGGGTTGGCTGGGTAAGCTGGTGGTGATTGCCCTTTGGACCAGGCCTGGTACATTTCGTCCATCTGTTGCTTAAGCTTGAGCATCTCCTCTTTCATTTTATAGATGTCCAACTCCTCTACCTCAACACTAGTGTCGACATCTGGGCTAGACATGATTTCCGGTATTGGTCCCTTTGATATGGTTTGATAATGGTAATGTGCCAGTATCCTCTAAATAAACTAACTGCTTGAATTCTCTAGAAATCAACAAACTTGTTTGTTTTCAGAGTTTAACACATATGCAATTACACGTTGGGATGCAATGCACCTAGGCAATTAACCATTTCTATCATGCATTTGCTTCGGTTGTGTGTGTCATTCCGGCCTCTCATAATTGTGCCCCTTCTTTTAAGCTTCCTTTATTCTATCCTTCTTTATTTATTTTTCATTTTCTCCTTTTCTCTTTTTTAGTGGTGGTCGAATCCTATAGAGATTGCCTACGTATTATGTCCCCGCATGAATCAGATCGTGCATAGTTCTGCCACGAGTGCGGAAAATAGAGACACTATTTTTGGATTTTTCAATCTTTATTAGCAAAACGTTTTATTACAAGGCAAAACATTTTTGAAAGGAAACTGACAGGCTTGATACAGACCACAGACTTTATGGAAAAAGGGAAATACAAACTTCAACGGACAGTAGACTCTGAAGACAAGGAAAATATAGACTCAAACTATGAATGTCTCAAAGTTTTGAATTTTGGCTCCCGCGGGGCGTCGTTCGGCTTCGCCGCGGGCTTTGGTGCAAGGCCACTTTGCAGATCTTTCAAATCTTCCATGATCTGGTGGACATAAATCATTATTGAAGCAAAGAAGGTGGTACAAGACATATCCTCACAAACTAGGCACTTTATGGTGATGTAGTGCCTGATATTGTCGATTCTTCCCTTGATTTTGTCCCTTTCCATAAGCAATCGCTCTATTTGTTGATTCCGCGTCCCCAACACTTGAGCGTTGTAAAAGAGTTGATCTTGAAACTCATTCATTTGTTTCTTCATTCGGGCCATCAGATCATAGTAGCGTTTCCTATCTGTTCTGGCATCTCGGGCTTGTCTGAAGATCCGCTCTTCGTAGTCCCTCTTCATTTGTCGCATGAACCGTACTTGCTCTTCTGTCTTCTTTATCCGTTTCACCTGGATTCTCGCTAGACCAGCTTTAGAGTTTTTCAGGTCTTCTTGATACTCGAGGACTTTCTTCTTTAGACCGTTTATGAGCCTTTTATCAGCCCAGCTTCTCTCCTGGCTTCTGGCAGCTATTTTCATTTCTTGGATTTGAGTTTTGAGGACCTCGTTTTCCTGAGCTAGTTTTCTCTTTTCTCCCTCATCTGCAACGATATGCAAATATTTCTCAAATTTTAAATCCATAACTTGCTTCTCCAACTTGCCTATTGTCACCATGTACTCGTGTTCTTTAGCCAACCAATCCCACTGTTCTTGCGACGCCTTGACGAACTCCTAGAGATGAGGTCTTTTAGCCGGCCTTTTGTGCTCAAGTTCTCTCTTATACCAAGAAAGGTATCCTGGCGCCACTTCGCCTTTGGCCCGATCCTGCACGCAAGTATCTGCTTTTAGATATTGGCATTCACTCCAGATCTGACGGACTCTTGCTTCAGGAAACTGTCCGTCAGGGCTAATCTCAATTACTTGAGCACTAAGATCTTCCTCCTGTGGCACTGTTTGGCATCTCCCCAGTTGTCTCAAAACCCGATATGGCGCGTAGGACTGAATGCTCTTGAGCCCCATCAATAGAAAGTGGGTCCTAGCTGCAGGCATATATATGACCTCATCAACGGGCAACCATCCTAGCGTCCACTGTATTTGGCTGGCGGTGAGGGTCCGAAAGAATGATGTCCACACCGTAAGTCCCTCGGGTAGACTTACCCCCTTGATTCTTGTGTGGAATTCTTCTATGCAAGTTTTCTTCGAGGCACCATAACTCAAGAGCTAGGAACGGTGGCAGAGATGCTCAGTCATCCATATTTGTAGCAACAAGTTACACCCCTCAAAAAAGTTCCCTCTGGCTTTGCAGGCTGTGAGAGCTCGGAAGATATCAGATACTATCATAGGTGCAAGAGTGATTTCATCTTGATTGAGCAAGGTACTGACGACCCCGGCTATTTTCAAATCAATGTTTTCGTCTCTCCTTGGAAACATCAAAAGGCCCAAAAAGGTTATCATAAAATCCACTCGTCTATGCTCCTCCCATTTCTGACGGTTACTTTTGCTGCATAACTTATTACCCGGATTGTTGAATCCTCCGACATGACCTTATCTGTCGTATATGAAGCGCGAATTACAAAAAACTGCGGCCAAATCTGGGTTATGGACCGTCCTGGGTATCTTTAATGAATCTAAAAACTGATGCGCGGTGACAGCTCTTGGAGCAACCAGGTATTTTTGCCTTATCGGAACTTCAGCATTTCCGATGTACCCGGCTATTTTCTCCAAAGTCGGGGTGAGTTCAAAATCGGAGAAGTGGAAGACATTGTGTGTCGGGTCTCAGCAGGTGACCAAAGCTCTTTTGATATCCCACCGAGGCTGGATTTCCAATAAACCCGTAAGACCTTTTAGATATTTCTTGACCTCATCTTGCCCTTTACCACCTAAATCATCCCACTATAGCCGCAACTCGAAAGGAATTTTAGTCATTATTGAAAAAGGTTCATTTTGCATCATGCTTATCCTGCACATTTATTAAGGTGATTAAGAAATAAAATTCATTTTACTCAACAAATTGACTATTATTAATTTTTCACAGATTAAAAGGAAGATCCAGTTCCGAACACGACTTTTCAGCACTTCGGGAATGAAGACTTTAAGGCTGGGTGAGTCAACTGGTCAAAAATCCAAAAATGACTAAAAGTGGCCGTTTATGCAAAGTCAGCCATTCGGCGTCCCTTTCGGGAACATTCGGCTATTTTTGCCAAAAACGACATTACTCGATTTATTATTGACTCTTTTCTTTCACTTTTTTTTTCAAATTGAAATAAAAGACTCGGTTGAAAACACGGCCTTTCAGCACTTCTGGGAGGAAGATTTTAAGGCTGTGCCCGCAAACCATTTAAAATGACTCAGGGTGGCTGTTCTTGCGAAAATAGTCTTTCGATGCCCTTTTGGGGACATTCGGCTTATTTTAAGAAAGAATGGCGTCACCCGACTTATTTATGACAAAAATTTTGACATTTTTGTAAAAGGGAGGTTGGACCCAATGAGGGTTGCCTACGTATCCCGCACCCTGTGAGAATTAAACCGGCGTAGTTCGGGACGATAAAACAAACTTCTTTTGAAAACAAGACTCTTTTCATTGGCAAATAAAACTACTTTTCATAAACAAAACCCTTTTTTTCTTTTTTTTTTTCATTTCTCAAAAATTCGGCAGAGTTTCGACACTATTTGGACATTGGTTTTTTTTTTCAAAACAGGCGATTAACTCTCTTTAACCCTCATCCTGCTATTTCTCTTTCCTCAAAACATTCAGAAGTCGGTCAGCATGCAAGTCCGAAGCAAATAAATGCGCGAAAAACAAATAAGATGCATCAGGATGGTCTTTTTCATTTCAGGTTGCTAGTCCTAGACGGACCCAACACCTGTGTTGAGTCCCCTAAGTCAAATGCAACATGATACAAATAATCGTTCTTACTAGGGATCCGGCATGAAGTCACGTTATTCTAGGTTCAAAGCCTAGGTATTTGTTATAGACTGTGTACCCGAGCGGACAACTCGAGTCGAGGAGGGGGCAACGTACCGGGGACCCGCGAGATCGTCCGGCTTTGTAACTTGTCCGGCCTCTTTCTTATTTCAAGGTATGACACTAACAGAATAGGGGGTCTCAACCAGTAAGCACATCCCCGGAGGTAAGAAGAGAAGGGTTTAGACACAGTTTTTATACAGTTTAGATAATATTAAAGCGGTAAAAGCATCATTTAGCACATTAGGCCCAAACATGTAAAAAATCACATAAAACCAAATATAACAATTTATCTAAGCTCGAATTCTTGAACCTTGAACCAGAGATTCAAAGCGGTATCCCCAGCAGAGTCGCTAGAGCTGTCACACCTCCTTTTTACCCGCGCTCGCAGGGGCGCAGAGGGAGTTTTTCTAATTAAAGGACAATCAAAACGGGATTTGTTTATTTATTTCAGAGTCGCCACTTGGGAGATTTATGGTATCCCAAGTCACCAATTTAATCCCGAATCGAGGAAAAGAATGACTCTATATTACAGTCCGCGAACCAGAAATCCGGATAAGAAATTTTGTTAACCCGGGAGAAGGTGTTAGGCATTCCCGAGTTCCGTGGTTCTAGCACGGTCGTTCAACTGTCACATTCAGCTTATTTATCTGATTTTAACAATTATGAGCTTATATGCAAGTTTTAACTCTTTACCGATTTTATTATTATTATTATTATTATTATTATTATTATTATTATTATTATTATTATTATTATTATTTTAACAGAGAATTGCAACGTTGTGAGAACGTATCTCGAACCACGTCACATCAATGTACCAGTGGTTATCGACACATTTCGACTCCGTTGAGATTTGAATTTGGGTCACATAAATGTGCACCCGAGTTTAAGAAAGTAAATTATTAAAGGCGCACCTAAAGCGACTAGCGTATCATTATTTTGGGTAAGGCCGTGAAATTTTGCTAAACGGCCTATCCCGAAGTCTAAGTAATTTTACCAACACGTGAGAGCCCCGCAATCTGTGCGTTTTATTTGGCTAGGCTCATCTCGTTTATTTTAAAAGGACAATCCTAAAGTGACTACATTTTTTCTATTAAGTTTGTCTCTAAAGACAAAATGAAGGTCCCAACCAATTGTTACTTAACTCTCTTGTATGATTTTTAAGGATTGTCTTGTGATCGAGCCCGTTTCCTACGACCAAATTTCATGCGTTATTCGGGCCAAGTTTAGCGTTCGACTCAAAGAAGCGGATTCGAGTTTGATTTAGCATACACAAGCTATTGCCAATTGCTTTACATGATGAAGCCAAATCCAATATTTCAACTTTTTGAGCAAATGGGCTGCCAACAATCATTATCTACCTACTGTTGACAATATTAAAACCTTCATAGCTAGTGAAGCTAACAAGTTTAAACAGGCAGGTTCAATAGAACAAACTCATGTTATCTTCATCTTATTTCACTTATTTAACTAAACAGTTTGACAATATTGGACATGCTTAACTATTCGGGAAAAGCACAGTTAACTTGGAAGTTTGATTTTTAATTCTATGCTACTAAAGTTGGTATTAAACTACTAAATTTACAACTAAGAAAGGCAAATTAATGGTCCAATACAGTCCTTATCAGATACAAAACTCCACAGTCCACATTCTTCATTGAGTTATAAAGATAGACTATACAACTTATCATTTATCTACTAAATTACAGATGCACTAAGTACTCCACTACTCGAGCATTTTCTTTTCACTTTTACATCTCACAGCTACATCACAGTGTGATTCGAAAGTGTACCTGGTAATAGACAATAGTAGAAATAGAGGAGGATCAGCAGAGCAGTATCAAACAACAACAGCAATAACCCGCAACACAGTAACAGAACAACCCAGTAACAGATTTTAAAAAAAAACAGCAAAATTCCAGCAACACCCAATGAAACAGTAGCAAATAACCAATAGCAAACTCAGGAAAAACTAATTGAAACCCCAGAAATACCAACCAGCAACACCAATGAAACAGTAACAGTACTAGTTCTGATATTCAGCAGTAAAAGAAAAGACCTCACTTTTCAGTTTCTTAGCTCTCAAACACTGAACTTTTTAGGATTAAAAACCAACCTGTTTTTTTTGCTCTCAAATTACTGAACTCTTAAATGCTAAAAATCCAGCCTAGACTCTCTGAAAAAAAACTGAAAGAAAACTGATTTCTCTTCTCCAACCCCCCCCCCCTTAACTCTGTCTAGACCCCTATTTTATACCAAACACTAACCTTGCCCCCCTCTCAAAAGCACTCAGGCAGAATCCTCCCACTAATTCTGCCCATGATCTTCTTTTAATTCCACTAGAGTATGTCTTTTCCTTATTTAATGTTCAAACAAGCATGGGCCACATATTTTAATAAATCTCTTTTAAGCCTTCCCCTACCATTATGTTTTGTTCCTTATTAGCACTAAACAAATGCATTAGTTTAATGTTAATTAAGTGCTTTACTGACATCCCACTTAGCAAGACCATTTTGCCAACTTTTAAATCTCAAAACTACCCCTGAAACCCCTGTGTATTACTGCCCTGCCCTAAGCTTCATTGATCTGTTATTAAAACTCTATAAGTTGTAACCCTAACAACTAATTTCTAATTGATCACTAAATTACTACAGCTATAAACCAATTCCCACTATCAAATTCACACAGTGATTCAAAGCAGAAGACCAGATCATTTCAAACATGGCATCAATCAAAGGGAATGAGTTGATCATATTGGGAACCAATCCTGATCAACTCAGACCTAGTGATTGAGCAGGGATTCAATAATACAAGCCAAAATTGAAGCAGTATGAATCAAGGAAGGAGGTTCATGCGAACAACTATAAAGAACAGGAGGTCAAACCAAATACAGGGAACGAGCAAACACAACTCTAATTCAAGTATATACAAGATGCAGGATGGTAAACATACTGGTATGAACCAAAGGTTGAACTATTATCATGTTAACATAACATTCAAGCCTAAAAGACTAATCGACGACGCTTATTCAATTGATTACACAGGCTATAACATTTAGCAGTTAACAACAAACAATCAGAATAAACAGACCAACAAGTGATTCGAGTGGTATTGACAAAAACAGGGAACTTATAAACTAACAAATTACATGGCTAATAACATATATTCGACCATGAACAGAAGCAGACTCGACCAAATAAAAAGGTCTGATTGGAGGAGAAGAAGAAGCAATGAACAAAAATTGGATTATAACTAAACTAAACACAATTAACCGTAACAAAAATAGAACAAGAAAGAAAGGAGAAAAAAAAATACCTTAACAAAAGAAAAACTAGACGAACCCAGGTCGAACTCTTGACTCGAACTTTTTGAGGTCGAACGGACCTTAATCGAGTGTTCTCAATGGAGAACACTTCGACTAAGGTCGATTAGACGCCCAAATTCCTTTAATTTCGGACAAAACCCAGGTTTGGTCTTTATAGGGGTCTTGGTTCCATTTGGGGTTCGAATGGTTCTACAAGATTCGAACTAGGCCAAAGGTATTTTGGGCACGAGGGAGGTCAGGAGGTGCCGTGGTGTGAGTTTGGGACTGGTTGGGGTAGGTTTAGGTTTTGCTCGAATCTTCGATTGAAGATTCGAGAAGCTAGAGGTTGATTCGAGGCCAACAGTTAACGGATTCGTAACGAGGGTGGTCAGATGGCTTAGGGGTGTTAATTTGGTGACCGACGGCGTTGTTGTCGCCGGGTTTCAGGCGAAGGTGTAACAATGGCGGCTAAGGTTTGGTTTGGTTCGTCTCTGAGCTTGAGAGAGAGACGATGGGGTGATGGGGGGTTTGGTTTGGGGGCGTGGGGTAAGGGATTAGGGTTATATACGGGAGGGGGCGTTTGATCTTAGCCGTTGGATCAATCACGATCAACGGCCTTGATCATTTTACTAATAGGAAATGACATCGTTTGGCCATGCTACGAGACTGGGTCGACCCGGGGTAAAATGGACCAGGTTATGGGGGAAGCCTAGGACCGTTAGATCAAAAGGAATGGATGGTTCAGATTTAATCACCTGAAACGGTGTCGTTTGAACCAATGCTAGGGTTGAACTGGACCGTTTGATCTATTTGATCAACGATTCAGATTTGAGACGCCTAAACAGCGTCGTTTGAGTCATCTGAGAGATCAAGCATATTGGACCGGGTAAATGGGGTGTTTTCGGCCTGATTTTGGGTCCAAAAAAATGGCCCAGTTCCGAATGTGTTTCTTATTTCACTTGTTTTTCTTTTCTATTATTTTCCTTTTTTAATTCCTAATTACCAAAAAATCTAAAATAAGTTGTAAAACCAAAATTAAATTAAAAATATTAATTAAACCTAAATAATAATTGACACACAAGATTAAATATTAATTAAAAACAAAATCACACAATTGGACAATAAAACGACAAAAATGCAACAAATACATATTTTGTGATTTTCTTTCTTTTAAAAACAAAACATGGTTCAGTTAATTCCTAAGTGCATAATTAAATCCTAAATGTGCATGCAACATATATTTTTGTATTTTTAATTAATTAAAACAAGATAAACATTCACAGATAAAAATACAAATAATTATCCAAAGATGCCACGCAAATTCTTAAAATTGTACCTAAAGGACATTTGTTTTATTTTTTTGATTTCTTTTGGAGTAGTTTCCGTGAAGCAAAAATCACGTGCTCACAAGATGTCTCCCTTTTTCTTTTTCTTTCTTTGGAAGGTTTTGAAGCCTCCACTTCTCCAGCTAGAGCCAGCCTCAATTCAACGGCGTCCCTGAGACCTACGTAAAATCAAGATCAGCGCCCCGTAACAGAAACACTGGAAAACAAACGAAGAGCTCACCATGCTTTTTTGCCTCCCATCGTCCCTTGGCCAAATCCCGCCAGCAACGCTCCGAGTAAGGGGAGGCAGATGCCAGCTTTCGAACCCATCCCCTGAGGTCCGGGATCTTACCGGGAAACCAAGCAGCGGCTACACCAACATAAAGGGTTTAGGACAAAGTAAAATATAACGTCAAGAAAAGAAAAGGAAACAGGGTATACTCACGCTTCATGTTCCACTCCTCGGGGAATGACATCCATTCAGCAGGAATGAGATCGGAGGTCTTGACTTGGACAAACCGGCTCATCCACCCACGTTCTTTGTCCTCATCAATACTAACGAATAGAGATTTTAAGGATCGGCATTGCAACTTTATCAAGCCCCCCGGTAAAGTCGACGACTATACAATCTGAGTAAGTGATCAAGGGTGAAGGACATCCCCTTGATCTGGTTCGAAAAGAACCTGAGTAGGTAAACAATTCGCCAGAAGGAAGGGTAGATCTGGCCAAGCGTCACTCGAAACCGTTGGCAAAAGTCAAGGATAACCGGGTCTATAGGACCTTGGGTCAGAATTGCAGGGCCCAATGTAAATGGGTAAGTATATACACTCAAGTACCTCGCTTTATGCGTGGTTATCTTCCTCAGAGGAAGGAATCACTATTTCTTTATTTTTCCATTTGCAATGCCCCTTTAATTTCTTGAGCCCGGCCTCAGTCACCAGACAAACATATCGAGACATGGGCTTGCATCGGCCTGGTGTCGAGACAGGTCTCTCAATTTTAAAATCGTCTGTTATTTCGTATGGCGGGGGAATACACTCCTCGATACTAGGAGAAACTACCTGTTTACCTTTGTCGATCGAGAAAATGATGAAGTTTTTTCCTTTTGAGGAACAGATTTAGAAATTTTAGCCATCTCTAAAGCGAAAATTCCGGGAAAATGGAAAATGTTGTTAGAAAAAAGAAGGGAGAGTTCAAGGAAATTGAAGAAGGCTAAGTGAAATTTTGGAAGCACTGAGGGAATAGAAGTTCGTAAGGTTATGGGGTTTGCCTATTTATAAGGATCGATTAAATGTGCTAAGGAAGCCAAAAGGCCGACCGTCAGCCGCCTACAATTAATGATTTTGGGAATCGTACAAAAAACAATCCTTCAGTCACTTCAACCGTCTATGTCATGATGTTGACGTCAGGACCTAGGCATCGGGAATCAGTTTGTCAGAAATTATTAAGAACAATCTCCGAGTCGGGTTCGAGTAGACACTCACTCGACTATTAAGCCCAAGGGCTACCCGAGTTCGAGCAAGTTCTCACTCGAGGACTATTAATAAAGCCTCAGGGCTATCTTTATTTCGAGTTCGAGCAAACGCTCACTCGACTATTAAGCCCAAGGGCTACCCGAGTTCGAAAGTTCTCACTCGGGGACTATCTATAAAGACTTAGGGCTATCTTTATTTCAAGTTCAAACAAATTCTCACTCAATTAAGAGCTACCCGAGTTCGAGCAAACTCTCACTCGGGGACTATTTGTAAAAGCCTAAGGGCTGTCTTTATTTTCAGATGATTGAGCGAACGCTCACCCGGTTTCTAAGTCCAAAGGCTACCTGAGTTCGAGAAAATTCTCACTCGAGGACTATTAATGAAGCCTAAAAGGGCTAGCTTTATTTTAAAAATCGAGACCCAGCTCTCACTCAACTCGGACTCAGAAGTCCCGGTGACCTAAGTTTGCATCAAATCAATCCAAGATTAGTTAGAGGGATAACAAAGGACTTTAAGAAGCATCGTATTAATCAATTAAAAACCTAAGGGTTTATTATGTTCCGGGTCCAGTATTCAGACTAATCGTTTGAGTCATGCACTTGGATTTTTCACAATCGAAGGCATAATGAAGAAATTCTTATATTAATAAAAGATGTTTACAAAGCCCACGATGGGCCCTTACACAGAAACAAAAAAGCAAAAAACAACGGCCAAAGGCCTAATCTACTTTCGAGGGTATATCCTCAAGAGCGACCTCTTCGAGAACCTTTTCCTCGGGGACTCCATTTCGATCTTTAAAACGGCGCCTTCGAGAACCTCCTCTGAAACAGCAATAGATGAAGAAAAGGTTATAACCTATCAAAGAGCAAAGCTTTTAACAATCAAAGAAAATTGTGGCCTGGTGAAAGGCTTGGCGAGTATGGTCTCATCAGCACTACTATTGTGAAGCCACTTCTTGAGACATTGTACCGGTGTGGGATGCAAAAGCTAGTAGATGATAGTGCCATCTCATTCCACGGAAAGCAAAGGGAATGAAGTGCCACACCAGGTTGAAGTTAAGAGAGATGAGCAGCAATATAAAGTTCGCATATCTTCTGATATGGGAAGATTTCGGTGCCCCTCTCTCGTTGTCTCGAGCCAACAACAACCCAATATAATCTCACTTAGTGGGGTAAAACTTTGAAAAAAAGGAGTCATGACGTAACTGGTAAAATTACTGTCATATGACCTTGTGGTCACAGATTTGAACCATGAAGATAGGGGATTAGAGGAAGAGATAGAGAAGAGAAAGAGCTAAAAGCTTATGAAAAAGGAATGGGTATGATAACCCCTTATTTATAGAAAGACAATGACGAAACCGACGGCGCGTTCAAATGCTCTTTGGGAAATGGACTGGCGGTGCAATCAATGCTTTTGGGGAGATGGACCGGCGGTATATTCAATGTTTCTGGGGAGATGAACCGATGGGACACTTCGATCTCTGCAAACGCCTACGTCACAAGCATGACATCATCGCTAGGGGCTCGGGAAAATCGAGGCTCGAATTGTTTCATATCATTTCATTCTAAGAAACGCGGGGACTATCTGTATACGGTCAAAATCGAAGAGTATGATTTTGAAGGCTTAAAATGGGCTATAAGCCCGAGTCTGAGGAGACTTGAGGTGGGTGTCGAACAACTATCTCGGGGAAGCTAATCGAGTGTGTGGCATAGACCGCATCGAGGGTAGCATTATCTCGAGGTCAATCAAGAAAGAGCGGGAATTTCTTAAGGACATGTGGACCTAGACATTAATTATAGGATAAGGGTCGTACAAGATGAGACAGATCCGTACTAGGCCGTTATACACCTGTACCCATAGAATCCTCTGCTTTTATGAGGAATGTACTATATTGGGGTTTTCCCCTCCTATATAAAAGGGACCCCAATCACTTTGTAAAGGAGAGATCATTCATTAAAATAGAACATTCTTATTCTTCTCTTGTTTAAACGTGCTCCCTAATTGCTCTTCAGCTTTATTGCCTTTACTTTATTATTCGTACTTTATTACTCTCAGCTGACCTCGAGGTCCTTGGGTAAATCAAGCTCAAGGCCCCCTACTGTCTCAACCACGCTGACTTGGTTCTTTATTTTTTCTTACTTAAGCTCAATATTACTTAAATAATCACTAGTATTAGAATATATCACGTATCTTTAAAACCACAAAAAATCTTTAATTGTTAAACCCATTTTTTGAGGTAAACAATATGATAGCTCAAAAGTTATCACCAACTATAAAAAGATTGCAGTAATAACTTTTTCTCCTTGACGAGGGTTAAAGAATTGCACTTTAATATGGAAAAGGACGATGATAAGATACAAGAGTAGGTACTGAAAAGTAAATAAGATATAAATAACTACATAGTTGGTTTTCTGTGAAATGTATACTGTCAAATTACAACAAAAATCACCAAAAAAGGCATCAACTTATTATGTACACAACTACCCAAATATTGCCAATAGGATGAAAACAAAGACATTAGTCCATCCACAGTGATGACTGATCAAAAATGCTTGCCATCTGCAATTTTCAAGATTGACTGTTCCATCAACAAACAACTTACCTTTCTATAATGGTCTGTTGTGAACATCAAATGAGTGTCCATTTCAATCAAATTAAGAACAAAGGGACCAGTTAGAGGGGACCCTGCTCGACGGCAATTGTGGCATATTACGAATGTTGACATCAAAAGGCAGCATACGATACTCGATATCTAGCTCTTTGAATATCTTTATCATTTCCTCAACTAAGAGAGCTCTCCTTGCCCATCTCTCCCCCATGTCTTGGAAATTCATTGTGTGCGAAAGCCATACTGACCACTTTATCCTGTTCAAGTCTTCTACATCCCTCAACACAATTGCTGGAGCTGGATACCAATGATCACTTTTGTTCTCAACATACCTGTGCCATTACAGAAGCCATAATATATATTATTAAAAAGGAAAGACTATTAATCAGTTTCTTGATTACGCTGAGGAAAAACTCAAAAGGGCGTCCTGTTTCGTCCATTTTACCAACATCACACCAACCAATATCTTACTATGTGATGTGATAGCGATTGAACTCCACATCATCAACTATTAAAAGCAATATGTCCATGAAAGAATAAGGAAATATGAATTGTTCTTAGACTACTAAGACGAGTGTATTCCTATGTTGAGGAGTGGCGGAGCCACATGGGTCCAAGCTTCGCTGGAAAATTACACTGTTTTGATAGGTACTCCCACGGTTTCATATTAGATGAGGTACTTTTCTTTTTAGTCTGTTCCAAAACAAATGACACATTTCTAAATTTGGAAATAATTCAACTTCAAACTCTTCATTTTACCCTTAATGAGAAGTTTTTATAGCCACACAAATGTCATGGTCCCACAAAACTTTTACCCATTAAGCTTTTAAGACCACAAGTTTCAAAAGTCTTTTTTTCTTCTTAAACCGTGCCGAGTCAAACTACCTCATCTAAATTGAAACGGAGGGAGTAATTTTTGTTTTAATTTTATGCATAGCCAAGATCTCTTCATTAGTTGGGGGAAGAATACCCCTGAATCGGATTTTTGTGTGTTTACTTTTTAAAATTTTGCCACTCATTAGTGAAAATCTTGGCTCCTCTACAGATGTTGAGCATCATAAAAGAGTAACTTAACTAGTATAACTTGAGATCGGAAAATGAAACAGCTCAAATTTATCAACTGAAGATGAATAGTAGTATATACCTTGTTATTTTCTCTTTCATCATAGAAATTTTTTCCATAGGAGTTGAGATATGAATGCAGAATTCAATTGCATCTCCCATGTCTGGACTGCGATAGTAATTACTTATCGGCTTTGTAGATAAGACACTGTTTGGATATATGATCTTCTGGTTATCGTATCTCAGGAAAACTGTGGTCAAGATATTCATCTCTTCTACAACCATCTGAACCCAAATATCAGAAAAGGTGCTTTAATATACAAATCAATACTGTCTGAAAATCTACCTTAGAGTGGAAGAATTTCTCACCTGAGTTCCGTCAATTTCAACACGATCACCAACATCAAATGGGTGCATCACAAATAAAAAGATGATTGCCTCAAATGTCGTCTTGGCCGTGTTTCCAAACATGAATACGACCAGAAGAACCTGAGAACTCAAAAAGACCAAGAAATGTGTAGTGGCAACTTTGAGTATAAGCAGCCAGACGACCAGTATGATAACCCCCACTAAGACGTTCAACATGTGATGCAGTTTGTTCACAGCAGTCTTTGTGTCATTCAAAGACAAAGCAAGAGCTCTCCGTTCTCTAAATGCATTCACCTGTAAGGAAAAAAGATCAAATATATGAATATCCTAGAAAGAGGATTCCCAAGTCTCGATCCTTATTTCACAGTCAAACTGTGAGCAATTGTGGTACACCCTTTCTGATGGGCGGCAACTTTTCAGAACTTTCACTTAAATTTCTTGTTCAACTCATTCAGCTAGAGGCATATCTTTTGGGAGACAATACATCTCCACAATGAACTGTAAAAGTAAAAAACCTATGTCTATGCATTGAGAAGAATTTCAAAACCATCTTTTGACTAAATTTTGGAGTATCCCTATTGTTGGAATTTGGAGATAAGAGAAAAATAAGCTTTCTAAAAATTTCATGGATAATTTGCATGTCTGAACAAATATTATGCACCAGGGGTAGATACAAAAGAAAAGGCCATATGGGGAAAGAGAATATTGAAGCAAATTGGCCATATACCCACCACCCAATTTTTCAACGCACGTTTACTAATTCCTTTGGCTTCAGTGCCACCTTCAAATAGCTGCATTGTTTTCAAAGCTTCATCTTCTCTCATAAAACGCATTATATCCTCCAGATAGATGAACCTAATGGCAATCACACAAAATAAGCAAATCAATTAGATCCGAGAATCAGAAGCCACAAAATATAAAAGCTAAGGGTACAAGGGATGATTGTAGGGAATACGCTTGAACTCATATATGAGGGCAAACGTGCTAAAAGGGCAGCAGCATGTTGATGCAACCACAAAACAAAATCAGAAGAAAATATCTGGTCAACACCTAAACTGCACTTTCACATCTACTTCATGCTACTTGAAGATTAACAACAAAGCAAATAAGCTACTTATGATTTACATCGTCAAATCAGCAAACAAAATACTAAATAAGTTGCAATGAGGAACATTACTTATAAATCCTAACAGCACAGGATACTTACTTAGAGTCAGGCTTCGCCACATTGTTAAAAACCTTCTTGGCAGCGATTTTTGCCTGTTTCTCGCTTGTGATTTCCACTGCAGCTTCATCATCATCACTCGACTGCTGAAGCTGCTCATCCAAAGTTGAGAGCACACCTTTACGGACAATATTAATCAACCTTTTCATATTCCAAGCTGAAACATTCTTCTGATTCAGCCTATGCAGATGATCTATAGTTATGCCTCCCTCTTGTTCCTTTTCCTTTCTAGACGTAGATCTCGAAAACATAGGACTCCTTGGCGTAGCAGCAGCGGTGGACTTCCGTGGCGTTCCAATCGGTCTCTTTGGAAATATAGTGGCCTTGAGATCAGGAGGCAATGTAGCCCCAGCACTCTGAAGCTTCTGCACCTCAGCCATAACCCTCTCCTCCTCTTCTTGCTCCATCCTAATCTCAACCAATGGCGGTCCAGACAACGTCTCGATCACATACTGAGTAAACAAAGCTTCTTGAATCCGATCAAAGAATGCAGTAACGTGAAACGACATAGCCAAAACCTTCACCAACAGCGTCTTCAGCAACCAAATGAATGTTCCCACCAATAAACACACCCAAATTCTCGACACATACCTTAACACCTTCGTATTAGTAATGCTCTCAACCTTCTTATCAAAAATACATTGCCACGCGATCAAAACTAGACTCAACCAAATGCAATTCTGCACTGAATTCCTCAATCCATACACAAAATACAACACCCTTTTTCTTAAAACAAAATTCCTCTCAATCAAGAACACCCCTAACCTAATCCCCCAACCAGAAACCAATCTCCCACATATCAAAACCAAAACCATTAACTCCCATTTCCACAACGGAAGCCCGAAAATACTCCTCCCTTTAAATTTACTAATAGTAAGACTACAAACAAAAGCAGCAATAATCAAAATCAAACTCAAACTCTGAAGAACAGTCCATAGATTAAACTTCATTTTCTTATACTCTTCAGGAAAATCCTCATCTGAAAAAGGGTCATCATCGTCATTTTCACTTCCTTTCCCTAAAACCCCAGATTTCATAGTAATTTTCGGTGACCTCTGATCTTGCTCCGGTGGGTCCACTAACCTAGATTTAGTCCTAGTAACTAAAAGATTCGACTTTCTCCTAAACGAAGAACTAGAACTGCAAACTAAAACCTCATCCGGTCCACCACCCGGTCCAAAATTACTCACATTGGACCGGCGGCGAACCGATCCGTGACCGTTACGGTTCTCGTTAAAAGAAACTCGAACATCTCTCGGCGTAAGCACCCCCCGGTTGGGACTCTCTTCAAGTACCCTCGATAACGGCGACCGCTGTGAAAATGGTGATTCCGTTATAAAGTCGAAATCTTTATTGTTATTATTATTATTATTATCCCTTTGTGCTCTCATAAATGCATCGCTTGAGAAATCGTAACTTGAATCTCTATATATCTTGTTTGCAGCATTCTCATCAGTGCTATTCAACTGGGGTTTTGCAGAGGAAGAAAGTTCAGTTTCTTTAGGGGTTTTGGGGGTTTCTCTGCTGTTTGTTTTAACGACGACGTCCTTTGAATCAGACGTATCCATAGCTGGAGAGCCCATGGCGGGAGAAGTGCTGGGTATTGGGGTTTCTTTTAAGAGATTTTGGCGTTCTTCTACTGGGTGTGAAGGTGAGTTAACACGTTGAAGATGATGAACTGGAGATAGAGATTTGAAAGATTTCAGCTTTTCCATTTCAAGAACTGAAGTGGGCTTTAGTTTAGTTTCTAACAAAAGATGAGTGAGGAAAACATGAATATTTTATTAGGATTTGTGGCGGTGAGATTAAAAAAACAGAGCTAAGAGCTGGAGGAGTGAAGTGAAAATTGAAATTTATGTGCAATAAAAAGAAAAGTGCGGTTTTGGTACAGAGAGAAAAAGTTGGTGTCTTTGTTGAGTTTGAAAGTTGAACGAAAGGGAAAAAAAGGGGATGGACCAGTGTTCCAGTAATGGAGGAATGGAGCCCGGTAAATCCAGACCGTACAGTTGCTTGGGATGCGTGTGGATGCATTGCTCCATGTTTGAGTTGTTATCAATTTGGACAATAATCTAAAATTAGCTTTAAAAGTAATCCCTCTCGTCTACTTTAATTAATTATTTGGCCTATTGTTTGTGATACATAATATTTGATTTTTTTATATATCAAAAAAGAATTCCTTCTTTCCAAAGTTGTTATTGGAATAAACAGCCTAGGAACAGTTTGTTATATTTCCAATAAACAAATTAAGATTAATATGGTCAATTTCATTATTAATTAATGTTAAACGGTGAATTCCTTAATATGTGTGAAAAGAGCCCACAAATCACCTAAAGTGAATCAGGGGAAGTACTTTTTTTCAAAAGTGAGACGCAGTTTATGTTTGACTAATTAATTTAAAAAATATTTTAAAACAACAATTAATATTTGACGAAGCTTTTAAAAAGTATTTTTAAGTGTATTTTTCTTAAAAGCGCTTTCTAAAAAAATACTTTTTGGGAGAATTTACTTTTTTCACCTTCTACAAAACTACTTCTTGTTTACCTATAAAATGGTACATTTGAATTTATACGTGATTTATAGACAAATGAATCGATTTGATCCTAAAATGATAAATAAATTAGACAAAAATATAAGGCTTAGTCTTGAAGTTGAGATAAAACAACAGAAATATTGGTTCCGGGACAGAGCTTTCGAAGGCAGTAATAACAATATGAATAAGCAAGAAAGTAAAATGTTATTGAGCTTTGGATAGAATATAGTGTATGTTTATCAGAAAATCCGTCTCCCTTACAATAATTGTAGAGCTCATTGTTTATAGTTGCACCTAGGGAACAAGGTCTTAAGATCAAGGCCCTCTTTAATGACAATTATGAGGGTCATTGAAGAGTGTGTAAAAGTATGCAGTAAATGACATATTCTTTGTAACAGACCATATACTTAATGTTGTAGAATATTCTCCATTAAGTGCAATAGGGCGGTAGACATTTATTTCGCCTTTATCAATACCATTCTCTCCGACAACAAACGAGATCGTTGCCTTCAGACCCGATTGTCTTCTGTCTTCGGCCCCACGTGTCGCTTTCTCAAGTGATCATTTAATATGAGCATATTTTACCCTATACAAATAGTCCCCCTACTTTCCGGTAGCGTAAACTTGTATCACCAGAAAGTTGGTAGAGATACCTTTTTTGGCAGAAAATTCTCTGACTCCTTCTGGAAAGTTTTTGACCGTTGATTAGATGCATGTCTCCCCGCATTTAATGTCATGAACACGCATCATCCTACGATTTAACATAATTTTTGTCGGTTATCGAGGTAATTACGCCTACAAATTTAGCTGCATATTCCTTTACTTATACGCATCAAACTTCTCCATTTATACTTCATAGCCATCTGAACTTCCTCAAACTCTCTTTACTCAACCCATACTTGTCTTCAACTTTCTCTAATTTTCTTCTTCAGAAAAAATCCTTTTCTCCCTTCTGATAACAATGGCCTCTTCTCCCAGAAATTCAGTTCCTCAAAGAACAAAGGCAAAGCTGATGATGATGCTCCTCCTACAGTGAGCACCATCATTCCAAGTAATCTTGTCATAACTAAGGACTTCGAAGAGAAGTATCCTTCCGCTAACCCTCGCACGTGGGTTGTGGGCGTGTATCCTTCTTCCGTACGTCCTTCTAGCATTCCTGCTGTGAAGGGAGATTGTCATTGCCATGATTTAAAAATGATCACTCCTGACCTGTCAGAGCGGATAACCTCACCCAAGAAAGGTTTCACATATTTTTATGTGTATCCCTTCACTTTGGGACCATTCTCTTTGAGTGAAGAGCTTGATTCCGTTATCGTGGAATTTTGCATCCATTACCAGGTATGCCTGGCACAAGTAAGCCCTTCTGTGTGGAGGATATTTTCTTGTGTTTGGCATCTATGCCAGGAGATGGGAGAGGAGCTAACTCTAGATCGATTAACGAACCTTTATTCCCCAAGATTTTCCTTGGGGAATGATAAATTTCAGCAAACGTGGCCACTATGCTCTGCTAACAAGAATGGATGATGACAAAGACCGTGTGTGGATGGAACGATTTATTGCAATTTCTACCAGGGATATCATTCCGGCCATGACTCCATCCTTTCCGGACTTGTGGAACCGTACTCATAAGTTCACCATTTGTCTTTTCTTTTAGTTAAAGATCACCCCATGTTGTTACTGATCCCTCTTCTTTAACTTATTTCTGCAACTCAGTGGACACCACCGAAGGTTGAAGGCTTGGACCAGTGGGTCCAAAAGATTTTGGATGTCATTACGCCCGAGACCTTCACGCGGAAAGAACTGGCCCCTAAATATGGGTGGAAGGCGAAAAATCATGGTAGGTCGAACTCATTTTGTCTTTACCTTTCGTATAGGAAGATTAATTAATCTTTCTCTCTTGTTGAATTCAGGTCTATCCCAGGGCTCATTTTTCGTCCCCGAGGAGGACATTTTGGCTGATCCTACTAACGCGGGGAGGCTAGTGCATGAGGCTTTCACCCGAACATGTGTCTCCGGGCCTACTTCTGTTGCAAGTGCTTCTTCTCGGAGTCCCCAATCGGAGAACAAGCAACAAAAAAGGAGACGTTCCTCCGCGGCGAGGAAAACAAAATAAAAAGGCAAAGAGTGCCACAATCGAGTCGTCTTCGGATATTGTGGTGATGAGCATCGTGTCTGAGCTGGCCATAGACACTGTGGTGATCGGCGATGATGGGAAAGTCAATGATGAGGGGCTTCTCTATATATAAGACAATGATCTTCATCAGTACAACAGAATGCTCAACCCGTTGAGTTAGTTACACTAACCGAGGACGATGCCTCGACACTCTAGGGGGAGTACGATAAGGTGGAAGATGCTAACTCTCACTTCTGAATCCTAGTAGTCATGCCAGATACCGTAAGAATGAGTACCGGGTCCCTTCTGTCTTCGGTTGATGAGCAACTAACAACCAGTATTGCATTTGTCGCAGCTGCTTCTCAACCTATAACGTCATCAAGTTCATCTCCTTCTTCACCAACTCTGCCTTCGCCACCAGCAACTGCTACATCATCTCCACCGACCGTAGTTGTTTGAGAGAAGGATATCCCTCCTCCTCAATCCCCAGTTCATGGGATTTGTGGCATAATTATTTTGCCCGCTCTGAAGATCCCCAAAGGAGGAGGAGTGTTACCCTCTCGATTTTTACCGGATGCCATCTGTTATCCCGGCCAGTGGAACTTGCTAATTATCTAAAGCCTTTGGCTTAAGAAAAAGATAGAAATAAAATACAAACTCTCTCGGACGAGTGTTTTTTGAACAACTCCATGCACAACGCGACGACAGTATAATCTTTATTTCCTCTAATGTTTCTTTTATCTTTGTTATGGTAGAGTTTTGAGTTTGTATTTTTGTTTTGCAGGCCAATTTTCTTGCTTCCGAGGGCCTGCAAAGGCTGATCCTTAATAAAGAGGAACTTACCTTTGAGGGGGATCAACTATTAGCTGAGCGAGACCAGATTGATGCTCGCCTTTCAGAACTGGAAGCACGAGCTGCAGAGGCTGTTGAATTGGAGGCTCGGTTGCAGCAAAGCGAGCAAGAAGTAGTGACCTTTAGCCAGGAGACCACCTAGTTATGGGTGCAATTTGAAGAAGCTAGGGCAAAATAGGTCGAGGTCTACAATGTCATTCTTGCTGCATCTGATCGCGAGGCTGCCTCTGCCGAAAGATTAATGTAGCACCCCCAAAAATTTCAAAGTACTTAAGCGCTATTAAGAAAGTTGATGTGCGCTAATTAAATTATTTCATGTGCATATGAGGACTATTAATATGATGGATATTAATTTGGATATGATAATAAGTGTACGAGGCATATTATAAGTGATGTGGGGTCTAAGAAGAGCCCTAAGTCTAAGCCAAGTTGGAAATTACATGATAGACAAAAGTTCCAAATGAGTACGCACAAGACCAAACTTTGGACGAGCATATCTATATGTATATAAGGAGTTATGTGATGGAAAGACTATAAAATTAAATATCTTTGAGTATAGTTTCTAATGCTTAAAACTGTTTATCATTTGGACATTCCTACAAGAAGTTATGACCATATAACCAAAGGCTGACAGATGAGTCTATGGATGCGAAGCATCAGGGGCTGCATCCGAAAGAATGGCTGGCAGTGAAGTGCTTCCATACATCCAACGCTACGTCCAAAACCCAAAAATCATGGCCTATAAATACCAAGTTGGGGGAGAGAGTATTTTGAGTATTGGGGGTTAGGGTTCTTGAGGTGAATGGACGATTTTAAGCTTAAATCAAGTCCAATCAATCAAGCTAAGTTGTTAATGTTGTTTTGGGTTGATTCTTACTCAATATACATGAGTTCTAACATCATTCTTGCATCTCAATGCTAGATTTCATCATCAAATCCTCAAGAACACTAAAATCACCAAAATTGTGATTTTTCAAGATTGAGCTACTAGAGATAATTTCAATGCTTCAAACTCGTTTATTATGAGTAGTTAGAAGTATTTGAATCATTTGTTACAAGTTTTGATGGTTTAAATATTGGATTATAAAACTTTAGTTTATGGAATGAGTAGTACTTTTGAGAAAATAAGAGAGACGATGAATGGTAATCTTGGCAATGAAACATATGAATACAATGAACCTATGGAATTATTTGTTAGCAAAAGATGGAAGCGGTCAACTAAGTAATCACCCGAATTATATATTTTGCAAGTGTTGATTATGGAAGACGATGATAGTAGGCAATGGACAATTGATGTAATATCATTAACGACTTCGAATGGGTATTAAAATATAAGAATGAAGCTGAATGGTCTAACTTGTAAATCTATTTGGCGATTTGAGTTGTTCGAAGCCTTGTAGCCAACTTATGAGCCATATATGAATATTGATCTATATCTTAGGTCATATTTTTTATATAATTAAGATATCTAATTGTAGATATCGACTTGTTGGTGACGTTGAGCATTTTAATCAACGTTAGAATGATGGAAGAGGATTGAACACTTGTGAATGTTAATTAAGTGAAAGCGAGGTAAGTTGATTAAAACTTACTCTTCTTGAAGGACTTTCTCTAAAATCATATTTCGAGTTAATACTTAAGTTGTTGCAAATATGCTTTCGTGATTGTGGGGACAAACAAGTACGGATGTCTCTATGTACTAGAATATTATATTGCATATGTAGTGTTTTGCCGTTTTATAAAATTTTATTTTAAATCTTATTGGCAAAATGACACTCAAGGTAAATGTTATAAGTTTTTATCAAAACTTCCGTATTTAAAAGAGTATACACATTTGAGTGCTAAAGATAAGTTTTCATGAAAAGTATTTCTTTTGAAAATTGACGAACATAATAGCACTTGTGATATCTTTTAAAGATTGATGTTAAATTGCTAAAGTCTTTAGCATGTAAAAGGTTATTTATTTATTTATTTTTTTGAAATGATTTAGATTTTCTATAAATGTAATGAGTTGATAAAAATAGATCCTTTGAAGCTACTATGCTATAAATCTATTTTTGAAGTATCAAATATTTTGGGAGTTGCTTGTGTTCACCGAGATTGACTTCGGATCTATTGTGTTCGTCGTCATGAAACTACACGTGCCGACGTAGGCATAGATAGCCACTTTATGGTATAGACTACGGCAGAGTGCTCTCCCTCGAGAGGGAACTATTTTGTGCTATTATTAGTATGGCTGAGTCGATTCATACGGGACTACGATGAGATGACCTGAGCAAGTAGGGTATATGATACTTGTCACTAGGTACATAACCTGGTTGACCTTCTTATGTCAGTGATGGTATAGTACTCCCAGTAAAAGGTAAGGATGATTTTCTTATGTTTAGGCCTAAGGAGTCAAAAATGATTTCGATGACTCAAAGCAAATGTAATGATTTTGCATGATTTTCAATCCAAAATCTTGGATTGATATAAATGTTTTAAAAGTTTATATTGTGAGTTATATTTCACTTGGTTGTTATTTAAAATAACAAGGGTCATGAGTTGATAAAATTTCTAATCGTCTTATATCAAATATTGGTGCATTATTTTTATAAAGTTTGTCCCAAGAACTTAGAGAGTCTATGATACTTATTGAGTATCGATGTGGTGTACTCAGCCCTTAGGCCCCCCCTCCAGGGCCCTTCTTACTTTACATATTTCAGTATGAGGTATGATACATGACATGCAGTCAGGACTAGGGTGACTCTCTTCCTGAAGTATATAGTGAGGCACCACTTCTATTTTGTGGTAGCTATCATGTTGTTTTCTTAATTTATGCTAGTCGGGTATTATCCCAAGTGCTTAATTCTATTCTTTGGTATAAAGGCTCTGTAGATAGTTGTGAAAGGTTATAATAACGGGGTTATACATGATATATATGAAAATATATTTATTTTACTTAATCTCATTGTTATTATCATGAAAGGTGTCATGTGTGATTTCGAATTGAAAAATATTTTATCATTTAACTTGAAAATGTATATAATTTTCAAGGAGCTTCCGTAGTTAAATTGGTTTTCATGCATATGATTTGGGTGAATCATATGGGTTGGTTCACTAGGTCGGGTAGTGTGTCGGGTGCCGGTCACATGGATTTGGGTTGTGACAATTAAATAATTTGGAGGCAGCTTTAAACTCCAAAGCTAAAGAAGTTGTTGTTTCTCGGATGGCAATGGGACGGGGCGAGGCGGGTACGGGGACGGTTTGGAAAAACCCACAAAAATATCAAACCGCCCTACATAGTTATTTTTTCAGTTTTCAACCCGCCCCGCTTAAATTTTTTTCTTTTTTCTTTAATTTTTTCTAAAACAAACTAGTTTGACATTTTATTATTTTATAAAATGAAGAATTTAATAGAATCACATAAACATAAAACTGAGAGAGTATTACGCTGATCTTCCAAAATAAATGGATTACTATCATCTACTATTACTAATACGAAATTTTGACTTATATAATATTATTTTGGTGAGACATATGAAAATTGATTAATTATAAATCCAAATAGTATTCGTGCTAGTGAAGAAGAATGTGAAATTGTAGTTGAAATGATTGCTTTGTCTAAAAAAAAGATAAAATTCAAAGTTACCCCGCATTGAACCCGCCCCGCCCCGCTTTAAAAAATTTAAAAACTGTTTTAACCCGCCCCGCCCCACACTCGCATAAGAGTAGACTTGCCTTACATCAAACAAAACCCGCCCCGCACCTTCCCCGCTCCATTGCCATCCCTAGATGTTGTTGAGGAGAAGTATGCCCAGTTGGAAGAGAGGCAAAAGAGAGGTATAGAGCATAAAAGAGTTTTTCACTCCACCATCCGCGACCTTGATGCTAGTCTTCAAGCTATTAGGTCAGATAGGAATAATCTTTCGACTGAGGTTGACCAGCTTAAGGAAGAGCTTCAATGCCGAGCGGCCCTCATTTTTGAAAAAATATATTCTTTGTATAGCATGAGGAGAAAAACTTTGGAAGAGGCAAAAGCGGGTATCATTGATTTTGATGCAGAAATCACTAAGGCGTGTGAGTTGGAGTCAATTTACCGAAGGTGTTTTCCAGTCCGGCCTGATGCTATCAACTCTTCTGGTTCTGATTCCGAGTTCTTGGGAATTGAAGAAGAACCTAAAGGTGATGATGCTGAAGGACAAAATGGTGAAGGCCAAGATATTGATCCGCTGGTGGATCTGCCCACTTTTCCTGGGGGTGCAAATGCTTCTCTTCTTCTAGGTTCTAGAGATGCAATAGCTTAGTTTTTGCTTTCTTTCCTTTCCCATATCTTTGTACTTGTACCGTTTGGCTCGTTTACTATGAATAGAAACATCTTTTCATTTAAGTTTCGTGCAAGTTTTTCTCTTTGCGTACTTTCTGTTTAAGAATTGCGCAGGTTTTTCTCTTTGCGTACTTTTTGTTTAAGTATTGTGCAAGTTTTCCACGCCGAGATATGCGAGGCTTCGGGTGTATTTTTCCCCGATAGAGTTTGGATTCCGGGCATCAGTTCTTCTGAAATCAATCCTTTAACGTGAGGGTATCATAAGAGAGGGCCCTCTTATATTTACGGTGCTCTTGAAAAGGAGGTCTCTTGTTCATTACGACACTAGCATTTGAAGTACTTGTTTCACTTTCAAATGAGAAAATTAATTCATTATTTAGACAAGAAACAAGATAGAAATAAAATGACTTTCTTTATTCCTTCCATTTTGAAAAGTACATAAGCATTCGTTGTGCTAAAAATAAATTGCCATTACTTGTGGCTAACTTGTACAACTTGTTTCTACGGGGCTGGACGCGCAGTCCTTGATACCGATGATACAACTTTGTTTCCAGGTTTTGTATACCGGTCGATGTGGCATTCATTGTTGTTGTATCCTCATATCATTCTCTTCCTAGTGTTCGAATGCGAAGAATGAAAATTTGAACACTGAAAGTTTTGCACTTTTTGTGGTTTCAACTGGTGAATTGCTAGATAATCTTCATTTTGATAGCAACCTTCACTTCCCCTTAGGAATTTATGTTGTCGAGCCAAAGATTATCTAACAATCCCCCAGTGGCTTGCACTTGTGAATGGTCAGGTAATCTTTGTTCGACAACAAATTTTACTTCCCGGTAGGAACTTTGCTACCGAGTAAAAGACTATCTAACCACTCCGTAGTGGCTCTTTGCTTGTGTGCCTTGTCATTTAAATGTCTTATTTCTGATGCTGAAGCTTCCGTTGCTACCTCATTAAAAATCTTGCCAGAAATCCCCAAAGAGACAAAAATTGTACCAAGGGAAAAAACGTACAGCACCTACTTTCAGTATAGGCGAGGCTCATCAGCAATAGTATCTCTTGAGGTGTGCCACATTCTAGTTGTTTGGAAGCTTTACTCTGTCTGGATTTCTAACTCGTATGACCCTTTTCCGGTTATAGCTGAAACCTAGTAGGGGCCTTCTTATGTTGGACCTAGCTTCCCTGCATTGAGCTCCCGGGTGTTATGAGTTACTTTACTTAATACCAAATCTCCTACTTTGAAATAACGGAGGTTGGCTCTTTGATTGTAATATCTTTTCATTCTCTGCTTTTGGGCTGCAATCCTTATATGCGCCAAGTCCCTGCGTTCATCGAGCAGCTCTAATTTGTCCAACATTGCTTCATTATTTGTTTCTTCATTCGCTCGAAAATATCTCAAGGTAGGTTCCCCTACTTCCACCGGGATCAAGGCTTCTGGTCCTTACACAATAGAGAAAGGAGTTTCCCCCGTGCTTGACATGGCTGTTATCCGGTACGCCCATAGTACTCCTAGCAGCTTTTGGGCCATTTACCTTTAGCTGCTTCCAATCTCTTTTTGAGATTTTGTATAATCACCTTGTTTGTTGATTCTGCTTGACCGTTTGCACTCGGATAATAGGGTAATGATGTGATCCTTTTGATTTTTAAGTCTTCAAGGAACTTTGTGACCTTTGCGCCTATAAATTGTGACCCGTTGTCGCAGGTTATCTCTTTTGGTATCCCAAATCTGAAATTATATTCTCCTACAAGAAATCTACCACTTTACGTTCGCCAATCTTTTGATAAGGATATGCTTTAACCCACTTAGAAAAATAGTCAGTTAAAATTAAAAGAAATCTTACCTTACCAGGGGCCGGTAGCAGCAGTTCGAGTATATCTATCCCCCACTTCATGAACAGTCATGGTGACAAAATTGAGTGCAGTGGCTCCGCCGGTTGATGTACCAATGGTACGTAGCTTTGACACTTATCACATTTTTGAACATAAGCCTTGGCATCTTGTTCTATTTGGGGCTTGTAGTATCCTACCCTAATTAATTTTTACACTAAGGAATCCGTGCTTGAGTGATTTTCGCAGATCCTTTAATGGACATCTTGCATAACGTAGTTATCTTCGGAAGCTCCCAAACATCGGGCCAACGGCTCCCAAACATTAGCGTTTTAGGGCCATAAAAAGAATTCAGGCGATTCCCAAACATTCGTATGCACGCCACTCCATAAATCCGCACGACCAGCCCCGAATCTCCTATAATTTTGCGAACTCATAAAAAATGACCTAATGAATAACATACATCGTTTCACCATAAGCGTTCCTGCCCATAAAATAGGAATTCAAGACGATTCCCAAATTTTCGTGTGCTATAGTCCACATCATCTGCATGAACCCGGGAGACCGACTCTAAATCACCTAAAATTTTACCGGCGCATAAAAAAAGACCTAATGAACAATAGCAATTGCTTCGCATGACCGCTCCTTATTTTATGGAGCTTTAGGGCCATTAAAAAAAATTCAGAATGATCCCTATATTTTCGTATACGACCGGCCCCGAATCGCCTAAAATTTTGCGAGCCCTTCAAAAACGACCTAATAAATAATAGTCCTCATTCACCATGACAATTCTTCATTTTTTGGCATTTTCTGGCCATAAAACAGGAATTCAGAACGATTCCAAATTTCGTATGCTATAATTTGTGCCATATACATGAATCTAGGTGATCAACCCCGAATCACAATTTTGTGGGCCCATTCAAAATTAACTAATAAAAAATAATCATCGCTTCTCCATGACCGTTCCTTATTTTTTAATGTTTTAGGGCCATAAAACATAAATTCGGGGTGATTGCTAGATTTTCGTGTGCTATATTCCACGCCGTCTAAAATAATTCAGGCGATCGGCCCTAAATCACTTAAAATTTTGCAGTACTATAAAACACGACTTAATGAAAAATAGTCATCGGTTTTCCATGATTGTTTCTCATTTTTTGGTGTTTTAGAGCCAAAAAACAGGAATTCATAACGATTCCTAAATTTTCATGTGCTATAATCCACGCCATCAACATGAATTAGGGCGACCGGCTCTGAATCACATTAAATTTTGCGAGCCCATCAAAAACGTCCTAATGAATAATAGTCATTGCTTCACCATGATCATTCCTTGCAATTAGTATTTTAGGGCTATAAAAAGGAATTCAGGACGATTCTTTAATTTTCGTGTGCTATAGTCCACACTATTTTCATGAATCTGGGCGACCGGCCCCGAATCGCCTAAATTTTTACAGACCAATCAAAAATGGCCTAATGAACAATCGACATCGCATTGACATTATCGTTTCTCATTGACGTTTCAAGGCCAAAATGAGGAAGTCAAGACGATTCATAGATTTTCGTGTGCTATAGTCCACACCATTTTCATGAATTAGAGTGACCGGCTTCGAATCGCCTAAAATTTTGTGGGCCAATCATAAATGACCTAAAGAATAATAGTTATCATTTCTCCAAGATCGTTCCTCATTTTTGGCTTTTTAGGGTCAAAAATAGTAATTCAAGGCCTATAAAATAGGACTATAGTCCACGCCATATCCATGAATCCGGGCGATCAGATCTGAATCACCTAAAATTTTGCGGGCCTATTGAAAAGGACAGAGTGAACCATAGTCACAATAGTCATCTTCTTTTCTGGCATTTTAGAGCCATAAAATAGGAATTAAGGACGATTCCTAGGCTTTCATGTGCTGTAGTCCATGCCATCTCCATGAATCCGGACGACTGGTTCTGAATTGCATAACATTTTACAAGTCCATAAAAATGACCTATTGAACAACAATCATCGTTTTTCCATGACTGTTCCTCGTTTTGTGGCGTTTTAGGGTTAAAAACAAGAATTTAGAATGATTTCCTAATTTTTGTGTGCTAATCCATGTCATATCTATGAATTAGGGAAACTGGCTCCAAATCGCCTAAAATTTTGCGGGCTTATCTAAAATGACCCAATGAAAAATAGTCATTGATTTTCCATGATCCTTCCTTGTTTTTTGTGTTTTAGGTCCATAAAAAAGAACTCAGGACAATTCCTAGATTTTAGTGTGCCATAGTCCAAGCCATCTTTATGAATATGGACGACCGGACCAGAATCTCATAAAGTTTTACGGTCCCCTAAAAAATAACGTAATGAACTATAATCATCACTTCTCCAAGACTGTTCCTCGTTTGGGGTATTTTGGAACCATAAAACAAAAATTCTGGTTGATTGCCTAAGTTTGCGTGCTATAGTCCACACCATCTGCATTAATCCAGGCGCCTGACTCTAAATCGCTTAGAATTTTGCAGTCCTATTAAAAATGACCTAATAAAAAATAGTCATTGCTTCGCCATAACCGTTCTTCCTTTTTTGGCATTTTAAAATCATGATGAGTAGGGATTTTGACCGCTTAATTGTCACGCCCCAAAACCAAGGAGTGCGACCGACGCTCAACCGAGTAAACCCGACTAAGTAAACCTGTTAGGTTTCATTCTACCCAAACCAATTTATGAATAGATAGGAGATAAATTCTATCAACCATACTGTATAAATATTTCATTAACTTTCCATTTTTGTTTTCATTAGCAGTTGCAACCATAATATCCAAAATATTACAATCTTTGTAGATATGATGAAAAACATATTTGCCAAATATCAATATTCCAATACCCGACACCACCCGCAACCTATCTATGGAGCCTCTAAATACAACTGAAGAGTAATATGGATAAACCTGCAACAAGGCTCTGGCTATACCTCAAATGAATAATACACAATAACCAAATGACACAGGACCCCGAAATGAAGTGGGAATCACCAAGTTAGCTGGGAGGAATATACCGCTATCTCTGATCGTTGCCGCCTATTGTGGAAACACCTGCATCCATTAAAGATGCAACGTCCCCGGCAAAAGGGACGTTAGTACTGTCGAATAGTACTAGTATGTAAAACTAAAAATCATCTTTCAAAATAGAATAACTACATAAGGAAAGGAAAGGCACAGAAATGGCAAATTTCAATCAATTATATCCAAATGTGCAATTGAAACATATTAATTAACTCCTTTCGAATTTGCGAAAGTATTGCATATTTTAGTTTGGGGAGATCTTTAGTACCGATAACACCACAAGTCACGATTTCACTGTTCACAATGCCACCGTACTCTTGGTATGGAGTTCGATCTCGGCTCGATCGGCTAAGCCACCTTATTTGAAGGTGTAACCACAATCACATTTTGTATCACAATTTCCAACACGAATTGCCACCAAGTGTGCGACATGGCGTCCGATCTTGGCCCGATCGGCTAAGCCGTCTTACCACAGTGTCGTGTGGTTCGACGTATCCATATTTACCAATAATCTCATCCCAATATTCCACAATTCACCATACACCGGCACGTGTAGTTTCGGGGTTAGGTTATTTCAACCTACCCTTCCTTGGTGACTATCGATCTCCCAAAAATATTGCTTATATATGTATTTCTATTAAATGGATTTGCACACAAAGGTAGCACATATACACATGCAATCATCTCAGAATCTTTCACGTTGTACAAATCCTTATTAACATTTTCAACCTCTCACAATAGCAATATTTCCTTTGCTCTTTGGGCCTTTCACAAGTTTCTCTATTCATGGCACGATGGTCGTGTTTCACATTCCATACTTTCACTTCTTTTAATTTCAAGGATCATCACCAATTACCAACGTATAACGTATTTCAGAAATCATATATCTTAAGTTCGTTAGCAATTGAAACTATAAACACAAACATAACCAATTCAGTTAATTCCTCAATTCACATTTCATTTCATCATTTATTTCATAATTCTTGGCACTTGGGCTCATGTTACATTTGGAGTCTTTTCCCCTTTTTATTCGTTCAATAACATCATCTTCCATATTGACGAGAACCAACACACAATGAATTGCACACATAATAGAAGGAGCATGTAGGATCATAATTCACATTTTCAAGTAGCATGGTGACATGGTAACACATAGAATAATTAGGGAACATAAACCTTTCAACATATCACATTAAGTAGTCAATACCATATGATCAAGTAAGGGACTCATACCAAGTATTCAAATACCAATGATTTGATTCTAAGAAGAATAGAGTCAGCCATACATACCTCAAAGAGCTTTTAGGCAGATTCCACATTTTTGAAGTTATCTTAAATAGTTGAATTGAGGCTCGTCTCGTAATCCATTTCATATATGTATATTATTCTTAGGCACAATCATATGTGTGTGTGTGTATCTATACATACATATATATATATATATATATATATATATATATATATATATATATATATATATATATATGTATATTACCCACACTCCATATCCCCCAGTTCTTTTAATTAATTTCCAAGTATCTTTATAGTCTGTCATCGGCTAAACACACTCAATCAAGGCATTTAGTACACATATGTGCATCCAGGAGTAATAAATTCATCGAGTTTTCCTCACCCAAATGGGTATGCTAGTCTTCATTTAAATTACGACTCAAAGTCATACCATTTTAATAATGAATCCATACATTGAACGTCTATATTCTGATATAAGGCTCATTTGGAATAATCAAACTTTACGAGTTCATCCGGGATGACCCGGAGGGTGGGAATTAGAAATTTTGAGCCGATTATACTTAAACTTACAGAAAACATTACGGAATTCCATTTCGAGAGATAAAATTTAGCCAACATACCTAGTTGAGCTTTCCCTAAGTTACTACAATGCACCAACATCTCTAGCAGTAATAATCTATAAGGAGAAAGCGAAAATCAATTAATAAGTTAGAAAGATTTCCCATGGAGTAACTCTCTTAGGAATTTCATCAAACACCTAATCATGTGAAATAGACTACAAGGTTCTATAATGGAAATTTCTTCTTCCCTCATCCAATCTCATAGATGAAATATTAGAAGTAGGACTTACCCGGAAGATAGTGAGCTAGAGATTAGCATGCTTGATTCTTGAGGGTTTGTGCAAGATTGATGATTAGGAGGCTAGGTTCCCTCTTTCTCTCTCTAAAATGCTCTCACCTCTCTCTAGATTTAGTGTAGAATAGTCCCAAATGAAGCCCCAAAGCTTATTTATCAAAAGTGGGTTCGTATATGAAAATTTTCAAAAATGACCCCCGAAGTCAATTATATGGTGTAATTATGCTATAACATAATTGAAATGTGGGCAGCATTCTTGGAGGATAATCATTATGCGATAGCATAATCGACAACATAATCGATTATGCTACAGCCTAATCAACATGCGACAACATAATGTTTTTCCCGACTCTGCTTCATTATGCGACGCATATGCGGTCCGCATAGTCGTTTTACGATCGCAAAATTGGTCGCAAATCCAACCTATGGTAATTTTATCATAACTTTGTGTAGAAATGTCCAAATGATAAATGGTTTAAAGCATTAGAAACTAGACTCAAAAACCTTTCATTTGATAGGTTGTTCATCACACAAAACCTTATATATATTTAGATATTCTCATTCAAAGTGTGGACTTGTGCGAACTCATTTGGAATTTTAGCCTACTATGAAATTTTCCAATTTGACTTCGACTTAGGCCTCTCCTTGGACTCCACATTAATTATTATAAGGATTATACACTTATTTACTATATCTAATTCATTTACATCATATTTATAGCACATAAAATATTATAATTAGCCTACCTGGCACCCCGAAATCCTAAATTACTTAGAAAAATTTTCTGGGGCCTTACATTCTCCTCCGCTTAGGATCATTCATCCTATAATGAGAGGTAGAGTCCACACCAAATACCTTAACATAACATATCTCTTTTCTAACCTGCCTCAAGTCCCTAAATTTTGACTAACTCCCAAATTTTTCAGAAATTTCGGTAGCATCTTTTTTGTAACTAGGCCTATCCACCTGCCAGAGAACCACTAAAACCATCCTCATAACTCATCCACAACTCGACAAAGTACCACAATGTATATATTCATAATATTAATCTCAGCATTACAAGCACTACATTATCATAATGATACCTGAACATGGACCACACATCTTAAATCATAACACCTATAAGGTACCTTTCAAATCAAAACTAATTGTTATACAATAAAGCGAAAACATTTTCTTTCCACGACACTTTCGGCCTTCACGGTGGCTTTCTCGACTTACAGGCTTTTCCATAACACATTCATAGAAACAATCCCAACCCCCAAACTTATATAACATGGATGATAGCTAGATACCATGCATAAACTAACTATCCATTAACTTTACCTTTAATAATTTCCACCTGGATGATATACAAAGGATCTTTAACTACCTTCTTAGACATAGACGTATGAAAACACAAAATACATGTGGACAACTATGGGGAAACATCATACTCCTAGTGCAGCCTAATGTGAAATGCACTTATGTACCCTTCATTATCAATTCACATAATCTCTTCAGGGGAACATATGGACAATAACCTGTTCACCCTCCTAAATTCTAAATCTCTACGCGAACACCCATACTAAACCTTTGATGACCTTCAACGATTACTCTAAAATGTGCTATCATAATTTGACCATAAAATTTCCTATCGAATATATGTGACCATGCTGTGATGCTTCCCATTTGACATGTTTAGACCTTTAATACCTAATAGATTCAATTCAATAAGGAGCAACAGAGTTCAAGATTGGGCTGAAATTACTTAGGAATCCATTAAGGTGCTGAGCAGAGTATTTCATAAGGTTATATGCTAAGAGACATGAAGATTACTACTAACAATGCTGACATTGTTAACCTTTGTGATGACATCAATTATCAGACAAATGAATCACAGAGGTAACTAAAGATACGACATCTTGTCTTCTCAGTCAGTATGCCTATGGTATGTGTAGAAACTTGGAAGCATCTAATCTCAACCTTTTACGAGTGAAACCATATAGCTAGGACATCTTAATATGGGGATAAGATCATGTATTGGTTAGAGAGGTTCTAATGGTTAACATGATGGTCTGGGGAGAAAGAAAAATAAAACTCGTATCCACCGAGGGAGGTGGAATGCCAAGGATAGAAAAACTCCCCGCATATGACAATGACCTGGTCAATGATTCTAGAAGTCGAGTGTGCAAAGGCATTAGAACCCAATGAGGCAATATAGAATAATCATGGAAGGTTGCATATGTTCATAATGAGTTCTCCATGGATGTTGACTTGAGAAGTATCCCGATGCTAATGAAAGACAGGAAAACATAAGAAGCAGGCGTTATGCTATGATAACCCCCAAAGGTGCATTTAGTCTTGACGGGAAGTCTAGTAAGGGTCCTTATGAGATAGGAAGTGTTATAGTGACACATAGGAGGACAGGTTCTCTCATAGTTATTGAACAAGTGTTGGGAAACTAGCTCAATGAATTCACTAATAGAGGAACATCATTAACACATGTTGTGGAGGTGTAAAGAGAGAATAAATATTTGTCATGCGTTTGTCATGCTTCTTCTATATTAATTCCCAACTAAGGTACACGGCCATGTCACAGACAACCACAATACTAGGAACAAAGTGAGTTACTTACTACGGGATGTCCCGAATGGATACAGAGGTTATACTGAGATGGCGACACAAGATATTTCTATGACGGGGATGTGAGGATCTCAGTTTTCAGAGAGACCTTATGCACATAGTGACCATTTCGATTGACATGCACTCATATGATAGGTGTTAAGACATGCTCTTATGTTACTAGACAGTGAGAATGTTTCATAATGATATTCGCAAGAGTAGGGTGACTATTCAAATCGTAGAAGCCATATACACTAGTGAGAAGAAGAGTGACTTGAGAAGGATCGCAACACTGGGATGCCTTTCATGGAACTTGACACTACATAGGTAAACATTATGACGGTACAAGTATAGGCACACATGAGCATATGTTGTCCATTTAAATAGAATGATTTTGTAAGAAATTCATCGGGTATAGTCCCTTGTTGAGAATTTAGGAAAGCAAGTGGGAAGTATTAATCCTAGAGTTACAACTCAATCCAAGGACATAATTATAGAACTTAATTCCACAAGTGAATGTAAATAAGAGAATTGGTGATAGAGTGGATTCACGACTAATATGTCTTGTTCAAGGAGTAGGTTCATGCAATGTTTTATGACTCAATATCTTATTAAGACCATGTCTATGAGAAATCTTCAATATGGATGTGCATATACAACAAGAGTACGTTGGTTGTACTAAGGAGTGATTCACTTGGTGAATTTAGGTTGATAGGGAAATAACTTAATTGATGCCCCTCGACTCCACATCCCTAACGTACGTTGGTAACATACTGATATTCTACATGATCTGGTGGTGCAGTGACATCAATAAGAACAAGGGTACTCCCCTTAACAACAAGTTCTACCAATCCCTCCATGGCTCGATACATTCTCTTAACAAACTCTTGGGCAATCTACCTCAGATTTAATGGTGGGGTCATTCCCTCCTTACTATTTCAAAGTCATGAATTACTCATCTTGAGATAAGACATAGCGAGGAAATTCGCTCCCTATCTTGAGTGCTACCACACGATCTAGAGTATCAAAGAAGGGTGAAATTTCTAAATGTCCAAGTAGCCTCCTAATTATAGATGTGGTCGGCAATACACCGATAAGAAGGACTCTACTAGACATGGATCCGAGACATCCTAGGAAACTTTAAAACTTTAGGCTCTAATACCAAGTTTGTCACGCCCCAAACCAAGGAGCGCGACCGACGCTCAACCGAGTAAACCCGACTGAGCAAGCCTGTTAGGTTTCATTCTACCCAAACCAATTTATAAATAGAAAGGAGATAAATTCTATCAACCATACTGTATAAATATTTCATTAACTTTCCATTTTTGTTTTCATTAGCAGTTTTAACCATAATATCCAGAATATCACAATCTTTGTAAATATGATGAAAAATATATTTGCCAAATACAAAATTTTCTAGTTTAATTCCAATACCCAACACCACCCGCAACCTGTCTATGGAGCCTCTAAATACAACTGAAGAGTAATATGGATATGCCGGCAACAAGGCTCCGGCTATACCTCAAATGAATAATACACAATAACCAAATGACACAGGACCCCAAAATGAAGTGGGAATCACCAAGTTAGCTGGGAGGAACATACCGCTATCTCTGATCGCTGCCGCCTACTGTAGAAACACTTGCATCCATCAAAGATGCAGCGTCCCCAGCAAAAGAGATGTTAGTACTGTCGAATAGTACTAGTATGTAAAGCTAAAAACCATCTTTCAAAATAGAATAAGTATACAAGGAAAGGAAATGCATAGAAATGACAAATTTCAATCAATTATATCCAAAAGTGTGGCATAGCGTCCGATCTCGGTCCGATCGGCTAAGCCCTCTTACCACAGTGCCGTGTGGTTCGACGTATCCATATTTACCAACAATCTCATCCTATTATTCCACAATGCACCCTACACTGGCACGTGTAGTTTCGGGGTTAGGTTATTTCAACCTACCTTTCCTCGGTGACTATCGATCTCCCAAAAATATTACTTATATATGTATTTCTATTATATGGATTTGCACACAAAGGTAACACATATAGGAATGCAATCATCTCAGAATCTTTCACGTTGTACAAATCTTTATTAACATTTCCAACCTCTCACAATAGCAATATTTCCTTGGCTCTTTGGGCCTTTCACAAGTTTCTATATTCATGGCACGATGGCCGTGTTTCACATTCCATACTTTCACTTCTTTAAATTTCAAGGATCATCACCAATTACCAACGTATAACGTATTTCAGAAATCATATATCTCAAGTTCATTAGAAATTGAAACTATAAACACAAACATAACCAATTCAGTTAATTTCTCAGTTCACATTTCATTTCCATCATTTATTTCATAATTCTTGGGACTTGGGCTCATGTTACATTTGGAGTCTTTTCCCCTTTTTATTCGTTTAATAACATCATCTTCCATATTGACGAGAACCAACATGCAATGAATTGCACACATAATAGAAGGAGTTTGTAGGATCATAATTCACATTTTCAAGTAGCATGGTAACATATAGAACACTTAGGGAACAGAAACCTTTCAACATATCACATTAAGTAGTCAATTCCATATGATCAAGTAAGGGTCTCATACCAAGTATTCAAACACCAATAATTTGATTCTAAGAAGAATGGAACTAGCCATACAAACCTCAAAGAGATTTTAGGCAGATTCCACATTTTTGAAGTTATCTTAAATAGTTGAGTCGAGGCTCGTCTCGTAATCCATTTAAGAAATGTATATTCTCCTTAGGCACAATATATATATATATATATATATATATATATATATATATATATATATATATATATATATATATATATTTATATATATGTATATATATACATACATATATATATATATATTTATATGTATGTATGTATGTATGTATATTACCCACACTCCATATCCCCCAGTTCTTTTAATTCATTTCCAAGTGTCTTTATAGTCTATCATCGGCTAAACACACTCAATCAAGGCATTTAGTACACATATGGGCATCTAGGAGTAATAAATTCATCGAATTTTCCTCACCCAAATGGGTATGCTAGTCTTCATTTAAATTACGACTCAGAGTCATACCATTTTGATAATGAATCCATACATTAAACGTCAATATTTTGATATAAGGCTCATTCGGAATAATCAAGCTTTACGAGTTCATCCGGGATGACCCGGAGGGTGGGAATTAGAAATTTTGAGCTGATTATGCTTAAACTTACAGAAAACATTACGGAATTCCATTTCGAGAGATAAAGTTTAGCCAACATACCTGGTTGAGCTTTCCCTAAGTTACTACAATGCATCAATATCTCTAACAGTAATAATCTATAAGGAGAAAGCGAAAATCAATTAATAATTTGAAAGATTTCCCATGGTGTAACTCTCTTAGAAATTTCATCAAACACCTAATCATGTGAAATGGACTACAAGGTTCTACAATAGAAATTCTTTCTTCCCTCATCCAATTTCATCAAGAACTACCCAAAATAGTTCATTAATCCCACATACTATAGCTTAGTGTCACATGCATGGCCTATTTCTAACCCCACAATATATTTTTGAACTCATAATCTCATATATGAAATATTAGAAGTGGGACTTACCTAGAAGATAGTGAGCTAGAGATTAGCATGCTTGATTCTTGAGGGTTTGTGCAAGATTGATGATTAGGAGGCTAGGTTCCCTCTTTCTCTCTCTAAAATGCTCTTACCTCTCTCTAGATTTAGTGTAAAATAGTTCCAAATGAAGCCCCAAATCTTATTTATCAAAGTGGGTTCGTATATGAAAATTTCCAAAAATAACCCCCGATGTCAATTATGTGGTGCAATTATGCTATAGCATAATCGAAATGTGGGCAACATTCTTGCAGCATAATCATTATGCGATAGCATAATCGACAGAATAATCGATTATGCTACAGCCTAATCAACATGCGACAACATAATGTTTTGCCCGACTCTGCTTCATTATGCGACGCATATGCGGTCCTCATAGTCGTTTTATGATAGCAAAATTGGTCGCAAATCCAGCCTTTGGTAATTTGATCATAACTTTGTGTAGGAATGTTCAAATGATGAACGGGTTAAAGCGTTAGAAACTAGACTCAAAGACCTTTCATTTGATAGGTTGTTAATCACATAAAACCTTATATATATTTAGGTATGCTCGTTCAAAATGTGGACTTGTGCGAACTCATTTGGAATTTTAGCCTATTATGAAATTTTCCAATTTGACTTAGACTTAGGCCTCTCCTTAGACCCCACATTACTTATTATAAGGCTTATACACTTATTTACTATATCCAATTCATTTAAATTATATTTATAGCACATAAAATATTATAATTAGCCTACCTAGTACCCCGAAATCCTAAATTACTTAGCAAAATTTTCCGGGGCCTTACATTAATTGCTCTCTTTTACTTGTGTTTTAGCTCAATAATTCATAAAGGTATTTCCAGAAACTAACTAAATGGGCTTACTTGTAGGAATATTGGGAAACAAGCCAAAGAAGGCAAAATCAACTCATAAAGGAGTCAAAAGTGAGCAAGACCCAAAACTGGGCAAAGAGGCTAGTAGTGGAGACCGCACAATTCTAGTGCAGTGATCGGGTCCAACCCTGCACCACTACAGAGTGGCGAGAGCGGTCGATGCAGCTTTTACCCAAGAAGGTCGGGATCAAATCCACAGGTAGCTATAATAATGTTTGGAGTTGGATTTCTATCTAATCTAGCAGTGCGTAGTGCTCTTGATTACACTTCCAATCATATTTGTTTGTTTGTTACTTCTAATTTTATACTAATGATGTACGAAATTAAGCTAAGTTTAAATGCTTGTAAGGTTTTCTAAATGGTTAAAGTGTCACTAGGGAAGTGACTTTCCCCTAGGTGAATACATGACGGGTTCTAAAGCCTAAGGCAAAGTTGTTATGTTTAGGATCGCGATATAGCCAATACACAAACTACTCACTCTCCTATCGACAGCTTGAGTGACTTTGCCCTAATTGACTTTCTCAAGACCAATTGGGTGTCAAAATTGTGCAAGCAATATAGTCTCAAGTTGGGCATTACTATCTCTAGGTTTAACCCTTTAATTTAGGCTATCAATCTCTTGAATACACCTCAATTCCTTATTGGCCTGATTTTCCTAGACTCAAGCTCTCTTTCTCAAGAAGATCCCAAGTCAAAAAGGCACAATTAATATTTGCAACCACTAATTCAACATGGAAAACACAAATCATGCCAAATATCAACCACACATAAACATCTAAGCCTTAAAACAAGAGACCCATCAAATACCCACACTAGGGTTGAGCCAAAACCCTATCTAATGGGTCTATATACTCATAATAATGGAAGAAATTAGATATTGAGATGAATAATAACCCATAAAATATAATTACAAGCCAAGATTTGAAGATTCAATGTTAAACTAGCTACAAAATTACTCAAAATAGACTAAAAACGGCGTTCACATGCTCAGCTACAGATAAGATACCCTAAAAATTTGAAAAAGAAGTATTTATACAAAGCCTAATATTTTGCACAAAAATACCCCTGATGGAGGTACCGCGGTCCGCGAGAAATGAACTGCGGTCGCGGTGGGGATTTTAGCTTCAAATCTCTGTTCTATGAACCTAGCCACCGCGGACCGCAATAAATGGACCGCGACCGCGATGGATTTACCGCTACCACACAAAATGCACCGCGGTCAATGGTGTTTTGAAACTTCCAAAATCCTAGCTCTCTGAATCTCTTCTCTGCGGACCGCAACAAATGGATCGTGGCCGCAATGAGGCTACCGCGGCCGCGAAGAATCTACCACGAGCTGCATTGCTTGGAACTCGAGGATTGCATCTTCTGTGAACTTTGCCACCACGGACAACACTAAATGGACTGCGGTCGCAGTGGGTCTATTGCAACCGCAATGGATTTACTACTACAGCGGTGCTTTGACTTGTTCTTGGCACTTGTGCAGGTTTCACTCCTTTTTGAGCTAGTTTTGACTTCCTTGTTACTCTTTGACAAAACACATCAAACAAGCACAACATGTAAGCTTTCAGGATTACTTGTATACATTTTCAATCCAAAACTCAAGTAAAAAGGAGTATAAAATATACAAGAATCCCTAGTTATCAACTCCCCCAAACTTAAGCTTTTGCTTGTCCTCAAGTTAACAAAGTAAGTCCCACCTCCTTGAGAATAAAACCAAGAAAATTCAGCTTACCTAAAGTGACCTCATTTAGCATCAATTGGGACTAACAATGGCCCTTAATTCAAATGAATCATTAACAACACTCAACCTTTTAAGCACCATGGTTTTAGTGCGACACAAAAGTATCAAGAGTTGACTCAACTCATCAAGGAAACTCTTTCTACTACTTTGGTCATTGTGGAACCCAAACTTATACTCCTCACTCTTCCTTAAGCAAAACCTCACTTTTAAATTGTAGCACTTAGAACGAGGATTGTGGAAAACACACTCATCTCTCTCAAAGAAAGGTCACAAGTCCGACTCTAAGTACCATAAGCTTGCCCCTTATGTGAGTCACCACTAATGTAAGCTTCACCCAACTCAAGATCATATAGGGCTTTTGTGGGGATACAATGAAGGCTTTTGGTTCAGGATAGGAAATATTTGGTCTAAGTAGGTTTTATCTTCCCTTAAGAACTTCATTTGCTTCATTTTGGCACACATTCTCTTGACTCGTTGAGTCATTTACTTCTTTCTTAAGGGTTAGAGAGACACACCGTCACTTTTTCTTGTTCATTTCAAACCTTTTTCTCCCTTCTAATCTTTCCACACCTTTCATCTTTTTACTTTTATTGAATCCCTTCATTTCTTCTACATTGTTCATTCTTTTTGACTTTTTGATCTTTTTTTTTTGCCTTTCTTTTTCTTCATTTTTTGTACCTTTTACCACTTTTTGCATTCCTCGTCTTTCCCCCCAAAGTTATGCTTTTGCCTTGTGCTAATAAAAGATCGGGTGCCAAGAGAGGGTCTTTTTAGAACGGGTAAAGGCTTGTATCATGGTCTTTGAAAGAAAAAGGCTATGGCTCAAAGGGGTTGACTAGGGATATTATCATTGGTAGACTATGGATGTTTTCAAGATACCTTTCGGATCAAGGAGAGCCTATAATCACTTCTCAAGTCAAACTACACTTAGGATTTCGCCTAGACAAACATTCAGGGCAAGTTCTAGACTCAATGGCAAGGGACTTGGACTTGCAAATCAAATTCTCACCGCACAAGCTATAGGATTGCTAAAGAGACAGAGTCGGGAGCCCACAAAAACCTTAGCTATGATTTGAGCAACACAAATGGTTCCAAAAAACCACTTGATGATTATTAGCCAACACAAGAGTCTCAAAGTCACAACTGACACCATCCTATACACACCAATTTATTTTTGACCATAAGATCAAAGACAAATGTGTTAGGCCCAAGTGAAGCTTTGCTTGAGGCATTATTAATCATTAGCTACTATTTACACAAAAACGAAAAGGAAACAGACTCAAACCCTTAAGAAGGTTGTCATGTCATCCATCATCGGGAAGAGCCACCCAGTTCACACAAACTCCACCTTTGGAAAGAACCGTGACATTAAGAAAATCAAAGGCTTATTGTAATACCCCAATATTTTAAGTGAGTACATATTGGACATTTAGAAAATAATTTAAATCCAAATAAAGGGAAAACAAAGAAGTAACAAACTAATAAAACAAAGCAAACAATAAATAAATAAAAAACAAATAAAGGACGCTAGTGGGCCTAGCCCATCTGAAGACTAGTGGTGTGATATAAAAGACAAGAAAAGCTCTAATTAAAGAGGAGTTGGGATTTAAAAACTTAAAACCTAGAGGAGGACTCATACGGGGAAAATGAAAAGAAGGCAGAGAAAGGATTTGGTGGAAATCCTTTAGTCAATACAAATCAGAAAGGTTGCTGGTGCAGTCTTGATACCAAAAAACTCACACCCAACTAGAAAATTTTTATATTCTTGCGCCTCAGTGATAAGGTAATTACATGTATTCTTCCTTCTTTAGAAAACACTATTATTTTATTTACAAAATTCTTTAGGGGACTGAATAGATATGAGGTTGGGATTGAACTAAGAGTTAAAAGATAAAGTTAAGAAAATTTGGAGAAATTCATGAGACTTTTTAGTGAATTAACTGAGTACATTATATGGATGGGTTGTATTTAATAGATTTTGAATTGGTTCAAGTTAACTGTAGCAGTGAGATGAGATACTGAAATGGGTCTTGATATTTCAAGTAGAATAAGAGGGATTTGTTGAGTTATTATAATTCGGTGAATTAAGAGCCAAATATGAAACTATGAGGATTTGGGTATTCTAAATTAGCTATGAATTAGTCTAAATAAGGAAATTAACATGAGATTGATATTATGTAATTATAGATTGATTGGAGGAATTTGTACGAGTTGCTTGAGGTGAAGCAGTTGGTATTTTGGCACGAGTACTGTGAGTAATAATCTTACCGCAATTTGTGTTTTCATAACTTGCATGATTTACACATGATTTTTAATATGAATATGTTACCGATTATTTTGAGTTTCATGTGGGACAAGTCTTTTACTCGATATGATATCGAAATAATTATTTGAAATGATTACCGTTGTTTTAAATATTCTTGTTGTCACTAGATATATTCTACCGTTAATTGAATATACTATTACTGAAATAAAATTACATGATTTGATAAGAACCAAAATGCCCTATATTGTTTTAAAATATTTTCTTATGAGTATATACGGATATAGAGACAAGTAGAAATGGGAGTAGACTTTGAAAGATCCCGTAGCTAACGGCTGGTTTGTTAGATCTGGTGCACCTTATATTTACCAATTATAGAGTACAGTTATAGCCCTCGCTAGTGGGAAAGTAGAACTAGCATACCGTTAGCGATTTCCCTCGAGTAGGGACTACCGTTATATTTGAATTCTTGCAAAGAAGTCCACAGTTATACCGATTACATGATCCGTTCATTAAAACCTCCCAAATTTGAATATTGATATTATATAGTGGTTACCAAGCTTATTACTGAATTATTTATTGCATTATACTACAAGAAAAGCATGATGAGGCTGAAAATTATTTATTGTTTCTGAAAGGGCATTTTTTATGTTATTTTCTGTTTGAGATACTAGCATGTTTTCTTAATTGTCCCCAAATAAAAATGGTTGTGGTTAAGTGTTACTACTCACTGAGCTAGCGACTCATTCCCCGCTAAATTTGTTTTATAGAGACAGCAGCTGACGCAGGCGAGGATTTCGTTAATTAGAGTGCACAGATTGATAGTTCTCGGTGAGCCTCACACTTGTTCGCGTGGGTGGAGATTTTATTTATTTTCATGGTCTTCTTTGAACTTTTAGAGTCGCTCCATGGTCCTTCTTTTAGTGTCTTGAGTAGTCTTTGTTATTATAGACTTATGTTGAGTAACACTCATTCTTATCAAATTTGGAAATATTGTAGTATCTCTAGTTGTTAGTGGGTGGACTGTTAAAGGTAGATATTTATTTTGGTTAATTGATAAAGTCTTTGTCATTTGAATTGCTATTAGGATGTTTGGTTTCTGATTTGAGACAGAAAATTTTTGGGATGGTCCAAAAAAAATAGGGGAAACTCTGTCCGATTTTCTGTAAAATTTTAGATGAGGCTTACTTGGGAGCACTAGCTCCTGAGCACCGGTCACGATCCTAAATTGGGTCGTGACAAAGTTGGTATCAGAGCTTAGGCTTTAAGTCCCAAGGCATGGAACAATGTTTAGTAGAGTCTTGTTCATGGGTGTGTAGGCGCTTATACCTATGATCTTGAGGCTACTGAACATTTAGGAATGTTTTCCCTTCTTTCATTCTTTGATCGTGCGTTGAGATAACTTGAGATTGACTTTGGAATATTTCTTTACAGATGGCTAGGACACACACACCCTCATCTGCTGGACGTGGTGCTGGACGTGGTGCTACCTAGGGTGGCGGTCAAGTTGGGGTTCATCAAACTAGTAGACAGACTGCTCCTCAACCTCAAGTTGAGAACATGGGTCAAACCCAAGCTATTATGCCAGATCAAGTGCAAGAGCAAGGAGTTCAAAATGCTCCACCACCAGTGCTAACTATTGTACCTACTATTGTCTTACCTGCAGATGCAGTGGCAAGGTTATTGAATGTGTTAGAGGCATTGGTGCCTACTCAGGGAGGAAGTTCAGCTCCTCATGCTACTTTACAGACACAAGCACCTGCACAGACTCGGACTTTCAGGAATAAAGAAGTATCCTACAAGAGTTTCTGAAATTGAAATCACCAAAATTCACAGGTTTCAATAATTTAGCAGATCCTCAAAGTTTCTTGGATGGGACACTTAAGGCATTACGTGCTCTTGGATGTTCTAGTGAGAGAGACATGGAGCTCGCAGCATACAAACTAGAGGATATGGCCAACACATGGTATGAAATGGTATTGCTAGGTAGGCCAGCAGGAGCACCACCACTGACATGGGATGAGTTCACTAAGTTGTTCAAGAATAATTTTCTTCCCGACAGTCTGATGCAACAATATGCTAGAGACTTTGAGAGATTGGTTCAGACTCCAGATATGGATGTGTCAACATATAACACTAAGTTCTGTAAGCTGGCTATATATGCTCCTCACTTAGTGCCTACCGAAGAAGCTCGAGTTCAGAGGTTTGTTGATGGATTGGTTGGTCGTCTATACACTGTAGTAGCCCCATAGATGAAGACTTTATCCTACTCTGATATAGTTGACCTTGCTAGAAAGATTGAAGACAAGGGACGTGAGGAGCGTTCAACTAGTGATTTACGTAAGAAGGCCAAGACAGGAGGGGCTTTCAGTGGTGGTTTTAGTGAAAATAGAAGAGCAGGAAATCAGGGACAACAACAACAACAATAGGGTTCTCAGACAGGGACACATATGTCTTCACAATCCACATATAGACCACATTACAGACAAGGTAATAGGGGACCATCATCTTCTGGACATCGTAATTCTAGGTAGATATATGCCACTACTCCGGTCTGCCAGACTTGTGGTAGAGCACATTTGGGCCAATGTCGTGTTCTAACTGGAGAGTGCTTTCGATGTTGCCAGTTGGGACATCACTTGAGGGATTGCCCTCAGCCTCCGAGAAATTTCGACCAGGCTTCTATTCAGTCAGCTGCATCGACTCAGACTACTCATAATACTTCAGGTGCTACAGGTACATGAAATAGAGGCCGAGGTGCTGGAGACCATGCTACTGTGAATCAGGGACAAGGCAATGCTGGTAGAGGTCAGGTGAGAGTTTTTGCATTTACTAGACAGGATGCTCAGGCTGCATTTACTAGAGGTCAGCTGCATCGAATGCAGTGGTTACATGTATTCTTTTTGTCTGTTTATTTGATGCACTTGCATTGATTGATGCGGGATCTACTCACTCCTATGTTTCCTCATACTTTGCTTTGATATTTAGTAGACAGCCCGAGCTATTGAATGATCTTTTTCTAGTTGCTACTCCTGTTGGAGAGTCTCTATTAGCTGAATACGTGTATCGTGCTTGTCAGATTTCGGTTGAGGGTAGAGATGCTCTAGCTGACCTTATTATACTTGATATGATTGACTTTGACATGTTGATGGGAATGGATTGGTTATCTTCTTGCTATGCTATAGTCGATTGTCATGCAAAGATAGTTAAGTTTGAGATACCAAATGAACCTAGTTTTATTCTAAGAGGGAGTTAGGTCCCAGAGACTTGCAAAATTGTATCTTTTATGAAGGTTCAATGACTTTTGAAGAAAGGTTTCTTGGGTCTCTTAGCTATTGTAAATGACACAAGAAAGGAAACAGTTAGTATAGAAAATGTACCTATAATGAGAGAATTTTCTGATGTATTTCCTGAGGATTTACCAGGATTGCCTCCAGTACGAGAAATAGACTCTGGTATTGATTTGCTACCTGACATACATCCCATATCGATACCCCCATATCGAATGGCACCAGCAGAGTTGAGGGAGCTAAAGCAATAGTTACACGATTTGTTAGATAAGGGTATTATTAGACCTAGTGTATCACCATGGGGTGCACCAGTACTGTTCGTAAAGAAGAAAGACGGATCCCTGAGAATGTGCATTGACTACATGCAGTTGAATAAGATAACAATACACAATAAATATCTTTTGCCTCGTATAGATGACATGTTTGATCAGTTACAAGGAGCTACCCACTTTTCAAAGATTGACCTCCATTCTGGTTATCATCAACTTAGAATCAAAGATGAAGATATTTCTAAGACTAGTTTCAGAACTCGATACGGGCGCTATGAGTTTCTTGTGATGCCTTTAGGACTAACAAATGCTCTAGCTGCATTCATGGATTTAATGAATAGGGTGTTCAAGCCATTTCTGGATAGATTTGTAATAGTATTTATTGATGACATACTGATATATTCTCGTAGCCAAAGAGAACACGAGAATCATCTCAGGACTGTGTTGCAGACATTGCGAGAACATCGACTTTATGCTAAGTTCTCGAAGTGTGAATTCTGGCTAGACTCGGTAGCATTTTTGGGGAATGTTGTATCCAAAGATGGAATTATGGTAGATCCTAAGAAGACTGAAGCTATACAGAAATGGCCCAGACCTACTTCTCCTACAGAGATTCACAGCTTTTTAGGCTTAGCAGGCTATTACAGGCGTTTTGTGCAGGATTTCTCTAGAATAGCAGCGCTACTGACCAAACTAACATAGAAAAATGCGAAGTTTCAGTGGACGGAGGAATGTGAGCAGAGCTTTCAAAAACTCAAAACATGTTTGACAATTGCACCAATATTAGCCTTACCATCAGAATCTGGAGGATTTACAGTATTCTGTGATGCCTCGAGGGTGGGATTAGGATGTGTTCTCATGCAAAATAGTCGTGTTATAACTTATGCTTTGAGACAATTGAAAAAGCACGAGCAAAACTATCCTACACATGATTTGGAGATGACTTTAGTGGTATTTGCTCTAGAAATTTGGAGACATTATCTATACAGCGAAACTTGTGAGATTTATACTAACCATAAAAGTCTGATGTATATCTTTCAGCAGAGATCTAAATCTTTGGCAGCGTCGTTGGATGGAAATACTCAAAGACTATGATTGTTATATTTTGTATCATCCTGGAAAAGCCAATGTGGTGGCTGATGCATTGAGTATAAAATCTATGGGGAGTTTGGCATATATAGCCCCTACAAAGAGACTTTTGGCCAAAGATATTCAGAGACTAGAAGATACAGGTATCAGATTTAGTGTCAGAAATTCAGAGGCATTGTTGGCTTGTGCTTAGGCTAAGTCTTCATTAGTTGAGCTCATTAAGGCCACCTAATATGAGGATGAACGATTATGTAAATACAGAGATGAGGTCTTAGCTAGTAAAAGCACGGATATGATTGTTGAAAGTGATAGTGTTCTTCGAATGGGTGACATGCTATGTGTAGCAGACGTAGATGGTTGAGACATGCTATTCTTGAAAAAGCCCACAACTCTAAATACACTATACATCCTGGATCTACAAAAATGTACCATGACCTTAAGCAATTTTATTGGTGGGAAGGTATGAAGAAAGATGTTGCTAACTTTGTTTCTAGTTGTTTGACTTGTTAGCAGGTCAAGGTTGAGCATCAGCAACCCGCAAGACAACTACAACAAATTGAGATTCCAGAGTGAAAATGGGAAAGAATTACTATGGATTTTGTCACCGGGCTACCACGAACCCTTAGAGGTTATGACTCGGTATGGGTGATTGTAGATCGACTGACGAAATCAACACACTTTTTGCCGGTGAAGACTACATATGGTGGAGTCAGGTATGCACAGATATTTATGAATGGAATTGTCCGACTTCACGAAGTTCCAATATCTATCATCTCTGATAGAGAATCATAATTTACCTCACGCTTTTGGAAATCTTTTCAAGAAGCATTGGGTACACGAGTAGATCTTAGTACTACATTTCATCCATAGACAGACGGGCAGTCTGAACGTACTATACAGATCTTGGAGGATATGTTGAGAGCTTGCATTCTTGAGTTTGGAGGTAGTTGGGATGCTTATCTACCTTTAGCTGAATTTGCTTACAATAATAGCTTCCAGTCCAGTATTCAAATGGCACCATACGAAACATTGCATGGTAGAAGATGTCGTTCTCCTATCGGATGGTTTGAAGCTGGTGAGACTAACTTATTGGGATCCAACCTAGTACAAGAAGCTATGGACATGGTCCAATTGATCAGACAGAGATTGCTTACAACTCAAAGTAGACAAAAGTCTTATGCCGATAAGAGAAGAAGAGATTTAGTATTCACAATTGGGGACAAAGTGTTCCTACGAGTCTCCCCCATGAAAGGTGTGATGCGGTTTGGAAAAAGAGGCAAGTTGAGCCCCAGGTTTATAGGACCGTATGAGATACTAGACCGAGTGGGAGTGGTGGCTTATCGTTTAGCACTTCTTCTTGAGTTATCTTTTATTCACCCAGTCATTCATGTCTCAATGCTAAGAAAATGTATATCAGACTCATCTCAGGTGCTTGAAGCACCAACTATACCGCTTGATGAGAAGTTGTCTTACGAGGAGGAACCGATAGCTATGGCCGATAGGCAAGTAAAGAAGCTACGATCAAAAGAAATTGAGTTCATAAAGGTCTTATGGCAAAATCATACAGTTGAAGAAGCTACTTGGGAAATAGAGGATGCTATGCGAGTCAAGTATCCCCATTTGTTTCAGTCTACAGGTACGTACTTGAGTCAAATTCAGGGACCGAATTTTATAAGGTGGGGAGGATGTAATACCCCAATATTTTAAGTGAGTACATATTGGACATTTAGAAAATAATTTAAATCCAAAGAAAGGAAAACAAAGAAGGAACAAACTAATAAAACAAAGCAAACAATAAATAAATAAATAAAATAAAATAAGAAACAAAGAAAGGACGCTAGTGGGCCTAGCCCATCTGAAGACTAGTGGTGTGATATAAAAGACAAGAAAAGCTCTAATTAGAGAGGAGTTGGGATTAAAAAACGTAAAACCTAGAGGAGGACTCATACGGGTAAAATGAAAAGAAGGCAGAGAAAGGATTTGGTGGAAATCCTTTAGTCAATACAAATCAGAAAGGTTGCTGGTGCAGTCTTGGTACCGAAAAACTCATACCCAACTGAAATTTTTTTATATTCTTGCGCCTCAGTGATAAGGTAATTACATGTATTCTTCCTTCTTTAGAAAAACACTATTATTTTATTTACAAACTTCCTTATGGGACTTAATAGATATGAGGTTGGGATTGAACTAAGAGTTTAAAAGATAAAGTTAAGAAAATTTGGAGAAATTCATGAGACTTTTCAGTGAATTAACTGAGTATATTATATGTATAGGTTGTATTTAATAGATTTTGAATTGGTTCAAGTTAACTGTAGCAGTGAGATGGGATACTGAAATGGGTCTTGATATTTCAAGTAGAATAAGAGGGATTTGTTGAGTTATTATAATTCGGTGAATTAAGAGCTAAATATGAAACTATGAGGATTTGGGTATTCTAAATTAGCTATGAATTAGTCTAAATAAGGAAATTAACATGAGATCGATATTATGTAATTATAGATTGATTGGAGGAATTTGTACGAGTTGATTGAGGTGAAGCAGTTGGTATTTTGGGACGAGTACTGTGAGTAGTAATCTTACCGCAATTTGTGTTTTCATAACTTGCGTGATTTACACATGATTTTTAATATGAATATGTTACCGATTATTTTGAGTTGCATGTAGGACAAGTCTTTTACTCGATATGATACCGAAATAATTATTTGAGATGATTACCGTTGTTTTAAATATTCTTGTTGTCACTAGATATATTCTATCGTTACTTGAATTTACTGTTACTGAAGTAAAATTACATGATTTGATAAGAACCAAAATGCCCTATATTGTTTTAAAATATTTTCCTATGAGTATATACAGATATAAAGACAATTATAAATGGGAGTAGACTTTGAAAGATCCCGTAGCTAACGGCGGGTTCGTTAGACCTGGTGCTCGTTGTATTTACCGATTACAGAGTACAATTATAGCCCTCGCTAGTGAGAAGGTAGAACTAGCATATCGTTACCGATTTTCCTCGAGTAGGGACTACAGTTATATTTGACTTATTGCGAAGAAGTCCACAGTTATACCGATTACATGATCCGTTCATTGAAACCTCCCAAATTGGAATATTGATATTATACAGTGGTTACCGAGGTTATTACTGAATTATTAATTGTATTATACTACAAGAAAAGCATGATGAGGCTGAAAATTATTTATTATTTCTAGAAGAGCATTTTTATGTTATTTTCTGTTTGAGATACTAGCATGTTTTCTTACTTGTTCCCAAATAAAAACGGTTGTGGTTAAGTGTTATTACTCACTGAGCTAGCGACTCATTCCCTACTAAATTTTTTTTACAGAGACAACAGCTGACACATGCGAGGATTTCGTTAATTAGAGTGCACAGATTGATACTTCTCGGTGAGCCTCACTTGTTCGCATGGACGGAGATTTTATTTATTTTCATGGTCTTCTTTGAACTCTTAGAGTCGCTCCATGGTCCTTCTTTTAGTGTCTTGAGTAGTCTTTATTATTATAGACTTATGTTGAGTAACGCTCATTCTTATCAAATTTGGAAATATAGTAGTATTTCTAGTTGTTAGTGGGTGGACTGTTAAAGGTAGATATTAATTTTGGTTAATTGATAAAATCCTTGTCATTTGAATTGCTATTAGGATGTTTGGTTGCTGATTTTAGATAGGAAATTTTTTGGGATGGTCCATAAAAACAGGGGAAACTCTGTCCGATTTTCTGTAAAATTTCCGATAAGGCTTACTTGGGAGCACTAGCTGCTGAGCGCCGGTCACTGTCCTAAATTGGGTCATGACACTTATTGAACGCAAAACTCAAAACAAGAAGCTACGAGCTGAAAAAGAAGCTACTAAAATGAAGTAAGAAGCTATGAAAGAAAATGCGGAAGGTAAACTAAATATGTACAATAGGGGACTTTAATGAATATACATAAGAGAGAATGAATATATACATCAGAAAGTAACTTTTATATACAAACCAAGGTTGCAAAATACGAAAAGTGAAATAAATTGGTAATATTATATACATATCAAAAGTGAAAAAGCATAACAAAAAAGAAAACACTATCATAATTACAATCCAACATCAGCAAAATAAGGCTACCCCCTCAAATGAAAGCTAGCATTATCCTCAATGTTAACTAGCCAAAAATAAGCTCAAAAAGGAGATAGAGAGTAAAGAAAACTCCCTATTGGTCCTCCGTCTGCATGAGATCATGAGCCTGGGTCCTGTGACTGCTCGGGAACCTATAATTGGATCCCTGTAACCTGTGCCTACTCTAGGACTTGAGGCTGGCTAGAGGAACCTCCTTGCGGGTCCTCCAACTCAATCACCGCATCATCTGTCTGGGGGATCACTCTTCTCCTCTTTGGTGCCCTCTCCAACTCCTGCTCTTGCTCCGGCTCAGTCTGAGCTGCTAGAGGCTGGTCATGCAACAGTAGCTCCAATGGTAGTTGATCGCAGCCTTCATCTTCTCCACTTCTACCCTTTACTCCTTCACAGATTCCTTTGAGGCTCGAGTCTTTCTCAGTTTCTTTGTCTCTTTGGTCAACTCCTTTAGTGGCTTTCCATGAGCACCTATAGCATCCAGAATCAACTGCTGGTTCTCTAGGAGCTTCTTCTAGTTGTCCAGAAGCTTTTTGAGAGTCTCCTCCACTGAAGCTGGAATCTGTGGCTGTGGGGGTACGTATTGGGCTGCCACCGAGCTAGAAAGCACAGACAACTTAGAAGTAGTTGCATGCATCCAGTTGTTGATACTGGCAAGTGTTTGGATCAAACAATGGGCGGTTAATGGGTAAACTAAGGATGATGGGATATCTAGAGCAGTGGAAGTAGAAGGTCCTGAGGCAATATTTGGTGTGGCTGTGGGAGGCTGAGAAGAATGGACTACTACTACTGGCTCTTCAGACTAGCCAGTAGAAGTAGTGACTTTGCCTTTAGGATCTTTGTCTTTGGGGTTGTCATCATCTTTTAGGCTATACCATGAAAAGGGCATTTTTGGTTTCGCCTTCACGTCAAACTTCCTTTTCTCCACATCTTGGTCCTCAAAATACATTGTAAGGAAGTTCGGAAAGGGGTATGATCTGTCAACCTCATTGACCACCCTAGTGATCACACTAGACATAACATTCCTAATATTGATTGGGAACCCCGCCATAATAGAAGCCACCAATATCGCCCGAGAGACCGGTAGAGAGTTCTCATGGGTAGTGGGGTCCAGCCTGCTGCATACAAAAGTCTTCCACCCCTTCGCCTCGAAATTTAAAGTTTTCCTCAAAATTTGAACTCCCGATGTCAACCATGCTGGGGTGGTACTCGGGAGTGCCAGGTATTCTGCTAACCACGGACGGGCTGCCTCATCCAATGCCACCTTTTCTAAGTATAATGATTCATCTTCCTCAGGAAAGCCTAGGTAGTCATTAATTGTCTTCCTATCGAACTTCACTGTCAAATTCCGCACCTTAGTCACTTTAGTGCCCTTTTTTTTATGTGGGAAGCATTTGCGTAAAACTCTTGACTAAGTGCTCGTTTGCATCCCAGACTTTGCTTGTAAAATACTCTAAGCCCGGTCTCTCTCTGCATTGCCTCTTCACAATAGGGTTGTGAGGCAGAAGGTCCCTCTCAATGAATTTTCGCTCAAGAATCAATTTCCTCTGGGGCCACCATTCTCGAAACTTGTGATATGCAATCTCACTAACAAATCTCCTTTGCCAAGCCTCCGGGTTTCTAGTTCTTTACACACCCCTGTTTGGGGTTCTCCCCCTTCTTCTTCATCAATGGGGTCCTCCCCGGGTGTTGAAGCTGTGGGTGAAGTCGATGCTACACTATCACTGTTCTCTGCTGAGCCCTTAGATGACTCAGAAGAAACTTGAACTGAAGCTTGAGTAGTAGGAGAGGACGGAGGTGTGGGCACATCTCTCAACCTAAACCTCCCGGGAAGTCAGGTACATACTCCGGCATTAAATCAGACTCAGATGCCTCCCGGGAGGGCAAATACTCACTTCCCTCTGAATGGGAAACAACTCTATCTGCAGCCTTGATTTGTTTTCTTGTTTCCCCAATTGCTTTCCGAGCCTGTGGGGTCAATTTTATCATTCCTCGTCCCCTACCACGAGAGGACTCCCTTCTTCCTTTCTGTTTGCCACCACCTCCTCTTGATTTAACCATTGTCTGCAAGGAGAATTCAGTTAATGTTTGTTAGTATCAATACCAGAAGAAGCAGTGAAAAGTATGATTGAAAACAGTTGACTGCGGACCGCATAAAATGCATTGCAGCCGAAAGGTACTACCGCGGACCGTAGTGGGGTAGGATTTAGATTACCCACCCTCTGAATAAGGGTCATCGCGGACCGCAAAAAATGATGCGCGGCCGTGGTAAAGCGCTGCGGACCACGAAAAATGCCACCGCGGACCACAGTGATCAAGTCTTAAAATCTCTCAAAAGATAGTGGACCACGGACCGCGGAAAAACAACCGCGGACCGCGACGGTCAAATTTCTGGGCTCAGCACCTAGGGTTTCAAAGTTTCGTGCATTTTAGCATTAATCAACAAATTATCAATCCACTAGGTAGTTAATCACCATTTCTGACTAATTAAAACCTAATCTAGTTAACATTATAGAACCCTAAGTTAAAAATTGAAAGAAAAAGGAAGAAGAAGAAGGAAGAACTACCAAATTAAAAGAAAATAAAAACCAAATTAAAGACTAAGGTTAGATTTGAAGTACCAGAAGTGAGATGCAATACAGATTAAGCTCAGTTCTTGTGTTGTGCAAATCAGTGCGTGAGTGAACAGTACTCAATATTGTGTGAGAGTGCAAGAGGCGAAAAGTGTAAAAGGGGGCCTGAGGTCCTATTTATAGAAAAGGACCTGGGACCCACACTACTTACCCACTGTAGACCGCATAAAATGCATCGCGGACTGTGGTTATTAAACCCAGAAGGACACTAGCATGGACTTTACTACGGACCATAGAGAATGCTCCGCGACTGTAGTAAGGCACCGCGGACCTCGAAAAATGCATTGCGGCCGCGGTTAAAACTTCAGAGAACTATCACTTTTGCACATTTAGCACTGCGGACCGCAATCAAATTTCGCCCCCGCGATAAGGCCATTGCGGCTGCAAAAAATGTAATGCAGCAGCGGTCCAAACTTCAGAGAGTGCAACATTTTTCCAATTTGGTCCTGCACTGCATTAAAATAGCCCCACATACATCTCACAACTAGTTAGTCCAAAAGCAAATCCTACACTAAGAAGAAAAACAAAAAGAAAGACACATGGGTTACCTCCCAAGAAGCGTCTGATTTAACGTTGCGGCACGACGCAGATTACCATCAAATCGCTTTATATGGATCATTGCCACCACGTGGTTGTCATCAATCTTGCCAAGATAGTGCTTGACTCTGTGCCCATTAACTCTGAAGATCTCTCAATTTTTGTTTTTCAAGTCAAGTGCACCAAACAGAGTCACAAGCACCACTTCAAAAGGTCCACTCCATTTCGACTTAAGCTTTCCCGGAAACAGACGTAACCTAGAATTGAACAAGAGAACCAAATCACCCACTTTGAACTCCTTACCACGAGCATACTTGTCATGAAGATACTTCATATTTTCCTTGTACAAAGACGAACTGGAGTAGGTATGAAATCGGAATTCATCAAGTTCATTAAGCTGCTCTACACGAAGATTTGCTGCCACATCCCATTCAAGATTTAGCTTCCTCAAAGCTCACATGGAATTGTGCTCTAACTCGACCGGTAGATGGCAAGCTTTCCCAAACACCAACTGGTACGGAGACATACCAATCAGAGTCTTGTAAGTAGTCCTATAAGCCCATAGAGCATCATCCAATTTCTTTGACCAATCGATTCTATGTGCATTGACTGTCTTTGACAATATACTCTTAATTTTCCTGTTTCGGACTTCAACTTGGCCACTCACCTGAGGATGATAAGGGGTAGAAACTTTGTGATTGACACCATACTTTGCAAGCAAAGTGTCAAAAGCTATATTGTAAAAATGAGACACCCCATCACTTATGATTGCTTGAGGAGTGCCAAACCTAGTAAAATACTCTTCTTGAGAAACACAACAATACTCCAGGCCTCATTATTAGGTAGAGCCACGACCTTAACCCACTTTGAAACATAGTCAATTGCCTCTAGAATGTATGTGTTGCCACATGAACTAACAAATGGGCCCATGAAATCATTTTCCCACACATCAAAGATATCAACTTCGAGAATAGTGGTGAGAGGCATCTCACCCTTCTTTGAAATTCCACCCGCTCTTTAACATTCGTCGCATCTCTTCACAAGTTTTGCATCCTTATACAATGTTGGCCAGTAAAAATCACAACTTAGAACCTTCAAAGTTGTCCTCGCCCCACCATGATGACCACCATAGGGAGAGGAATGACAAGTCTCTAGAATACTCAATTGCTCCTCCTTTGGGACACATCTTCGGACCACACTGTCAGTGCATATCTTGAACAAGTAAGGCTCATCCCAATAGTAGTCCAAACTATCCCATTAAAGCTTCTTCCTTTGGTTAGAAGAGAGCTCATACAGTACAATATCGGTCACAAGGAAGTTAGCAACATCCGCAAACCATGGCATGCTATTCAGTGATACGGAGAAGAGCTGCTCATCAGGAAAAGAATCCTTAATTTCAAGGCCATAACGGGGCCTCCCCTCCTCCTCCAAGCGGGATATGTGGTTCGCCACTTGGTTTTCACACCCTTTCCTGTCCACAATCTCCAAATCAAACTCTTGAAGCAATAAGACCCATCTCATCAAATGAGCTTTGGAATTCTTCTTCGTCATCAAGTACCGAAGTGCAGCATGGTCAGTATGAAATATAACTTTAGCCCCCATGAGATAAGGCCTAAATTTCTCCATTGCGAACACATTAACTAACAACTCTTTTTCTGGCACCGTGTAATTTACTTGAGCATCATTCATTGTTTTGCTTGCATAATACACCGGGTGAAACATTTTATTGACTCTTTGACCCAAGACCACCCTAACCGCAACATCACTTGCATTACATATAAGCTCAAAAGGCAAGCTCCAATTGGGTGCGATAATAATAGGAGTGGTGGTCAACTTGTACTTGAGGAGTTCAAAAACTATCATGCATTCCTCATTGAATACGAACTTGACATCTTTTTCCAGTAACTTGCACAAGGGATTCACTACCTTAGAAAAGTCTTTAATGAATCGTTGATAGAACCCCGCATGCCCAAGAAAACTTCTAACCCCCTTGACTGAGGTAGGAGGAGGAAGCTTTGAGATCACTTCAAATTTAGCCTTGTCCACCTCGATGTTGTGCTTTGAGATCTTATGGTCGAGGACAATGCCCTCCTCGACCATAAAGTGACATTTCTCCCAATTAATCACAAGATTGGTTTCTTCATACCTGGCCAACACTCTGTCAAGATTCTTCAAACATTCATCAAATGAGTCACCCACAACACTGAAGTCATCCTTGAACACCTCCAAAATGTCCTCCACCATGTCGGTAAATATGGCCATCATACACCGTTGGAATGTAGCCGGTGCATTACACAACTCAAATGGCATCCTAGAAAAGGCAAATGTACCATACGGACACGTGAAAATGGTTTTCTCCTGATCTTTCGGAGAAATCCAAATTTGTTATACCCAGAATACCCATCCAAGAAACAGTAGAAGGCACGCCCAGCAAGTCTATCTAGCATCTGGTCAAGGAAAAGCAATGGAAAGTGATCTTTGCGGGTCACTTTATTCAGTTTGCGGTAGTCCATGCACACCCTCCATCCAGTGATAGTCCTGGTAGGAATCAACTCATTTTGCGCATTGGTAACCACGGTCATACCACCCTTTTTTAGCATACATTGCACTGGCGATGTCCAAGAACTATCAGAGATAGGGTACACAACCCCGATATCTAACCACTTGATCACCTCCTTTTTCACAACTTCTTGCATAACCTCATTCAACCTCCTCTGATGTTCTATGGAGGGCTTTGTATCATCTTCGAGAATAATCTTGTGCATGGAAAAGGTGGGGCTTATCCCCCGGATATCAGCTAAAGTCCATCCAATTGCCTTCTTCCATTTTTGGAGCATAGCCAATGTGGCATGTACATGCATGTTAGTAAGATAAGAGGAAAGAATAACTGGAAAAGTTGAACTAGGGCCTAAGAATTCATACCTGAGGTGTGGAGGCAACGACTTCAACTCCAACATGGGAGGTTCCTCGATTGAGGCCTTTGTTGGTGGAGTCTTCCTATTCTCAAGATCCAAATAGAGCTTCCGGGGCTCATAAGAGTAAGAGCCCATTCCATGTAAAGTATTAACATACTCCACCCAGCCTTTATCCTCATTTACATTAAGATTCAACAATACTACCTCTAGAGGGTCCTCCACATTGATCATTGCACTAGTATCATCAACTATCACTGCTGTGACAAGATCCACAAAAGAGCACACTTCAGTACTGTTGGACTGCTTCATTGACTTGCACACATGAAAGACCACTTTTTCATTACCCATCAGGAAGGTGAGTTCCCGTGCTTCCACATCAACTAAGGCCTTCCCAATTGCAAGGAAAGGTCTTCCCAATATGATCGGAACCTCATAATCTACCTCACAATCCAAGATCACAAAATTAGCGGGCAAATTAAACTTGTCCACCCGAACATGAACATCATCTACAATACCAAATGGCCTCTTCATAGTTCTATCCGCAATTTGCAACCTCATTGAAGTAGCCCTCGGTTGCCCAATACCCAAAGTATTGAAAACAGAGTAAGGCATCAAGTTGATACTTGCCCCCAAATCACATAGAGCTTTTGCAAAGTTTGCACTCCCAATGGTGCAAGGAATGGTGAAAGCGCCGAGATCTTCTAGCTTTGAAGCCATCAAGTGCACTATTGCACTAACTTGGTGGGTCATCTTGATGGTCTCACAATCCATGGATCTTTTCTTTGTCACCAAGTCTTTTATGAACTTGGCGTACCCCGGCATTTGTTCTAGAGCCTCCACCAAAGGCACATTAATTGATAAGCTCTTCATCATGTCAAACAATTCTTAAACTGGTTCTCATTTTTCTGCTTTGCAAGCCTTTGAGGATAAGGTGGAGGCGGCACAACCATTTCCGGCATGTCTATTACGTGTTCCCTAGACATGTTCACGTCATTTTGAGTTTCCACCTTGTTATCTTGGATATCAATCCTCACTTCCTCATTCAAGTTCTCATCAGTAACATTCTCAACCACCAAAGAGATATCATCCTCTTGCAACTCAACTTTATCACTCAAAATTTATTTTTGTTTGGAGGCATTCACATCACCGCCTCATTCACTTCTTGTAGTTACCGCCATTACATGTCCGGAATTGTTCCCACCCTTCGGGTTGACTACTGTATCACTAGATAGAGCCCCCTCAGGGCGAGTATTCAAGGATTGTGAGATTTGGTCTAATTGAACCTCTAAGTTTCTGATTGAAGATTATGGGATGCCAACTGGGCATTAAAGTCAGCATTCTTTTTCATCATCTGTTCAAACATCATTTCGATTCTCCCCATTTCATTGTTGGATGAACTAGGACCTTGGAATGGAAATAAGGGTGGATTGTTCGGTTGTTGATACATCGGGAAAGCCTTGCCCCGATTTCCTTGATTGCCATTGTTCCAACCACCCTGATTGTTGTTTCCACCCCAGTTGTTGTTGTTGCCACCCCAATTACCCTGATTGTTCTGGTTGCCCCAATTTGAATTTTGGTTGTTGTTCCCCCAATTACTAGTCCCTTGTTGTTGTTGACTACCCCAATTGTTTTGGGATCTCCATTGTTGTTGTTGGTTAGAAGAATTGCCCCTTTGGCCTTGATAGTTGTTCGTGTATTGCACTTCTTCATTCTGCTCATCATACCCATCATCTTGGAACCCACCACTATCTTAGTCATATTGATCCAAACTCCCTTGATTATGTTGACCTCTTTGCCTTCGTTTGTTCACTAACATGTTGACAACTTTCATAGCATTTACTTGACGTGGAGTTTGAACCTGCTGTAATTGTGCCTTTGCTAGCTGGTTCATTATTGTGGTCAGTTCTGCTATTGCCTGCCCATGATTATGGAGCTCTTTATGCAAGTGAATGACCGTGAGGTCACCATGTGGCACATTGGCTCTACTTTGCCAAGAGGAGGACGTGTCGGCCATCTCATCCAATATTGCATTAGCCTCAACATACGGTGTGTTCATGAAGTTTCTCCCGGCGAGTTGGTTCACTATGTACTGATTTGTTGTGTTAATGCCTCGGTAGAATGTCTGTTGTATCATTGCCTCAGTCATATCATTATTTGGGCATTCCTTTACCATAGTCTGGTATCTCTCCCATATCTCATGCACTAGTTCGTTAGGCTCCTGTTTGAAAGCCAAGATTTCATCCCTCAAGGTCGCCATGTGTCCCGGCGAGAAAAGCTTTGCAATGAATTTATCCGCTAACTCATCCAAGTAGTGATGGAATGGTTGGGAAGCCTTTCAAGCCAGTCTAAAACCTTCCCTCTAAGTGAAAAAGGGAATAATCTCAACCGAAGTGCATCCTCTGGCACATTTGTTTGCTTGCTCTCCCAATAGGTATCAATAAATCCTTTAAGATGTTTGTAAGCATTCTGATGGGGAGCACCTATGAAATACCCTCACTGCTCCAATAAAGTCAGCATCACATTTGTAATTTGGAAATTGCCCGTGGGGTGGAATAATTGCACTAGCATATCCTTGGTTTGGAAGCACCCAAGGAGCCACTCTTGAAGGTGCCAGGGGAGGGTATGGAACATTATCATTGGCCTGGCGGCCTCTCCTTTGTCCTTAAGGTACTAGAGGCACCTCATCTTACCATTATCATCAACCTCCTCCCCCGGGATCACGTTTCCAAGAGGTCATTGTTGTTATTTGCTGCCATTTTGTACCTGAATTGGCGACACACACAAGTTAGTATCATAGAAGGAAAGAAAAACAATACTCAAAACTATTTAGATATATAGCCAAAACCGCTTAGCTCCCCGGCAACGACACCAAAAAGTGATTGGGTCCAACCCTGCACCACTACAGAGTGGCGAGAGCGGTCGATGCAGCTTTTACCCGAGAACGTCGGGATCGAATCCACAGGGAGTTACAACAATGTTTGGAGTTGGATTTCTATCTAATCTAGCCGTACATAGTGCTCTTGATTACACTTTCAATCATATTTGTTTGTTTGTTACTTCTAATTTTATACTAATGATGTACGAAATTAAGCTAAGTATAAATGCTTGCATGGTTTTCTAAATGGTTAAAGAGGCACTAGGGTAGTGACTTTCCCCTAGGTGAATACTTGATGAGTTCTAAAGCCTAAGGCAAAGTTGATATGTTTGGGATCGTGATATAGCCAATACACAAAACTACTCACTCTATACCTCTCGGTAGCTTGAGTGACTTTGCCCTAATTGACTTTCTCAAGACCAATTGGGTGCCAAAATTGTGCAAGCAATATAGGCTCAAGTCGGGTATTACTGTCTCTAGGTTTAACCCTTTAATTGAGGTTATCAATCTCTTGAATATACCCCAATTCCTTGTTGGCCTGATTTTCCTAGACTCAAGCTCTCTTTCTCAAGAAGAGCCCAAGTCAAAAAGGCACAAATTAATGTTTGCAACCACTAATTCAACATGGAAAATACAAATCAGGCCAAATATCAACCACCCATAAACATCTAAGCCTTAAAACAAGAGACCCATCAAATACCCACACTAGGGTTGAGCCACAACCCTAGCTAATGGATCTAGCTACTCATAATAATGGAAGAAATCAGATATTGAGATGAAGAATAACCCATAAAATATAATTACAAGCAAAATTTGAAGATTCAATGTTAAACTAGCTACAAAATTACTCAAAATAGACTAAAAATGGCGTTCACGTGCTCAGCTACAGATAAGATACCCTAAAAATCTGAAAAAGAAGTGTTTCGACAAGGCCAAATTTTCTGGATAAAAATACCCCTGACGGAGGTACCGCGGTCCGCGAGAAATGGACTGCGGCCGCGGTGGAGATTTTAGTTTCAATTCTCTATTCTCTGAATCTAGCCACCGCGGACCGCAATAAATGGACCACGGCCACGATGGCTTTACCGCTACCACACAAAATGCACCACAGTCAGCGGTGTTTTGAAACTTCCAAAATCCTAGCTCTCTAAATTTCTTCTCCGCGGACCGCAACAAATGGATTGCGGCCGTGATGAGGCTACTGCGGCCACGAAGAATCTACCGCTGGCCGCATTGCTTGGAACTCCAGGATTGCATCTTTTCTAAACTTTGCCACCGCGGACCGCACTAAATGGACCGCGGCCACGGTGGGTCTGCAGCTGCAGTGGATTTATTGCTGCAGCATTGCTTTGACTTGTTCTTGGCACTTGTGCAGGTTTCACTCCTTTTTGAGTTGGTTTTGACTTCCTTGTCACTTTTTGACCAAACACTGCAAACAAGCACAATATGTAAGCTTTCAGGATTACTTGTATACATTTTCAATCCAAAACTCAAGTAAAAAGGAGTATAACTAGAATCCCTAGTTATCATGCGGCCGCATAATGTGATTCAGAGATGAGGTTTTAGCCAGCTCAGACAGTACGGACCGCACCAAAAATGTGCGGCCGCAGGATATCAAGTGTGCCCGCAATCATTATTATGCGGTTCGCAAGATTGAAGATTCAGAGAGTTGTCCCAAGACCAAAAGCAGAAGAGTGCGGACCATAGCACTTTTATGCGGTCGCACCTACTTTTATGCGGAATGCAGAAGCCTGACAGTCCAAGCCCAAAATTCCCAAGACTGCGGACCACACTAGAATTGTGCGGCCGCAGAAGCCCATTTTGCGGTCCGCATCAGAATTATGCGGTCGCACAACCTCCGTAGGGGCATTTTTGTCAGATATTTTTAGCTTAGTATAAATACAACTTTTGTCATTTTTAGGTTAAGTTTAGTTTTGCAGAGGTGCACGTGAGTGTTTTTCTTTACTTCTTTGAGTAAATTTGTATTAGATTGACTTCTTAACATTAATTTTTCTTTGTTTAATATATGATTATACATTTTACCTTAATTTCTTCTTGTATTTATTCATTTTTCACGAGTAGATAAATCTTTAGCTAGGGTTGTGGCTCAACACTAGTGTGGATACTTAATGGGTATTTAATTTTAGGGCTTGTTTGTGATTGGGTTAGTGATATTTACCCTTGTTTATGTTTAAATTCTAGAATTAATGGCTGCAAACATTGATTCGTGCCTTTTTGACCTAGTCTTTACTTGAGAAAGAGAGACTAGGTTTAGAAAAACTTGGCTAGCAAGGGATTGGGGTGAATTCAAAAAATTGATAGCCCCAATTAAAAGGTCAAATATAGAGATAGTAAGACCTGACTTGAGCATATATTACTTGATTTGTGCAAATACCCATTTGGGCTTGAGAAAGCCAAATCGGGCAAAATCAATCAAACTACCGAGAGGTATAGAGTGAGAAATTGCGTGTGTTTGCTATACCACGAACCCGATAAATCAAACTTGCCCTATAGTTTAAATCCTGTTAGGTAGCCACCTTGGTGGAAGCCATAACCCTAGATTCCTTTATCATTTGAAAAATAACCAAAATCAAAAACACTGTCTTCTAGTTATTATTTGCAATCATTAGCTAAAAATAGAAATAGAAAACAACTAATGAATATGTGGAAGTCCAATCTAAGGCACATCATACATTTACTCTAGTTATATACCTAATCCAAATTCTAACTCCCTGTGGATTCGATCCTGACTCGTGTTTGGGTTATTATTGCTTCGACCTCCTCACTACTTAATTGTGGTGTGAGTTTGGGCGAGATCAATTTTTGGCGCCGTTGGCGGGGAGTAAAACGGATTTAGCTATATATCTAAGTTTTTGTGTGTTTTGTCTTTCTTTCCTTCCGAGTTAATAGTTTGTGTTTGAATTGATGTTAGGTACGAAAATGGATCTCAACAATGATCCCATTGGAAATGTGCCATTGGGGGAGGACGGGGATGATGATGCAATGGATGAGGTTCCTATTGAACCTTAAGCTAATAGACGAGGCTGCCCGCCTCACGATAATATGCTCGTTCCTCCCCCACCTCCACCAAGAGCGGCAGCCAACCGACAATTTCCAAATGTGGGTTATGCAAGTGCTATAGTCTCACGCTGCATTAGGGTGGGCAACATCCAAATCACCAACGTGATGCTTACACTACTGGAATAACGGGGTTTCTTCACTAGGGCTCTGAATTAAAATGCCTACAAGCATCTCAAGGGGTTCGTCGATACTTGTTGGGGGAGCAAGCAAGCAAATATTTCTGAGGATGCATTGAGGTTGAGGCTATTTCCCTTTTCTCTACGGGGAAAAGTATTAGACTAGTTAGAGAGGTTTCCCACCCATTCCATCACCACTTGGGATGAGTTGGCAGAAAAGTTCATTTCCAAATTCTTCTCTCTGGGACATATGGCAACGCTTTGGGATAGGATTCTTGGTTTTGAGCAAGAACCCAATGAGCTATTGTATGAGATTTGGAAAAGATATTGTACCATGGTCAAAGAGTGTTTGAACAATGATATGACTGAGGCCATGATCTAACAGACCTTCTACAAGGGGATCAACACAACTAATCAATGTATGGTTAACCAACTCACCGGGGGTAACTTCATGAACACACCATATGCCGAAGCTTGTGTAATTCTTGATGAGATGGCGGATACCTCTTCGCCGTGGCAAAGTAGAGCCAATGTGCCAGAAGGTGACCCTAATGTTATTCACCTACACAATGAGCTACATGAACACGGGCAAGCTATAGCTGAGTTGACAACTACCATGAACCAATTGGCCAAGGCTCAGCTTCAACAAGTTCAAGGGCCGAAACAAGTGCATGCAATGGAAGGTGTGAATATGATAGTAAGCAAAAGATGGCAACAAGGTCAACAAATACAAAATCGTCTGGAATAATTTATGCAAGATGATAGTGGTTATGATTAAGGTGATTCATTCAATGATCAAGGTGAAGAAGTTCTATATGTCAATAATTATCAAGGTCAAAGAAACAATGCTCAAGGGAAAAATCTACAATAATGGAGGTCACAAGGGAACCAAGGCAATTGGAGTGGTGGTAATTCTAATCAAAGCAATTGGAACAATCAAGGAAATCAAGGCAATTGGGGTAATCAAGGCAATTGGGGCAACAACAATCAAGGCAACTGGGGAGGCAATAATCAAAGAGGGTGGAACAACAACAATAACCAGGGGCCGGGTTTTCAAAGGCCTTCGATTTTCCAGCAACCAAGTAATCCACCTCCCTATCCTTCTCAAGGCCTGAGCTCTTCTTCCTCGAAATTTGGAAGTTCAATTAGGCTAAATCTCACAAGATTTGAACACTCGTCCTAAGGAGGCACTACCTAGTGATAGGACGGTGAACCTGAAGGGTGGGAATAATATGGGACATGCTATGGCCATGACTACTAGAAGTGGTAAATGTGGAGATGCAACTACCTCAAATCAAAGAAGGGTTGTGGATGAAGATGTTGTGGTTCAAGAGGATGAAATCTCAAACAATGTGGTTCAAGCTAATGAAGAAGTGAGAATTGACATAGATGAAAGTGTGGAGGAGACACAAGAAGAGGTAAACCCGTCTAGGGAACACGTGATTGATATGCCGGAACCGGTGGTGCCAAAGGCTAAGGCACCAATGCCTAGGCCTCCTCCTCCATAACCTCAAAGCCTTGCAAAGCAAAATAGTGAGAACCAGAAAAAGTTTATTGATATGATGAAGAGTTTGTCAACTAATGTGCCGTTGGTTGAGGCATTAGAACAAATGCCGGGATATGCAAAATTCATGAAGGATTTGGTAACCAAGAAAATATCGATAAATTGTGAAGACATCAAGATGACTTACCAAGTGAATTCTATTGTGCACTCAATGGCTCCAAAGTTGGAAGATCCAGGCGCTTACACAATCCCTTGCACTATTGGGAGCACCGATTTTACCGAAGCATTATGTGATCTCGGGGCAAGTATCAACTTGATGCCCTACTCGGTGTTCAAAACTTTGGGAATTGGGCAACCAAGACCCACATCCATGAGATTGCAATTGGCGGATTAAACAATGAAGAGGCCTTTGGGTATTATTGATGATGTTTTGGTTAGAGTTGATAAGTTCATCCTTCCAGTGGACTTCGTTATCCTTGATTGTGAAGTGGACTATAAGGTGCCTATCATTTTGGATAGACCTTTCCTTGCTACGGGGAAGGCACTTGTTGATGTGGAAGCTAGTGAGCCCACTTTCCGGGTGGGTGACGAAAATGTGGTCTTCCATGTGTGCAAATCAATGAGGAAACCGAATAGTAATGAAGTTTGTTCATTTGTGGATTTGGTGACCGACGTGATAGTTGATGATGCTTGAGGACAAATTGGAAGTCATTTTGCTCAACCTAGATGATGATGAGGAGAGTGATGGCTATGTGGAGTGTGTAAATGCACTACAAGGCATAGGGTCGTACACTTATGAGCCCCAAAAGCTATCTTTGGGTCTTGAAAATCAGAAGACTCCTCCAACAAAGCCCTCAATCGAAGAGCCTCCTACTTTGGAGCTAAAGTCATTGCCCCCGCACCTCAGGTATGAATTCCTTGGCCCTTCTTCTAGTCTAATAGTTATCCTTTCTTCAGGCTTAACTAACATGCAGGTAGAGTCCACATTGGAGGTGCTACAAAAGAGGAAAAGAGAAATCGATTGGACTTTGGCGGATATCCTGGGCATAAGCCCCGCCTTTTACATGCACAAGATTATTTTGGAGGAGGGTGCCAAACCCCCCATTGAACATCAAAGAAGATTGAATGAAGCAATGAAAGAGGTGGTGAAGAAGGAGATAATCAAGTGGTTAGATGTCGGGGTTGTGTACCCCATTTCTGATAGATCTTGGACCTCTCTGGTGCAGTGTCCCAAAGAAAGGGGGCATGACTGTGGTGAAAAATGACAAGAATGAATTGATCCCAACAAGAACAGTCACCGGGTGGAGAGTGTGCATGGACTATAGGAAGCTCAACAAAATTACTCGGAAAGATCATTTCCCACTTCCATTTCTTGACCAAATGCTTGATAGGTTGTCCGGGCATACTTTTTATTGCTTTTTGGATGGATACTCTAGTTATAACTAGATCCTTATTGCTCCTAAGGGCCAAGAGAAGACCACTTTCACTTATCCCTATGGTACTTTCACATTCTCGAGGATGCCTTTTTGGTTACGTAATGCATCAATGACTTTTCAACGGTGTATGATGTCTAGTTTCATTGACATGGTGGAGGACATTCTTGAGGTCTTTATGGATGATTTTTCTATGGTTGGGAACTCGTTTAAAGAGTGTTTGAAAATTTTGGATAGGGTATTGGCTAGATGTGAGGAGACCAATTTGGTGTTGAACTGGGAAAAGTGTCACTTCATGGTCGAGGAAGGCATTGTCCTCGGCCACAAAATATCAAAACATGGTATTGAGGTTGACCAAGCTAAGATTGAGGTGATCTCCAAACTCCCTCCTCCTACATCCGTGAAGGGAGTGAGGAGCTTCTTGGGTCATGTGAGTTTTTATCGCCGATTCATCAAGAACTTTTCCAAGGTGGTGAACCCATTGTGCACACTTTTGGAGAAGGATGCCAAGTTCTATTTCAATGAAGATTGTATGAAGGCATTCGAGTTGCTTAAGTTCAATTGACTACTACTCATATTATCACCGCACCAGATTAGAGCTTGTTTTTTGAGCTCATGTGTGATGCTAGTGATGTTGCTGTTGGAGTGGTGTTGGGTCAAAGAATCAACAAAATCTTCCATCCGGTCTAACATACTAGCAAGACCATGAATGATGCCCAAGTCAAATACACAGTGACTGAAAAGGAGCTACTTGCTATTGTGTTTTCCATAGAGAAGTTCCGGCCGTATTTGATGGGTACTAAGTTGATTTTTCACGCCGACCAAGCGATGCTTCGGTATTTAATGAGAAAGAAAGATTCTAAGGCAAGGTTGATGCAGTGGGTGCTTCTTTTGCATGAGTTTGATCTAGAGATTCAAGACCGCAAGGGTAGTGAGAATCAAGTGGAGGACTACTTACCCCGTTTAGAGGAGGAGGGGAGGCCACATGACGGCCTTGAAATCAATGATTCATTACGAGCAAATCCTATCTGTTTCAATGACTAGGATGCCATGGTTCGCCGATTTAGCCAATTATCTTGTGAGTGGCATTGTACCGAATGCGTTCTCTTCAAGCCAAAGAAAGAAGCTCAAACATGATTGCTTGGATTACTATTGGGATGAGCCGTTTCTTTTCCGAATATGTATTGATAGTGTGATCTGGCGATGTATGCCGAAAGAAGAACAAATAGGAATTCTTGAGGCTTGCCACTCTTCACCGTATGGTGGTTACCATGGTGGAGCAAGAACGGCTACAAAAGTTGACTTGTGGATTCTATTGTCATAACCTCTACAAAGACACTAGTGATATTGTAAAGCATTGTGATGAATGCCAAAGAGCTGGTGGAATTCTAAGAAGAATGAAATGCCCCTTACCACCATTGTAGAGATTGATATATTTGATATTTGGGGTATTGATTTCATGGGGCCATTTGTGAGCTCTTATGGGAACACTTACATTTTGGTAGCTGTGGATTATGTGTCGAAATGGGTTGAAGCCGTGGCTTTACCAAAACAATAAAGCTCGAAGTTTGGTGGATTTCTTGAAAAAGAACATCTTCACAAGATTTGGTACTCTACGGGCCATTATTAGTGATGGGGGTTGGCACTTTTGCAACCGGGCTTTTGATACCTTACTTACCAAGTATGGTGTCACTCATAAAGTCTCCACCCCCTACCATCCTAAAGCAAATGGACATGTTGAAGTCTCCAATCGGGGGATCAAGAGTATTTTATTAAAGACTATGAATGCCAACCGAACGGATTGGTCAAGAAAACTTGATGATACTCTTTGGGCTTATAGGACGACCTACAAGGCATCGATTGGGATGTCCCCATAGAGATTGGTGTTTGGGAAGGCATGTAATCTTCCAATAAAACTTGATCATAAGGCTATGTGGGCGTTGAAAAAGTTGAACCTTGAGTGGGATGTCGCTGCAAACCTAAGAGTGGCATATTTGAATGAGCTTGATGAATTCTGGTATCATGCCTACACAAGTTTTCCCCTTTACAAGGAGAAGATGAAGTACCTCCATGACAAGTATATCCACAATAAGGAGTTCAAACAAGGTGATCTGGTGCTATCGTTCAATTATTGGTTGAGGATGTTTCCGGGCAAGTTGAAATCAAAATAGAGTGAGCCCTTTGAAGTAGTGAATGTAGCCCCCTTTGGTGCTCTGGATTTGAAAAATAAGAATGATGAGGTTTTTAGAGTCAATGGGCACCGGATTAAACATTATCTTGGCAAGGTTGATGATGGCCACATTATGGCGGTTCTCCATTTCTCATGATTGGTAATATGCGTTGTGCCGCGACATTAAATCAGGCACTTCTTGGGAGGCAACCCATGTCTTTTTCTTTCTTTTATTTTCCTTCTTTTAGATAGGTTTTGTTTTGTGCTAATCAGTTTTGAAGTGTATGCAGGAATGGGTGTGCATTGCAGAGATTGTGCATGAAAAATTTGTCTAAGTGTCAAAATGCATGGTCTCTGAAGTTGGTCTATCAAAAACCCTTAAGGAAATGTGGCCACACACATTTTTTGTGCGGTCCGCACTGATGATGCGGCCGCACTCATTTTTGTGCAGTCCCCAGCCAGTCGTCTCAAGGGCAGGTATGGAGTGCGGTCCACATAAAAAATATGCAACCACACTGATATAAAAGACGGGGTCCCGCGGGTAGAAGTATAAATAGGACTTCTCTATTCTTTTTACACTTTTCGCTCCTTTGAAACCTAAAGTCAAGCTTGCAAACTGACAATTCCCATTTACTCTCAAGTTTTCCCCTCACTTTACCACTTGCATCTTCATTACTGGTATGTTAATTTCCTCATTAGATTCTTCATCTTTTGTTTGTTTTGTTCTTAGATTTTGGGTTACTTACTAGCCTAAAATTGTCAATATTTAGTTGTTTTTGCTTATAAACATGTGGGTAGCTTATTGAGCGTTAATTAGGGTCTGGTTAAGTAGCTAAAGTTGTTTGATTGCTAAAACCATGACCATTTGAGACAAAATGATTGAACTCATTTTTTTGCGGTTTGCAATGGGCAGTCTGCGGTAGCACTCACTTTTGTGCGGTCCGCACTGCCTTTCTAAGACACTTTTACTGCAACTTTCCATCATGCCTTTGTATACATTATAACCTTCAATTGTCACTAATTCTTGTTCTTATATGATGCACACTATGGTTTGCTTATGTGGTAAAGTTGATCTATCAAAAGGGAGGGCAGAACCCTCTCGGGGCCGGGGTAGAGGTAAAAGCAGCCTACCTCTTGCACTTTAAAGGGTTATTAGCAAGAAAGCAACAGCAAATAGAGCCCCTGACACCTCGGAGACCAGTGAGTATGTCCCATACGGGGAAACTTCTGAGGGTAACTCTGTGAAAGCACAGGCGGAAGCCCAATCACAACAAAGACAACAATTCCCTAGGAAATTTCATTTTGTAGATGAGTCCTCATTAGCTGCCAGTTCATTAGAAGTTTCGAAAGAGGGCAGCCAAGACTTTGAGCCCTTTTCCTCACATGTACCCCCTGCCCCAATAAACTTAGATGATGATGATGCTATTCCAGATGATGGGATAGGGGCGATACTATAGTGTCAGGGTTAGAAAGATCACGGAGGCAAGAGATATGGAAGGATAGATTTGTTAGTGCCAATGCCTTCACAAAGTTCCGGAAATTGTGGCCACAGAGGTCGCTCACTCTTGAGCAACAGTTCTTAATGAAAGACCTGAACAAACACAACTCCAATGTCCTCAGGGAATTCAAAGAGCGGAAAGGTTGGAGCTGGTTTACCAACAAAGTTCTAGATGCAAATGAGTACGTGGTCAAGGAGTTCTACGCAAATATTGCTCACATCAAATAGGGAACGAAGGTGACAAAAGTGTGGAATCTAAAGATCTGCTTTGACTCCTGTGCACTGAACACGTATGTGGGGTTTGAAGAATTGAAGGCAGTGCAGTATTTGGAGAAGCTAGCCATGGATGATGCAGCTCGTCCGTGGATGGCTAAGATTTTGGCAATTCCAGGGTCAACACCTCCATGGCTCAGAGTTGGAGTTCCAATTCTCTGGGCCACCCTAAACTTTAAAGCAAAAGGGTGGCAAACATTTGTGTGTAGCCGCATTGACCCATGCCTTAATGAAAACATGCTCCCAAATCCCCGTGTAGTTTTGGTGGCCTCGATTATGGCTGGGTATCCGATAAATATTGGTGTCATCATGTCCACCAACATCACTTTAGCGTTCCAGAAGGGTGAGAGATCCTATCCGTACCCGAACTTCCTCACTGAATACTTCAAGGATCAAGGGGTGGATTCGAAGCATTATGACACAGATGTGAAGGCCAAAAAGCCCTTATCCTTGTACCACCTTCAGGGAGCTAACAACCCTAAATTCAAAGTCAAAGCTACTACCTCTACTGGCTAGTCTGAGGAGCTAGCATGAGTGGTCATTGATTCAGCTTTCAAGCCTTCCACAACAGCAGGCACTTCCACAGGGACAACAACCATGCCATCATCATCATCTGCTGGACTCCCGGCTTCTGCTAGACTATTAGTACCATTGCTAGTGCCAGCTTTCTCTACCTATCCTCAGACTACGCTATGAGTCTTCCAGACATTGGCGAGTCTCAATAACTGGATGCAGACAGCTACTACAAAGCTAACTGATATATCCAGTGTTGTTGCAGCACAGTCCTCAGCCCCAGCAGAGCCATAGGTACCTCCATCAGTAGAGGAAGCACTGAAGAAGATTCTGGAAAACCAGAAGACTATTACAGATACTCTAGTGGCACATGGGAAGGTCATTGCAGACTTGAGCAGGCAGGTCAAAAAGATGAAGAAGTCTCAAGCATCAAAGAGGTCGGTAGATAGGTTGACAAAGGAGGTCTCCAAGATTGCATCTGCAAGAGACCTTCCGTTGGACCTACTCATGGAGTCTACTATTCCAGCAGCATAGGCAGCACCACAGGTAGCAGCTGGCCAGCCTGAGGAGCCGGTTGCCACTTCCCACACTGCTAAGGAGATGATCCAGATGCTCAGCAATCCAGTTGACCCTCGACCTGGTGATGATGAGATACAGCTTCAGGCTGAGGTTGCTGATGATCCCATGCAGACTGAGACCACATAGGGAATTCTCTTAACTCTCTACCCTTTCCATGTTCTTATTTTTGTTAAGCATTGGGGATAATGCTTATTTTTCATTTGGGGGTGGTCTATTTTGATTATTTGACATTTGGGCTGTAATAACTCTAATACTATTTTTATTTCATCTTTATTTTCCTTTGGTATATATATATATATTTTTATCCATTTGATGTAAATATTCATTTCCCTTATGTATATATTCTTCTCCCTTATGTATATATTCATTTGACTTCAGTTTGTATATTCTTTTATCTCGCTTTCTATAGTTTATTTCATAACTTCTTTAGTTGCTTTTCATTAGTAGTATAACTTCTTATTTACTTTAGTAGCTTCTTTTTAATTTGCTAGCTTCTTTTTACATTTTGAGTGAACAATAAGCCTTTGGTTTTCTTAATGCCACAGTTCTTTCCAAAGGTGGATTTTGTGTGAACCGGGTGGCTCTTCCCAACGATGGATGGCGTGACAACCTTCTTAAGGGATTGAGTCCGGTTTCTTTTATGTTTTGGTAAAATATAGTATTAATGAATTAAAGGGGTCTCAAGCATGCTTCACTTGGTACCAACACATTTACCTATGATCGTATGGTTAAAAACAAAGTTGTTGGCAGAAAATAGCTCTAGTTGTGACTCTTTTTACTCTAGTGTTAAATTAAGCATGCACCGAGTGATTCAAATCGAGCCATTTGTGATTCTCAATCTTAGCTAGGGTTGTTGTGGGCCCTCAACTCTGTTCTCTTTAGCAATCCAGAAGCGTGAGAGGTGAGATATTTAGTTACAAGTCCAAGTACTCGTGCTAATAGTCTAGAACTTGCCCTGAATATTTGTCTAGGCAAAATTCTATGTGTAACTTGGCTTCAGAAATGATCGTAGGCTCTCCTTTATTCAATTTGAAATTTGAACTCTCCTATGGCCTACCAATGTGATATCCCCTAGTCAACCCCTTTGAGCCGAAGCCCTTTTTCTTTCAATAACCATGTTACAAGCCTTCATCCGTTTTGTAATGACCCTCTCTTGGCACCCGATTTTTTATTAGCATTCTTGAGAAACAATTGGCAAAAATATAAGTTTGGGGGAGAGAAGAGGAGTTTGAAAGAGATGAAAGGTACAAAGAAGAGAAAGAAATGAAGAAAAGGGAAGGCAACGAAAAGAAAGAAAGAACAAAAAAACAGGAAAATGCCAAAAAGAAAGTGAATAAAGTGAAGAGTTGGAGGGAATCCAAAAGAAAATAAGGAGGAAAGGCTGAAGTAAAGAGAAAAAGAGAAAAATGAATGTCATGCTTAAGAAAGAGTGACGTTATGTCTCTCTAGTTCCCCCGAGGAAGAAGAAAATGACTCAAAGAGTCGAGAAAGCATGAGCCGAAAAGAGAAAATAGAGTGCTTAAGGAAAGATGAAATCATTCTATTCCAACAAGTACTACCTTGATCCAAAAGCCTTCAGTACATCCCGCAAAAGCCCTACATAATTTCAAGTTGAGTGAGCTTACATTAGTGGTGATTTACATAAGGGGCAAGCTTATGGTACATAAAGCCAGACTTGTGACGTTCTTTTGAGAAAAATGAGCGAACTTTTCACAATCCTTGCTTCGAGTGTTACATTCTAAAGTGAGAATTTCTAATGTAGAGTAGAGGAGAAGAAGGAGTTTGGGATCCACAATGACCTATGTGAAAGAGCGAGCTTCTTTGATGAATAGATTCAACTCCTAATGCTTTAGTGTCACACTAGAACTATTGTACTCAAAAAGTCAAATCATTGCGTTGTTGATAATTCATATGTATTGTGGGTAATTGTTTCCCAATTGATGTGTGTCTGATTCACCTTAGGTCAGCTGAAATATCCCTTATTCTAGTGGATATGGGAATTGTCTTATTTGCTTGAAGACAAACAAAAGCTTAAGTTTGAGGAGTTGATAAGTAGGGATTTTGACTGCTTAATTGCTCTCTTTTACTTGCGTTTTAGCTCAAAAATGCTTAAAGGTATTCGCGGAAACTAACGAATTGGCTTACTTGCAGGAATATTGGGAAACTAGCTAAAGAAGGCAAAATCAACTCATAAAGGAGTCAAAAGTGAACAAGAGCCAAAACTGGGCAAAGAGGCTAGCAGTACGAACAACACCAAAAATGTGCGGCTGCAGGAGATCAAGTGCGGCCGCAATCATTATTATGCGGTCCGCAAAGATTGAAGATTCAGAGAGTTGTCCCAAGACCAAAAGTAGAAGAGTGCGAACTGCAACACTTTTGTGCGGCCACATAATCAGAAGTGCGGCCGCACCTACTTTTATGCGGACCGCAAAAGCCTGAAAGTCCAAGCCCAAAATTCCCAAGACTGCGGACCGCACTAGAATTGTGCAGCCGCAGAAGCCCATTTTGCGGTCCGCATCAAAATTATGCGGTTGTACAACCTCTGTAGGAACATTTTTGTCAGATATTTTTAGCTTAGTATAAATACAACTTTTTATCATTTTTAGGTTAAGTTTAGTTTTGCAGAGGTGCACCTGAGCGTTTTTCTTTACTTCTTTGAGTAAATTTTTATTAGATTGACTTCTTAACATTAGTTTTTCTTTGTTTAATCTATGATTATGCATTCTACCTTAATTTCTTCTTGTATTTCTTTATTTTTCATGAGTGGCTAAATCTTTAGCTAGGGTTGTGGCTCAACCCTAGTGTGGATACTTAATGGGTATTTTATTTTAGGGCTTTTTTGTGATTGAGTTAGTGATATCTACCCTTGTTTATGCTTAAATTATAGAATTAATGGTTGCAAACATTGATTCATGCATTTTTTACCTAGTCTTTGCTTGAGAAAGAGAGACTAGGTTTAGGAAAACTTGGCTAGCAAGGAATTGGGGTGTATTCAAGAAATTGATAGCCCCAATTAAAAGGTCAAATCTAGAGATAGTAAGACCCGACTTGAGCATATATCACTTGATTTGTATAAATACCCATTTGGGCTTGAGAAAGCCAAATTGGGCAAAATCATTCAAACTATTGAGAGGTATAGAGTGAGCAATTACGTGTGTTTGCGATACCACGAATCCGATAAATCAAATTTGCCCTATAGTTTACACCCGTTAGGTAGCCACTTTGGTGGAAGTCATAACCCTAGATTCCTTTATCATTTGAAAAACAACCAAAACGAAAAACACTATCTTCTAGTTATTATTTGCAATCATTAGGTAAAATTAGAAATTGAAAATAACAAATGAATATGTGGAAGTACAATCTAAGCCACGTCATACATTTACTCTAGTTATATACCTAGTCCAAATTCTAACTCTCTGTGGATTTGATCCCGACTCGTGTTGGGTTTATTATTGCTTCGACCGCCTCACTACCTAATTGTGGTGTAAGTTTGGGCGAGATCAAGTCATAAAAACATAATTCAGGACGATTCCCAGATTTTCGTGTGTTATAGTCCAGGCCATCTCCATGAATCCAGACGACCGACTCTAAATCACCTAAAGTTTTTCGAACCCACAAAAAAGACCTAATGAACAATAGTCATTGCTTTTCCATGGTCGTTCCTCGTTTTTTTGCATTTTAGCGACATAAAACAAGAATTTAGTACGATTTTTAGATCTTCATGTGCTACCATGCCATCTTCGTGAATCCGGGTGAACGACCCCAAATATCCTAAAGTTTTGCGAGCCCATAAAAATGACCTAATAAATAGTATTCATCATTTATACCTGATCATTCCTTCCTTTTGGCATTTTAGGGCCATAAAATAAGAGATTAGGATGATTCCCATATTCATGTGCTCTATAGCCCAAGCCATCTCCATGAATCGGGGGGACCAGCCCCAAATTTCCATAAATTTTGCGGGCTCATAACAAATGACCTAATGAACAATAATCATCAATTCACAATGATCGTTCCTTTTTTTGCATTTTAGGGCCATAAAGCAGGAATTCGAGACGATTCCACGATTTTTGAGTGCTATAGTCCATGCCATCTCCATTAATATAGGCTACCGGCCCCAAATCGCTTAAAATTTTGCGGGCCCATAAAAATGCCTAATGAACAACAGTTATCGCTTCACCATAACTACTCCTCATTTGATGGCATTTTAGGGCCATAAAATAGGAATTCGGGTTGATTCCAAGATTTTTGTGTGTTATAGTCCATGCCATTTCCATGAATCCGAGCGACAGGCCTCGAATTGCCTAAAATTTTGAAAGCCCATAAAAGATAACTTAATGAACAATAGTTATCGCTACACCATGACCGTTTCTCATTTTTTGGTATTTTAGAGCCATAAAATAGGAATTTGGGACGATTCCTAGATTTTCATGTGCTATAGTCTATGATATCTCCATAAATCCAGGCGACTGACCTCGAATCGCCTTAAATTTATGGGCCCATAAAAATGACCTAATGAACAATAGTCATCTCTCAAAATAGGAATTCAGGACGATTCCTAGATTTTCTTGTGCTATAGCCCACGTCGTCTTTATAAATTTGTAAAACTAGCCCCGAATCAACTAAAATTTTGCAGGTCCATCAAAAAAGACCTAATGAATAATAATCATCGCTTCGTCATGACCGTTATTCATTTTTGGCATTTTAGGCCCAAAAAATAAGAATTCAGGACGATTCCCAATTTTTTGTGCGCTATAATCCACGTCATCTCCATGAATCTGGGCGGCCAGCCCAGAATTGCTTAAAATATTGTGTGGGCCCATAAAAAACAATCTAATGATACTATTTCTTCGCCATGAATGTTCCTCAGTTTTTGGCATTTTAGGGCATTAAAATAGGAATTCAGAACGATTCCCAGATTCGGGTGCTATGTCCACGCTATTTTCATGAATCCGAGCGACCGACCCCAAATCGCCTAAAATTTTGTGAGCCCATCAAATACGACTTAATGAATAATAGTTATCGTTTTTTCATGATCGTTCCTCATTTTTTTACATTTTAGGGCCAAAAATATTAATTCGAACGTTTCTCAGATTTTCTTGTGCTATAGTCCACGTCATATCTATGAATCCGGGCGATCTGCTCTGAATCGCCTAAAATTTTGCGGGCCTATCAAAATAGACAGAGTGAACCATAATCACAATAGTCATCCTCTTTTTTGGCATTTTAGAGCCATACAACAAGAATTAAGGACGATTCTCGGACTTTCATGTGCTATAATCCATGTCATCTCTATGAATCCGGTCGACTAGTCCTAAATCGCCTAAATTTTGCGGGGCCACAAAAAATGACCTACTTAACAAAAATCATTGCTTCTCCATGATTGATCCTCATTTTGTGGCGTTTTATGGCTAAAACAGGATTTCACGATGATTTCCTAATTTTTGTGTGCTATAGTCCACGTCATATCTATGAATCGGGGGGGCTCTAAATCGGCTAAAATTTTGTGGGCCCATTGAAAACGACCTAATGAACAATAGTCATCGTTTTTGAATGATCGTTCATTATATTTTGGTGTTTTAGGTGCATAAAAAAGAATTCAGGACGATTCCCAGATTATAGTGTGCCATAGACTAAGACATCTCTATGAATACGGGGCGACCGACCCCAAATCTCTATAATTTTATGGTCCCATAAAAAATAACGTAGTGAACAATAATCATCGTTTCGCCAAGATCATTCCTCATTTGGAGTATTTTAGAGCTATAAAATAAAAATTATGGTTGATTGCTTGAGTTTCGTATGCTATAGTTCACACCATCTGTATAAATCTGGGCGACTGGCTCTAAATCACTTAAAATTTTGTAGGCCTATTAAATATGACCTAATGAACAATAGGCATTGCTTTGCCATGACTATTTCTCAATGTTTTGGCCTTTTAGAGTATAAATGAGAATTTAGGACGATTCCTAGATTTTCGTGTGTTATAGTCTAGGCCATCTCCATAAATCTGAGCGACCGGCTCTGAATCGCCTAAAAGTTTTCGGACCTATAAAAAATACCTAATGAACAATAGTCATTGCTTTGTCATGACCGTTCCTCATTTTTTAGCATTTTAGAGTTGAATTCAGGATGATTTCCAGATTTTCGTGTGCTATAATCCATGTCATCTCCGTAAATTCGGGTGAACGACCCTGAATCTCCTAAAATTTTATGGACCCATAAAAAATGACCTAATGAATAGTAGTCATCACTTATATATGACTGTTCTTCGTTTTTGATATTTTAGGGCCATAAAACAAGAAATTATGACGATTCCCATATTTCATGTGCAATATAGCCCATGCCATCTCCATGAATCGGGAGGACCAGCCCCAAATCTCTATAAATTTTGCGGGTTCATCAAAAATGTCTTAATGAACAATAATCATCGATTCACAATGATCGTTCCTTTTATTAGGCGTTTTAGGGTCATAAAACATGAATTCAGGAATTTTGATACATTTTATACTCCTTCTTGCTTAAGTTTTGATTAGAAATGTGTACAAAATAGTCCCAAAGGCTCACAAGTTGTGCTTGATTGTAGGTTTGATCAATAAAGTGACAAGAAGTCAAATATTAGCTCAAAAGGAGTGAAACTTGCACAAGTATCAAGACAAGATAAAGCTCAGGCAAAACAAGGCCAGTGCGGCTGCACACCATTCTGTGCGGTCCGCACACCATTCTGTGCGGTCCTCACTATAAGTTTCAGAGAGCATGACATTCAGGCACAAAGGCAATGCGGCCGCACTAGGTTTTGTGCGGTCCTCACTAAGATCAATGCGGCCGCACTCGATTTAGTGCGGTCCGCAGTAAGGAGGATCATAGAGTTGCCAAATTCTGAGTTCAAGCCAATGCGGTCCGCACTCCATTTTATGTGGACCGCACTAGAAGCCTCCGCGGTCGTAGTCCATTCTCTGTGGTCTGCAGTGCCCGAGTTCAAAGAGTTAGATTTTCAAGCTCAAAGCCCTAGTGCGGCCGCACACCATTTTATGCGGTCCGCACTAGCCCCGCAGGGGTATTTTTATCCAGATTTTTCAGCTTAGTATAAATAGCTTCTTTTCCCATTTTTAGGGTATCATATAGTTTTAGAACATAGCTGCGCTCGTGGGTTCGAATATTTTAGCCATTTGGGCAATTTTATCTACATTTCATCATTGAATCTTGTTGTTTATCTTAGTAATTAATTACTATTTTCTTCATCTATTTCTTGCTTTTCTTCTTTAATTATGAGTAGCTAGACTCATAAGCTAGGGTTGTGGCTCAACCCAAGTGTGGGTAATTGATGGGTCTTGTATTTTTGGGCTAGATTGACTATGGGTGTTTGATATTTATGCCAATTTTATGGTTAATTGCTAAATTAGTGGTTGCAAACACTAGTTTGTGTTTAGTTGACTTGGGTTCTTCTTGAGAAAGAGAGCCCAAGTCTCCAAAATTGGTCCAACAAGGAATTGGGGCGTACTCAAGATATTGATAGCCCTAATTAAAGGGTTAAACCTCGAGAGAGTAATACCCGACTTGAACCTCGATTGCTTGTGCAAATTTTCATACCCAATTGGTCTTGAGAAAGTCAATTTGGGCAAAATCACTCGAACCACCGAGAGGTGTAGAGTGGGTAATATCGTGCAATGGTTATATCATACTCCCCAACTATGTCAAGCATGCCTTAGATTCAAGTACCCGTCAATTGACCATCTAGGTAAAAGTCACTACCCTAGTGCATTTTAAACCATTTGAACAACTCGTAGCATTTTACTCTTAGCTTAATCTAGTTTCATTTACCATTGTAGTTTGATAAAAGTAGAAGTAAATCAAAAAACCCCCAAAAATGATTAGAAGTGCAATTTGGAACACATAACTCTACACTAGATAGACACTCGATTTCAACTTCTAGCTCTCTGTGAAAATCGATCCCGACCCTAAATCGAGTAAAAGCTGCTTCGACCCTCTCTTGCTACTCAATAGTAGTGCGGAGTAGGTCGTGATCACTTTTTGGCATCGCTGCCGGGGAGCTAATGGTTTTGGCTATATATTTAGTTAGTTTGTGTATTGTTCTTCTTTCCTTCTTTGTTACTAACTTGTTTGTGTCACAACTCAGGTACTAAATGGCAGCGAACAACGCTAATGGACCTCTTGGAAATGTGATTGCGGGGAGGAGGTAGATGATTTTGGAGATGATGAGGTGCCTCTTGTACCTCAAGGACAATGTAGAGGCCGCCAGGCCAATGGGAATGATAATAACAATGTTCTAGACCCTTCTCCGCCACCTCCAAGAGTGGCTCCCAGAGTACTTCTGAACCAAGGCTATGCGAGTGCTATTGTCCCACCCCAAATCCGGGAAGGCAATTTTCAGATAACTAATTTGATGTTGACCTTACTAGAGCAGCATGGGTATTTCACGGGTGCTGCAAATCAAAATGCTTACAAACATCTCAAGGGGTTCGTGGATACATGTTGGGGGAGCAAGCAGAAAAATGTGTCCGAGGATGCTCTTAGGTTGAGACTCTTCCCATTCTCACTTAGGGGGAAGGCATTGGATTGGCTCGAGCGACTTCCCAACCATTCCATCACTACTTGGGATGAGTTGGCGGATAAGTTCATTGCTAAAGTTTTCTCACCGGGGCATATGGAAGCATTGCGAGATGAGATATTGGCCTTCAAGCAAGAGCCCACGGAACCTTTGCATGAGATTTGGGAGTGTTATAGAACAATAGTGAAAGAATTCCCCAACAATGATATGACACATGCTATGATCCAACAAACCTTCTACCGGGGCATTAACACCACAAACAAATGCATAGTAAACCAATTTGCTGGGGGTAACTTTATGAAGCTGTCATATGATGCGGCATGTGATATACTTGATGAGATGGCTGACACTTCTTCTACTTGGCAAAGTAGAGCCAATGTGCTCCAGGGTGACCTCACGGTTATTCATTTGCACAAAGAATTACATGACCATGGGTAAGCTACAACGGAGTTGACAACTACTATGAACCAATTAGCAAAGGCACAGTTGCAACAAGTTCAAAATCCTCGCCAAGTGAATGCCATGGAGGGTGTTAATATGCTTGTTAACAAAAGAAGGCAACAAAGTCAAGGGAATTCTGAGCAATTTGATGATGACTGTGATAGATTTCAAAATGATGGTTATGATGAACAAAGTGAAGAGGTTCAATACGTGAATAATTATCAAGGCCAACGGGGCAACTCTTCCAACCAACAACAATGGATACCTCAAGGTAATCGGGGCAATCAACAACAAAACAGTGGTAATTGGGGGAACAACAACCAAAACAACAATTGGGGCAATCAGAACAACAATCAAAACAATCAAGGAAATTGGAATGGGAATAGCAACAATTGGGGTGGTAATAATAATCAAGGTGGATGGAACAATGGAAACCAAGCAAACCGGGGGCAAGGATTTCAAAGGCCCCCAATGTACCAACAACTGAACAATCCGCTCCCATTTCCATCTCAAGGTCCTAGTTCTTCTGGCAATGATATGGGTAGAATTGATATTATGTTGGAACAGATGATGAAGAAGAATGCGGATTTGGATGCACAATTGGCTTCCCACAATACCTCTATCAGAAATTTGGAGGTGCAGTTAGGCCAAATCTCACAGTCTTAAAATACTCGCCCTAAGGGTGCACTACCAAGTAATACGGTAGTGAACCAAATGGGTGGGAACAATCATGTTATGGCGATAACAATAAGAAGTGGGAGAGGCGGTGATGTGAATGCCTCCAAACAAAAGCAAATCTTGGATGATGATGTTGAGTTGCAAGAAGATGAAGTCCCTTTGGTAGTTGAAGATGTAGTTGATGAAAATGTGAACAAAGAAGTGAGGATTGATATTCAAGATGTCGAGGTGGAAACTCAAAATGACGTGAACCCGTCTAGGGAACACATAATAGACATGCCGGAGCCGGTGGTGCCTAAAGCCAAGGTACCTTTGCCAAGGCCACCTCCGCCTTATCCTCAAAGGCTCGTGAAGCAGAAGAATGAGAATCAGTTTAAAAAGTTTATTGACATGATGAAGAGCTTATCTATTAATGTGCCTTTAGTGGAGGCTCTTGAACAAATGTCGGGCTATGCAAAATTCATGAAAGACTTGGTCACAAAGAAGCATTCTATGGATTGTGAAACTATAAAGATGACTCACCAAGTTAGTGCTATATTGCATTCAATAGCCCCGAAGCTTGAAGATCCCGGTGCTTTCACCATTCCTTGCACCATTCGGAGTGTGGACATTGCCAAGGCTATGTGATTTGGGAGCTAGTATCAATTTGATGCCCTACTCAGTGTTCAAAACCTTGGGTATTAGGCAACCTAGGCCGACTTCCATGAGGTTACAAATGGTGGATAGATCGATGAAGAGACCATTGGGTATTATTGATGATGTTCTTGTCCGTGTGGACAAATTTATCTTTCCAGTTGACTTTGTGATCTTGGACTGCGAGGTGGACTACGAAGTTCCGATCATATTGGGAAGACCTTTCCTAGCTACGAGAAAGGCATTGATAGATATGGAATAGGGGAACTCACCTTCCGAGTGGGTGATGAAAATGTGGTCTTTCATGTGTGCAAGTCTATGAATCAGTCCAAAAGTACCGAGGTGTGCTCTTTTGTTGACCTCGTCACAGCAGTGATAATTGATGACACCAGTGCAATGATTAATGTGAAGGACCCATTAGAGGTCGCACTGTTGAATCTTGATATCAATGAGGATGCAAGCCGAGTGGAGTGTGTGAATGTTTTACATGGAATGGGCTCTTATTCTTATGAGCCTAGGAAATTGTCTTTGGATCTCGAGAATAGAAAGACTCCGCCAACTAAACCTTCAATTGTGGAGCCTCTAGTGTTGGAGTTGAAACCACTGCCTCCACACCTCAGGTATGAGTTTTTAGGCTCAAACTCTACTTTGCCAGTTATTCTGTCTTCTTGCCTTACTAACATACAGGTTGATGCCACATTGGCAGTGCTTTAAAAGTGGGAAAAGGCAATTGGATGGACTTTAGCTGATATTCGGGGAATAAGCCCCGCGTTCTGTATGCACAAGATTATTCTGGAAGATGATGCAAAGCCCTCCTTGGAGCACCAAAGGAGGTTGAATGTGGCAATATAAGAAGTTGTGAAAAAGGAGGTGATCAAGTGGTTGGATGTCGGGGTTGTGTACACCATCTCTGATAGCTCTTGGACTTCATCGGTGCAATGCGTACTGAAGAAGGGTGGCACGACCGTGGTTACAAATTCTCAAAATGAGTTGATTCCTACAAGAACCGTCACTGGCTGGAGGGTATTCATGGACTATTGCAAGTTGAATAAAGTGACCCACAAGGATCACTTTCCTTTGTCTTTCCTTGACCAGATGTTAGACCGACTTGCTGGGCGTGCCTTCTATTGCTTCTTGGATGGGTATTCTAGGTACAACCAAATCTTGATTGCACCGGAAGATCAAGAGAATACCACATTCACATGTCTATATGGCACTTTTGCCTTCTCTAGGATGCCTTTTGGGTTGTGTAATGCACCGGCTACATTTCAGCAGTGTATGATGGCCATTTTCACCGATATGGTGGAAGACATTTTGGAGGTATTCATGGACGATTTTAGTGTTGTGGGGTATTTATTTGATGAGTGCTTGAAGAATCTTGATAGGGTGTTGGCTCATTGTGAAGAGACCAATCTTGTCCTCAATTGAGATAAATGCCACTTTATGGTGGAAGAAGGAATAGTTTTTGGGCATAAAATTTCGAAGCATGGTATAGAGGTAGATAAAGCAAAGATCGATGTGATTTCAAGGCTCCCTCTCCCTACATCTGTCAAGGGAGTTCGAAGTTTTCTTGGGCATGCGGGGTTCTACCGGAGATTTATCAAAGACTTTTCGAAGGTAGTGAACCCCTTGTGCAAGTTGTTGGAAAAAGATGCTAAGTTTGTGTTTGATGAAAAATGTATGCAAGCCTTTGAACTTCTCAAGCATAAGTTGACCACCACTCCTATCATTACCACACCTAATTGGATCTTTCCCTTTGAGCTCATGTGTGATGCGAGCGATGTTACAGTTGGGGCGGTTTTGGGTCAACGAGTGAACAAAATATTTCATCCGGTGTACTATTCAAGCAAGACAATGAATGATGCTCAAATGAACTACATGGTGACCGAGAAGGAACTTTTGGATATTGTGTTTGCTATGGAAAAATTCTGGCCGTATCTTATGGGTGCTAAGGTTATTATTCATACCGACCATGCCGCACTCCGGTACTTGATGACGAAGAAGGATTCCAAAGCTAGACTAATGTGATAGGTCTTGTTACTTCAAGAGTTTGATTTGGAGATTGTGGACCGGAAGGGTAGTGAGAACCAAATGGCGGACCACTTGTCCCGCTTAGAGGAGGAGGAGAGGCCTCATGATGGCCTAGAGATCAATGATTCATTTCCCGACAAACAACTCCTTTCAGTGTCGCTGCCGATCTTGCTAATTTCCTTGTGACTGGTATACTCCCATGTGAGCTCTCTTCTAACAAAAGGAAGAAGCTCAAGCGGGATAGTTTGGATTTCTATTGGGATGAGCCATACTTGTTCAAGATTTGCACGGATGGTGTGATCCGAATGTATGTCCCGGAGGAAGAGCAATTGAGTATCTTGGAGGCTTGTCATTCCTCTCCCTATGGTGGCCATCATGGCGGGATGAGGACGGCTTCTAAAGTTCTTAGTTGTGGGTTTTATTGGCCAATTTTGTTCAAAGATGCGGGTGATTTTGTGAAGAGATGCGACGAATGCCAAAGAGCGGGTGGAATTTCAAAGAAATATGAGATGCCTCTCAATACCATCCTTGAGGTTGATATTTTTGATGTATGAGGCATTGATTTCATGGGCCCATTTGTTAGCTCTTGTGGGAACACTTACATTCTTGTGGCGGTGGACTATGTTTCAAAGTGGGTTGAAGCCGTGTCTTTGCCCAACAATGAGGCCCGGAGTGTTGTCGTATTTCTCAAGAAGAGCATTTTTACAAGGTTTGGTACTCCTCGCGCAATCATAAGTGATGGGGGGTCTCATTTTTGCAATAGAGCTTTCGACACTTTGCTCTAAAAGTATGGTGTCAATCACAAAGTTTCTACCCCCTATAATCCTCAAGCAATGGTCAAGTTGAAGTGTCCAACAGGGAAATCAAAAGCATATTGTCAAAGACGGTCAATGCAAATATGACCGATTGGTCAAAGAAGTTGGATGATGCTCTATGGGCTTATAGGACTGCTTACAAGACTCATATTGGTATGTCTCCGTATCGGTTGGTGTTTGGGAAAGCTTGTCATCTACCGGTTGAGTTAGAGCACAAGGCCATGTGGGCTTTGAGGAAGCTAAATCTTGAGTGGGATGTTGCAACCAATCTTCGTGTGGAATAGCTTAATGAACTTGATGAATTCCGATTTCATGCCTACTCCAGTTTGTCCTTGTACAAGGACAAGATAAAGTACCTTCATGATAAATATGCTCGTGGAAAGGAGTTTAAAGTAGGTGATTTGGTTCTCTTGTTCAATTCTCGGTTACGTTTGTTTCCGGGAAAGATTAAATCAAAATGGAGTGGACCATTTGAAGTGGTGTTGGTGACCCCTTTTGGTGCTCTTGATTTGAAAAATAAAAATGGAGAGGTCTTCAGATTTAATGGGCCCCGTGTCAAGCATTATCTTGGAAAAATTGATGACAGCCACGTGGTGGCACTTCTTCATTTCAAATGATGTGATGGTAACCTGCGTCGTGCCGCGACGTTAAATCAGGGGCTTCTTGGGAGGCAACCCATGTGTTGTTCTTCTTGTTTTATTTGATTTTCATTGTAGTGTAGGATTGATTTTTAGGCTAACTGGTTGTGAGATGTTATAGGATTGTGTTGGTGCAGTGCAGGACATAGTGGAAAAGTGTTCAGGCCTCTGAACTTTACAATGTGGCCGTACTACATTTAGTGCGGACCGCACTGGTGAAGGGTGAAATGTTGACCTCTCTGAAGTTTGCCACTGCGGCTGCACTATATTTTGTGCGGTACGCGGTGGACCACTGCGGCCGCACTACATTTTGTGCGGACTGCAATGTGTTGCCTCCTCAAGTTTTGAAATTGCTGTGCAGTGCGAACCGCGGTCTATTTTGTGCGATCCGCACTGGGGTAGGTGAGCTGGGCCACAGGGCTTTTTCTATAATTAGTCCCTGAGGCCCAACAGTTACACTTTTCGATCCTTTACTCTCAGAAATATTAAAAGCATTGTTCATCCTGCCTGTTACTCGTAAATCATTGCTTGAACTTGTTAACCTTCATCCCATCTCACATATGGTAACTTAATGTCAATTAAATTGCTTTAATTTTGTTATTTTCTTTTACTTTTTGTTTTACTTGGTTTTTATTTCTCTTATTCCCGAATTTTCTTCAATTGATTAGGGTAGGGTAATTAATCACTGGATTAGAGTAGGCTTAGGTAGTTAAAAACAATGGGCAACTACTTAGGGACTATTATTAGGTGTAAATTTGGGCTTAAATCAAAATTCATGTAACCCTAACTTAGTGCCACAACTGGGCACTAAGTGCGGACCGCAGTCATTTCTTTGCGGTCCGCAGTAACATTTTGTGCGGACCTCATTGCTAATTGTCCTGGAAACTAAACTTTGGGGACCGCGGCCACACTACATTTTGTGCGGACCGCATTGGTCCCTGTGCAATCGCACTACATTTTGTGTGGTTTGCACTGCCTGGATACAGAGAGTGGGTAGTTTGAACCCCACCTCTGTGCGGACCGCATAGCTATTTTTTGCGGTCCGCATTGACCCCTGTGCGGCTGCACACCATTTTGTGCGGTCTGCACTGTGTGACTTCTGAAAACTGTCTGCAACTTTTCCTTCCTATTCTGCAATTCTGTTTCTTAACTACTTCTATTGATACTAACAAGCTTATTGGATTGTGTTTGCAGACAATGGTGAAACGACGAGGTAAAGGTTCTAAACAACCAGGCAGAGGTGAATCCTCCCGGGGAGGTAAACAGAAAATGATTAAACTCGCTCCCCAAGCCAGGCAAAACATCAAAAACATGAGGAAGATGATTAAAGCTGTTGATAGAGCAATTGACATGTCTGGGAGTGAGTACGAGCCCTCTCGGGAGATATCTTCAGACTCAATCCTAGAATATATCCCTGACTGGACAGAGATAAACAGACTAAGAGATACTCTTCCCACTTTCCCTGTTGCTCAAGCGTCAGTAAATGTGTCTTATGGGTCGTCTGAGGGCTTAGATGAAGGCGGTAGGGATGAATACTCCACCTCTCCCACAGCTTCATTATCCGGAGAGGGTGCAGTAAGAGATGATGAGGAAGTAGGAGGTGAAGAAGTAGTTGGAGAAGAGGGTGAACCTCAGGTTGGCAGGGTGGCTAGAACTAGGAAATCGGAGGTGTGGCAAGACCGGTTCCTAAGTGAAGTAGCATATCACAAATTCAGGGAATGGTGGCCCGTGAGGAAATTAATCCCGGAGCGAAGTTTTGTTGATAGAGATCTACTACCTCACAACCCCAATGTGAGGAGGCAGTTTAGGGAGAGAGTTGGCTGTGAGCATTTTCTAGATGAATTCATAGATGCCAATGAGCACTTGGTCAAGGAATTCTACACCAACATTGCCCACATAAAAAAGGGCTCCAAAGTGACCAAGGTGCGAAAACTGAAAATGCTATTTGATAGAAAGACCATAAATGACTATCTTGGCTTTAATAAGGAGAATGAGGCATTGTATATGGCGAAGATGGAAATGGGCGAGGAGGTCAGTCCCTGGTTGGCACAGTATCTGGAAATCCCAGGTACCATCCCTGATTGGTTGACTGCGGGCGTCAAGATTCTGAGACGTAGTTTGAATTTCGAGGCAAGGGGTGGGAAATATTTGTATGTAGCAGGTTGGACCCTACAACTCATGACAACTCCCTCCCTCTTCACCGGGCAGTTTTGGTGGCTTCGATCATGGCGGGGTACCCTATCAATATGGTAAATGTAATGTCGAGGATAATTACAATTGTGGGCAGTGAGAATGATAAAAACCTCCCTTTCCCAGCTTTCTGACTATGTACTTCCAGGACCTAAAAGTTGAAAAGAGGTCATTCGACATCAAAGTCAAAGCGAAGGCCCCATTCTCTTGGTACAACATGCAGGGGGATGACAATCCCAAGAGTAAGAGCTTCAAGGGTACAACTACTACTCTAACTAGCCAGTCTGAAGAGCCAGTTGTGGTAGTGGCTCCTGCTGAGCCTACCTCCACCTCCACTGATATGCCTCCTAGTCCATCCACCTCAGCAGACCCGGAGATACCATCTTCCTGTGCCTATCCGGTGACTGCCCACCGACTGAGTCAGGCTCTCCTAAGTATCAATAACTGGATGCAGACTGCGTCATCCAAGTTGTCTACCCTCACTACCACAGTAGAGGCTCAGTCGGCACCTCCGCCTCCACAGGTCCCCCAGTCCATAGAAGATGCTCTCAAGGAGATTTTGGCCAACCAAAAGAAAATCCTCAACACTCAGAAAGTGCTCACCATTGCAGTTGGTTCACACAGCAAGGCTCTCAAGGAGCTTGCTAGGGAGCATATGAAATTGAGGAAGACGCGGGCTTCCAAGGAGTCCGTGAAGGGGTTAAGAGTTGATGTCGACCGGTTGAAGGCAGACCAACTGCCCTTGGACTTATTACTCGATGATCCTATGCCAGTAGCTCATCCCCAGCCAGAGCAGTCACGGAGGCCTCCAAAGAGAAAAAGGATGATTCCCAGAGCGGACGATGCAGTCATCCAGTTGGCAGACCCACCGGAGGCCTCCTCCAATCAGCCACAGGATACCCTCAGGAGCCTGTCCAGGCCCAGGTCCCAACAGCATAGCAGCAGGCCACAGGGAACCAGTCTGAGGTTCCCGAGCATAGTGAGGACCCAGGGGCCACTCAGGAGCCCATGCAGGCAGACGAGCCATAGGGAGTTTCTATATCATTTTTCCCTTTTTTGGTGCTTTATTTAGTTTAGTTGGCATTAGGGAGAATGTCAGCTTTCATTTGAGGGGGTAGGCCCTACTTTTGATGGATTCATTCAGATGATTATATATATTTTATACTTTTTATGCTTTCTTTATTTTTCATCTTTGGTTTGTATATAATTTTAACATTTTGTAACATTTCTCCCACTTTTATTTTACTTTGGGTCCGTATATAAAGTTATGTTACATTATACATATTTATCCCGTCTATTGTATATTCGACATATCCCCTCTTATATATATACATTTTACTTTCCGCAACTTTTCGTTCTTAGCTTCTTATTTATGTTCGTAGCTTCTTGTTTTGAAAGTTTGCAATAAGCCTTTGGTTTTCTTAATGTCACGGTTCTTTCCAAATGTGGAGTTTGTGTGAACCGGGTGGCTCTTCCCAATGATGGATGGCATGACAACCTTCTTAAAGGTTTGAGTCTGCTTTTCTTTTCGTTTTTAGTAGTTAGTAGTTAAGGGTGCCTCAAGCAAAGCTTCACTTCGACCTAGCACATTTGCTTTTGATCTTATGGTCAAAAACAAATTGTTGTGTTTAGGATGGTGAAAGTAGTGACCTTGAGACTCTTGTGTTGACCGATAATCATCAAGTGGTTTTTCGAGACCATTGTATGCTCAAATCTTATCTAAGGTCTTTGTGGTCCCCCAACTCTGTATCTTTAGCAATTCCATAGCTTGTGTGGTGAGTAATCGCATTGCAAGTCCAAGTCCCGAGCCATTGGTCTAGAACTTGCCCTGAATGTTTGTTGAGGCGAAATCCTAAGTGAATGTTGACTTGAGACATGATTATAGGCTCTCCTTGATTCAAAATGATAGCTTGAACACTTCCATAACCTACCAATGATAAGATCCCTAGTCAACCCTTTTGGGCCTTAGACTTTTTCCCTTCAAGACCCATAATACAAGCTTATACCCGTTCTAAAAGATACCCTCTCTTGGCACCCGATCTTTCCTTTAGCACATGGCAAAAGCATAAGTTTGGGGAGAGAGATGAGGATTGCAACAAAGTGGTAAAAAGACACAAAATGAAGAAAAGGAAAGGTAATGAAAATGAAAGAAAAGCAAAAAGACAAAAAGAATGTTCAATGTGAAAAAGAATAAAAAGAGACTCAAGAAAAGCAATGACTGAAAGGTGCGGAAACTTGGAAAAAAAAGGAGAAAAGGTTTGAAATGCATAAGAATGAGTGATAGTGTGTCTCTCTAACCCCTTAGAAAGAAGTGAAATAACTCAAAGAGTCAAGTGAATGTGTGTCAAATGAAACAAAAGAAGTGCTTAAGGGAAGATGGAACCTACCTAGACTAAACATTTCCTACCCTGAACCAAAAGCCTTCACAATATCTCCACAAAATCCCTATATGATCTTGAGTTGAATGAATCTTACATTAGTGGTGACTCACATAAGGGGCAAGCATATGGTACTTAGAGCCGGACTTGTGACTTTTTCTTGAGAGAGATGAGTGAATTTGAGTTCCACTATTCTAAAGGTGAGGTTTTCTTAGGGAGAGTTGAGGATGTGTGAGTTTGGGTTCCACAATGATCAAAGTAATAGAAAGAGTTTTTTGATGTTTTGGGTCAACTCTTGATGCTCATGTGTCGCACTTAATCCATGGAGTTTCAAAGAGTAAAAGTTGTTAATGATTCATTTGTATTGAGGGCAATTGTTAGTCCTAATTGATGCTAGATGAGGTTACTTTAGGACAACTAAAATTTTCTTGGATGTTCTCTTAAGGAGTGGGTCTTATTTTGTTTGCTGGACAAGCAAAAGCTTAAGTTTAAGGGAGTTAATAACTAGGGATTTTGATACATTTTATACTCTTTCTGCTTAAGTTTTGATTAGAAATGTATAAAGAATAGTCCCAAAGGCTCAGAAGTTATGCTTGATTGCAGGTTTGATCAACAAAGTGACAAGAAGTCAAAAATCAGCTCAAAAGGAGTAAAACTTTCACAAGTATCTAGACAAGACAAAGCTCAGGCAAAACAAGGTAAGCGTGGCCGCACACCATTCTGTGCGGTCTGCACTGTGAGGTTCAGAGAGCATGACATTCAAGCACAAAGGCAATGCGTCCGCACTAGGTTTTGTGTGATCCGCACTAAGATCAATGCGGCCGCACTTAATTTAGTGCGGTCCGCAATAAGGAGGATCAGAGAGTTGCCAAATTCCGAGTTCAAGCCAATGCGGTCTACGCTCCATTTTATGCGGACCGCAATAGAAGCCTCCGCGGCCGCAGTCCATTCTCTGCGATCCACAGTGCCCGAGTTCAGAGAGTTAGATTTTCAAGCTCAGAGCCCTAGTGCGGCCACACACCATTTTGTGCGGTCCGCACTAGCCCCGCCGGGGTATTTTTGTCCAGATTTTTCAGCTTAGTATAAATAGCTTATTTTCTTGTTTTTAGGGTATCAGATAGTTTTAGAACATAGCTGCGCTCGTGGGTTCGAATATTTTAGCCATTTTGGGCAATTTTATCTACATTTTATCATTGAATCTTGTTGTTTATCTTAGTAATTAATTATTATGAGTTTTTCTTCATCTATTTCTTACTTTTCTTCTTTAATTATGAGTAGCTAGACCTATAAGCTAGAGTTGTGGCTCAACCCTAGTGTGGGTAATTAATAGGTCTTGTATTTTAGGGCTAGATTGACTATGAGTGTTTGATATTTGTGCCAATTTCATGGTTAACTGCTAAATTAGTGGTTGCAAATACTAGTTTGTGTTTAGTTCACTTGGACTCTTCTTGATAAAGAGAGCCTAAGTCTCCAAAATTGGTCCAACAAGGAATTGGGGCGTACTCAAGAGATTGATAGCCCCAATTAAAGGGTTAAACCTCGAGAGAGTAATACCCAACTTGAACCTCGATTGCTTGTGAAAATTTGCATACCCAATTGGTTTTGATAAAGTCAATTCGGGCAAAATCACTCGAACCACCGAGAGGTGTAGAGTGGGTAATATCGTGCAATGGTTATATCATACTCCCCAACAATGTCAAGCATGCCTTAGATTCAAGTACCCGTCAATTGACCACCTAGGCGAAAGTCACTACCCTAGTGCCTTTTAAACCATTTGAACAACCTGTAGCATTTTACTCTTAGCTTAATCTAGTTTTATTTACCATTGTAGTTTGATAAAAGTAGAAGTAAATCAAAAACCCCCCAAAAATGATTAGAAGTGCAATTTGGAACACATATGCAACTCTACACTAGATAGACACTCGATTCCAAATTCTAGCTCTCTGTGGAAATCGATCCCGACCCTAAATCGGGTAAAAGCTGCCCCGACCCTCTCATGCTACTCAATAGTAGTGCGGAGTAGGCCATGATCACCGGCCTCGAATCGCTTAAACTTTTACGGGCCCATCAAAAATACCTAATGAACAATAGTCATTGCGTTGCCAAGACTATTTCTTATTTTTTGGCGTTTTAGGGCCATAAAATAAGAATTTAGGAAGATTTCAAGATTTTTGTGTGTTATAGTCCACATCATTTTTATGAATCCGAGAGACAGGCCTCGAATCTCCTAAAATTTTGCGGGCCCATAAAAAATAACCCACTGAACAATAGCCATCGCTTCTCCATAACTGTTCCTCATGTTTTGGCATTTTAGAGCCATAAAATAGGAATTTAGGACGATTCCTAGATTTTCGTATGCTATTGTTATAAATCCGGGCGACCGGCCTCGGATCTCCTAAAGTTTACAGGACCATAAAAATGACCTAATGAACACTATTTATCACTCAAAAAAGGAATTCAGGCATATTCCTAGATTTTTGTGTGCTATAGTCCACGTCATCTCTATTGTAACGACCCGATCGATCGTTTCATGAGTTGCCGCTTCGTTTCCCCCATTTATGCTTCTTATTGCATTGTCTATATGTTCTATATGTGATCAAGTTGGCTGGATCGGGTTCGGAGAGATTTTTAGTAAGATTTGAGACACTTAGTCTCTTTTGAGGATGCTTAAGTTGGAAAAGTCAACCAGATGTTGACTTATATGTTAGAGGGCTCATATGTGAGTTCTGATGGTTCAAATAGATTCGGGAGGTGATTTGAGACTTAGGATCGTGATCAGAAAGTATTTTGGAGGTCCGGAGTAGATTTAGACTTGAATTGACGAAATTGGATTTTTGGCATTTTCCGGTTGATAGGTGAGATTTTAATATAGGGGTCGGAATAGAATTCCAGGAGTTGCAGTAGTTCTGTTGTGTCATTTGGGATGTGTGTGCGAAATTGTAAGTCATTCGAACGTGGTTTGGTTGGGTTTTTTTATCAAAAGCATAATTTAAAAGATATTGAAATTCTTAGGCTTGAATCGATGCGAATTTGGTGTTTTGATGTTGTTTTGAGTGTTCTGAAGATTGGGACAAATTTGAATGATGTTATGGGATATGTTGGCATGTTTGGTTGAGGTCCCGGGGGCCTCGGGTGAGTTGCGGGTGGTTAATCGGATTATTTCTAGATGTTGAGAATTGCAGAAAATTGTTGTTCAGTGTTGCAGAGAAATGACCTTCGCGTTCGCAAGTAGGCCCTCGCATTCGCGAAGGGTTAGCTGGTGAAGCTGAGATTTTAGCCTTCGCGTTCGCGAGGAAGGCTCCGCGTTCGAGATGGGATGGGGTCGTTGTGCATCGTGTTCGCGAGGTTGTGCCGCGTTCGTGTAGAGGAAGTTGAGCAGCTGGGGTTCAGGTGGAATTGTTCTTCGCGTTCGCGGAAGGGGAGTCGCGTTCGTGTTGGGTTAGGGAGCCTAGTCTTCACGTTCGCGAGCTATGTGTCGTGATCGCAATGAAGGAATTTTTGGTCAAAGTGAGTTTGTACTTCGCGAATGCGAGGCGTTGACCGCGTTCGCGAAGAAGGATTTAATGCCTGAGAAAAATGTTTAAATAGCCATCTTGTCCGCGATTTTGGGGTTAACTCCACCATATTTGAGCGATTTTGGAGCTTTTTGAAGAGGGCTGAAGAGGGATTCAATGGGAACCACTTGGAGGTAAGATTTATGGACTTAATACTCGATTCTAATGTAAATTTTACCTAATTAATCATGGAATTTAAGACTAATATTGAAGAACTAGGGCTTGTAATTGGAGACCTAGAATTTGGGATTTAAGGGGTCGTTTGTGGTTGGATTTTGATGCTTTTGGTATGAATGAACTCGGAGAGTGATAAGGTGTCTAAGTCTATTGATGTAATTTTTATCGGAATCTGAGACGTGGGCTCGGGGGTCGGGGGTTTTGGGATTTATGTTGTAATTTGATTTCTTTCGAGTGGGCTTCGTTCCCTTAGCATATTTTGATGGTTTTGCACTGATTTGGGTTAGATTGGGAGCATCCGAAGGCTGATTCAAGGGGCAAAAGCATCGCGAGCTAGAGATTTGGACTGGGTAGAGATGAGTAATGATTGTAAATGTTGTCCTGAGGGTAAGAAACCCCAGATTTGCATATCGTTGTGCTATATTGAGGTGATGCACGCGCTAGATAACGAGCGTGGGATCGTGCACCGTTGGGGATTGTGACTTAGTCCATCCCGAACGATTGTTTTACCGCGTATTTGATTGAAAACTGTTTGCTATCATCATGTTTGGGTTGAATGTCATATTTGGGACTCGTGCCAACAATTTAAACCCTTAGGGTATTCTTACTCATATTTCCTCATTGTTTTGACTTTATACTTGTGCTCAGTCATGTTATATTCTACTGTTTTCATAACTCAGCCATGTTTACTCTACTTTAACACTTAAAATGATATTTTAAACTATATTTTGGGCTGAGCATCATGTTTTACTATTGCCAAGTGGCTTGTAAGATTCTGACTGAGTAAGGCCGAGGGCCTATATTGTGAGGAAACATTGATTATGATTATGAGGCCGAGGACCTGAGATTTGTACGCCACGATGTGGCTTGTTGACATGAAGTTGAGAGCCTATGTGATTATGCCACGAGATGGATTGATATTGCGCTTGGGCCGTAAGGGGCCCATCCAGGAGTCTGCACACCCCCAGTGAGCGTGGGTACCCATTGTGATATGAGATATAGCCCGAGGGGCTGATTCTGTTGGTATTGTGCCCGAGGAGCGGTTCTTTATGTGTTTATCTTTACTAGTTGTCGTCATTTACTTGCTAAACTGTTAAAAAGGCATTTCAAAGAAGTTTTAACTGAACTAAAGTGACTTTACATATTTTCCACTATTTCATTATTTTTACTGGTTTTTACTGCCTCTTTATAGTCTGTTGATGTGCCTTTACGTGGTTTTTTATTACTCAGTCTTCATTTATTATTATTACTCACTGAGTTGGAGTACTCACTTTACTCCTTGCACCCCGTGTGCAGATTCAGGCGCATCAGGTCCTGCTTGCGAGGGTTGAGAGTTGTCCAGCAGATTTCGGAGATTCACTAGGTAGCTGCCCGGCAATTCGCAGCCCAGTGCTTCTCCCTCTATCTTATTTTCTTCTGTTTTAGTTATGTAATAGTCGTGTAGACTCTTTTTTAGACTTGTAGTTTTATGATAGATGCTCTTGACTGGTAACACCCCGATGTCGAGCTATATTTATTCTGCAACTATATTGTTTACCTTATTTTGGGATTTTTATTATTACGTTAAAGACTTAGTTTTATTACTTAATTGCTTAAAATGAATTGGGAATGTGTCGGCTGGCCTTGTCTTCACGAGAGGCACCATCACGACCGGGTCTAGGTTTTGGGTCATGATAAGTTGGTATCAGAGCCTAGGTTACATAGGTCTCACAAGTCATGAGCAGGTTTAGTAGAGTCTCGCGGATCGGTATGGAGGTGTCTATATTTATCCTCGAGAGGCTATAGAACCTTTAGGAAAAACTTCATATTCTTGAAATTCTGTTCGTACGAATTTGTTGATCTGAGTACTAAACTTCTATTATTCTATTCTCTCATAGATGGTGAGGACACGTGCTACCGGTTAGGATGGATGACCACCAGTACCACCAGTTGTGGCCACTAGAAACCGAGGACACGGTCGTGGTTGCGGTAAAGGTAGGGGTGTGGCCCCCACAGCAACTAGGGCAGCACCTGCAGATCCACCAGCCGCCCCAGTTCAGGATCAGGTCCTAGTTATGGACGCTCCAGCAGCACCAGCTCAAGCACCAACTATGCCCATCATGATTCCGGGACTTTAGGAGGCCTTGGCTCAGATTCTGTCAGTATGCACTGGCCTAGCTCAGGCGTTCTCAGTCACTACAACCGCAGCTACTTCTTAGGCTGGGCGAGGCACTCAGACTCCCATCGCTCGTACACCTGACCAGGTCGTGCAAGGACTTTAGATGTCGGGGGCACATCCAGCCCAGCTGGTTGTAGCTGCTCAGGACTATGTAGCTCCTTCCATGCTAGAGGACGAGCAATGTAGGTTGGAGAGGTTCGATAGACTTCAACCTCTAACTTTCAGTGGTGTAGAGGGCAAGTATGCCTAGGGTTTCTTGGATAAGTGTCAGAGGATTCTTCGCACAGCGGGTATTCTAGAGACCAGCGGGGTCGCTTTCACTACTTTTCAGTTTTCTGGAGCTGCCTTCACTTGGTGGGAGGCTTTTGAGAGGCGTAGGCCTGTTGGTGCAGCATTACTTACCTGGCAGCAGTTCTCCGTTCTCTTTTTGGAGAAGTATGTGCCATAGTCTCGCAGAGAGAAGCTGTGCAGGTAGTTTGAGTGGTTACATCAGGGAGAGATGACTGTGACGCAGTATGATATGAGGTTCTCCGAGTTAGCTAGTCATGCTGTTTGGTTGGTTCCGATAGATAGAGAGAGGATTAGGAGGTTTGTAGATGGCCTCACTGATCAGCTTCGTATTCTCATGACTAGGGAGAGGGTGTTTGGTGCTACTTTTGAGGAGGTTGGTGACATTGCTCGTGAGATTGAGTCAGTTCATCTCTAGGAGCGAGATGAGAGGGAGGCCAAGAGGCCTCGAGGATCTAGTAGTTATAGTGGTGCTCTTTCGAGAGGTCAGTTTTAGCATGGCAAAGGCCGTCCATTCAGGCATGCTCAACCAGCTCGCCCAGGTTATCGTGGGGCGTTATCGGGTCATGATTCTCACAGTTCTCATCAGGGCCAGTCACCACTTAGTGCCCTATTAACTCAGAGTTCATCCCATGCTCCATCCGTTCAAGGCTTTTCTATGACAGGTGCATTAGCTAGTCATTCCGGTGCTAAGGGTTCCCTTCAGTCCCCGTCTCCAGTATGTTGGAGTTGCTATGGTGTGGAGAGATGGGTCATATAAGGAGGTAGTGTCCTCGTCGTCTTGTGGGTTCATCTCAGTAGAGGAGTCAGCCATTGACTTCAGCACCAGTTACTTCACTACCACCCACCCACCCAGCTAGGGGTAGAGGTCAGTCAGCTAGGGGTTGCCCTAGAGGGGGAGGTCGATCAAGTGGCAGTCAGGCCCATTTCTATGCACTTCTAGCTAGACCTGATGTTATTGCTTCCGATGATGTTATTACAGGTATTGCCTCAGTCTTAAACAGAGATGCCTCTGTATTATTTGATCCTGGTTCCACCTTTTCTTATATGTCATCATACTTTGCTCGTTATTTGGATATGCCCCGAGAGTCTCTTGTTTCACCTGTTCATGTATCTACTCCAGTGGGCGATACTGTTGTTGTAGACCATGTGTACCAGCTGTGTGTGGTGACTATTGGGGGTCTGAAGACCCGAGTGGACCTTTTATTATTGTGTATGGTGGATTTCGATGTTATTCTGGGCATAGATTGGCTATCTCTGTGTCGTGCTATTCTGGACTGTCATGCTAAGACAATGACATTGGCTATACCGGGTGTGCCACGGATTGAGTGGCGAGGTTTGACTGATTATGCTCCCAGTAGGGTAATATCAATCTTGAAGGCCTAGTGTATAGTTGGGAAGGGTTGTCTTTTGTATCTAGCCTTTGTGAGGGATGTCGGTGCAGAGACTCCTAGTATTAATTTTGTTCCAGCTGTGAGGGATTTTCCCGATGTGTTTCCTGCAGACCTATCGAGCATGCCACCGGATAGGGATATTGATTTTGGTATTGACCTGGTGCCGGGCACTCATCACATCTCTATTCCATCGTATCGTATGGCACCAGCGGAGTTGAATGAGTTAAAGAAGCAGCTTCAGGAACTCCTTGATAAGGGGTTCATTTGGCCTAGTGTGTCACCTTGGGGTGTGCCGGTTCTATTTGTGAAGAAAAAGGATGGCACTATGAGGATGTGCATTGATTATAGGCAATTGAACAAAGTAACAGTTAAGAACAAGTATCCTTTGCCTCGCATTGATGATTTATTCAACCAGCTTCAAGGAGCGAGAGTGTTCTCCAAGATTGATCTCCGTTTAGGTTATCACCAGTTGAAGATCAAGGACTCGGATATTCTTAAGACGGCTTTCAAGACCCGATATGGTCATTATGATTTCTTAGTGATGTCTTTTGGACTGACCAATGCCCCAGAAGCGTTCATGCATTTGATGAATAACGTGTTCCGACCTTATCTCGACTCATTTGTCATAGTCTTCATTGATGATATTCTGGTGTATTCGCGTAGTTAGGAGGAGCACGCGGAGCATTTGAGAGTTGTGTTAGAGAGATTGAGGGAGGAGAAGCTTTATGCAAAATTCTCCAAGTGTGAGTTTTGGCTCAGTTCAGTGGCTTTCTTGGGGCACGTGGTGTCCAGTGAGGGTATTTAGGTTGATCCGAAGAAGATAGAGGCAGTTCAGAGTTGGCCCAGACTGTCCTCAACCATAGAGATTCGCAGTTTTCTTGGTTTGGCGGGCTATTATTGCCTGTTTGTTCAGGAATTTTCATCCATCACATCGCCCTTGACCAAGTTGACTTAGAAGGGTGCTTCATTTGTATGGTCGAATGAGTGTGAGGAGAGCTTTCAAAAGCTCAAGACATCCTTGACCATAGCTCTAGTGTTAGTTTTACCATCAGCTTCAGGTTCATATATCGTGTATCGTGATGCTTCGAGGGTTGGTATTGGGTGTGTTTTGATACAGGAGGGTAGAGATATTGCTTATGCTTCTCATCAGTTGAAGCCCCATAAGAAAAACTACCCCGTTCATGATTTGGAGTTGGCTGCCATTGTGCACGAGTTGAATATTTGGAGGCATTATTTGTATGGTGTGTCTTGTGAGGTGTTTACTGATCATCGTAGCCTCCAGCACTTGTTCAAGCAGAAGGATCTCAATTTGAGGCAGCAGAGATGGTTGGAGTTGCTAAAGGATTATGATATTACTATATTGTACCATCCGGGGAAGGCCAATGTGGTGGCCGATGCTTTGAGCCGAAAGGCGGTGAGTATGGGGAGTTTGGCATATATTCCAGTTGGGGAGAGACCTCTTGCAGTTGATGTTCAGGCCTTGGCCAATCGATTTGTGAGGTTAGATGTTTCGGAGCCCAGACTTGTGTGGTTTCTCGGTCTTCCTTATATGATCGCATCAGACGGCGCCAGTATGATGACCCGCATTTGCTTGTCCTTAAGGACAGAGTTCAGCACGATGATGCCAGAGATGTGACTATTGGTGATGATAGGGTGCTAAGGATGCAGGGCCGGATTTGTGTGCCCAATGTGGATGGGCTTCGGAAGTTGATTCTAGAGGAGGCCCAAAGCTCGCGGTATTCCATTCATCCGGGTGCCGCGAAGATGTATCAGGATTTGAGGCCGCATTATTGGTGGAGGAGGATGAAGAAACACATTGTGGGATTTGTAGCTCGGTGTCTCAATTGTCAGCAGGTGAAATATGAGCATCAGAGACCAGGTGGCTTGCTTCAGCGGATGGATATTCCAGATTGGAAGTGGGAGCGAATCACCATAGACTTTGTAGTTGGTCTCCCACGGAATTTGAAGAAGTTTGATGCTATTTGGGTGATTGTGGATCGGCTGACCAAGTTCATGCATTTCATTCCTGTGTGTACTACCTATTATTCAGAGCGGTTGGCAGAGATATATATCCGGGAGATTATTCGTTTGCATGGTATCCCAATTTCCATTATTTTAGATAGGGGCACTCAGTTTACTTTGCAGTTTTGGAGGTCTGTGCAGCGAGAGTTGGGTACTCAGGTTGAGTTGAGCACAACTCTTCACCCTCAGATGGACGGACAGTCATAACGCACTATTCAGATATTGGAGGACATGTTGCGTGCTTGTTTCATTGATTTCGGAGGGTTATGGGATTGGTTTCTATCGCTTACAGAGTTTACTTATAACAACAGCTACTAGTTGAGTATTCAGATGGCTCCATATGAGGCTTTGTATGGGAGGCGGTGTAGATCTCCAGTTGGTTGGTTTGAGCCGGGTAAGGCTAGGCTATTAAGGATAGACTTGGTGCAGGATGCTTTAGAAAAGGTGAAGGTAATTCAGGAGAGGCTTCGTACAGCGTAGTCGAGATAAAAGAGTTATGCTGATAAGAAGGTTCGAGATGTGTCCTACATGGTTGGTGAGAAGGTCCTGTTGAAGGTTTCACCCATGAAGGGGGTTTTGAGGTTTGGGAAGAAGGGTAAATTGAGTCCTCGGTTCATTAGGCCTTTAGAGGTGCTTCGGAGGATTGGGGAGGTGGCTTATGAGCTTGCTTTGCCACCCAGCTTGTTGAGTGTGCATCCGGTATTTCATGTTTCTATGCTCTGGAAGTATATTGGGGATCCGTCTCATGTTCTGGATTTCATCACGGTTTAGTTGGATGGTGATTTGACTTATGATGTAGAGCCAGTAGCTATTTTGGGTCGTCAGGTTCGAAAGTTGAGATTAAAGGATATAGCTTCAGTGAAAGTGCAGTGGAGAGGTCGGCCCGTGGAAGAGGCTAACTTGGAGACCGAGGGGGAGATGCGGAGCAGATATCCTCACTTGTTTGAGGCTTCAGGTATGTTTCTTGACTCGTTCGAGGACAAACGTTTGTTTAAGAGGGGGAGAATGTAACGACCCGGCCGGTCGTTTCATGAGTTACCGCTCAGTTTCTCCTATTTCTTCTTATTATTGCTTTGTCTATCGGTTCTATATGTGATCGGGTTGGTTGGCTCGAGTTCGGAGAGATTTTTGGTAAGGTTTGAGATACTTAGTCTCTTTTGAGGAAGCTTAAGTTGGAAAAATCAACCGGATGTTGACTTATGTGTTAGAGGGCTCGAATATGAGTTTCAATGGTTCGAATAGCTTTGGGAGGTTATTTGGGAATTAGGAACGTGATCGGAATGTGTTTTGGAGGTCCAGAGTAGATTTAGGCTTGAATTGGCGAAATTGGATTTTTGGCGTTTTCTGGCTGATAGGTGAGATTTTGATATAGGGGTCGGAATGGAATTCCGGGAGTTTCAGTAGTTCCGTTGTGTCATTTGGGATATGTGTGCAAAATTTCAGGTCATTCGGACGCGGTTTGGTTGTGTTTTTTATCAAAAGCGTAATTTAGAAGATTTTGGAATTCTTAGGCTTGAATTAGATGTGAATTTGGTGTTTTGATGTTGTTTTGAGCGTTCCGAAGATTGGAACAAGTTTGAATGATGGTATGGGATATGTTGGCATGTTTGGTTGAGGTCCCGAGGGCCTCGGGTGAGTCTCGGGTGGTCAATCGGATCATTTCTAGATGTTGACAATTGCAGAAAACTGTTGTTCAGTGTTGCAGAGAAATGACCTTCACGTTCGCAAGTAGGCCCTCGCATTCGCGAAGGGTTAGCTGGTGAGGCTGAGATTTTAGCCTTCGTGTTCGCGAGGAAGGCTCCACTTTTGTGAAAGGCTGGGGTCGTTGTGCATCGCGTTCGCGAGGTTGTGCCGCGTTTGCATAGAGGAAGTTGAGCACCTGGGGTTCAGGTGGAATTGTTCTTCGCGTTCGCGGAAGGGGAGTCGCGTTCACGTTGGGTTAGGGAGCCAAGTCTTCACGTTTGCGAGCTATGCATTGTGATCGCGATGAAGGAACTTTGGTCAAAGTGAGTTTGTACTTCGCGAACACTAGGCGTTGATCGCGTTCGCGAAGAAGGATTTAATGCCTGGGCAGAATGTTTAAATAGCCATCTTGTCCGCGATTTTGGGGTTAACTTCCACCATTTTTGAGCAATTTTGGAGCTTTTTGAAGAGGATTAAAGAGGGATCCAAGGGGAAACACTTGGAGGTAAGATTTATGGACTTAATACTCGATTCTAATGTAAATTCTACCTAATCAATCATGGAATTTAAGCCTAATATTGAAGAACTAGGGCTTGTAATTGGAGACCTAGAATTTGGGATTTGAGGGGTCGTTTGTGGTTGGATTTTGATGCTTTTGGTATGAATGAACTCGAGGAGTGATAAGGAGCCTATTGATGTAATTTTTATCGGAATCCGAGACGTGGGCTCGGGGTCAGGTTTGGCTAATTTCGGGATTTGTGTTGTAATTTGATTTCTTTCGAGTGGGCTTTGTTCTCTTAGCATATTTTAATTGATTTACACTGATTTTTGTTAGATTTGGAGCATCCGGAGGCTGATTCGAGGGGCAAAGGCATCGCGAGCTAGAGATTTGGATCGGGTAGAGATGAGTAATGATTGTAAATATCGTTATGAGGGTATGAAACCCCGGATTTGCACATCGTTGTGCTATATTGAGGTGACAAACACGCTAGATGACGAGCGTGAGGTCGTGCACCGTTGGGGATTGTGACTTAGTCTATCCTGAACGATTGTTTTACCGCATATTTGATTGAAAACTATTTGCTATCATCATATTTGGGTTGAATGCCATATTTGGGCCTCGTGCCAACTATTTGAACCCTTATGAGATTTTTACTGATATTTCCTCACTGTTTTGACTTTATACTTGTACTCAGTCATGTTATATTCTACTGTTTTCATAACTCAGCCATGTTTACTCTGTTTTAACACTTAAAATGATATTTGAAACGATATTTTGGGCTGAGCATCATGTTTTACTGTTGCCCGAGTGGCTTGTAAGATTCTGACTGAGTAAGGCCGAGGGCCTGAGATTTGTACGCCACGAGGTGGCTTGTTGACATGAGGTCGAGAGCCTATGTGATTATGCCACGAGATGGTTTGATATTGCGTTTGGGCCATAAAGGGACCCTCCAGGAGTCTGCACACCACCAGTGAGCGCGGGTACCTATTGTTATATGAGATATAGCCCGAGGGACTGATTCTGTTGGTATTGTGCCTGAGGGGCGGTTCTTTATGTGTTTATCTTTCCTAGTTGTCGTCATTTACTTGCTTAACTGTTAAAAAGACATTCCAAAGAAGTTTTAACTGAACTAAAGTGACTTTACATATTTTCCACTGTTTCATTGTTTACTGGCTTTTACTGCTTCTTTATAGTGTGTTGATGTGCCTTTACGTAGTTTTTTATTACTCAGTCTTCATTTATTATTATTACTCACTAAAATGGAGTACTCACTTTACTCCCTGCACCCCGTGTGCAGATTCAGGCGCATCAGGTCCTGCTTGTGAGGGTTGAGAGCTATCCAGCAGATTCCGGAGATTCACTAGGTAGCTGCCCGGCGATTCGCAGCCCAGTGCTTCTCCCTGTCTTATTTTCTTCTGTTTTAGTTTATGTAATAGTCGTGTAGACTCTTTTTCAGACTTGTAGTTTTATGATAGATGCTCATGATTGGTGACACCCCGATGTCGGGCTATGTCTATTCCACAACTATATTGTTTACCTTATTTTGGGATTTTTATTATTACATTAAATACTTAGTTTTATTACTTAATTGCTTAAAATGAATTGGGAATGTGTCGGATGTCCTTGTCTTCACGAGAGGCGGCATCACGACTGGGTCTAGGTTTTGGGTTGTGACATCTATGAATCCAGAAGACCAGCCCCGAATCAATTAAAATTTTGCGAGTCCATCAAAATCAACCTAATGAATAATAATCATCGCTTCATCATGACCGTTCCTAATTTTTTGGCATTTTAGGGGCATAAAACAGGAATTCAATACGATTCCTAGATTTTCATGTGTTATAATTCATGCCTTCTTCATGAATCCGCGTGATCCTCGAAATCTCCTAATATTTTACGGACCCATAAAAAATAATTTAATGAACAATTGTGAGTTTTTGGCTAAAATCATCCCTCAACTATGGCTCAAAACTAAAGTACATCCTTCTGTAATAATAGTGAACAAAAAACATCCCTTAGCTATCCAAAAAAAGGCAAGAATCATCCTTCCGTTAATTTCCATTAAGAAACTAACAGCTACAACCAAAACATGTGTCAAGCACGTGACTTCAACCCCCAGCCCCCCACAAAATCTCATTATTTTATCATTTCTGATCATCTCGTCTTCATCCTTCACCGAAGCTTAGACTTCAAAAACTTATTTTTTTTCAATGTAATAAATATTAAAATATTCAACTTCTATATTAAACAAAAGACTTTCCAGAATTTTGTAAATTCAGTAATATCGGTATAAGTTAATGTGAAAGCTATTGTATATGATATTATCGAATGCTTAAAGAATCTATAATATCAATAATACCATTGCTGGGTGTGGATGATTGACCGCTTAAACTTCGAGCCAGCATTTATCTATTGTTTCTTATGCTTCAACCCACAAGATCTGGTGCTTTTAAGAATGAGGAAGATATTTAGTTTGAGAAATAGCAAAATACTACTCCGGGCGAAAAAAGCCAAAACTTTTTTAATGGCTATTGTTGTTTTTACCTTGTTTGTGAGGCGTGAGAAGATAAGTAATGGAGAATAGCCCTAGCTTCAATTCTAGTTCAAGAAAATAACTTATCTTGTTGCTCTAGTTATTTTATGAAGTTAAACGTAGAATCATATAGCTTTTGAAGCCTAATATGGAAGAGCGGGGTACCTTCGGGAGGGATAGAATAAGGAGTATAGGGAGATTTTGGGGGAAGTCATGTGCTTGGCACAAGTTTTGGTTGTAGAAGGATGATTCTTACCCTTTTTTTATTAGTTAAGAGATGTTTTTTATTCAATATCATTACACAAGGATGTACCCTAGTTTTGAGCAATAGTTGAAGGATGATTTTAGCCAAAAACTCAACAATTGTCATCGTTTCGTCTTGATCGTTCCTCGTTTTTGGCGTTTTAGGCCCAAAAAATAAGAATTCAAGACGATTCCAGAATTTTCATGTGCTATAGTCCATGCCATCTCTATGAATTCAGGCGACCGGCCCCGAGTCGCTTAAAATATTGTGCGGGACCATAAAAACGATCTAATGAATAATAGTCATTGCTCCGTCATGATCGTTCCTCAATTTTTGGTGTTTTAGGGCCATAAAATAGGAATTCAGGACGATTCCCTAATTCGGGTGCTATAGTCCATGCTATTTCCATGAATCCGAGCGACCAACCCCAAATCGCCTAAAATTTTGCGAGCCCATCAAACAAAACCTAATGAACAGTAGTCATCGCTTCTCCATGACGATTCCTCATTTTTTGGGTATTAGAGAATAAAAAGGAATTCATGATGATTCCAAAATTTTCATGTGCTATACTCAATACCTTCTCCGTGAATCCTGGCGACCGGCCCCGAATTGCTTAAAATTCTATGGGCTCATCAAAATTGACCTAATGAAACAGGTTTCGAATTACCTAAAATTTTGTGGGCCCATCAGAAATTACCTAATGAATAATAACCAGCGCTTCGCCATGATGCTCCTCGTTGGTTGGCGTTTAGTAACATAAAATAGGAATTTAGGATGATTTTCAATTTTTTGTGTGCTAATGCATACGCCATCGTCATGAAGTAGGGAGACGGGCTCCGAATCCCTTAAAATTTTATAAGCCCATCAGAAACGACCTAATGAACAATAGTCATTGTTTCGTCTTGACTGTTCCTCATTTTTTGGCATTTTAGTACCCATAAAAAAATTAAAGACGATTTTCAATTTTCTATGTGCTAATGTCCATGCCATCTTCATGAATTCGGGCGACAGGCTCCGAATCGCATAAAATTTTGTGGGCCTATCAGAAACGACATAATGAATAATAGTAATTACTTAAGGAAGATTGTTCCTTGTTTTATTGTTGTTTTAGGGCCATAAAATAAGAATTTATGACGATTTTCAATTTTTCATGTGATAATGTCCATGCCATCTTCATGAATTCAGGGACGAGCTCTGAATCGCCTAAAATTTTACGGACCTATCAGAAACCATCTAATGAATAATAGTCACTGCTTTGCCATGACCATTTCTCGTTTTTTGGCATTTTAGCTATAAAACATGAATTCAAGGCGATTTTTAGTTTTTCGTGTGCTAATGTCCTTGCCATCTTTATGAATTCGGACGATGGGCTCTGAATCGTCTAAAATTTTACGGGGCCATCAGAAACAACTTAACAAATAATAGTCATTGCTTCGACATAATTGTTCATTATATTTTAGCATTTTAGGGCCATAAACAGGAATTGAAGACGAATTTCGATTTTTTGTGTGCTAATGTCCACACCATCTTCATGAATTCAGGCGACGGGCTCCGAATCGCCTAAAATTTTGTGGACCCAACAGAAGTGACCAAATGAAAAACAATCATCGCTTTGCCATGAATGTTTCTCGTTTTTGGCATTTTAGGGCCAAAAAATAGGAATTCAGGACGATTTTTAATTTTTCGTGTTCTAATGTCCATGCCATCTTCATAGTTTCGGGCAACGGGTTTCGAGTCGCCTAATATTTTGTGGGCCCATCAGAGACGACCAAATAAACAACAATCATTGATTCGCCATGATCGTTCCTCATTTTTGGTATTTTAGGGCCATAAAATATAAATTCATGATGGTTTCCAATTTTTCATGTGATAATGTCTACGTCATCTTCATAATCATTGCTTCGTCATGAATGTTCTTCTTTTTCTCGCATTTTAGGGCCATAAAACAGGAATTCTTGACGATTTCTAATGTTGAAACTTATTGCCTTCTATTTCAATTATTGGCAGAAGTATGGCAACAATAAGTCCGTTTGAATGAACTTGTTAAAAGTATTTTATAAGCATTAAGTGCTGAAAAATATTTTTAGGTGTTGAAGAAAAGTATTTAATTCGTTTTATTACTAAGTAATTACGTATTTGCATGAAACTGATAGTATACATATTTATATTGTGGGACTTTATTAGTTTATGACTTAGCTGAAGGTCCCTCTGCAATTAAAATAATCAAACTGGATTATCAGTCACTCAACGTTTGATGTTGCATTTGACACTCAGCGTATATTTGCACTTCCTTCGTAATCTGTGCCATTTATATCAAAGATTATTAGTGTATATATCATATAGACACTCAGGTGGTAATATATCACTAATAATTAGTCTGTACTTGTTCTCTGGAAGATTCAAATCTAAGGGTGAAAATTGGTGGGTGGGGTGGGGTGGGGGGTTTGCACAAACCAAACAGTGTAGGAGTTGTATTAAGGTCTATATCTATAATTTTCTATATAAAATATGAATCAACTCAACTTTGAATTATTTCTTTCGTAATTGACCTGTGAATGGAAAATAATCAAGACATTGTATCGAAATCTTAAACAATAAAAAAAAATTACCCCGAAAATAATGCAAATGACAATCTTCTTGTGAACTTTGATTCCATCTAATTGCTAGTTTGGCAAACAAGATCCAGATTATGTGCTCACTGGATGAGATCAAGATCCATCACGAAATAGTTGAACATTACATGTTTTTTTTCTTTTTAATGTATACTAGTATTAGTACCCGCGCGATGCGCGGACACAAATCATGTCGGATTGTGATTTGGATTATTTGAATTATGTATAAATAACTTTAAAATACAAACCTTCTAGATAAAATTTATAGATAATCATTAGATATTAATTAAGAAGCAAGACATGAAACCATTTCGCAAATCTCATATTGGATAACCTGTTTTCTTTTTCTATATTTATATAATCCAATAGGTTAATTTTAGTACTTGAATTTCATTTCGTTATCAATATTAAAAATTACTAACTATGTCATGTGGTGATTTGTCTCGTTTAAACATATTAAATTATATTATTTTAATAAAATTCTCAGTATTAGTTTTTTTTTTATCTAAAGCTTAAATAAGTCTTATTCTTTTAAATTTTACATAATTGTTTTTGTTCTTTGCTTATAATTATTAAATTATTTATTATTTAATATTATTATACTTTCATGTGAGTTTTTCGGCTTACTAATTGACTTAATATTTTGCTTATTATCCTTTTAATAATTATCGATAAATATTATTTTTTTATTCTTGAAATTTAAAATATTTTACGCTTTTATCCTCTTACTCGAAACTATTTTACTATTTAAATCTATAAATAATATTTTGGAATATTATTCAATTATTTAATTTATTTTATTTTAAATTAATTTAATATATTCTCACGTTATATCTATTTTATTTTCTTTATACAGTCTCTTCCCTACTAAGAAATTTTTAATTAATATTTTACCTGTAATCAAAATAATATCATATTTGACTTTAAGTTGTAACTTTGATTAGTATAAAATATTAATATATAAGTTCCTTGATTATTATATTCCAAATCTATTAAGTTTTTTTATATTTATTTTTTGTATTACATGCAATAAAAAAAATCTCTTTTAGTTTCAAGATACAAAATTTGACTTTTAATTTTAGTCAATAAAATTACTTATATTAGATATTTATTTTATATTTTTAAAATTTTAATTCTTATCTAGTAAGACTTTAATTTTTGGTGGTCATATCCATAGTTTGAGCATTCTCATCATCAATTTAAGAACTTTCTAATATTAAGCAAAATAGTCTTTTCCTTTCATTTCTAATATTTAATTTTTAATTATTTTTTTACTTTTGCTATTATGTTATCAAATATATGATATTATCACAGTTTTATACGACTTTTAATTAATTTGCCACTTTATTTAGTATTATTATCAATTACTATCCTTTAATATAATATAGATAAATTTAGAAATATTTTAATCTTAAAATAAATATCTATTTTATTTTAAAAATATTGCTTGAATTCTTAATTTTTTTTAAATTTATCAATATTATTTTAAGTATTTTATTTCACTTTATTTTATTTTCTAAACTAATTCTTAGCATAAATATTCTCACACTATTTTTAATATTTTTAAGTTCTTATTTTATCTGTTAGACATAAGTTGTGTGGTATTATCCACAATATCATCTTTCTTATCTTAATAGATAAATAACAACTTTCTCATCTCAAATTTAAATAATTTTTATCATTTTTCTTTATGATGAAAGTTTTGATTAATTTCTCTCTATTTATTCCTTATTTTTGCTATTCTATTATTCAATACATAATATTATTACATTGTTATGTGGCTTTCATTAGCTTGTTTAATTTAATATCTATTTCTACCACACTCATTTTATTATTAATCATAAAAGTTAATTTCTTATTTGTTTGAACACATTATATCTAATGATAATATTTTCACTATCATTTTATTTCTCCATGTACTATTTCTAAAAATAATAAAATTATGAAATGAAAGAAAGCAGATCAAGTGGTTAGTTAATAATTATATTTGGAAAGCTATCAAAATTTATTTAGTATAAGAATGTGAGTCAATTTTAATTGATTTCTACCATAAATTAAATTTGATCAAATCTAAGTTGTTTTAATCCTTATTAAATTTGTCTAAAAATCTATTTATATTATGTCTTAAAAATACTAAGTAAAAATATTTTATTTAGATTATTTCTCTATGTACTATTTCTAAGTGACATTTTCTGAATATGCCACTTGGCTTAATGTCATGCCTCACGATATTCCTTTTAATATAATATAATATAATATAATATAATATAATATAATATAATATAATATATAATATATATATATATATATATAATATTTAAGTTTTTTCTTATCTTATAAATAAATTTATACTTTACGTAAGATCTTATTTTACTGTTAGAATTTTTTTAATTTTTGAAGTCAATTAATCGTTAATATCTTAAGTAAGTTTTATTTTATATTTAAACTTACTTCAAAGTATAAATAGTCATAGGTTATCTCAATTTACGTCTTTCTATATTTTTTATTTTTTTCTATTTTAGTTTTTTAATTAATTTTTTACCTCCATATTTCTAGCTAATTTAGAAGAAAATCTATGAGTGGATCAATATATATATATATATGTATAAAGAGAGAGAGATTAGATTTGTCTACGATATATTTGGATTATGTATAAGATTCATTAAACTACTTCCTTTAATTATGTTTCCATTTATAATTTCTAATAATTAATGTTGTCCTACAAGTGCCAAGTGGCTTCATTTTAGCTTGCCACTTGGCTTAACCACAATGTATACTACTCTCCTTTTAATATAATATAGATTTTTTTTAATTTTTGAAGTCAATAAATCTTTAATATCTTAAGTAAGTTTTATTTTATATTTAAACTTACTTCAAAGTATAAATAGTCATAAGTTATCTCAATTTACGTCTTTCTATATTTTTTATTTTTTTCTATTTCAGTTTTTTAATTAATTTTTTACCTCCATATTTCTAGCTAATTTAGAAGAAAATCTATGAGTGGATCAATATATATATATATATATATATATATATATATCTATGAGTGGATATATATATATAAAGAGAGAGAGAGATTAGATTTGTCTAAGATATATTTGGATTATGTATAAGATTCATTAAACTACTTCCTTTAATTATGTTTCCATTTATAATTTCTAATAATTAATGTTGTCCTACAATTGCCAAGTGGCTTTATTTTAGCTTGCCACTTGGCTTAACCACAATGCATACTACTCTCCTTTTAATATAATATAGATTATGGAATAATATAATCATCATAATATACAAAAATAATGTAAGATTTTTTACATTATCTATAAAGGTTTTGTGTTATCTTTTTTTAAAGTCATAACCATGCTTATATAGATGACTGTGCATAGTTTATTATCTAAAATTATGCCAAAGATTTTTAGCATCTGTGTATACACATTGCATGTTTTCTGAAAATGATAAATGCTTAACTAGATTAATAAGGTCTCAATTTTAACTAATTAAAGGGTAATACTTGGTGGAAGAGATGTATAGTGCATGAGAATAGTGATTAACAAACCAGGTTTTTATTATTAAATATCGTAAAAATAGCACAGGCTAGTCAGTTTTGGGGGAAGTGCACAGTTAGCCAGTAATAACATATGTATTTACTTTTAAGCAATTGTTTAAATATCTTCAGTCTTTAGTCACTACTTTAATAAACTTTTATCCCCCCGGACGAAAATACCCTTATGCTCATAAAGTTCAGGACCAAGTGTCCTTAACTTATGAGCTTGTTACTGTAAGTTCAGGACTAGCTGTCCTTAATTTATAAGCTTGTAAGTCTAAGTTTAGGACTACATGTCCTTAACTTTTGAACTTGTAACTCTAAGTTCAAGACTACATGTCCTTAACTTTTGAACTTGGAACTCGAAGTTTAGGACTACCTGTCCTTAATTTCTGTGCTTGTAAGTCTAAGTTAAGGACCAAGTGTCTTTAATTTTTGAACTTCCAACTCTAAATTCAGGACCAAGTGTCCTTAACTTATGAGCTTGAACTGTAATTTTAGGACTAGCTATCCTTAATTTATGAGCTTGTAAGTCTAAGTTAAGGACTACATGTCCTTAATTTTTGAGCATCTAAGTTTAGGACTACCTGTTCTTAACTTTTGAAATTGTAACTTTAAGTTGAGGACTACATGTCCTTATTTTTTGAACTTGAAACTCTAAGTTCACGACTACCTGTCCTTAATTTCTGTGCTTGTAACTCTAAGTTAAAGACCAAATGTCCTTAATTTTTGAACATCCAACTCTAAGTTCAGGATCAAGTGTCCTTAACTTATGAGCTTGAACTGTAAGTTCAGGACTAGCTGTCCTTAATTTATGAGCTTGTAAGTCTAAGTTAAGGACTACCTGTCGTATGCTAGGCATTGAAATACTTTGTACTAAATCACTTTCCCCAGATCCTCATGCTCTGCAAAGATAGAGAATGATGTAAATGAAATTGATGAGTGAAAGAATGTTGGTTACTGTGACATGTTCAAATGTGATACACAGATTGTCATGAACATTTTTTTTTTATTTGCATCGGGTGTCCGAGTCTCTATGAGCTCCGACTAATCTCGGGGGTGCACAGGCCCTCGAGAAGGAGTTTCCCGCAAGTGCACCACGGTAATTCAGGTTTTACCCAATCCAATGGCCCTTGAAAATTATTTGTACTCGGTGGGTTTTGAACTTGAGACCTTAAAAGGGAGCAAACCCCAAGGCTCAAGTCAATTGCCACCAGGCCAACCCCTGAACATTGTGAACATGTTAATGAAAATGTAATGCTGCAGTAGACAGTGTACAACATATGTAGCCGAGTTTTTATGAACATGCTAGCAAACTCTTTTTTCTAAATAAGCAGCGTTCCTGCTGAACGCCAGTTTTCATATTAATTTTAATATTAACACCGTCTTTTCATATTAATTTTAATAGACTAGTGGCCACTTTTGCTCAGCATTAAAAATACTGGAAAAACAGTAAATACCACTTTAAAAATTGGCTACTCCACGTAATTTTTACGCCAGTTTTCGGACTGGTAATTAGAAAATAGCCAGCATTTGCAAAGTCATTGAAAAATAACTACTATTTTGCTATAACACCAAAAGTTTCAGCATAATATACTGGAGATTAGTGTACATGTATATGAACTTCCAGCACATTATGCTGGAACTCCAATACGCGGAAAGTTCCAGCATAATATACTGAATATTGGAGCATATGTGTATGAACTTCCAACATATTATACTGGACTGGTATATTATACTGGAGTTCCAGTATATTATACTGGAATTCCTGTATATTATGCTGGAATATTTTCAAGATTTTAAACAGTGTTTTCGTTCAGATTTATATAAAAAATGACTAAATTTTAATTACTTTTAAAATTGTATCTATTTTTCAATGCCCACATATAAATCAGGTTATTTTTAAATTTCTCCCTTAAATACCGAATAAACCTATGGCCCACGTCATTGCTTAAACTAACCCAAATTGGGACTTTTTTTAATTATAAAAATGTGATGATACCAAATTTCGTACAAGGAACACTAACTAACAAAGTATGGCAAAAGTGTCAAATTATTGTGTATCAATTAGGAAAAGGACAAGGGACCTACGTGTACTTACTATGTTTTGTCAAGAATCTTACCTGTTTCGAGTATTTTAATTCGAGAGATGACATAAAGTACAACCTAATTTTAGTTGGGAAATCTCGAGTGATTTTATTTTGTGTCTCACGTAACTTACACTATGTGTGAGACATTTTTTTATCCCACATATTTGTGAACCCATTATACATTTGGGTCCACAAAATTCTGGGATCCACACATTTGTGAGACAAAAAAGAGGTCTCACACAATTAATGTCAGTTATATGAGACACAAAATAAAAATTTTCGGAAATCTCTATGATTTTTTTTTTGTTGCCTTGTGCGCTATATTGTCTTTTTGGAAATTAATAATGCATCGGTTTAGTGATTCTAACTATCTTTAGGAGGTGTATGGATTAAAATTTGATTGGTTTTATATTAGGTTTACTCTTTTGTGTGTGAAAAGGGGTGTTTGAGGTAAACGGGCAGGTGTACGATTTGAATGTCGAATTTGGTTTTAAGAGGATTATTTTTGGATTTAGTTTTAGAGTGTATTTTTGGTTTTGTTTCTTTTAGAAAAGAACCGGTCTTTCAACAATGTTTTTGTTTTTTCTTACTCGTTATGGCAATATATAATAAAGTTATCATATGCTAACACTTAGAGGTGTCAATGAATTTTTGAAAACCGACTAAACCGACCGAACCGTACCGTACCGAATTAATTTTTAGATTTCTTTTAAAGAAATTATAAGTTTTTATATAAACAACACCACGCTAAAATTATTTTTTGGTAAAACAGCACCGCGATAAAATTTTAAAGTTAGCTTCAAAATTCTGGCAACGTGCTTTAAACGACAGCGAATTTTAAAATTCTTGCGGCAGAGCTATTTTTCTAAAACTTTTTTTAACGGGATCAAAATATAAACGGTGGCACTAAATGATTCTATTGAGTAAATCTCCCAAATTTTTAGGTGGTGAAGCTACGGACTAAACAAGATCTTACGGCTGTTAGTAACAGTTAGCAACCTTCATAACTTTCAAGCAGAAATTACCTGTTTCGACTTTTAGGGCCCAGAAAGTTCTTTTTCTCATGGGCCAATAAAGGTTTAGCCCATCCAAAGTAGATTTCAGGTTCCGGTAAAAATGACATCAGGTAGCCACTCTAAAGTGCTGCTATTTATAAATTATCTAGTGCATTTTAAATTTCAGATTTTTAGTTTAATTTTTCAGGACAAAATTTCCTAAGTTATCCTGAAGTTAAGATTTTTAATTTAAAATTTCAGGACAAAATACGTATTGGTTACTTTTTAAATAGTATCCCTAAAAATGGCTATCTATGCACTTGCCCCAGGTTCCAGGCCATACTACAGCCCATTGTAATATTAGGGTTGTATTGTGGCCCATGTCTATTTTTTACATTTTGAGAAGAGATTTTTACATTCCTATGTCACATAGGAAACCTTATTACCCTCAATGTTTAAGGTTTGACTTAGTTACATTTAGTATACCAAATTATCAATTCTATACCATAATTAATTAAGGGTATAATTAATTGTACGTTTTTTACTCCTTAATTAAAGAAATCTGTATATCCCAGTATCCCCACTCATCCCACGTTTCTCTCTCCTAACCCCTCAGCCCCACCCATGTTTTACCCATACCCACGTTCTTTTTACCATTTTCCATCTTCTGAAATAAATTCTCCCTCTAAATTCACAGAAAATTGAAGAAACCCTTCAACAAAGTTGGTTCCCCATTTTACTCCAGTTGAAGTTCATCAATGAAGAACAACAAAGCTTCGAAACAAAGTCCTAAAAAATCAACAGTAGCTGATATAACCTCATTTGATTTGGGTGTGTTATCCCCAAAATCACCCAAAAAATAAGGCAAATCTCCATATGCAATTGCAGAGACTACTCATAGTTCCTCTCCCCGACAAATCAGAGCCGAGATGAGAACCAAACAAAAACATGATGTAGATGCTGGAGAAATTTCTACACCAGGCAAACAAGTCAAACAAAAAGGAAAAGAGATTTCGGTAGACGACGACTTTGTAGAAGAGGTCCCTAATCTTCGAACAGGAAAGAAAGCAAAGGTGTCTCCTGGTTCGAAAAATTCAAAAATGAAGAAACATTCACAAAAATACCCTAAAATTGTTTGGAACCAATCATTGGCGAAGGTAAACATTTATTAGTTTTGTTTTTAATTTTTTAGTTTGGTTTAGGATGGTAAAATCTGTGTTATGCGTGTGTTAGACAAGTGTAGAGTAATTGTCTTAATTTTGAAGACTATTTTGTAGTTGTGATGTCCTGCCTTTATAGTTTTAGATATTTTGTAATTCTTTTGTAGTTATACTATTAGGTAACTTGTACTATTTGAAGCTGAATTGTAGTTATCTTTTGTTGCTGCCTTTTTGTAGAAAATGCTTTAAATTGTAGATATTATGTAATTATTTGTAGTCATGTTGTAGATAAAATGTAGATGAATGTATCCTTTTTATGCGTTTTATTAATGTGAATTAATTTATTATTTGTGCAGAATGGACAGTTTTTTGCCCCACATAATGTTGATTATGTGGTGCTTAGATTCCACACTTTGTGTGATCCTAGCATTCCTAGCCAGATTAAAGAGCTTCTATCCTCAAATAGGTTGAATCTTTTCAAAAAGATGTATTTTGGATACTTACTGTCTCTTCCCACCATATGCATGCAAAACCAAGCCATTCATCTTCTGGTGAAGTATGAATTGACCAAATCCAATGCATCATATTTTTCTGTACAGTTAAAGGGTGAAATATTAAATTTTGGATTGAGTGAGTTTGCATTAATTACTGGTCTAAGATGTATTACCCAGGTTACTAATTTTGGTTATACTCCCACTTATGTTAGCAAAATAATGAGCAGTTATTTTCCTAACAAATTAAGAGTGGAGAAGTCTTATTTGAAATAGATAGTAACCACTAGATCCTGGGTAAACGATGAGGATGCGGTGAAGTTGTGCATCCTTTATCTTTTAGAATTTTTCATTTGCCCTTCGGACAAAGATCATGTTTCTTTTGTAGATCACTTTAGGTTCTATTTGGTAGAATCTGGGTAGTATAAGTCATACCCATGAAGTATTAAATCTTTCACCCAGATGATGGAATCTGTTAGGCACAGACTAAATTCGTATATACATTCTTATCTCATACGGGGATGCTCACTAGCATTGCAAGTATGGCTTTATGAGTGTTGCTCTACTGTCAGCACTGATCTAGCTACGAGGTGTTCTAACTCAATACCTCACATACTAAGATGGTCAGCTAGTAAGGGGCAAATTTGGTTAGCTGCCTTTGAAGAGAAGATGATAAAGCCTGAGTGGATAAAGGTATAGTTTCTTTTTTTATGATTATACATTTACCTTCAAAATATCTACAAGTATTCTACATTTTCTGCCTTGATCAAACTAATTTATTTTTCCTCATTCAGTTTACCAACATAGTTGAATCTGGAGAAGAGATTCCAGTGTTGATTTTGCCCGACAAAATTGAGTACAAAGTTCAAGAAGGTGAACAAACATATGAGGTTCCCAATGCTAATCCTCCTACGTTGGAACCCAAACAAACAAATGGAGAAGAGGACAAGGAGTCTATTTCTAAGAAGATCAGAAAATTAGAAAAAGGAATTGAGCAGGTAATACATATAAACTACAATATATCTATAAGTTATCTACAATATATCTACATTTCATAAACTGTCTACCAAATATCTACAAATTTGTAAATTCTTATATATATCTTTATATAATTGCACATGTTTTTGCATTGTATGTTAGGATATATTATGAAGTTAACAACTTACTATATTGTAACTTGTAGGTTGATAGAAAACTTGAAAATTTTAGGAAAGCTGTCTTTGTAAAACTCGATAGCCTTCGAGGGTTTATAAATGATTTTGTGCAGACTGTTTTGCAAATGATGAACAGTAGAAATCAAGATGATGCAAAGGTAAGATCTGACTTTTATTTTTATAGCAAAACAATTTAGACATATGAAAAAATATATACAAACTAACATAAAACATTCAGTTTGCTGGCAGTTCAACAAAAAACAATGACCAACAAAAAGACTTGAACAATCAGCATTTTCAGTTCAATATTGGGGAACAAGTGCAGGAAAGCACCAACAAAACAGGTATCTACAAAATACCTACAAAGTATCTACAATTTGTGTCAGTATATATACAACATATCTACACTTATCCACAAAATATCTACAATTTTACTACACATATGCTACAACTTTCAAGCCACCATTATCCAGTATTATTTACCATTTTTAATTATAAAACAGAACATGTTGAAGGTGCAGTTGGTCAAAAATATCTTCCAGCACATGGTGATTTATATACACATTTTCAAGTTGCAGTTGATGAAGACAAAGTAGGTATCATACTGTCATTCAGAGATATTTTCTTGTTGTTTATAAATTTTAACATTCTTGTTAAGTAAGATATGAGTTGTGTTACAGTGATGGAAGATATCAATGCACAGTCCCCAATTCACGGAGTGACAGTAGCAGCTCAAACAAAACAAGTCATTGAGGAACATGACAATGAAGGTACAGATGCACAATATGTGGATCTAGGTGATTTAGAAAGATCAGGAATTGAGAAGAATGAGTTCACACTAGATGATTTTGAGTTGCCTGACAACTTATCCCAGTTGGTTAGGTTTGGCGAGCCCATACAAGATGATGCAACACCTATGCATCCGGGGAGAACAAGGCATCCGAGAAAGCATGCCCGATCACCATTTATCCCTCTATACAGTTCTGGGTGCAGCAGTTCGGTTGGACCTAAAATTTTCTACCTCAAACACCCTTTTACTACTGTTATTGGTGAAGATGTAGATCCAGAGGTTTTAGAAAACTTCAACAAGTGGTTATACCACTGTAGCGACAAAGGTTCAAAGAGGTATGAATGCATAATTTGACACTTGCATTTCAACATTTATCTTTTACATATCTAATTCAATCTATAATTTTTTTTTGACATTTATTTGTTGTTACAGGAGGAAGGCTCCGTTTTCCATAAAGGATAACCAAATTAAGCCTTGTTTAGACCTTGGAGTGGAAAAGGTTGATAAGAAGGAATGGTTCTTTTCCCAGGCTCACCCCGGACAAGTCCTCAATGACTCGGTAAATATCAAGGAGTCTATTCCCAAGATATGATCTGTAGATATTTTGTCTTCTATTTTGTAATTTAATTGTATTTATATTATAGATATCTGTAATATATGAAGATGACTTGTAGTATAAATTGTAGATGTGATGTAGACATGATTGTAAATGTAGTCTTTCTTGTATGTAGTGTAATTGTATTTAGGTTTCAGATTATGTATCATATTTGAAGATTATTTATAGTATAAATTCTATATGTATTTTGTGGACAGAATGGTTTGTTGATGTACTTCCTGTTTGTAGTGTAATTGTAGTTATTTTGTAGTTTATGTAGAACATTACAAGATTAATTGTAGTCTAAATTGTAGATATAATGTAGACATGATTGTAGATGTTGTGTTACATGTTTGCCCAGTAACTGTAGATAAATTGTACTACCTCTGTTTCAATTTATGTGAACATATTTCCTTTTTAGTTCGTACCAAAAAGAATGACCTCTTTCCTTATTTGGAAACAATTTACCTTTACACAATGATTTATAGTCACACAAAATATATGTGCCTCATTTTACACCACAAGATTAAAAGTCTTCTCTCTTTTCTTAAACTCCGTGCCGAGTCAAATGGGTTCACATAAATTGAAACGGACAGAGTAGTTATTTTTAGATTATTTGAAGTTGACTTTGTAGTTTAAATTGTAGAGATGTTTTTAGACATCATTGTAGATTTTTTGTTTCTGTTTTGTAGTTAATTGTAGTTATAATGTAATTTTATGTAGATTATTTGAAGTTGACTTGCTGTTTATATGCCAACTATTTTTGGTTGCAGCACATTAATGTTTTAATATATTACTTGAGGAAAAGAGGCAAGTATGGCCCCAATAACAAGACCAGGTTTACCACAACGGATTGTTTGTTCAAGACTAGGATAGAACAAATTTATGAAAAGTTCATAAATTCACCTCCACAAGAGAAATATTCGATTGTTAAACCCCAAGATGTTGTTGCAGAATATATTTTGGGGTATAAACTATTTGCCAATATTGCATGGGATGAAATTGACTATGTCATCATGCCCGTTAATATTGTAGAAAATTTTTATTGGGTGTTGGTCGTTTTCGACATTGCAGATAAGCAACTTTATGCGTATGATTCCATGGTCTCTTCACACAACCATCATGTTGTTGAATCCTGTGTCGAAAAGTTTTCTGTTATTATCCCTTTGTATTTGTCATGCACTGGTTTCTATGGGAAGCGTAAGGACATTAACTTCAAGATTACAAAGGCATACATCGAGAAACCTGTTACCGACCATCTTAACATTCAGTGAATCGTTGCAAAGATTCCACAACAAAAAGAACATCACTGTAAAAAAATCTATTCTCTCTTTCTATGCATTTAATTCTTTTTTTATTTCTAATCATTTGGTAAATATTTAAAAAAAATTGTGTTCTGCAGCGATTGTAGTGTATTTGTTGTTGCCTTTGCGGAGTATGTTAGCCTTAGAGATTTGTCAATTCATGCAGAAGACCTTTCTGATATTGACCAACATCGTAGACGCTATGGAGCGCTCCTATGAGATCATGCTATAAAGAAGCAGGAAGATGGGTCAATCAGTGAAAGTGAGGTTACAGGCAGACTAGCAAGGAGGAAGGGTGCACCTGCATTGAATGAGAAAATAAGAGTCCAGAGAAAGAAGAAGTAGTGTCATGTATATGTAATTTAGTTGATGCTAGTTTGTAGGAGAAGTATAGTACACAACTTTCTGAACAATTCATTTGTATTTTTATTGTAGCAAACCTTTTGTTTTGTTAATTTCTATCCAGTTTAGTAGTCACTTGAAAATAACATGGTGGTTTTATCTCCAGTTGTTTAATATTTACAATACTTGTTCTTCATTATCTTAAACGTAGTTATTATATTGTTAGAATACAAATTATATACAAAAAAACTTCAAATTATCTACAATCTGGAAACACCGAATGTTGAGATTGTATATAATTTTATAGTTGAATATGTATATAATTTGTATGGAATACCTCCAGTTGTATTTAATTTATGTATATAACTGTCAGTTCAAGTTAAATTAATTTTTTTAACTTGTAGTTATATTATAGATAATAAATATTAACTGCTATATACAGAATATCAAAAATGGAGGTAGATGCTTGACACAATACAGAAAAACATGTTAACAAACACAGAAACAAATTGAAGTTAACTATATTATGATCTTTAAAAACTTAAACAATTACACACAAAATTCTGTTAACTTGAACACGCTAACAATTATTTTGAAATTCTATTATAACTACATGATATTTATTTCTTTTTGGGTGCATTCTTGCAAGATCTTTTGTTATGCCCTTCACCTCCACAGTTGCCACATGACACCTTGTACTTCTTTGACTTTAGTTCATCATATGTTTTGTATCTTTCCTTTTGAGGTCTTCCTGACTGCATTTTCTCTTCCGTAGGTGGATTTATTACTTCATCAGATATATGTTGTGTCACATTCCATTTGCTTTCATCAGGAAGGGGATTTACTAATATTTCATGTGTATGCAGTAAGCTCTCCTTTGTGTAATTCGGAGAGCAATAGTTTTCATAAGTTTCATTCTTGTGCCTTAAAGCTGCCAAAGCATGCGCACATGGAAGTTCATCAAGTTGGAACTGGCCACAACTACATTTCTTACTTTCAAGACACACAATGTATCGTTTCACACCATCTATCACAGTATGGATATGATCTGTTGAAACCCTCACCTAAAATTACATAATAAATAGAAAGAAAAATATTTACAACCTTAAAAATAGATTATCTACAATTTATCTACAAATTATCTACAATCTACAAAGTAACTATAATTTGTCTACAATCTGGAAACACTGTATATTAAATTATTATTTTTCTGCACCAAAAAAATAGATCTTACCCTAAGTTTCTGAGATAATGTACTATTTTTCTTCAATTCTTTGTTGAATTTGTACCCAAGGAATGTGAAAGTACACTTTGCTTTCAATAACTTCTCCTTCGTTCAACGTTCAAGAAGTGTCCTCATATACTCTAATAGATCAAATATTGGCAGCTCTCCTGCATCTTTTGTTATAGCATTCAACGACTCTGCAATGTTTGATGTCATAGTCCAAGTTCTATTCACCGTTGCATGTACTCTTGACCATCTATGATAGCCAATATCATAGAGGTATGATTTAACACGCTGGTCTATCTCTTCAATCTTCGACATCCTTTCATTAAATTCATCCAGAGTGTATGACCCTGCTGTAGCAAAGTACAATTCATTTAATTGTAGATGATCCTTCTTGAACTTTGCCCTTATATTTGTCCAAATATGCCACATGTAAGAGTAGTGTAGCACGACCAGATAAACAATTGATGTTGCCTTCAGGATACTCTCATTCCTATCTGAAACAATACACATTGAAGTTTTTTCGCCATATGCTTGCTTGAATTGCTCAAAAAATCACTTCCATGATGCGTCGTTTTCAGACTCAACCACAGCATATGCCAAAGACAATATTGTACCTACATTATTAGTAAAAAATAATTAACTGGCAGCTTTGAAAATGCATATAAAAACACAAATACATATAGACTACAATATATCTACAAAATATCTACAATGTATCTACAATTTATAAACTACCTACAAAATAACTACAATTTTACCTGTTGCATCCATTGTGCTTGCTGTCAGCATAATCCCCCTGTAGGCTGTCTTTAAGAATGTCCCATCAACCACTACTACTGGTCTACAATATTCTCAACCACTTATTGATGTACAAAGAGCAACAAATGCATATAAGAAGCATTCATCTGTTGTCTTCTTCAATTTAACAACTGAACCAAGATACCTCTTCTCAAGAATATAAAAATATTTTGGTAATTTGTTGTAGGAGTCAGCCGGATGACCTCTCAAAAACTGTAAAGTCTTTTCCTTTGCTCTCCATGCTTGCATGTAGCTTAGGTTCACTCTGTGTTGGGACAACATGTCAGTTTGTATGTCCTTTGGTGTGTAAACTGTCTTAGGATCACAATACTTTGGCATGACCATGCTACCAACTACAACTGCAATATGTTTGCGATGTATGAATGTATCGTGCATTAAGGTGCATGTGTGTTGTCGGTTGAAACTCCTGATCTTGAACATTGCAGAATCATTAATTGATGTTGCCTTGAAGTTCCAATTACAGTTTTCTCCAACGCATATAAGCCAGTATCTACCAAAAAAATACATTTATAATACATGTTATCAATATAGATGTAACAAAAGGACTGTTTTAACATAAAGTAACACACTATACAATATAACTACTTTTCACCTATATATCACAAGGAAAATACTGTTTATAATAATTTTTCACCATTAATATCTTCATACCTTCTGTGGCTAGATCTTTTAACTCTAAATTGGAACTTGTGCATGACAGAATAGTGCTTCATTGCAGTTGCAATTGTTTGCTTGTCTTGATACACTTGTCCTTCTTCGATAACACTTTGTGTACCTTCAGTTATTATTTCACTTTGATATTCCTCTATGACGGGAGAGGCTGGCATATCAAGTAACTGTATTGTCCCAGACGAACCTGCATGAAAATAAAGATAAACAATGTCATTACAATTTTGTAGAATCTTTGTAGATAAATTGTAGATGAAGAGAAAATTTTATAGTCAACATTTTTCAACATAGATTGTAGTTTGATTGTAGTTTAATTGTAGTATAAATGTAGTAATTTTGTAGATAATCATGAAAATAATATTGCTTTATACATCCTAAAATTGATGTGTAGTTTATTTGTAGATAAATGTAGGAATTTTATAGATATTACCGTAAAACAGACTTCCATAGAATTTGAAACATAACAAACCTGCACTTGTGTTCTCATTTGTAATAGTCAATTCCATATTGAAATCTCGTACACTTATAAGTAACGTATACGATCCTAAGTTTTTATTCTCCTTTTTTGTCTCCATATATATACGAACCCCCATATTGTTCCTAATCTTCGTTGTAGGACAATTCTCATTCACAATGTATTTGGTAATAAAGTTTCGGATATGGTATAAAAAAGAAAAAATTTCTCAATTCAGCTTTTTATGTATGTAAGTGCATTAATTAATTATTTCCCAAAATCTGAAACGACTGCAAATGAACAAATATAATGGAACTCTTTGGCCAGATTAAAAACAGAAAAAGATAAAAAGAACGAAAGATTGAGATTGTGGCATTATCTAGTATAGCCATGTGGATTGTGGATTCGTCAACATAAGTTAAATGAAGTCTGCCATTCAATTACGAAATATCCCTACAACGTAACTATTGTGCTTTTCTTTAAGGGTGTGTGAATGGAAAATAAAAGAGGCAAATTTTGTATTGCACCTCTCCATCTTTTTTTTTTTTTTCTGTCTATAAATTAGAGGCTTGGCCTTATTTTTCAGATAAAGAAAATCTAAAATCTTTTCTTCTCTTTTCTATACCGTTGCATTATTTTTTAAATAAACATAAGTGTCATGTGTGATTTGCTCCATTTGTTGAGTTCGATGAAGTTTTGTGATTTGAAGTGCCGTTATCACATAATAGTTATTCCGTTCTATCATAGGAGGAATTAATCCGTATACCTTAGGCAATAATGAAGGGATTAAATTCCTTAAGGACACACTGTGCATTCAGTGGGCTCAAAGTTATTTTACTATTTATTTATTGAACTAACATTTATTTGCTTCTTTGATTTTCTGATTTTGAATACAATAATACCAACAATCTTAAGGAATTTAATTTCTTTTTTCTGTGTTCGTCTTTGAATCTCCAAAAATCAAAATAGAGTCTGTTAGTTTCAAAAGAAAATTTTGTTGGATGGACGAAAGGAAAAAGGTTTTGGAAACAGAATGTCATTTGTTTGCTATGGACAAAAATGACCGAAATTGTTATGGATGTGCTTGGATGCAGTCTGTCTTAATTAGTCATTTGCTTCAGGATACTCTTTTGTTGAGGAAATTGCATCTTGCAATTGGAATAGTTGTTGGTATTACTGTGTTCCAAATCAGAAAATCAGAGAAGCAAACAAATATTAGTTCAATAAATAAATCGTAAAATAATTTCAAGCCTACTGAATTCACAGTATGTCCTTAAGAAATTTAATCTCTTCACTGTTGCCTTAGGTAAACGGATTAATTCCTCCCAGGATAGAACGGAATAACTATTCTGTAATAGCGGCACTTCAAATCACAGAACTCCAGCGAACTCGACAAACGGAGCAAATCACACTTGACACTTATGTTTATTTAGAAAATAATGCAACAATGTGGAAAATAGGGGAGAAGATTTCAGATTTTCCATATCAAAAAAATGAGGCCAAGCCTCTAAATTTATAGACAAAGAAAGGGTGAGATGAAGAGGTGCAATCCAAGAGGCGCCTCTTCCATTTCCCATTCACATCCCTTAATAAAAACGCAACAATCCCCCACATGAATGGGGAATGGACGTATGTGAAAAAACATGCATGAAAATACTGTGTGATTCGCAAGTAAGGATTAATCGCATCTGGATAACTAGGTTTCCCTTTGAACTTTCCATAGTGAACTTATGTCGGATATACTCGGTCAATCAGTAGATTTGATATCTTTGAACCGTCGAGCTTTGGCGTATACCTAGACAACCATAAGTCACACAATCAATCCTTAATCGTCTTTGGTTCTCACGGTTGTATTCGTTTCAGCTATGAACACCGCCTGATTTCATGAGTGCTTAGAGAATGGGTCTTTACTTTCATTCCCCTTAAAACGGCTTACACTTCACACCACATAGGTGATTTCTAAACATTTAATCTTATAGACACACTATCTGGTCATATCCCGCGAGACTTAGCAAATCATTAAAAAGCTTTAAGCTTTATTGACTCATCAAAAAGCCTTAATGCTTTACCTTGATTTCTGAACATTGTCTTCATCACGAGAATGGGTTGAGTTATTTGACAATGTTGAACCGTCATTCATAACTTTGTTTGATCTTTTTGAACCTAGCTCTTGGGATCTCCAGTCTGCTAGGTAGAGTTACCGCCATGATGACTTGTCCTAGGCCTTAACCCCATTCCCTTCGATGATCTTTCAACTGCCTCATTAGATAGGCCTTTTGTAAGTGGATCCAACACGTTATTTCTTGATTTTACGTAGTCAATCGTGATAACACCACTAGAGAGTAGTTGTCTAACGGTGTTGTGTCTCCGTCGAATGTGACAAGATTTTTCATTATACATAACGCTCCTTGCCCTGCCTATTGCCGCTTGACTATCACAATGTATACATATAGGTGCCAAAGGTTTGGGCCAAAAGTGGAACATCTTCCATGAAATTCCGGAGCTATTCAGCTTCTTCACCGGCCTTATTTAAGGCTATAAACTCAGCCTCCACTGTAGAGCGGTCAATGCATATTTGTTTGGACGATTTCCAAGACATCGCTCCTCCACCGACTATTTAGAATCGGTTGAAGGGCTGATTTAGTTTGCATCACTATACCCATTTATTATCGCGGGATACTTACTGTAGTGCACATCATAATTTGAAGTATATTTCAATTACTTCGAAACTCGTTTCATTGTCATGAAAGTTCAATGCAAACTTTCTTATGTTGTAGACTAATACGTCTCGACTTTTGATTGCATATCAGATTATTGACTACACTTAATGTAGCAATAATATATTATAACAACAACAGGAATGATTGGCATCAGTTGTGTCCACAACCTTTTAATATATAACACATTTCGCAATCACTCAGCTATTTTCAAGCATTTGTATGCTATTTATTCATACATTTATATGATATGCAAATTATAGCACCTTCATTTATGAAACAAATCCAACTTCCAATGGATTTTGGTCATGTTTATTGGTTAGTTCACCTCATTATAGACCAACGTATTAATACATTCGTTTATGAACGATCATATTTATACAAGACATACAAACACACTTTTCATGAAAAGTCACAAGCTTCCAGGTGACACCCTTTCATAAAAGAGCTAAACATTATAAATGTTCAAGAAAGAACAAATTATTTCTGGAACGCCACGTAAACAACTTTCGAATTAATAATTTCATCACTAGTCATCACTTAAGACTGAACAAGTAATGAATTCACCGACTATTGTATCAATATCCCTATGTATTCGTGGGGTTCGAAGAATCATATCATCTAATTATTCTAGATAATATATACATCTCGTCTAGCATTAGCTTTTGTTATGCATAAGCTAAATGCCCCCACATTTCACATGTTTCATGTGTCTTTTCTATCAACATATAATCCATATATAAACAAGCAATGACTACATAATTTAGAGTATTCTTAGTGTAAATACACTAGTTTGAAACCATTTGATATTATTTTCTAGTCAAATTTTGCATGCCATTATTTGAGTGTTTGTTTTAGTCCATAAAGTGATTTAACAAGTCGACACACCTTCTTTCTTTTTCAGGAACCACGAACCCTTCATGTTATTCCATATAAATTTCTTCCTCCAAATATCTATTTAAGAAGGTTGTCTTTTACGTCCATCTTATGGATTTCAAGGCCATACATGGTGGCTAACACTATTACCATTCGAATAGATGTAATTCTCGTTACCGATGCATATGTGTCAAAGTAATCAAGACCTTCTCGTTGTCTTGATCCTTTGGCAATCAATCTTGCCTTATATTTGTCAATAGTACCATCAACTTTCATTTTCCTTCTGAAAATCCACTTAGAACCCAAAGGTTTATTTGGAGGAAGATCAACCAATTCTCAAGTATGATTACTTAATATGAGTTCTATCTTACTATTGACTACCTCTTTCTAACATTGTGTTTTCGAGTAAGACATTGCTTCTTAAATATTTGAGGCTCACTTTCTAACAAGAATGTTAGAAAATTTGGTTCAAAGGAAGTAGTTGTCTTTTGACGTTTACTACGTCTTGGATTCACCTCATTAGGTGTACTTTCCTTTTCTTCTTCACGAGGTCGCTTAGATATTTCATTCGACGACTCACATTCATTTTTATACGGATAAATATTCTTAAAGAATTCAGCATTATTTGATTCGATTACCGTATTAATATGAATTCGGGATTTTCTGATTTATGAACCAGAAAATAATATGCTTTACTATTTGTTGCATATCCTATGAAAACGCAATCAATAATTTTCGGTCTGATCTTTACTCTTTTGGATGTAGGAACTTGTACTTTAGCTAAGTGCCCCCACACTTTAAAATATTTAAGTTGGGCTTCCTTTCATTCTATTTTTCATATGGATTGGATTGCGTCTTGCTATGGGGAACGCGAATGAGTATTCGATTAGCTGTAAGCATAGCTTCCTCCTACATGTTTTGGGTAACCAGAACTTATCAACTAGGCATTCTTCGTCTCCTTTGATGTTCTATTCTTTCTTTCCGCAATTCCATTAGATTGTGGTGACTAAGGGGCGATCGTTTGGTGAATAATTTCATATTCCAGACATATTTCTTCAAAAGGAGATTCATATTCGACGCTCTTATTACGTTGTTGAGCCAACCACAAGAATTGTTGTTTGTGTCACGATAGAACGATGAAGTTTTTAATCTTCAAATCAAGTATATCTTACACAAGCAGAATTAATAAACGGTGAAGTTTTTAATCTTCAAATCGAGTAATATCTGGCACAATCAAATTTAATAAATGGTGAAGTTTTTAATCTTCAAACCGAATAATAAATTGGAGTGAAAAATCACTAAGATTTTAATCTCCAAAACGAGTATAAAGTTACTTAGACTTTAATTTCCGATAAATGAGTAAAAGTTACGAATACTTTAATCTCAACGAACGAGTAAAAAATCACGCAGATTTTGATCTCGAAGCTGGAGTAGAAAATCACGAAGATTTTATTCTCCATAACGGGTGTAGAAAATCATGAGAATTTTAACTCCATTTCCAAATGATTTTCCAACTAAACCATTATAACACTTTAAACCGTTTGATCTCTTTCCCTAATCAAACAAATATACGTACACCTTTACATATATTATGTTCATGATTCTCAAAATATTTTTCAATATTGTAAGATATGAATTAGGCTTAAACTAACTCTTGAAAAAATATTATTTCACATAATTTTAAGCATGCTCTCAAAGTTATATACCAACTAACTAATTTTATGGCATGCTAACATATAAATTATGAGATCATCACATAATAAATATCTATCCTATCATTAGTAGAAACTGAATTCACAAATCACAAAGGATAGAATATTAATGGAAAAAACGTTATAAGTTGAGTGAGAGAAAATAGAAAACATTACTCTGATGTATTCCCCCGAGACAGTTTCATTCGGCACTGTTTTTCTTTTACTGTCTCTTATGTTTTCCTGGAAATATCAAATTATCAATATTATCGAGGTCTAACTCAAATCCTATTGGGCAGGCATTGCCCTGAAGATTTTCAGCCAACTGGGTCTCAAAACTCATTCTTTGCACCCCTTGTATCTTCATGAAGAATTGACAAATGTTGTCCTTAACTTTAAGAAGAATTATGAACAATGTACAAGACCACATAATTATTCAAACTCACAACTTGATAAGCAGATTTCATTGTCCGGTTTGGGACAAATCAATTCTAAAATAGTGCAATTCACACAGAATTTTTAAGGTACGCCGATCACGCCGATCTGACTCCCTATTTTACTGTGATAAAAACCAGTAGTCACATTGTGCCAAAATCATTCGCAATAACTTTGCTTTTGTTGTTTGACTTAATAGAAAAACAACTTCCTATTTCACTCTGATTTTCTCCATCAACTATCCGTCAAATATTTTTAAATTCCTTAAGATTGTTGGTGTTACTGTGTTTCAAATCAGAAAATCAGAGAAGCAAACAAACGTTAGTTCAATAAATAAATCGTAAAATAATTCCGAGCCCACTAAAGATGAAGAGGTGCAATCCAAGAGACGCCTCTTCCATTTCCTATTCACACCCCTTAATAAAAACACAATAATAATCAATTACAAGAATCAGATGCCACCCATTATAAGGCACTAAAAGCGGTGTCACAATCTGGATATGGCACTAAAGATGACGAAACCCATGTAACTATGAATATATTCTCGGAAACATGGAACTATTCGATCTTTTATTTATGAATTGATTGCTCCTAAGGAGACATCAAAATTTGCATAAATAAATTGTCTCTATTGTGCAAGTACCTGTTATGTGATGGCACCACTGGTCTTGAAATTGAAAGTCATTTTTTAGTTTTCAAGCCTATGGAATTTTCAATTGACCATCGCATGGTTTCATGAATTTCTAACAAGTTTTCTTTTTCCAGTAAATTTGTTTCCATCCAAATAATACAAATAAGGATATGGAACCATTTATGGCAAGTGTTAATGACGGGAAAAGGCAGAATTTAATCACTGTAAAAGAAAAATAGTGAAGGTGACGATTTAAGAAGAAAGTGACGATATTTCGGGTTCTACTTTCTTTACTCTTCATTTTTTTTCCCTACCCTTTGTGATTTATGATATCTTGCTTCCATAAATGTTTGGGTAGATGTTTATTATGTAATGATCTCATATTACAAATCTAGAATTATATGCATGATTAGGAATAACATATGTTTGCAGTTAATTTTGTTATTCCTTTGACCAAATGAAAAAGTATTAATAGTTGATATATACAATTGGTAGCATGCATGGTTTCTTCAAGGAAGCAAGACATGGATTAGGCTTTCTGTAATTCTTGAAGTATTCTTGAGATCATGAATATAATATGTGTAAAGATGAACATATATGAGTTTGATTAGACAAAGAGATTTAAAGTGTTATAATAGTTTAGTGGGAAAACCATTTGCAAAGGGAATTAAAATTCTCGTGATTTTCTACTCCTGCTTCGAGATCAAAATCTGTGTGATTTTTTACTCGTTCATTGAGATTAAAGTCTTTGTGACTTTTTACTCATTTGTCGGAAACTAAAGTCTAAGTAACTTTATACTCGTTTTGGAGATTAAAATCTTAGTGATTTTCTCCTCCAATTTATTATTCGATTTGAAGATTAAAATTTTTACTTTTGATTAGATCTAATTGTATCAGATATTACTCGGTTTGAAGATTAAAAACTTCACCGTTTATTAATTCTGAGTGTGTCAGATTGGTTTGAAGATTAAAAACTTCACCACTTATTAATTCTGGCTCTATTGTGACACAAACAAGAGTTCATGTGGTTAGATCTACAAAGTAATAAGGGCGGTGAATGTGAATCTCCTTTTGAAGAAATATGTTTGGAATATGGTGTTATTCATCAAACAACTATCACATACACGCCCCAATCGAATAGGATTGTGGAAAGAAAGAATCAATCATTAAATAAAATGATGAATGCTTAGTTGGTAAGTTCTGGTTCACTCCAGAACTTGTGGGGAAAACTATTCTTACAGCTAACAAAATATTAATTCGTGTTCCCCATAGCAAGACACAATCCATTCCATATGAAAAATAGAAAAGAAGAAAACCCAACTTGAAATATTTCCAAGTGTGGGGGGTATTTGGGTAAAGTGTGAGTTCTTAAACCCAAAAGGATAAAATCGGATTGAACACTGTTGATTCGGTTTTCATACGATATGCAACAAATAGTAAGGAATATCGATGATAGGCTATAATTACATATTTTAGTCGTTTATTACACTCTAATTTACTGCACTTTAATTGAGTTTGAGCTTTAATCGCTAGTGTTTTGCACTAAATATGTGTTTTATGCCTTGTAGGAGTGATTCCGATCTATGTAGGCGTTATGGAATGAATTCAAGTGATTTGGAGCTTTGAAGTCTGAGTAAAAGCCCAATTCATTAAGCCGGGATCGTATTCAGAGGTCGTGTACCAAGTCTCGATGTCAAAAGAGGATGAAATAATTTCTCTTTGAGAAAATTACACTATTGTGCCGCACAGTGCGGCGCAACGTGCGTCGCGCCTTTGGAATTTTCCTGCAGTTTGTCAGAATCAGCTCTCTGAACTTCCCCACAAGCACACCGCACAGTGCGGCGCAGCGTGCGGCGCGCCTGTACAAATTTTACAGAGCCAAGTCCTATTTCGCGCAGGAAAGGGTGTTTCATCTGGGCCCGACCCTACTTGGTATAAATACATATAAAATGCTATTTTGGAATTTTTGGACACATCTGAGACCTAGGGATGCCACTTTGGAGAGAGGATACACACAAGAAACATCGGGGAGCAAGAGCATCTCAAATCTCTTCATGTTTTCTTAGTATTTTGAATTATCCAAACTTATGAAATTGTTTGCTAATATCATGAGTGGCTAAAAACTCATTGTTCTAGGGTTGTCATTTAGCCATGAATATTGTTGTTTAACATTTGACTTAAACTTAATTACAATTCACTAATATTTGTTTGTTTCTTCAATTCTGTGATTAATTGCTTAATTATCTGGCCAGGAGTTGGTTCTATTTACTATCTATGCTATGCTTGGAAAAGCCATATTTAGATTAGAGAAGAATTGAAGAGACCATAATCTTAACTCTTGGGGGGGGGAGGATTTGTGGTTAGGATAGGAATATACCTAGTCACTGTGCTTAATTAAATATATCGTAATCTTAATGCATTCTTAATAGATTGATTTCATAGGAATATAGGGGTTAATCTATTTTGAATAGGCGAGTAGTATTTTGGGAGAAGGCTATGAGAGCAATTATCGATTAATTAGCAACCATGAGTGACTTGTATGAGAGAGAGAGTTAACTAGAACACAATAGGATTGGTGAATCGATCACAACCCTGGAATATTTGTCTCTATTGAATACTTAACAATCATTTTACTGCTTGATAATTTAGTTCAGAATTATAGTTTAGTATAATCACATTCTTGAACTTGAATTTAGCTTGACTGATTAACAATATTGGTGAATTAGTGGGTAGTTGATATAAGTCTCCGTGAATTCGACACTCGACTTATTATTTTATTACTTGTACGACCACGTATACTTGCGTGTGCGTTTGGGAGCAACAAATTTTTGGCGCCGCTGTCGGGGACTTGAATATTAACTACTTTCTAGTTTTTGCTTTAATTGTTTATTTCGTCGAGTCTAATGTTACTTGATTTTTGCTCGGATCTCAGGAACTTTGATTGAATGCGTAGGGTCAAAAGCCAAGACCGACTTCAAATCTTTGACCCTGAACCTGAAAGAACATTTCACAAGAGGTTGACGGAAGCAAGGGAAACAAATAATATTCAGGCACTTGTTCAATTTCCTAGGAACATGGCAGAGGAGCAACACATGGCTGTTCAGGAGGTGGCGATGCCCAGCATTGCCAATGTCACCTCTAGCATTGTGAAGCCCAGAATCACTGGGCACTTTGAGCTGAAAGAAAGCATGATCCAGATACTTCATGTGAATGAGCAGTTTATGGGTCTTCCACCCGAGGATCCACAACAGCATATCCTGAACTTCTTGGAGATTAGTGATACTTATATCACTAACGGAGTCACTCCAGACTATGTGAGGCTCACACTTTTTCCATTCTCACTGTTGGGCGAAGCAAAGCAAAGGCTGAAGGCAGAACCAGCTAATTCTATTACCTCATGGAATGATTTGGCAAGGAAATTTCTGGCAAGGTTTTTCCCTTCAGGCAAAACTGTAAAGATCCGAAGTGAGATAGTTGCCTTCAAACAGAAAGGCGGAGAGTCTTTATCCTCAGCTTGGGAGAGGTTCAAGGGGCTAATCAGAGACTGTCCTCATCACAATTAGACAAGAGAAGTATTAGCTCACACTTTCATAGAAGGTCTACATCCTGAAACAAAGATTGTGGTAGATGCTGCAGCTGGAGATCAAGTGTTGGAGAAAAGCTTTGACGAGATATATGCATTATTGAACAAATTCTCCAAAAGCAATCCGGATTCGCAAGGAGAGATGGGCAAATATACAGTGCAAAAGTCTGCAAGGGTTCTTAAGTTAGATGTCGTCTCGGCATTATCAACGTAGATTTCTACACTAACTAACCAAGTCAATCAGATGACCTTGATTATCAACAAGCAACAAGCACAACTGGTACAATAGGTTCAAGTGTTTTGTGAAATATGTGGAGAGAGTCACACGAGCGACTTATGCCCCACTAATTTAGAGTCTGTCTGCTTTATGGGTAATGCAAATATGGGCCAAACAAACCAATATGGGAACACTTACAATCCCAACTGGACGAACCATCCAAACTTCTCTTAGTGTGGAAACCAAGGTACTCAGAATCAATACATGCCTCAAGAACCTCAACAGTAATATAAACCACCTCAGGCTGAACAACAAGCGAGTCCAATAAGTCACTTTGAAGACATATTAAAAAAAGTGATGGCTGAACACCAAGCCCTCGCTCAGAAATTTATGGCTGAGTAGCAAGCCCAAGCCGTAACAATGAGAAATTTGGAGTGCCAAATGGGACAACTTGCCATTGCTCAAAACACTAGACCAGTTGGAGCTCTTCCAAGTGACACTGAAGATAATCCTAAGGCATCCCTTAATGCCGTGTCGTTGAGGAATGGGAGACAACTAGAAGAAGTTCAGTCAAAAAAGAGGAAACAACTGACTTCTAATGAGAGGCCAGCCACTATAGAATCAACATCAGAAAAATCTAAGGAGTTAGAGAAGCCAGTTATAGAGGCGGTGGCTGAGCAACCCCCACCAGTGGTTGCAAGGCCACCACCTCCGTTCCCTCAAAGATTGCAGAAAGTGAAGGATAACGCCGCGTATAAAAAGTTCCTTGATATTTTGAAGCAGGTGAAAATTAATATTCCATTGGTAGACATCTTACAAGAAGTGCTCAAATATCCAAAGTACATCAAGTACATAGTAGCAAATAAAAGGAGGTTGACCGAGTTCAAAATTATGGCACTTGCTGAGGAGTGTAGCTCAAGAATTCAAAGCAAGTTACCTCAGAAATTGAAGGATCCAGGTAGTTTCACTATCCAAGTCTCAATTAGTAAACATGCAATTGGGCGAGCTTTATGTGATCTTGGAGCAAACATCAATTTGATGCCGCTATCTGTGTTAAGACAGTTGGGATTGGGTGAGCCACGCCCAACAACGGTAGTCTTATAGTTGGCTAATCGCTCCCTTGCACATCCTGAAGGAGTGATTGAAGATGTGTTAGTTCAAGTGGGTTCTTTCATATTCCCTGCTAATTTCATTATCTTGGACTACAAGCCTGATCAGGAAGTCCCATTTATTTTTTTTTTGGGGGGGGAAGGGGTCCATTCTTAGCCACAGGCCGAGATATTATTGATGTTTGTGAAGGAAAGATAATGATGAGAGTAGGTGATCGAGTGGAGGTATTCAATATTTATAAAACACTCAGGTTGCCAGCCTACTATGAAGAGCTATCCATGATTTCTATGGTGGAAAGCGATGCTACATCATTAACGCCTTATATGAGCCCTATAGATCCTCTTGAACGAGCTTTGATTGGGGATGAAGAAGATAGTGAAGATGAAATGATGGGAGAAATTGAGCAAGTACTTGATATATCTTGTAGTTATGTCCATGGGTTTGCAATATTTGAGGAGCTGGACAGGCCTGTTACTCTGACCCCTCCTAAGCCATATATATAAGGCAAAATTGGAGGGTCCCATTTCTCGTCATTAAGGCATTTCAGAAGATCATCTCAAAGCCTCAAGGCTACAAGGCTGTGGCCGAGTTTCCTCCCTCGAGGTTCGTCGACGCCCAACCTAGGGATAACGTTGGCCGCAACCACAACAGATATGGGGAGTTCCCAAGGAGTGCAGCTAGGGCCGATAAAATCTGTCAAGCTAGTCTGAACCTGCACCATGATATTAGCTAGCTGTCCCATCCCTACTTCTTTGTCATTAGTGTATTTTGTACTATGTTAGGATTCCCCTCCTATATAGAGGGGGTCTATGACATTTTGTTTTCTCATGTTGCTTCAATTGCTCTACACGAAATATACAAGAATATTCTATTTTCTCTCTAACATATTCTCTCGATATTATTGCTTTTTATTTATTATCCTCATATTTGTTCATCATTTACTGCTTATCATTGGCCGTAAAGAGCCTTCGTTAATTTGGTTATACCTGTTAGCCACGTATCGCCTGCCTTCGATAGCTCATAGTCGAGCTCCGAAATCGACCTCGAGGCCCCGATAATTGGCCCAACGGTTTGATTATCGCCCTATCCTTAACTCTTATTTCGTTTCTAAGTCTCATACACATAGCATCAAATGCTTAACAACTAACATAAAAATAGATCACGTGTTTTTAGAGTCCCAAAAGCAAATTTAATTGTCATTACCATTTTCACGGTAAACAGTTTGGCGCCCACCGTGGGGCTAAAAATTATAGTGATTATTTTCTTGCTGGTTTAGATACACAATGCAAGTTATCTTTCATGTTTTTTCTTGCCCAAGATCTTCAATTTCATGCCAAAATGTCTAACTCGGTGAATGGAGGTGAAAACAACAATCTTGAGGACCACGGAGAAAACGATGTGAATGTTCTAGGTATTGGTGTGCCACCAAAAAAGCCTGGGAATGTGCCGGAACCAATCCCGTAGGCGCGGTCTCACGCGATGCCCAACGAGTCGATATAAGCTCGCATATCGACAGGAGCGTGCGTCAGGGAGATCCACAAGAAGCTCAAAAAATCCCAACTAAGGAAGAACGAGAGGTTAGCCTTCATGTTATTTTTAAAATGTTGTAGGCACAACAGCTGGCTATTGCTCAGCTGTAAAGTCATCAGAAAACTCATAGCACGGTAGCACCAGGGATAGCTCCCCTGGAAAAATAGGTACCGGAGAGATCGAGCAATAACAGGCCGATGACTGATCCTGTCATCGTAAAAATGCTCGAGGACCTCACCAGGAGGATTGAATCGGGTGAGAAGATGATAAAAACCAACGACAAAAAGGTCGAAACCTACAACTCCTGGGTCAATCAAATTCTGGGCGCACCCCCGATCCTGAAAGGTGTGGATTCGAAGAAGTTCATACAAAGGCCGTTCCCAGAGGAAGCAGCCCCGAAACCCATTCCAAAGAAGTTCAGAATGCCATAACTCCCAAAATACAATGGGACCTCACACCCAATAAGCACGCTACTGCTTACACTTGCGCAGTGAAGGGCAACGACATAAAGGACGACGAGATCGAGTCTGTCCTATTAAAGAAATTTGGGGAAACACTCTCGAAGGGGGCCATGATGTGGTATCACAACCTAGCTCCTAACTCCATAGATTCATTCGCCATGCTAGCATACTCCTTCATAAAGGCATACACCGGTGCCATCAAAGTAGCAACAAGGAAATCCGACATGTTCAAGATCAAGTAGAGGGAGAACGAAATGCTACGAGAATTCGTATCTCGCTTCCAAACACAACGAATGGAACTACCACCGGTCTCTGACGATTGGGCAGTACAGGCCTTCACTCAAGGTCTGAATGAACGAAGCTCGGTGGCTTCGAAGCAGCTGAAAGAGAATCTGGTCGAATATCTTACCGTGACCTGGTCGGACGTCCACAACCGATACCAGTCGAAAATCAGGGTCGAAGACGACCAATTGGGAGGCCCCTCGGGCTTAGTATACCCAAGTAGGCTCCTGGCAAAGAAAACAAAACCAAACAAATAAAGATATTAGCCATACACCGAAGACAGGAGGAACGCCCCGAGGCACAACCCACCTCACAATGATCAAAGGATAGACCGAGGACAGGATCCTCGGGGACTCATCAACAAAGCCAGATTCGATAGAAACGCAGAGCCAATGGGGGCACCTCACGTATCAGAATACAACTTCAATGTCGATGTATTGGACATCGTGTTTGCCATCAACAAAATCAGAGATGCCAGGTGGCCCAGGACTGTACAATCAGATCCTTCACAAAGGAATCACAACTTAGTGTGCGAGTTTCAAAACATGCATGGCCACTGGACCGAGGATTACTACTAACTCCGAGAAGAGGTAGCTCGACTACTTAACAAAGGTCACCTCCGGGAATTCCTCAAAAACCAAGCCAAAAATTAGTTCCAAGAAAGAGAGGCGGCCAAGAAGAACAAAACAAATGAGCCACAACACGTCATACACATGATCTTGGGAGGCATTGATGCCCCGTAGGAACCTGTGATGAGAAGGACAAAAATATCCATCACCAGAGAAAAGCGAACCCGGGGGTATATACCCGAGGATGCCTTCACATGCAGTGAAGAGGACACCGAGACCTTGTCTCAACCTCACAGTGATGCACTGATAATCTCTTTCCTTGTAAATTCTTTTCAAATAAAACGTGTACTCGTGGATCCATGTAACTCGGCCAACATTATCAGGTCAAGGGTGATAGAGCAGCTCAGACTGCTTGGCCAAATCGTGCTCGCCACTCGAGTCTTCAATGGATTTAACATGGCAAGTGAAACAACGAAAGGAGAAATCACCCTCCCAGTCATCGTGGCCAGCAAAACCCAAAATGCCAAATTCCATATCATCAAAGGAGACATGAGGTACAATGCCTTGTTCGGACGGCCGTGGACTAGATACACTACATGAGAGCAGTATCGACCACTCTACACTAAATGATGAAATTCCCGACAAAGGATGGGATTAAAACCGTCTACGTGGAACAACATGCGACAAGGGAAATGTTCGTGGTGCACGATGTGGCACCGGCACCAATACCTCCACCCACAAAAGAGCCGAAGGGTAATCAAACTATACCTGCGATTAAGCCCGATTAAACAAAGTAAAAGATGATACCGTGTCCTCATCCCGAGTAACTAGGACATATCGGTCCTCGAAACATCGCCGACACATCCCACACTAAGGTATAACCATCTCTCTTTTCATTTCATATTTAATACTAACCCTTATGCAGGAACCCGACCGAAGCAGTCAAAGAGCTAACCCATTTCGAAGACCTTAAGGTTTTAAAGCATCCGTTGCACTCTTTTCCTTCGACCGAGTTTTTATCCCGAAAAGGATTTTACCGGCAAGATTTTTAACGAGGCAACACTTATATGCTACCTAAGGAAGATCCAACAAGTGTTCAAGGCTTCTTTTGCAATCGATCTCGAACATTGGAGGGCATCCCCACAGAAGGTCATACACTCGGAAAAGCTAAGAAACGCCAAATGGGGTCCCAATAGAAAACGATGTACTGGGCCAAATGGTCAAACGAACCGTGTCCGTATAGTCGGACCCCCGACGGTGAAAACATGTACACTTGTACCAAATAATTAAAGAATATCTTTTATCAAAACATCTCGCACTCCAAAAGAAGCTCGGCACCTCCGCAAAAATGATTTCTCCGCCAAAAATGTCTCGAACACTCGGGGACTGGCGCCAATAATTCAACACCTGAACGACCTTCGGGTAGGGACTCCAAGATCGTAAGCCCCCAATGAGGCAACATGAAAATCATGAAACGTATCCAAGGCCTAAAGGGCCCTGAATACTCGGGGACTGGCATCAAATCTCAAAAAACACACGACCTCAGGGTCGGGATATCCAAAATTGTAAGCCCTCAATGAGGCAATACAAAATTTACAAGTAACAGCTTCCGAGCCAAGGTACCCTCGGTGACTCGGGGACTGTCGCCAATCACCATTCATTAAAAAACATGCGGCCGTAAGACCCCGAGCGGGCAAACTCGGTCTCGTAAGACCCATATAGGGCAGCAAATATATCTGTAAGACCTCAACCAAGGCATGAACCACACTTGTACCAAGTGACAATATCTATAAGACCTCAGGAAAGGCATGGAAAATACTTGTACCAAGTATCCAAAACATGTAAGACCTTATTAAAGGCATAAACCCGATCTCAAAGTTTCGGCTATATATTGAACTTGTAAGACCCCTAAAAAGGCATACTCTCGATATGGGTGCTGAAACTATTTCACTCGAGATTTAAAGGCTCCGGCCAAACACAAATGACTCCGGTCACACGGCTGTACCAGCCAAACTAACGCAACTCGGGGACGCACGACCGCCGCTACAAAATAATAGGCCTTTAATTACTTTGAATCTACTTCGAAAAGAACTGGTTAAACAGGCTACCCTCGATATAGGCAAAAGAGCTTCGACCATGTCAGCACCTAAACATCAACTTCGAGATACTCAACCTCCGAGACAAACCCCCCGACGTGCTCGATCATCGCCATATAATGACTCACAATCGAGGTTTTTTATTAAGCCGTCGAAGAGTCAGGCAAACACTATTTATCCTTATCGAGGGCAAAAAATAAAGCCAATAAAAGGTCGCTTCGACCCAAGGCGTAAGAGCCACTATCGCCAGCCCACACTAAAAGGCCGCATCAGCCCAAGGTGTAAGAGCCATGTCGCCAGCCCACACTAAAAGGTCGCATCAACCAAAAACGTAAGAGCCACTGTCGCCAACCTGGAATATGAAAACCTGAGGGTCAAATGAGCTCGAGTTGTAACCCAATTCGGAGACTGGACCTAAAATAGTTAACCAAATATGCCTAAGGGCAAAAGCGTAAGATCTATTGTCGCCAGCCCACATACACTAAAAGGTTGCATCGACCAAAAGCGTAAGAGCTACTGTCGCCCGCCTAAATTTTGTCCACTCGAAGGACAATTAAGCTCGAGTTGATGCCCGACTCGGGGACTGAGCCCAAAATGGTTGGCCTAAATATGCCTAAGAGCAAAAGTACGTAAGAGCCTACGGGCCAGTCTAATGAGCCCCGGGGCCACATCATGACTCTAAGGATTCCTACCAACGCAAAAACCAGTTTGCCTGGCCAAATTCAATACAGAAAAAGATACAAAAGAAATAAAGCCGCTAGGTTTTCTTTCATACACATATACGTAAAAACGCGATCTCCATCTACAAACATGTTTTGATAATGCATCATACAGATGGCAAAATCTATGCCCCTCGGGGGGCTATGGCCTGCCGGCCTCATCTTTGCTTTCTTTAGCATCGGGCAAAAGTAATCTAGCATCGCGCTCATCCGCCCTTGCTCGCGCCAACTCTTCCGAGAAGGCGAAGCCCTTAGCATGGATTTCCTCAAGGGTCTTTCTTTGAGATTTGCAGTGAGCGTATTCTTCAACCCTCTCTTCGCGGTCGAGGATCCTTCTCAGCTCAGCTTGAGCATTGGCAACATCCTTTGAATAGATCGTCATCTCCTAGTGAGCCTTGGTCTGATTCGTTACAACTCCAGCTCAGGCATCAATGATTTCATCCCTGATCTTCGAAAGCTTAGACTCGAGCTTCGCAATCATTTTTGTCTGAACCGAAGCATTATCATGAGCTAAGCGAAGTTGAGCTTCAAAAGCAGGAACTATAGCCAAAACGACCTTCCCCTCTAAAGCCTGAGCCTCCACTCGAGCTTTTAGCTCATCATGCTCACGCCTGGCCCGACCAACTTCATCCCGAAGTTGCTCTAGGGCCTTCGCCTTTTTCTGCAACTAAAATAAATGAAGTGTTAGCTTCAGAAACTAGAAGGCGGAAACACACTCACCCGGAACAGAAAATTTCATGCTCCTTTAAGTAGCTCTCATAATTCAAGCTCCGGCCTACCTCATACCGCAAGTATACCAACTCGACCTCCTTTTCATCACAAAGGAGCCAAAGGGATCTCTCCTCATCCAGAGCTTTCTGCAACCTGGCTTTATGATGAAGCAGCCCAGACTTAAGCTTGTCGAAGGCCTGCAAAAGAAAACCCAATAACGAAGGGAAGGCACGAAGCTTGAAAGACCTGTAAGAAAACTCACCACAAAGTGAAGCCGCTAGGCTTCCTCAAAGGCCAAGCGCACACCTGCCAATCCAGTTCCTTCATCCCTGAAAGAGTCAACTCTGGTCGAAGCATAGTCACTCGGTGTATGCGACCCCGTGTTTCTAGTATCTCCTGAAGTACTATCGATGGAAAAAGAACACGACAACAATGGAGAAACCCTCTTTCTAGAACCAGGAACCGCGGACATGGCAGGCTCGGACGATGCTTCCGCTCCAAAGCCCCGGTCCCATTTTGCCTTGCTTTGAGCGCCATCGCCTTGAAAAAGCATCTCCCGCTTATTGTTGTCATGCTTTAGCCCGAGGGATGGAAACCCCTCCCCCTCTCTAGAGGAACACGGTATAGCCTTAAAAGGCTCTTCGATGCCTACAACAGTAAGCTTAATACGCATAAAGGGAAAATGCCTCTCCAAATGAAGGAAAGGAGGGGAAAGTATAACACAACACTCACCATGATGTTTTGCTTCCCATCTTCCCCGGGACAATGCTTGCCACTTGCGCTCATCACAGGTCGAGTGGGTCGTCAACTTCGAACCCAATCCGGCAAATCAGGAACATCGCCTGGCGCTCATGAAATTGCTATAGAAAAAGAAAAGAGGGCACAGTTACCAAACCTGTTCTCTCCATAGGCAATGAGAAGGCACGAAATGCACCACTTACATGTATAATTCCATTCCTCAGGGAATGACATAAGTTCCACAGGGATAATGTTAGTGGCCCGCACTCGGACAAAGCGACTCATCCACCCCTAGTCTCCATCTTCTTCATCATCAACAACGAAGGGCGTGGTCGATCGGCATCGCAAGGTTAGCATACCTCAATGGTGAAAGGACCGGTACAACCTAATAAGATGACTGAGCGTAAAATCAAGCCCCACCTTCTCCGCGAAAAGTCTCACCATTGATACTGTTTGCCAAAATGACGGATGGATCTGCGCCAAGGTAACTCGATACTCTGAGCAGAAGTCGAGCACAACCCTATCAAGGGGCCCAGTGTGAAAGGATGCATGTACACATTCAAGAATCCATCGGCACGATCCGTGATTCCCTCACTCGGGGAAAATGGCTGTAACACCACTTTCTCCCCCATCTGTAGTCTTTTCTAACTAGCTCAAGATGCTCTTCTCCTATCAAAAAATTAATCTTCAAGGTGTACTCTCATTGGTCCTGAATGCCGGAGGCGGAGCTCTCCCTTCCCTATCGGACAAACCCCGACATGGCAGCCATAACTATGACAAAATTAGAGAACTAAAGCGGGAATATGTGCAAGCGCATTAGTGCTGAAGTAACAAAAGGCTAGCGCAAAAAAAGAAGGGTAACTACTTAAAATGGTGGGATCTCCAAAAAAGTACAGAAACAACCCTATGTATATATATATGGAAAAACGGCGACGACCTGCCTGCCTCAAAGCCGATTATAAACACTGACCGATGTCACCAAGTCGCCTCAACAACTTGGCGACCGTATCATATATTAGGCGATGCCACTTAATGTTTTAAAAATGGAAATCCCCGTATCATCGCCAATCCCTAGGTGGTACCCAACCTCGAGGACCTCCATCAAAGAAAAGCTAGGCTCTAGGAAGCCAATAACATCATCGCCAGTCCCGAGGTGGTACCCGACCTTGAGGACCTCCATTAGGAAAAGGTTAGGCTCCAGGAAGCCAATAACACCTTTGCCAAGTTCCGAGGTGGTACCCGACCTTGAGGGCCTTCATCAGAAAAACGTTAGGCTCTAGGAAGCCAATAACACCTTCGCCAGTCCTGAGGTGGTACCAAACCTCGAGGACCTCCATCAGGAAAAGGTTAGGCTCCAGGAAGCCAATAACACCTTCGCCAAGTCCCGAGGCGGTACCCGACCTCGAGGGCCTTCATCAGAAAAAGGTTAGGCTCTAGTAAGCCAATAACACCTTCGCCAGTCCCGAGGTGGTACCCCACCTCGAGGACCTCCCTTAGCGAGAATTTAGGCTTTAAGAAGCCAACAACATCATCTCCAGCCCCGAGGTGGTACCCTACCTCGAGGATCTCCATCTAAAAGAAGTTAGGCCCTATGGAGCCATTGGTAGCATCACAAATCTCGAGATGGTACCCGATCTCGAGGACCTCCTTCGAAAAATAAGTTAGGCTCCATGAAGCCTTTAACAACATTGCAAGACGATACCCGGTTTCGAAGGCTCCTCTCAAGAAGAAGAATAAGCACTTCAAGCTCCGTCCATAAGGTTTCGACCTCAGGATATCATCTAAAACTGGGCAGTCCCTCATTTGGGACCTATCTACAACGCCTTAAAGTTACATACATTAAGTTCAAGACAAGTTTCCAAATGCCCCGAGTCAACCCTCACTCGGGGACTTCTCTCGAAGGTCTAAAGGCTAAGTCTTAGTTTAGGGGTTCGAAGCCCTACTTCCATTCAACTCAAAGTAAGGATCCCGGCGACCCGAGTTTATCAGATCAATTCAGATTTGGCTCGAGGAACAATAAAGGATTCCGCGGGAAGCCGTTTTTGTCAACCGAAAGTCAGAAAGAATACTCACTTCTGGGTTCGATATAGGCACTAACCGACAGAGTCATGCATTCAGAATCTCTGTAAACATAAATGAAAGGGAGTATAGCAAACATCGAAGACAAAATTGAAGAAACATCTTTGTATTCACAAACATTCAATTACAAAAGCCCAAGAGGGGTCCTTAAATAGAAACAAAGAAGTAAAAGGGTAAACATGCAGTAAAAGCCTAGAACCTAGTCTACTCGCGAAGGTTCATCTTCGGTAGCAACATCTCTGAGCACCACCTCCTCGAACATGCATCCTCAACGGTGATACCTTCGACCGCCACCTCCTTTAGGTTCCCTTCTCGATCCCACAGAATAATATTTCCGAGGGAGAAGATGAAGAAGAGGAAAGGGGGAAGACAAAGAAGAGGAAGGTGATGTAGAAGAGGCAAAAAAAAAGATATAGCCCGCTGAAGCCAAATGTTGAAGACTTGGCGGGCATCAACCCTACTTGTACGGCCGCTCCAAATCCAAATTCGGGACATCATTCCATGCAAGTTCAGCGGCCGGTTGTGCTATTTTATCCCATGGGAAAAAACTCGAGGGATGAAGTGCCACACCAGGCCAGTGTAAGAGAGTGAGCAGTGATGTATAGTCCGAACACTCTCCTGAGTAGCGGTGTAGCGTCCAAACATCCTTATAAATTGGAAGAAGTCGTCCCCCTCTGTATCATTACCTCGAGCCAATAACGATAGTAGTAGCAGTCATAAAAACAACAACAACAACAACGACAAGACAGTGTAATCTCATTCGGCAAGGGGAAGCTTAGGCAGAAGGCCATCATGCAGTCGATGAAATTGCTACCATGCAACCTTAAGGCCATGAACCCCAAACATGGTGGTTAATAATGGAGGAAAATACTGAGGAGAAAATGATGGATATATGTTAAAAGGCACTTGGGTAAGAAGATAGCACCGGAAGGCCCCTATTTATAGGGGAGATAGTATGGCTAGCAATGCCATCAATACCTTTGAAAGACGAATCGACGACGGTACTGTCACTTTGGAAATGGGAATTGACAGTGCATTGAATGACACCGAAAAGACAAGTCCACGAGACATCTCGGCTACCACGAAGGCTTACATCACGAGTTGACGTCATTAGTATAACACCATCACAGGAAGCCCGAAGAATCGGATGTCAAGGTCATTTCTTATCGCTCCTCTCCAAGAAACACGAGGACTATCTGTATACGGCAAAATCAGAGGGTCCCATTTCTCGTCATTAAGGCATTTCAGAAGATCATCTCAAAGCCTCGAGGCTACAAGGCTGTGGCCTAGTTTCCTCCCTCGAGGTTCGTCGATGCCCAACCTAGGGATAACGTTGGCCGCAACCACAACAGATATGAGGAGTTCCTAAGGAGTGTAGCCAGGGCTGATAAAATCTGTCAGGCTAGTCTGAACCTGCACCATGACATTAGCTAGCTGTCTCATCCCTACTTCTTTGTTATTAGTGTATTTTGTACTATGTTAGTATTCCTCTCCTATATAAAGGGGGTCAATGACACTTTGTTTTCTCATGTTGCTTCAATTGCTCTATACGAAATATACAAGAACATTCTATTTGCTCTCTAACATATTCTCTCGATATTATTGCTTTTATTTAGTATCTTCATATTTGTTCATCATTTACTGCTTATCATTGTACGTAAAGAGACTATGTTAATTTGGTTATACCTGTTAGCCACGTATCGCCTGCCTTCGATAGCTCACAGTCGAGCTCTAGAATCGACCTCGAGGCCCCGATAATTGGCCCAACGGTTTGATTATCGCCCTATCCTTAACTCTTATTTCATTTCTAAGTCTCACACACATAGCATCAACTACTTAACAACTAGCATAAAAATAGATCACGTATTTTTAGAGTTCCATAAACAAATTTAATTGTTATTACATTTTTAACGGTAAACATCATCCATTGAACAAGCTCCAAAGCCAGAGCTTAAACCCCTCCCAGCGCATCTGTATTATGCTTATTTCGGGAACTTTGAGACATTGCCCGTGATTATCTCATCCATCTTGACTAACACTCACGTAGAAAAATTGCCCAGAGTACTCCACGAGCATAAAAAGGCTATTGGGTGGACTATTGCTGACATCAAGGGAATCAATCCATCATTTTGCATGCATAAAATCTTTTTGGAAGATGGACACCACCCTAGTGTTGAGCGGCAAAGGAGGTTAAATCCCATTATGAAAGAGGTCATGAAGAAGGAAGTAATTAAGTTGCTCGATGCATGTATCATCTTTCCTATTTCTGATAGCAACTGGGTAAGCCCAGTTCAATGTGTGCCCAAAAAGGGGGGAATAAGTGTGGTTGAGAATGAGAAAAATGAGCTAATTCCTACTCGCACTGTGACAGGGTGGAGATTCTGCATTGATTATAGAAGGCTCAACAAAGCAACCCGCAAGGACCACTTTCCACTTCCATTCATTGACCAAATGTTGGATAGATTAGCTGGGCATGAGTATTATTGCTTCCTTGATAGTTATTTGGGATACAACCAGATTGTAATATGCCCAGAGGACTAGGAGAAGATCACTTTTACTTGTCCTTATGGCACTTTCGCCTTCAAGTGAATGCCGTTTGGGCTTTGTAATGCACTAGTAACCTTCCAGATATGTATGATGGCTATTTTCACTGATATGGTGGAAACATTTGTGGAAGTTTTTATGGATGATTTTTCAGTCTTTGGGTCTTCTTATGATGATTATTTGAAGAATTTGAGCAAGGTGCTGGCCCGTTGTGAAGAAACAAATCTGGTATTGAATTGGGAAAAGTGACATTTTATGGTACAAGAAGGCATCTTGTTGGGTCACTGAGTGTCTAGGAGCGACATTGAAGTTGATAAGGCGAAGGTGGAAGCGGTTGAAAAATTACCTCCACCAATTTTTGTGGAGGGTATCCGTAGTTTCTTGGGACACGCAGGATTCTATCAATGCTTTATTAAAGATTTTTCTAAAATTGCTACTCCTTTGTGCAGGTTGCTTGAAAAAGATGTAACTTTCAATTTTGATGATGCCTGCCTCAAGGCTTTTGAGGAACTCAAAAAGAAGTTAGTGGTTGCTCTCATTATTGTGGCACCAGATTGGTCTTTACCATTTGAACTTATGTGTGATGCGAGTGACCATGCTATTGGGGCAGTACTAGGCCAGAGGAAAGACAAGGTGTTTTATTCTATCTACTATGCGAGTAAGACTCTGGATGATGCACAAGTGAATAACACCACCACTGAAAAGGAGTCATTAGTTGTTATGTGGGCCTTTGAGAAATTTCGAGCATACTTGGTGGGAACAAAAGTCATACTCCATACTGATCATGCAGCCATCAGGTATCTATTTACAAAAAAAAAGAATCTAAGGCTAAATTGATGCGCTGGGTTTTGTTGTTGTAGGAATTTGACGTAGAAATACGAGATCGAAAGGGCACTGAGAACCAAGTAGCTGTGTTGCACCCCCTTTTTTCCCTTTTTGCGGGGAAGTCCGGGGTTCGACATTCATGGGGGAACAACTCGTTTCCTTTTGGGAATTGGGTATTTGAAGAGTTGCCACCTAACGAATTATGGTGCGTTAGGGCACCTAGAGTAATTAACTCATGTAATTAGTTTGCATTACCAGAGATTATGGTAAGGGCTCGAAGTAACCTTGAGGGGAAGGTGTTAGAAACCCCTCGCGGTCCACAACAGTGGGTCCCGACCGAACTTAAACTATGTGAATTAGTCCTTTTAAAAAGTAAACAATTTCAACATGCAATTTCAAATAAAGGTAGTTTTCTCATTCTAAGTATATGTATGATTCAAGTAATGAAAGTAAGAGAGAGGTTTGAACAGCTTACGCATGTAAAGAAAAGGGAGTTTATAGAATTTAAACACATAAGGGAATCGGGAAAGGGAAGTCCTAGGTTGATTAGCCTACAAGATCATACCCATGCAATGGCCAGTAATCACTCCTCAATGAGGGGCTACACATAATAGTAGCACGCAGTCATCATATCCTTTTACTACCCATTACCCTCCCCTTAGTGGTTATAAGCGAGTTTAATTGACGACCTCTAAGCGCGCTGCTACCCATCCCTTACTTATGGTCCTGGAGCAATTTGAGACCTCTAAATCTAGACAAATCTAGACAGCCTAAAGTTTATAAAAGGTAAAAATCTAGGCGACAAGCAAATAACATATATGACAAACAAATAAGGACAAGCAGTTAGAAGGCTCACATTTACCTCCGCATGTATATATGCAAACAAACAACACGTCTAAAACACAGATTTTTCAGAAGAAAGCTCAGAGATCCTAAGAACATGGTATCTAGATGAATGTTACTGATTCAGGATATGCATAGGGAAAGTGGCAGAATCCTAACCAGTTTTCCTACTGATTTTACAGCTTGTTAAACCCGGATAATTTCACATATAAACAGAACTGGTTTTAAAGTTATTTAACGCCCTAAGGCTTGCCTAAGTGCGTATATGCAGTCACAGTTATGAGGGGATATTTTTGAAGCCCTTTATCCTATAGTCATGCTTTCTAGTGATATTAAGTAACACAACGCTAAAGGCTATTAAAGAAACGAGTAGGATAATTGATTATTCAGAACCTACAGGCATGAATTCTGTAATTAAAGCTGATTTTAGATCCTATAGATATAATTTCTAATTAAAACTAATTTTAGATCCTACAGGCATGCTTTCTAATTAAAACTGATTTTAGATCCTATAGGCATGATTTCTAATTATGTAAAGTAAAACAGGCAGAACTTATTTGAACCAAAGCATAACCCTATAGGCATATTATCTAACAAAACATATTTGAATCAAAATGAACCCTATAGGCATGTTATCTAACAAAACACATTTGAATCGAAATGAACCCTATAGGCATGTTATCTACCCAACTTTATCCACAATATACAACTACCTTCCGTTTTCACTAGCCACCCCATTATCTGTTTACAATCAATTATTACAGACCAATGATTGAATAAAAAATTAAATAAATAGAATAGAAATTAAGCTATAGGAGCCTGTAGTAGGCCCAAAGCAAATCCTGGTGTACCAGGCCTTCACTAGTCTCAAATGCCTAAAGTTTCATAGTCAATTTCGTGTCTAGGTGTGTCAAAGTTCCCTAAGGACCTCAAGGATCCCGGGTAGTACTCACACCCATACTTTTCTCAAATAAAGACTGATTTATGTGCAGTGTGGAAGAGCCAGCCCTGATATACCAGAGTTCAGAGAGATCTCAAGGGTCTCTAAGCAGTATACATACCAGAGGGGCAGGACTTAATAATCTAAGAATAAGTGAGAGTGATTGACATGATTTGAAAGAGTTTGGTAAATAGTATAAAGAAGGGTTTTAGGAATGGAAAGATTTTCTGAAAATCAGTACCAATTTAGTGGTAAAACAATAGTTAGGAAATCATGGGAAACAATTTGCAATCAGAACACAAATCACAGAACAAACAGCTTTAGAAAACACTTTGGGGCAAACAGATTCCACATATGTCGAAAGAGGTTGGGACACATAGAATAAACCCTAGTGTATGAGCAAACAGATGCACAAACTTCTCAAGAAGTTGTAGGATTGACAAGTTAGTTATAGCAAACACATGTTGAGAACAAATAGATCTTGGACATGACCAATACACACAATTAGAGTACTTTGAAGGGCTAGATGGCTTAGCAGGATCTCATTAGTAAAGTAGAGTAGGCAAGACTTAGATGAACAAACTAAGCAAGCACTTTATAAAACATTCATAGTTTAGAAATACTAATCACAGGTAGGATTTAGATATGCTGGGTGAGACAGTAAACAAACAATGTAGCTAGGACATGCTAATGAGAAAACAAGATGCATGCAATTATCACAAGACAGGACTGGGCATGCTAAACAGTAAACAGATCCTTGTGGGTAAATAAACTAGCCATAGCTTCTAACAAAACAAACTCCAACATGCTAAGTGAGACAATAGTTAGGTAGTGTGATCTAGGCATGCTGGTTACACATTGAGCAACATGATAGTAAAATAATAAACAACATTGGAAGTCACAACTAATGAACTGAAATAATAAAGAAACACATAGTTTTGGAATTTGAATTGAATCAGGACATACCAGTTAAGGAGAGAATATAGAGTATAAAGCAGAGATGGTACAAATATCTAGCCTTAGCTTACAGCCGGCTAAGTTAATGAGAATTACAAGTAACAGAAGAGAATAAAGAGCTTTTGAGAGTGTGAGAGTGTTGATGAACTAAAAATGTTCGTGCCTAAGAAGTTAAAATAAAGAGTTTATATAGTAGTTCAAGAGTATAGAAAATAAGGTGAAGTAATCAATAATCAACAATTAAGGGATTTCAGAATCAATCACACAAAGATTCAGCATAGTCTTCTCCTTTTATTAAGGAAAATTAGCCAGCGGTAATGACATGAACTAATTAAGGCAAGAGGTTCAATCAGACTGAGTAAAGAAGTAAGAGTCAGATGTCTTATTAAGGTAAGGAGTTCAAATCAAACCAAAATAATGAACTTCAGAATAAAATAGTCAAGGGTTTAATTAAGTAAAGAATCATGTAAAGAATCAAGTAAATATATAACATTCAAATAAGGCAAGAACGATTAGTTAAGGTCATAAACATGGAAATAACCAATAATTATGCACACGAATTTTTAACGAAGCAAATCACTCAACAATTCTGGAAAGAACGTATCAATTCCCATAAACAAATAGGTTGAGTAAAGTTTTTAGGAACACAGAGAGATTAGACGAAAAATAATTCAAAACCTTAATTTGAAAACACTTAAAGAAAAAAACTTGAAAGTATGTCAACACACAGAGATTCGAACAAACAGAAATCATAGAAGTCAAAACTTGAAGTATCATAGTGTTTAAAATTGATAAGTAGTAAAGAAGTAAAAGAACCCAAAAGAATAGCCATGGAAGTTTGAAAATGCTTCAGATACCCAGAGGTTTGACCAACAAACAACAAGAAAGCAAAAACCTAATATAACAAAGATGTTCAGAAATTGATTAACCAGTAAAGAAATAAGGGAACTTTTTAGGAAAATCAGCGATGAACTCATGATCCCTCTAGATCTACGAAAATCTGAACCGATTCAATTCAAACATTAAGTTTCTTGAAGAAAGGAGATAGGGTAAAGAGAATCTGACCTTTGAATCAAGGATTTGAACCGTGAGACTTTGATAGAAATCATTCACGGACCATAAATAAACTTTTGAAGAGCTTAAAGTGAGATCTGGACCAGATCTCTTTGAAGTCCTTCCACGAAATCACACAATCAAGCGACCAAAGGAAATATGAGACAAGTAGAGGCCTCGTACATCCATGGGAAGCCATAAATCGGACAGGGATCAAATGGATTAGGGCGGATTTTGGGTGGCGGAGGCTAGGGTTAGGTTTAGGTCTCAGAGATAATGGAGAGGAGAGGGTTTCAGGGTGGCTGTTTGGTGAGAATGGCTGGGTTTGGAGGGGGGTCGTTTGAACTAAAAAAGGAAAGGGGTAATGGTGGTCGTTGATCTCTGTGATCAATGGCCGAGATTAAAAGAATTTGGGGCCGGGTTGGATATTACAGGTTTGGGCTGGGTAGATTTGGGTTGGTTTAATTAAATTGGGGTTAAAATTGGGCTAGGTAATTAGGCTAAATCCGAAATTAAGAGGGCTATTTATTAAATACACTATTAATTGATAAAACAATTTTTAAAAACAACTAATAAGCTACAAAAAATGATTTTCATGTCTGGAAATATTTTAAAGTAATTGCTTAATATTTTAAAAATATAAAAGGCTATTTTCTGGCAACATAATGTAATAATGCATGTATAGACTATAATTGCAAAGTAATTACAATTGAAACCTAAAAGTACAAATGTGGCTATTTGTGCAATAATTGAAACTTAGTACAAATGCAAATGATAAATTAAGCCACAAAATTATTATATAAAATTTATCTGTGATGCAATCAATGAATGTTTTATAAATAAAATGCCGGGATAAATTAATAAAAATATTTTTAAAATGCAGAAATTGTGTAAAAAAATACTAATTGGTGGCAAGGCATAGTTTTTTTTTCAAAAATATTTTGGGAAAAATTGGGTATCAACAGCTGCCCCTCTTTACCCGAAAAAGATGAAAGAGTTTCCGGGTAAAGAAATAATGGCTAATTTTGACCGGATGGGATGTTTTGAAAGATATAGGCTGGACTCTGGTCTTTGATCTACCTACATATCCCTGGTTTTACATGAATTAGGACACGTGTAGTTCTGGATTCATTGGCGGAATATACCGATGAAGTCATTACAAAAACGGACACGAGATTTCGGAATGGATGCAAGAGTGGTTATGGTGAATGGTCCAGGTTTGAGATAGTTTAAGGAACTGGAGTGAGGTCGCTCCTGCTAGGATAGCAGTTGCTTACTGGTCACCTGCAGGTAAAGATATGCTACGAACATGTATTTGCGCGAAAATTTAAACATGATACAGATTCCTTTCGAACCATGAAAATTGTCTTCGGGTGGTTGAGGATGACGTCCTTAGACCATGATGTCCTGGGCCACGAATTGTTCAGTGAGGGATTCGCAAGCCTTGAAAGGAAGTTCTCGGGCCATGAAGATGGTGCCTCCGAACCATGATGCCTTTGAATAATGATATGCAAATTTGATAGATCCTCAGACCATGGCATGGTATCTTCCGGCTATGAGGATGATGCCTTTTAGACTATGACGCCTCTGGATAGATTGCCAGTATTTCAACCCATGAGATGCAATAATATGATGTTAACAAGACAAGGCTTAGTCTTGTGAAATAAAGGGCAGAGCTTAGCTCGATTGAAAAGAAAATAGATAGTACCGAAATAGAGCAATATTTATGCAAAGAGGGACAATACTTAGTCCCATATAAATGTGGAGGTAGGGATTAGCCTCATGCAAGTATGGAGGCAGAGATTAGCCTCATGCAGATATGGAAGCGGGGATTAGCCTTATGCAGATATAGAGGCAGGGATTAGCCTCATGTAAATATGGAGGCAGGGATTAGCCTCATATAAATATGGAGGCAGGGATTAGCCTCATACAGATATGGAGGCAAGGATTATCCTCATGCAAATATGGAAGCAGGGGTTAGCCTCATGCAGATATGGAGGCATGGATTAGCCTCATGCAAATATGGAGGCAAGGATTAGCCTCATGCAAATATAGAGGAAAGGATTAGCCTCATGTAGGTATGGAGGCAAGGATTAGCCTCATATAGATATGGAGGCAAGTATTAGCCTCATGCATGTGTGGAGGCAAGGATTAGTCTCATGTAGATATGGAGGCAGGGATTAGCCTCATGCAGGTATGGAGGAAAGAATTAGCCTCGTGCGGATATTGAGGCAAGGATTAGCCTCACGCAAGTGTGGAGGAAATGATTAGCCTCATGCAAATATGGGGGCAGGGATTAGCCTCATGCAAATATGGAGGCAGAGATTAGCCTCATGAAAATATGGAGGCAGGAATTAGCCTCATGCAAATATGGAGGCAGGGATTAGCCTCATGTAGGGTGGAGGCAGGGATTAGCCTCATGCAAATGTAGGGGCAGAGATTAGCCTCATACAGGATGGAGGTAGGGATTAGCCTCATGCAGAATGGAGGTAGGAATTAGCCTCATGCAGGATGGAGGCAGGGATTAGCCTCATACAAATGTGGAGGCAGGGATTAGCCTCATGCAAATATGCGGTACAAGGCTTAGTTCCATGCAGAGAACGAGTAGCAAATAAAAGTAGCATATTTCTTAGCTGGAGATATATTCGGTGTATGATGGCATGATTGATAGTGATCTTGCTATGTGTATACATGTTTTCGAATGATATCTCTACGTCAGATGTGCCAGCATTCAAAGAAAAATTGTAAGTTTGTGAGGGGGAGGTTGGTTCGTGCCTTTGTCCACTAGCCTTGCTTCATTCTGTTCTCGTTTGAGTTTCCTTGGGTAACACCTGACTGTTACGGAAATAGAGTTTTCGAAAATATGCAATTATTGATAAAAATAGAGTTATATTAGAAACATATTGAAATATCAAGTAATTTTTAGATGAACTAGTGATTGTAACAAATTTTAGAGACATTACAACTTTCTCATGTTAGAATTTTGAGGGACCTCAAAATTCTGCCCCAGTTTGGTGGATGATCCATTGGCCTTTTTGTTTGCGAGTAACGAGACTTGTCGACCCTTCTTCAGAATTTCTCAAAATTCTGTCCCAATTTCTTAACCGATTTCTGACCATCTGGCATATGTTGGAATTGGCTGGACTTGCTCGAGAATTTTGAGGGTCCTCAAAATTCTGCCCCAGTTTTGGTTCTTGAGAGAAAATGAAAATTTTATTATGATATGACCAAATCCATAGGGCAACCTACGTATCGCCTCTTAAAGGGGAATCAGGTCAAGCGTAGTTCAATTACATCAGATGAGTAAATGTAAATAGTCTAAGCATAGTATCTCTTGACTGTGTCTGAATTGATTGGTTTTGGCCAGATTACTCTGTCTATTTCTGCAAGTATGAGTGTTCCTCCTGTTAGCACCCTGTGAACCATGTAAGAACCTTGCCAGTTGGGAGAGAATTTCCCTTTGGCTTCATCTTGATGTGAGAAGATCTTCTTCAGCACCAGCTATCCTGGTGCAAATTGTCTTGGTTCGACCCTTTTGTTGAAAGCTCTGGACATTCTATTATGATAAAGTTGACTGTGACATACTGTGTTCATCTTTTTTCCATCGATAAGGGTCAATTGTTCATAGCAGCTTCTTATCCATTTTGCATCGCTGAGTTCGGCTTCCTGTATAATCCTTAAAGAAGGAATCTCTACCTCGACTAGGATAACAACTTTGGTACCAAAAACCACCATATAAGGAGGTTCCCCGGTTGATGTGCAAACTGTGGTGCGGTATCCCAACAAAGCAAAGGGTAGCTTCTCGTGCCATTGTTTATGGTTTTCTATATCTTCTTGATATTTTTGTTGGCGGGTTCTACAGGTCCATTTATCTAAGGTCTATAAGTTGTGGAATTCTTGTGCTTGATTTTGAAAGTTTCACATATGGCTTTCATCAGATCACTGTTGAGATTGGCTGCATTATCCGTGACAATATACTCGGGAACTCCGAATCGGCAAACAATACGATTTTTGACAAAGTTTGCGATGACTTTCTTGGTTACAGCTTTGTAAGATGTAGCCTCTACCCATTTTGTGAAGTAATCAATGGCCACAAGTATAAACCTGTGCCCATTTGAAGCGGCGAGCTCAATCGGACCGATGACATCCATTCCCCAGGCGGCGAATGTCCAAGGTGAGCTTGTTTCATTGAGCTCATTTGGCGGCACTTTTATCATATCGGCATGCACTTGGCATTGGAAGCATTTGCGGACATACTGGATGCAATCTGTCTCCATGGTCATCCAAAAGTAACCGGCTCTAAGTATCTTCTTGGCCAAGACAAAACCATTCATATGCGGGCCGCAGGTCCCAGCATGTATCTCCTCCAGTAGTTTAGAAGCCTCTTTTGCATTGACACATCTTAGCAATCACAAATCAGGAGTTCTTCTATACAAGCTTCCTTCACTGTAGAAAAAGTGATTGGATAACCTCCGAAGTGTGCATTTCTGAGTGTAGTTTGCATGCTCCGGATATTCTCCTTTCGCCAAATACTCTTTGATGTCGTGGAACCAAGGCTTTCCATCCGTCGCTTCCTCAACGTGAGCACAGTAAGCCAGTTGATTATGGATTCTTATTGGATGGGATCAATAAAATTCTTATCTAGATGTTGTATCATGGATGACAAAGTGGTCAAAGCATCGGCAAACGCGTTCTGAATTCTGGGAACATGCCGAAACTCTATCTTCGTGAAACTCTTTCTCAATTCCTGTACATGATGTAGATATGGCAATACCTTAGAATTCTTGGTGGCCCACTCTCCTTGTACCGGTGCACAAGCAAATCTGAATCATCAATTACCTGCAACTCCCGAATATTTATGTCGATTGCCATGTTGAGTCCTAGTATGTAGGCTTCATATTCCGCCATGTTGTTGGTGCAGGGAAATCTGAGTTTAGCAGATACCGGATACTGTTGACCCGTTTCTGATACCAAAACTACTCCAATGCCCACTCTTTTGAAATTTGCAGCTCTGTCAAAGAACATCCTCCAACCGTCATATACTTCGGTAATGTCCTCTCCTACGAATGACACCTCTTTATCAGGAAAATACGTTTTCAAGGGTTCGTATTCTCCTCCCACCAGATTTTCAGCAAGATGGTCTACAATGCTTGCCCTTTGACTGCCTTTTGAGTAACGTAGACGATATCGAACTCACTCAACAGTATCTGCCACTTAGCTAGCTTCCCAGTTGGCATGGGTTTCTGAAATATGTACTTCAAAGGGTCCATCCTAGATATGAGGTATGTGGTATAAGCATAGAAGTAATGCCTCAACTTCTGGGCCGTCTAGGTCAAAGCACAGCAAGTGCGTTCCAGCAGAGAGTACCGTGCTTCGTAAGGTGTGAACTTCTTACTCAAGTAGTAGATGACTTGCTCCTTTCTCCCTGTCGCATCATGTTGTCCTAGAACACATCTGAAGGCTCCATCTAATATAGATAGATAGAGTAGCAAAGACCGACCTAGTTCTGGCAGGACCAGAACTAGTGGTGAGGACAGGTACTCCTTGATTTTGTTCAAAGCTTTATGACAATCCTCGGTCCAACCTGTATCGACATCTTTCCTCAGCATCTTGAAGATGGGTTCACATATAACTGTGGACTGTGCTATAAAACAACTGATATAGTTGAGACGTCCTAGGAAGCTCATCACGTCCTTTTTACTCCTAGGTGGTGGTAATTCCTGAATACCCTTCACTTTAGATGGATCCAGCTTAATCCCTCGATGACTGATAATGAATTCCAGTAACTTTCCTGTGGGAACCCCAAATGCACACTTTGTGGGGTTCAGTTTCAAGTTGTACCTTCTTAACCTGTTAAAGAACTTTCTCAAGTCCGCTATGTGATCCGTGCCCTCTTGGATTTGATAATAATGTCGTCCACATACACCTTTATTTCTTTGTGTATCATATCTTGGAAGATGGTTGTCATGGCTCTCATTTAAGTATCCCCAACATTCTTTAGACCAAATGGCATTATTTTGTAGCAGTGATAAAAGCAGTTTTCACTGCGTCTTCTTTGTCCATCCAAATTTGGTGATAACCTGCGAAGCAATCCATAAAGGATTGGAGTTCATGCTTGGCGCAATTATCAATTAGGATGTGTATGTTTAGCAGTGGAAAGTCATCCTTGGGACTCGCTTTGTTTAGATCCCGATAGTCAACACATACTCTGACTTTACCATTTTTCTTCGGAACTGGCACAATGTTGTCTAACCAGGTTGGGTACTCAACAACCCTGAGAACTTTGGCTTTGATATGCTTAGTAACTTCCTCCTTGATCTTCAAGCTCATATCTGGTTTGAACTTTCTGATTTTCTACTTCACTGGCGGACACATGGGATTAGTAGGCAACTTGTGAGCCACTATGGACGTGCTCAAACCGGTCATGTCATCATACAACCATGCGAAAATGTCCTTATATTCCTTTAAGAAGTGAATGTACTCTTCTTTCTCTTTCGATGATAAGTGAATGCTGATCCGAGACTCCTTGACAGTCTCGGCGTTCCCCAAATTTACTGCTTTGGTTTCATCCAGGTTGGACTTAGGCTTATTCTCAAAGTTTTCAACCTCCCTAACAACTTACTCGGGTATCTCATCTTCTTCATCCGAATCACTATCCTCATATTGCGTTTCCTCATTACATGTCAGTCATCGGTTCATCAGGAAAAGTAATAATAACGTTGTAGAAAGAAAAATTGTAGAAAATAATAATGAATAATAAAGAGCAATGCATTTTATTAAAATTGAAAACGTCCGGACAGGTACGGCTCGATGAATCGAGCATTTATTTTGAAACAAGTAAGTCTTTAAAATAAAGTTATTGAAAATCTTAAATGCCTAGAATGGCTATAGAAATAAAATCTGCCAAGCTACCCAGGGACTCGACGGGCCCGGGATGGTGTGGTAGTTTAGTTCCTGAGAACAGCTCCCTTCTCCATAGTATGAATAGTGAGGCCTTCTTTCTCTTCCTTCTCAATTACTGCACTGCAGTTCATGTCTTCATCCTCCAAGAACAGATTCCTCAAACCAGCCAATGCTTCTTCTTTTGCGGTTCACCATATCGTATCAGCCTGGTGAAAAGCTTGATCCAGATATGGCACTGGTTGCTCGAGAGGGTAATACGGTCCGCGCCATAGAGGTGACCAATCGTTATATTCTTGCCATGTATATTGCTAGCCAAGTCCGAAGGTAGTACCATGACGCTTTAGCTGTATCAGTTTAGTAATACCCTGGAGATTCTTCCCAAGCCCTTTGCCGGGTTCTTACCCAGACCATGCCAATATAATTTCTATTTTGCTGCTCCACCATTTGTCTTTCTCAATGGCATTGACACGTTTGATGTGATGATAGGTTTCCCCTCCTAACCTTCTTCTGTTTCCAATAACCAGGATGGTTTGACTGGTGTAAATGGGGTTACTCCTGTCTCCATGAATGATCACCTCCTGATGGTTCTATTTGAATTTCACGCCTTGATGTAGTGTGGAAGCCACAGCCCCAGTGGCATGTATCCATGGTCGGCCCAACAGAAGATTGTATGAGGCTGATATGTTGAGCACCTAAAATTCAATGTCGAACCAAGTTGGCCCCATCTGTAGACAAAGATTAATTTCCCCAATCGTGGCCCGTCGAAAGCTTTCACGTTCATGCTCCCTGCCCGTATTTTATGAAAACCTTTGCCCAATCTTTTCAGAGTATCCAGCAGGCAAATATTGAGGCTCGAACCTCCATTAATCAAGACCCTGACAATGAATTTGTCTTCAAATTGCACTGTGATATGTAATGCTCGGTTGTGATTCAACCCTTCAGGCGGTAGCTCATCTTCGTGGAAGATTATGTTATGACTTTCCAGCACCTGCCCTACCATATTGGCCATCTCTCCGAAGGTGATATTATTGGGTACATAAGCTTCACTCAACATCTTAATCAAAGCATTCTTGTGTGTCTCTCAACTTTTCAACAACGACAATATGGATATATGAGCTAGGGTTTTGTTCAAATGATCGATGACGGAGTATTCCCTTGCTTGTACTTTCCTCCAAAGGTCATCTGGCCATGTTTCAATGACAGGCTGCTTGGTAGCGACATCCTTACTTGGTCTTCCCAAGTGTTCAGGTGTATAGATTCTCCCGGTCCTAGTCATTCCTTGTGTAGCATCGTATTCCTCCATCTTTTCCCTTCCTTTTTGCCTAGCCTCGGCGACATAATCCTAGGGTATTGCTTTTGAGTTGAAAGGAGGTGTGGTTGATACTGTCACCGTGAAAGGTGTGGCCACTTCCACTTCAAATGGAATAGGGGTGGCCATAGGTGGAGCTACCTCTACCTCAAATAGAACTGATGTAGCTACCTCAACTTCGATCGGTGACTGAGTCTACACTACAATAGGAGTAAGTGTGACTGCAGGTTTAAAGTCATCGCCTCCTCGAATGAGCCCGATTGACCCCTCAGGATCCCATTCCTCATCTATTTCTATCACATGTATCCCGCCACCCCTATGATCAGGGAGGGGGTTGTTGCGGACACTGGGTGCAGCTTCTTTCGCCAGTATAATCTTATCGTCAATCAGTGTCTGGATTTTATCTTTCAATGTTCGGCACTCGTGTGCCCTTTCATACTAGAATGGTATGAATAGGTTTTGTTTTGGTTGACCCATTGGGATGGTTTCTCTAATTCCACAATAGAAATATGGGTGACGTAACCATCGACTTTCAACCTTTCATACAGCTGGTCAATGGATTCAGCAATAGCGGTGTACTGTTTGGGTGGCTTGCGGTCAAAATTAGGCCGTAGTCTTGGAATATTTTAACGAGTTAGAGGTGACTGAAAATGAGATGGTTGGTAATTATAGGTATGATAGATAGTGGCTTTGGGCCTTGAGCCACCATTACTGCCCCAACATCTCTTTTCTTTGATATACCGCCTGACTATAATGCCTTGTTTGTGGCATGTAATGCCTCAAAGTTTGTCACCATCCCGCTCTTGATTCCTTCTTCGATTCTTTCTCCGAGTTTGATGATGTCAGAGAATTTATGATTTTCAATAACCATCAACCTTTCATAATATTGTGGATCCTGTGCTTTGACGAAGAACTTGTTCATCTGTTCCTCGTCCAAAGATGGCCTGACTTTGGCTGCTTCTGACCTCCAACGAGTAGCGTACTCGTAGAAGGTTTCGGTGGCCTTCTTCTTAAGGTTCTGAATGTAGAAAACATCTGGTACATTTTCTGTGTTGAACCTGAATCAGTCCATGAAATCAGACGCCATACTCACCCAGTTGGACCATTTCTTAGGATCCTGGATAATGTACCAGCACAAGCATCTCCCGTAAGACTTCGCATAAAGAGCTTCATCCGGATCCTTTCATCCTTTCCGACCCCAACAAGCTTGTCACAATAAGTCCTCAAATGAACCCTGGGATCACCTGTACCGTCAAACATCTCGAACTTGAGAGGTTTGTAACCCTCTGGCAGTTCTACATCTAGCTGTATGCATAAGTCTTCATAGTTCAAACCTTTTATTCCTTTGCCGCCTTCGACACCCTGAACTTGACTCGTCAACTTCTTAAGTTCTTCAGCCATGTTTTTAATAAGTAGGTCCTTCTCGGTGGATTCTGGTGTATAGGAGGTTGGTTGCATAGAGTGAGGTATGGTTTCTAAGTATATAGGGTTGTTTTGGTGAGTGCTTGGTGCCTGGGTGTAATGGTTGTCATTGGTTGAGTTTTGAGGATCAAGAATGAGTTTTGGTGTGTTCTAGGGAGTGTGATAAGTGGTGGTTGGTGGGTATTGAATTGGTTGATGGTGATATTGTGGAGGAGTAGGTATTGGTAAAGGATTGAGATTTTGGGGCGGGGTTGCATATTGATGCGGTGCAGGAGGGTTTTGTGGACGTTGGTTTGGTGTGTTTTTGGGAGGTGCTGGGTTCTTTGTGTTTTGTTGGTTGATGTCGGGGACATTCAAGGTAAGTGATAAGTTTTCCAAGTTGCGGTACTGCTCAAGCTTTTCTTGTACCTCCAGTATCTTTTGTTCCAACCTCAAGACTAGATCATTTGGTGTTGGAGTACTCCGACCGTCTAAAGTTTCTGCGTTCTCAGCATTCTCCTTTCGAATACCACTTAAGTCGTTCATTTTTGCTATTCATTTGCCTTTTGTGTTACTTGGAGGAGGAGGAGGAGGATGACCTCTAGATCTGGTGTGATATGCTGATGATGCTAGTATGAGCGAACCAACCTTAGGGAATAGGAATAAAGAATAAAGAAAAACAAAAAAAGGTAAACAAGTCAGTAAGGATTATGAAATGTTTGCAATATTTAAACACATATTTTGCGGGAATATTGTCCTAATTTTGGAACCTCATTGTGGCCGTGGTAATAGTAGAGACAAATAAATTTGGAGAAATTTAGTGCCAATAATTGCCTCATTTCATTAATGTAAAAGTAAACAAACCAAAACGAAACTAAATAAGATAATGTTGCTAATGGCACTTGGCCTTATTACATTTGAAAGGAAAACAAGTAAATCTAATCTTCTTGGTCTCAGAAGGACCCTCTCCAGACTGGATGCTCTTGTCGATCAACTCTCCCAGCTCGCACAGGTTCAGCAGCAGGAATGCCCTTGCCAAATGACCTCCTTCATTTCCCTAAGCGTTCTGGCAGTCAGTGACCCTTTTTCTCATCTTCCCTTCCAACTCCATTAAACTGTACTCCAGATATTCCAGCCTCTCATTGGATTTGACAGCTCTTTCGTTCCACTCATTAATTATCTCCATGTCGGCCTTATGCTGCGCCATATGTTCAGCTTCAGACTCTCAAACTCTTTTCCGCAGCTTGTTGTACTTCACCTCTGCTTCAGCAACCTCGTCTATGACCCTGTTTCCTGGCCCAGCACTTGGCTCAAAGACCCTAGCTATGTTGTACTCCAACTATGAAGGGTAAAGGTACGAGTGGCCCGCATGATATCTGTCTGGCTCGATAGTATCCTTCTCCACAATAATCTTCAAGGTCCACATATGTTGTGCTTAATTCTTATACGAGATGGCATCACCTTGGAAATCAGCTCCGAAGTGGCACATTTTAGCAACCCGTGGTATGACCTGTCTCCTGCCTGCTTGTCTCATAACCCCGAGAGGAGCGTAAAGGTATATGCCCCTTAAACCAATCAACACCAAGTGTGGAAAATCTCTGGATCTGATAATGAACTCATTGGTAGGGAACCACTCGAACATCCACTAGACCTGATCCTCAGTCAAATTTTAGAAAAGCTGTACCCATCCCACAGCGTCCTCCGGTTGAGCAAACATGTCTGGAATATAGTTCATTCTTTTGGGATGATGGAAGTCTATGTGATCATTCCACGGCCTTTGCGGAAATTCTTAACGGTATTGTCCCTTTTGGAGATGTTCTAACAACCAGACTTGTAACAGCAAGTTGCAACCCTCGAAGAACCTGAACCACTTCTGACATCGCTCCAAAGCCCGGTACATGTCTGCAACGATCATAGGGACGATAATGTATGTCTCCCCCTTGATCCCGTCCATCAGAGTTTTGGTCATCATGGCCAGCCTAGTATGGATTCTATCCCCTTGGATTCGGAATACTAGCATGCCCAAAAAACACATAATAAACACGAAGACCTTACGATAAATCCAACCCAAGGAGGTGATTGAGAACTCATCATCAAAAATACAGTAAGAGCGACTATGACCGTATCGCTCATAAAAGAAGTCAAAAGGTATGTAGGAGTCCTTCAGGCATTTCAAGTTGTCATTTTCTTCAGGCTTATCATCTTCAGAAATCCCCTCGCAGTGCGATTTTCAGGTGCTAACAGATTAGGGCTATCCCAAGGCAAGCCAGCAAATCCTCCTATTTCTTCTAGAAGGGGAGTCATTTCTATGTTTCCAAAATGGAACACATCCCTTACCTTGTCCCAAAACATAGTTGCAACCTCGATCAACATTTTGTTGCGCTGAAGATGCAACAGAGAGGGCAAGTTTCCTAAAACTCATTTCACATGGTTTTGGTCACATGAAGGAAAGTCCCTTCACTAATCTATCAAAAGTGAGGGTATGCTACCAACCATACCAAATCTGGGGACTTCGTGCCTCATTTTCTGCAAAACAAGAGAGAGTTAGGCCCTTTGCCCCTCCAGGTTCGTCTATTTATACAGTAATGATTAGCATATTGGCACTTATTTCTCCAAATTAATGCATATAATCGTGGTTACGTGCGCTTGGATTATGGAAAACCCGATGAACTTTGGACAAGGCTTGTCTTATAGGGCTATTATGCAGACAACATATTAACCCGGCTAGGTTTAACCATGATGCATGTACAATTAATCAGAGTAAGCTGCTATAGAGGTCTAAATTGGGACCCTCAAGCGGACAACTTGAGGGGGAAAGGCACAGAACCATCGAACGCACCGCTTATCGACTAGTTTTACCGTAAATACGCCTTTTCGAATTTAAAGGGTGATATATAGGAAGAGCGCAAACACTCATCAAACATTGCTATAGGATTAATTACGCACGAGTAGAATATGATGTTGAGCATGATTTATGCAGCAATAAATAGCATGTTGTCAAGTATTTCCACATAAGAAAAATAATAAATGCAGTATTTAAATAATTGAAAGACAGTTACAGAAAAGAAAACAAAGAGACAAGTCAGTTTTAGGAAAATAAAGAAATCATAAATGCTTGAAAATAGACAATTGAATTCAAATAAGAGGAAATGGTACGTGGGATAGAGCATGCTTGGACTAATTCAAAAAATAAGTTCGTTATGGTAAGAGCCTAAAATATCCCCAGCAGAGTCGCCATGCTGTCGCGCCCCCTTTTTTTCCTTTTTGCGGGGAAGTTCGGGTTTCAACATTCATGGGGGAACAACTCGTTTCCTTTTGGGAATTGGGAATTTGAAGAGTCGCCACCTAATGGATTATGGTGCGTTATGGCACCTAGATTAATTAACTCATGTAACTAGTTTGCATTACCAGAGATTAGGGTAAGGGCTCGAAATAACCTTGAGGGGAAGGTGTTAGGCACCCCTCGCGGTCCACAACAGTGGGTCCCCACCAAACTTAAACTATGTGAATTAGTCCTTTTAATAAGTAAAAAGTTTCAACACGCATTTTCAAATAAAGGTAGTTTTCTCATTCTAAGTACATGTATGATTCAAGTAATGAAAATAAAAGAGAGGTTTGAACAGCTTACGCATGTAAAGAAAATGGAGTTTATAGAATTTAAAAACATAAGGGAATCGGGAAAGGGAAGTCCTAGGTTGATTAGCCAACAGGATCATACCCATGCAATACCCGATAATCACTCCTCAATGAGGGGCTACACGTGACAATAGCGCGCAGTCATCATATCCTTTTACTACCCAATACCCTCCCCTTAGTGGTTATAAGCGAGTTTAATTGATGACCTCTAAGCTTGCTACTACCTGTCCCTTCCTTATGGTCCTGGAGGAATTTGGGACCTCTAAATATGGACAGTTCTAGACAGCCTAAAGTTTATAAAAGGTAAAAATCTAGGCGACATGCAAATAACATATAGGACAAGCAAATAAGGACAAGCAGTTAGAAGGCTCACATTTACCTCCGCATGTATATATGCAAACAAACATCACGTCTAAAACACAGATTTTTCAGAAGAAAGCTCAGAGATTCTAAGAACATGGTATCTAGATGAATGTTACAGATTCAGGATATGAATAAGGAAAGTGGTAGAATCCTAACCAGTTTGCCTACTGGTTTTACAACTTGTTAAACCCGGATAATTTCACATATAAACAGAACTAGTTTCAAAGTTATTTAACGACCTAAGGCTTGCCTAAGTGTGTATATGCAGTCACAGTTCTCAGGGGACATTTTTGAAGTTTTTTATCCTATAGGCATGCTTTCTAGTGATATTAATTAACACAACGCTAAAGGCTATTAAAGAAACGAGTAGGATAATTGATTAAACAGATTCATAACCTACAGGCATGATTTTTGTTATTAAGGCTGATTTTAGATCCTATAGACATGATTTCTAATTAAAACTAATTTTAGATCCTATAGGCATGCTTTCTAATTAAAATTGATTTTAGATCCTATAAGCATGATTTCTAATTATGTAAAGTAAAGCATGCAGAATTTATTCGAACCAAAGCAGAACCCTATAGGCATATTATCTAACAAAACATATTTGAACCAAAATGAACCCTATAGGCATGTTATATAACAAAACACATTTGAATCGAAATGAACCCTATAGGCATGTTATCTATCCAACTTTATCCACAGTATACAACTACCCTCCCTTTTCACTAGTCACCCCATTATCTATTTACAATCAACTATTATAGACCAATGATTGAATAAAAAGTTACATAAATAGAATAGAAATTAAGCTATAGGGAGCCTGAAGTAGGCCCAAAGCAAATCTTGGTGTACCAGGCCTTCACTAGTCTCAAATGCCCAAAGTTTCATAGCCAATTTCGTGTCTAGGTGTGTCAGAGTTCCCTAAGGACCTCAAGGATACCGGGCAATGCTCACACCCAGACCTTTCTCAAATAAGGACTGATTTATGTGCAGTGTGGAAGAGCCAGCCCTGATATGCCAGAGTTCAGAGAGATCTCAAGGATCTCTAAGCAGTACACATACTAGAGGGGCAAGACTTAATAATCTAAGAATAAGCGAGAGTAATTGACATGATTTGAAAGAGTTTGGTAAACAGTTTAAAGAAAGGTTTTAGGAATGGAAAGATTTTCTAAAAATCAGTACTAATTTAGTGGTAAAACAGCAGTTAGAAAAGCATGGGAAACAATTTGCAATCAGAACACAAATCATGGAACAAACAGCTTTAGAAAATACTTTAGGGCAAACAGATTCCACACATGGGGAGAAAGGATGACACACATAGAATACACCCTAGTGTATAAGCAAACAGATGCACAAACTTCTTAAGAAGTTGTAGAATTGACAAGTTAATCACAAAGATTACATCAAAGACATGTTGAGAACACATAGATCTTGGACATGACCAATACACACAATTAGAGTACTTTGAAGGGCTAGATGGCTTAGTAGGATCTCATTAGTAAAGTAGAGTAGGCAAGACTTAGATGAACAAACTAAGCAAGCACTTTATAAAACATTCATAGTTTAGAAATACTAATCACAAGCAGGATTTAGACATGCTGGGTGAGACAGTAAACAAACAATGTAGCTAGGACATGCTAATGGGCAAACAAGATGCATGCAATTATCACAAGGCGGGATTGGGCATGCTAAACAGTAAACAGATCCTTGTGGGTAAATAAACTAGCCATAGCTTCTAACAGAACAAACTCCAACATGCTAAGTGAGACAATAGTTAGGCGGCGTGATCTAGGCATGATGGTTACATATTGAGCAACATGATAGTAAAATAATAAACATATATTGGAAGTCACACTAATAAACTGAAACAACAAAGAAACACATAGTTTTGCAATTTGAATTGAATCAGGACATACCAGTTAAGGAGAGAATACAGAGTATAGAGCAGAAATGGTGCAAATAGCCAGCCTTAGCTTACAGCCGGCTTAGTTAATGAGAATTGCAAGTAACAGAAGAGAATAGAGAGCTTTTGAGAGTGTGAGAGTGTTGATGAACTAAAAATGTTCGTGTCTAAGAAGTTAAAATAAAGAGTTTATATAGCAGTTCAAGAGTAGAGCAAATAAGTAAAGTAATCAATAATCAGCAATTAAGGGATTTCAGAATCAATCACACAAAGATTCAGCATAGTCTTCTCCTTTAGTTAAGGAAAATTAGCCAGCGGTAATGACAGGAACTAATTAAGGTAAGAGGTTCAATCAGACTGAGAAAGAAGTAAGAGTTAGAGGCCTTATTAAGGAAAGGAGTTCAAATCAAACCAAAATAAAGAATTTTAGAATAAAATAGTCAAGGGTTTAATTAGGGAAAGAATCATGTAAAGAATCAGTAAATATATAGCATTCAAATAAGTCAAGAACGATAAGTTAAGGTCACAAACATGGAAATAACCAAGAATCATGCACACGAATTTTTAACGAAGCAAATCACTCAACAATTCTGGAAAGAACGTATCAATTCCCATAAACAAATAGGTTGAGTAAAGAATTTAGGAACACAGAGAGATTAGAAGGAAAATAATTCAAAACCCTAATTTGAAAACACTTAAAGAAAAAAACTTGAAAGCATGTCAACACACAGAGATTCGAACAAACAGAAATCATAGAAGTCAAAACTTGAAGTATCATAGTGTTTAAAATTGATTAGTAGTAAAGAAATAAAAGAACACAAAAGAATAACCATAGAAGTTTGAAAATGCTTCAGATACCCAGAGGTTCGACCAACAAACAACAAGAAAGTAAACTCTAATATAACAAAAATGTTCAAAAATCGATTAACCAGAAAGAAATTAGGGAACTTTTTAGGAAAATTAGCGATGAACTCATGATTGCTCCAGATCTACGAAGATCTGAACCGATTCAAGTCCAAACATTAGGTTCCTTGAAGAAAGGAGAAAGGGTAAAGAGAATCTGGCATCAAGGATTTGAACCGTGAGACTTTGATAGAAATCATTCACGGACCATAAACGGACTTTTGAAGAGCTTAAAGCGAGATCTGGACCAGATCTCTTCGAAGTTCTTCCATGAAATCACACAATCGAGCGACCAAGGGAGATATGAGACAAGTAGAGACCTCGTACAACATGGGAAGCCATAGATCGGATAGGGATCAAAGGGAGTAGGGCTGACTTTGGGATGCGGCGACTAGGATTAGATTTAGGTCTCAGAGAGAATGGAGAGGAGAGGGTTTCGGGGTAGCTATTTGGTGAGAATGGCCGGGTTTGGGGCGGGGGTGGGGGGGGGGTCGTTTGGAACTAAAAAAGGAAAGGGGTAATGGTGGTCGTTGATCTTTGTGATCAACGACCGAGATTGAAAAGATTTGGGGTCGGGATGGATATTATAGGTTTGGGCTGGGTAGATTTGGGCTGGTTTAATTGAATTGGGGTTAAAATTGGGCTAGGTAATTAGGCTAAATCGGAAATTAAGAGGGCTATTTGTTAAATACCCTATTTAATTGATAAAACAATTTTTAAAAATAACTAATAAGCTGTAAAAAAGTGATTTTCATGCCTGAAAATATTTTCAAGTAATTGCTTAATATTTTAAAAATTTAAAAGGCTATTTTCTGGAAACATAATGTAATAATGCATGCATAGACTATAATTGCAAAGTAATTACAATTGCAATCTAAAAGTACAAATGTGGCTATATATGCAATAATTGAAACTTAGTACAAATGCAAATGATAAATTAAGCCACAAAATTATTATATAAAAATATCTGTGATGCAATCAATGATTGTTTTATAAATAAAATATTGGAATATATTAATAAAAAAAAATTTAAAATGCAGAAATTGTGTAAAAAATACTAATTGATGCCAAGGCATAGTTTTTTTTTGAAAATATTTTGGAAAAAATTGGGTATCAACAAGCCGACCATCTATCAAGGCTGGAAAATCACGACCATATGGAGGAGGGTGGCCAAATTAAAGAAGTATTTCCTTTTGAGCAACTTTTTGCTATAACCCAAGACCCTCCCCCATGGTACGCAGACTATGTGAATTATCTTGCGAGTGGGGCACTTCCTCCTGAAATTGAATCTGAAGCTAGAAAGAGGTTTCTGCATGATGTGAACTTCTACTATTGGGATGAGCCATATTTTATACAAGCAATATGCTGATCAGTTGATGAGGAGATGCATTCCAGAAAATGAGGTAGAATTGGTGTTGTATGACTGTCATGCATCACCTTATAGGGGCCATCATGGAGGAGATAGAACAGCTGCAAAAGTACTACAATCCTGTCACTTTTGGCCAACTTTATTCAAGGATGCCTATGCATTTGTTAAGAAGTGTGACCAATGTCAGAGAACAGGAACAATCACAAGGAGGCATGAGATGCCTTTGAATAACATCCTGGAGGTTGATATTTTTGATATGTGGGGGGGATAGATTTTATGGGACCATTCCCATCGTCCAGAGGAAATAAACACATTTTGCTCGCAGTTGACTACGTGTAAAAATGGGTAGAGGCAGTTGCCTTTCCAACAAATGATGCCATGGTGGTAGTTGCGTTTGTGAAAAAGACATATTTTCGAGGTTTGGGACTCCACGTGCCTTAATTAGTGATGAGGGAACTTATTTCTGCAATCAGTTGTTGAATAATCTTCTAGGTAAAGATGGAGTCTGCCATAGAGTTGCTATAGCATATCATCCTCAAACAAGTGGGCAAGCTGAGGTGTCGAACAGAGAAATAAAGCAAATGTTAGAGAAGACGGTGAGTGTGAATAGAAAGGATTGGGCTGCGAAGTTAGATGATGCCTTGTGGGCATATAGAACTTCATACAAAACGCCAATTGGGGCGTCGCCTTATAAGCTTGTTTAAGAGAAGGCATGTCACTTGCCTATTGAACTTGAACACAAAGCGTATTGGGCCATTAAGAAGTTGAACATGGACCTTGACACCGCAGGTGAGAAAAGACTCTTGCAGTAAAATGAATTAGATGAGTTCAGGCTGCACTCTTATGAAAACACTAAGCTATATAAAGAGAAGACTAAAAGATGGCATGACAAACGTATCAAGCCACGTCACTTCGAGCTAGGACAACAAGTATTATTGTTCAATTCTAGGCTAAAGTTATTTCCTGGGAAGTTAAAATCGAGATGGTCAAGCCCTTTTGAGGTGGTGAGAGTCACTCCTTATGGTGCAATTGAGCTGCGAGCTTTAAATGGTGAAAGAAATTTTTTGTGAATGGACATAGAGTTAAGCACTATTGGGAGGAATAATTGATAGTGAGAAGACCCAAGTTGTACTTGTTAATGAGTAAGCGAGGCCATGCATCGTGCTGTGACGTTAAATCAGGCACTTGTTGGGAGGCAACCCATCTTTACTGTTTTCTTTTAGTTTTTATTTATTTATTATTATTATAGTATTTTTTTTTGTTTTGTAGGATTATAAGAATAGGAAGCGCAACCATTGGAAGAGTGTAAAAGCGAGTTAGAATGGTGAGAACTAAGTGTGAGGTGCCACAACAAGGACGATGCATTGGGGAAGTCTGAGTACCTCGTGAGCCGCTATTGCTTCAGCCTTTGGCCTGCCAGGGAGTCTCTTTTACCCTCTTGTTATTTATAGTGTGCATTGAGGACATTACACAATTTTAAGTGTGGGGTGAGGAGATTAGTTGGGTGAGTTTCTGTGCTATTTTAGCTTAGTTGTAATACTCGTTCTTAGTGTAGAGTTTTTATTATATATATATATATATATATATATATATAGAAAATTGGACTTTTTCCGACGATGGATCTCCTAGACAATTTTCTTGAGGGATTTAAGTCTAAAGAAAAAGGACAAAAAGATTTTCTTTGTAGGTAATGTAGCAATTCCCCCTTGGTTTTTCTTTGTGTCGTGGTTCTTTTCCAAGGGTTTTATTTGAACTGGGTATAGTTAGTTTTTTTTTTTTTTGGAGCAGTAGCCATTGTGCTATAAATTGAATTGAAGCAATATCTTTTAACTTTGTCATGCCTTAAGAATAGTGAGTACTTTGGTTGTAACGTTTAGGCTCAATTTTTGACTCTTGTATAAGTACCTTAAATTGTATTGTCACGACCCCGGTTCGCCCTCCATGAACCATCGAGACGGCACCTAGTCCTCTATGACTAGGTAAGCCTAAATTGCGGAAGATAACCAAAATATGGAATAAATACAAATTAGAACAGAAATGAAGAATGATAAAATGATGTTTAAAAGTGCCGCTCGGCATACACAATATTTAACTCTCAAAAACCAATACATATCTCCAAGACCCGGAAACCCATGAATCACAAGCTAAGGATCACTACTCAGTACTCTAACACCAAAATATCTAACAAGGAAAAGAAATACAGAAGGGCAAATGTTTAAAGCTAGAATAGAAAGGGACTCCTCGGTATGCGGATGCGGAAGATATACCTTGAAGTCGCTGGAGCAGTCGCCTTACCTAAGTGTGATAGGACTGAGTCGCAGTACCTGGATCTGCACATGAAAAACATGCGCAGAAGGGGCATAAGTACACCACAATGGTACTCAGTAAATGCCAAGCCTAACCTCGGTCGGGTAGTGACTAGGAAGGTCAGGGCCCTACTGAAGTTAAATAAAGTATAAAGTTGACAGTGTAGAACAGAATAGTATAAATAAATACAGCAGTAAAAGTAACACAGGATATAAAAAGGGCAACAACAACTATTACAAAGACAAGGCAAAACATGGAAAGAAATGCGGCTTAGCACCAAAATAACAACCGGGGATCTCCCAAGATACCGTCCTGTAGTCCCATATGTACATATCCAATGGATCTCCCGGGATCCCGTCCCGTAGTCCAACTCATAGTGCGCAGGGATCTACCGAAATCCCGTTCCGTAATCCCAAATGTAAATACCCAGTATTGGGGGAATCAACGAGGTGCATTCCCATAGTTCCATATAATTGTGTAGGGGGATCTACCGGAATCCCACATCCATAGTCCCAAAATAAATAGGCGGGGGGGGAGAGCTACTGGAATCCCACATCCGTAGTCCCAACGTAAATACACAGTAGCAGCAGGAAAATATTCAGAAATGGCAATTTCATATTAAGGCGAACAAGTAATTCTAGCCTAGCATGTTGCACATAATTCAGGTAAGGCAGTTTGAGCAAGTACAACAATTAAATCACTTAGACATGATTTCCTAAGCTAACAACATGCTTAATAGTGCAAGTAATAAAAATAGGAAAGGAAATATACTAGTAATTACTTAAAGAAAACCGGATTTCCAACAATTAGCACAAGTACGCACTCATCACCTCACGTACAAGGCAGTTCAATTACCAAATATACCAAATCCTAAGGGGAAGGTCCCCCACACAAGGTTAGACAAGCCACTTATCTCGAACCGGCTCAAAAGCAACCCGAAACCACGCTCTTGGCATGACTACTCGACTCCAAATGGCCAAAATCTATTCAATTCAATTGCATAATGTAAATAACACTTCAAGTAACTAATTTTACAAAGAAATTCTAAGCTAATACGCGAAATTAGGTAAAATAACCAAAACTCCCTCGGGCCCACATCTCGAAATCGGGTAAAATTTATATTTTTAGAATCCTCACACTCCCCCGAGTTCATACATACCAAAATTATCCAAATCTAAGGTCAAATTTCCAATCAAAAGTCGAATTCTAGGTCTAAGAACTTTCTTCCAACTTTTCCCCAATTTTTCATCTCCAATCCGAAATTAAATGATGAATTCATGTTTGGATTAATGAGTTAAAAGCAAAAAGGAGTTAAAAATCATTACCCAATCGATATTTCTAAAAATCCCTCAAAACCTCGCTTAAATCCGAGTTCCCAAATTTTTGTTTTCACAAAAAAGGCTAAGCCTCGACTTTGAAATTTTATATTCTGCCCAGACGCGTTCTTCTTCGCGAATGCGAGACTACTATCACAAACGAGATGCACAAAAAAATCTACTGACCAACTTCCTCTTTCACAAATGCGAGGTCCACTTGCGAATGCGTAGCTCACACTGGCAAACCCTACGCGAACGCGGGGACCATGTCGCGAACGCGAAGACCAACGGGTCCATACCTTCGCAAATGCGGGACCTTATCGCGAACACGAAGCATGATTCAGTTGCTTCACCTATATGCTCTACGCGAACGCGAGACCCTCTCGCGAACGCGATGAATGTTTCCTCTACAACACAACAGCAGAAAATGCGCAATCTTCCCAAGTCCAAAAATGGTCCGTTGAGCATCCGAAACACACCCGAGGCACCCGGGACCTCAACCAAACTTACCAACCAATCCTAAAACATCATTCAAACTTGTTTCAACCGTCGGAACACTCAAAACAACATCAAAACACCTATTCTTCATCAGATTCAAGCCTAAGAATTCCAAAAACTCTAAAAATACGCTTTCGATCAAAAAGTCTATCAAACCTCATCCGAATGACCTGAAATTTTGCATACACATCACATTAAACACTACAGAGCTACTCCAACTTCTGGATTTCCATTCCAACCCTCAGATCAAAATCTCACTATCGAACCGGAAACTTCAAAAATTCAACTTTCAGCATTTCAAGCTTAAATTAGCTACGGACCTCCAAAACACAATCCGAACACGCCCTTAAGCGCAAAATCACCCAACGAAGCTAACGGAACCATCAGATTTCCATTCCGAAGCCGTCTTCACACTGTTCCGACTATGACCAACTTTCCAAGCAATGTTCTTTGATCTCAGCTTTCTAACCTGCCTATCTACTATTGCCACTGGCTCCTCAACATAAGATAGATCCTTCTCCAACTGGACTGAACTGAAATCCAACACGTGCGATGGATCACCGTGATACCTCCAGAGCATCGAAACATGAAATACCGGATGAACTCCTGCCAAGCTGGGAGGTAAGGCAAGCTTATAAGCAACCTCCCCAACATGCCTCAATATCTCAAAAGGGCCAATAAACCTCGAACTCAACTTTCTCTGCTTCCCAAATCTCATAACACCCTTCATAGGCCAAACCTGAAGCAGAACCCGCTCTCCAACCATATAGGAAACATCATGAACCTTCCGGTCTGCGTAACTCTTCTATCTGGACTGGGCTGTGCGGAGTCTATCCTGAATCACCTTAACCTTATCCAAAGCATCCTAAACTAAGTCAATGCCCAATAATCTGGCCTTACCCGGCTCAAACCAACCCACTGGGGATCTACACCGTCTACCATATAAAGCCTCATACGGTGCCATCTAAATTTTGATCTGATAGCTGTTGTTATAAGCAAACTCCGCCAATGGCAAGAACGGATCCCAAGACCCTCTAAACTCAATCACACACGCACGGAGCATATCCTCAAGAATCTGAATAGTCCACTCAGAGCATATCCGTCTGCGGGTGAAATGATGTACTCAACTCCACCCGAGTACCCAACTCATGCTGAACGGCTCTCTAGAACCGTGATGTGAACTGAGTACCTCTATCTAAAATGATGGAAACCAGAATACCATGTAGACGAACAATCTCCCGAATATAGATCTCGGCCAACCGCTCCGAGGAATAAGTAGCACATATAGGAATAAAGTGAGTGGACTTGGCCAGCCGATCCACAATCACCCAAATAGCATCGAACTTTCTCAAAGTCCATGGGAGCCCAACTACGAAGTCCATGGTGAGACACTCCCACTTCCACTCTGGAATCTCTATCTGCTGAAGCAACCCACCCGATATCTGGTGTTCATACTTCACCTGCTGACAGTTGAGGCACCGAGATACAAATCCAACTATATCTTTCTTCATCTGCCTCCACTAGTAGTGCTGCCTCAAATCCATATACATCTTCGCGGCACCCGAATGAATGGAATACCGCAAGCAATGGGCCTCCTCCAGAATCAACTCCCTAAGCCCATCAACATTGGGTGCACAAATCCGACCCTGCATCCTCAATACCCCATTATCACCAATAGTCACATCTCTGGCATCATCGTGCTGAACCTTGTCCTTGAGGAAAATCAAATAAGGGCCATCATACTGTCGCTCCCTGATACGATCAAATAAGGAAGACCGAGAAACCACGCAAGCTAAAACCCGACTAGGCTCCGAAAGATCCAATCTCACAAATTGGTTGGCTAAGGCCTGAACATCCATCGCCATAGGCCTCTCCGATGCTGGTAAATAAGCCAAACTCCCCAAACACTCTGCCTAGTGACCCAAAGCATTGGCCACCACATTGGCCTTGTCCAGGTGATACAAAATAGTGTGTCATAGTCCTTCAGCAACTCTAACCACCTCCTTTGGAACAAATTTAGATCCTTTTGCTTGAACAGGTGCTACAAGCTCCGATGGTCAGTATAAATCTCACAGGGAACCCCATATAAATAATGGTGCCAAATCTTCAAGGAGTGAACAATAGCAGCTAACTCAAGGTCGTGGACAGGGTAATTCTTCTCATGTATCTTCAATTGTCTTGATGTGTAGGCAATCACCCTACCATCCTATATCAACACCACTCCGAGGCCAATCCTCGAGGCATCATAATTGACTGTATAAGACCCCGAACTTGTAGGCAGCATCAAAATTGTGGCTGTAGTCAAAGCTGTCATGAGCTTCTGAAAGCTCGTCTCACACTCCTCCGTCCACTGGAACGGAGCACCCTTCTGGGTCAACCTGGTCATGGGGGCTGCAATCGATGAAAACCCTTTCATAAAACAATGGTAGTAACCCGCCAAGCCAAGGAAATTGTGGATCTCCGTAGCTGAGGATGGTCCGGGCCAACCCTGCATGACCTCTATTTTCTTGGGATCCGCCTGAATGTCCTCACTCGATACCACGTGGCCTAGGAATGACACTGAATCCAACCAAAACTCATATTTCGAGAACTTAGCATATAACTTCTTCTCTTTCAGAGTCTAAAGCACAGTCCTCAGGTACTGCTCATAATCTTCCCGACTCCGGGAATACACCAGAATATCATCAATAAAGACAATGATGAACGAGTCAAGATATGGCTGGAACACACTGTACATCAAATGCATAAAGGCTGTTGGGGTATTGGTCAGCCCAAATAACATAACAAGGAACTCGTAATGACCATACCGAGTCCTGAAGGCAGTCTTCGGGATATCTGGCTCCCGAATCTTCAACTGATGGTAACCTAAGCGCAAATCAATCTTAGAAAACACTCGCGCGCCCTGAAGCTAGTCAAACAGATCATTAATACGAGGCAAAGGATAACGGTTCTTCACTTTAACCTTGTTCAACTGGCGATAATCAATACACATACGCATAGAACCATCCTTTTTCTTCACAAACAAGATAGGAGCACCCCAAGGTGATACACTGGGCTGAATAAAACCCTTATCAAGCAATTCTTGTAACTGATCCTTCAAATCCTTCAACTCAGGAGGAGCCATACAATACGGAGGAATAGAATTGGGTTGAGTGCCCGGCAACAGATCAATACCAAAATCAATATCTCTATCAGGCGGCATGCTTGGAAGGTCAGCTAGAAACACATCAGGAAAATCCTGTACTACTGGAACTGAATCAACTGAAGGGGTATCAATACTGACATCTCTCACATAAGCTAAATACGCGTCACACCCCTTCTCAACCATACGCTGATCTTTAAGAAAAGAAATAACTCTACTGGGAGTGTGATCTAAAGTACCCCTCCACTCAACATGCGGTACACCTGGCATAGCCAGCGTCACGGTTTTGGCGTGACAATCAAGAATAGCATAATGGGGTGACAATCAGTCCATGCCCAAGATAATGTCAAAAGCTACCATGCTGAGCAACAATAGATTGACTCTGGTCTTAAAACCACTAAGAACAGCCAAACACGACCGATAAACGCGGTCTACAATAAGAGAATCTCCCACAGGAGTAGAAACATAAACAAGGAAACTCAAAGAATCCTAAGATATACCCAAATACGGAGAAAAATAAGAAGACACATAAGAATAAGTGGAGCTTGGATCGAATAGAACTAATGCATCTCTATGAAAAACTAGTATAATACTTGTAATGACAGAATCGGAGGCAACAACCTCGGTACGGGCAGGAAGGGCATAGTATCGGGCCTGGACTCCCCTTCTAGGGTGACCTCTACCTCCTCGACCTCCACCTCTGGCTGGATGAGCAGGTGGGGTAGCAACTGGAGCTGTAACCATAGTTTGAGAACTCTGCGGGGCACGTTGTGGCTGAGAAATCTGTGGAGGTGCATCCCTCCCAAGTCTAGAGCAATCTATCACCATATGACGTGTGTCACCACACTCAAAACAAGCTCTGGGAGGACGTGGTGTCTGTGACTGGCTCGAACTAGGTCTGCTGGACTGACCTCTAAAATCACCCCGCGTAGGAGGCGCGCTAGATACCTGTGGTGCATAATAAGGCTCTTGAGGTTTAGGAGGAGCTGGAATGCCACTGGTTGCTGGAAGAGCTGAATGAACAAGTTGACTTATATAACCCCTACCATGACGACCTACTGTTGGGGCACAGGCACCAGAGAAATGGCCCGACTCTCGAGACCTCTTGGCCTCCCTATCCTCCCTCTCCCTAGCATGCATACCCTCAATCCTCCTAGCAATGCTCACCACCTGCTGATAAGAAATATCCATCTCCAACTCACGAGCCATACTAGACCTGATGCTGGGAATAAGGCCCTCAATAAACCGATGAACCCTCTTGCGAACAGTAGAAATCAAGGCTGGTGTATGCCTAGCCAAACTAGTGTAACAGACAGCATACTCTAAGAAAATCATAGCACCCTGGCACAAATTCTCAAACTCTACGCGCCATGCGTCCCTGAGGCTCTAAGGAACATACTCTCTCAGGAACAGATCTGAAAACTGAGTCCAAGTCAGTGAGCAGCCTCATCCGGACTGTCTAACTCATAGGTGCGCCACCACTCATAGGCGGCTCCTCGAAGCTGGAAGGTAGTGAAGGAAACCCCGCTCGATCCTAATATACCCATGGTACGGAGAATGTGGTAACTCTCATCTAGAAATCCCAGAGCATCCTCCGATGTTAGACCGCTGAATACATGAGGCTTGTACCTCTTGAACCTCTCAAGCCTCAGCTGCTCCTCCTCGAAACCCGCTACCCTGCCCTCAGGCTAAACTGGCACTATAGGCGGTACAATTATAATCTTAAGGACCTGCTCAACATGCACTCGCTACTCAGGAGTGCGGGCGGCGGGAGTCTGTGCTCCTCCCCCAGCCTGAGATGTAGCTGCCGCAAGGGGAAGTAACCCTGCCTGAGCCAGGGTGGTGTACATGCTCATGAACTGTGCCAGAGTCTCCTGAAGAGCTAGAGTAGTAGTAGTAGTAGTATGCGTGTCAGGTGCCTGGACTCTGACCGGAACTGCTGATGGTACTTCGACGACAGCTCGCGTAGGTGCTCTGGCTGAACCACGTGCGCATCCTCGGCCTCTACCCTATCCCCATCCTTTGACCACTGCAGTAGGGGGTGCGGGTGCCTGATTATCTTGGATAGCACGTGTCCTCACCATCTGTGAGAGAATAGAAGAGAGAAGTTTAGAATTGTGATGTCAAAATATCGCACGACACGGAAATTAAATAAAGTGGAATTTTCCTAACAGTTACATAGCCTCTCGTAGATAAGTATAGACGTCTCAGTACCGATCAGCGAGACTCTAATAAACCGGCTTGTGATCTATGACTCATATGAACCTAGAGCTTTAATACCAACTTGTCATGACCCCGGTTCGCCCTCCATGAACCATCGAGATGGCACCTAGTCCTCTACGACTAGGTAAGCCTAAATTGCGGAAGATAACCAAAATGTGGAATAAATACAAATTAGAACATAATGAAGAGTGATAAAATGATGTTTAAAAGTGCCGCTCGGCATACACAATATTTAACTCTCAGAAACCAATACATATCTCCAAGACCCGGAAACCCATGAATCACAAGCTAAGGATCACTACTCAGTACTCTAACTCCAGAATATCTAACAAGGAAAGGAAATACAGAAGGGCAAATGTTTAAAATCTAGAATAGAAAGGGACTTCTCGATATGCGGATATGGCAGATATACCTCAAAGTCGCTGGAGCAGTCGCCTCGCCTAAGTATGATAGGACTGAGTCGCAGTACCTGGATCTGCGTATGGAAAACATGCGCAGAAGGGGAATGAGTACACCACAGCGATACTCAGTAAGTGTCAAGCCTAACCTCGGTCGGGTAGTGACGAGGAAGGTCAGGGCCCTACTGAGGTTAAATAAAGTATAAAGTTGACAGTGTAGAACAAAACAGTATAAATAAATACAGCAGTAAAAGTAACACATGATATAAAAAGGGCAACAATAGCTATTACAAAGACAAGGCAAAACACGGAAAGAAATGTGACTTAGCACTAAAATAACAACCGGGGATCTCCCAGGATACCGTCCTATAGTACTATATGTACATATCCAATGGATCTTCGGGGATCCCGTCCCGTAGTCCAACTCATAGTGCGCGGGGATCTACCAGAATCCCGTTCTGTAGTCCTAAACGTAAATACCCAGTACTGGGAGAATTTACCAGGTGCATTCCCGTAGTTCCATATAATTGTGTAGGGGGATCTACCAGAATCCCACATCCGTAGTCCCAATGTAAATACACAGTAGCAACAGGAAAATATTCAGAAATGACAATTTCATATTAAGGCGAACAAGTAATTCTAGCCTAGCATGCTGTACAGAATTCAGGTAAGGCAGTTTGAGCAAGTAAAGTAATTAAGTCACTTAGACATGCTTTCCTAAGCTAACAACAGGCTTAATAGTGCAAGTAATAAAAACAGTAAAGGAAACATACTAGTAATTACTTAAAGAAAACAGGATTTCCAACAATTAGCACAAGTATACACTCGTTACCTCACGTACAAGGCATTTCAATTACCAAATATACCAAATCCTAATGGGAAGGTTCCTCACACAAGGTTAGACAAGCCACTTACCTCGAACCAGCTCAAAATCAACCTGAAACCACGCTCTTGCCACGAGTACTTGACTCCAAATGGCCAAAATCTATTCAATTCAATTACATAATGTAAATAACACTTCAAGTAATTGATTCTACAAATAAATTATAAGCTAATACGTGAATTAGGTAAAATGACCAAAATGCCCCTCGGGCCCATGTCTCGGAATCGGGTAAAATTTATATTTTCAGAATCCTCACACTCCCCCGAGTTCATGTATACCAAAATTATTCAAATCTAAGGTCAAATTCCCAATCAAAAGTCAAATTCTAGGTCTAAGAACTTTCTTCCAACTTTTTCCCAACTTTTCATCTCCAATCCGAAATTAAATAATGAATTCATGTTTGGATTAATGGGTTATAAAAAAAAGGAGATAAGAATCGTTACCCAATCCTGAGTGAGTTATGTGCCATGTGTGTGTAAGGTTTTGTGTAATTATGTGCATTGCATTTGATGTCTAGAACTTGCCCCGTGTGTTTGCAAAGGGAAATAGTAGTTTTGTTCAGTCTTGGAAGTGATATAGGCATTTCTTTGTTGAGCCATATATATTTTACCCGTCTAATGGTTATGTATCATATTTAACTCCTTTTAGCCTGTAATTCTGTTTATTTGGCAACCACATTACAAGCCTTACCCATTTGTTTGAATTAACCATCTATTTGAACCCTTTAACCTCTCATGAGCACTTGAATTGTTATGAACTGTGTAAAAGTTAAAGTATGGGGTGGTTGATTTGGCTTTTGAGTGGAACTAATGAAATAAGGAGAAAGATGCAATGTTTTGAAAAAAAAATAAGAGCCACTTAAAAAAAGAAAAAGAAAAGAAAGAAAAAAAATAGTTGTATTGTTGTGAAAAATATTCTGCGATGGTGGTGATTCTTGATGTAATTGTGCTTCAAGAAGTGGGGAGTTAATATATATTGATGTGAAGGTGGAGTTATGATTTGACATAAGTGTGGGGTTTTAAATGTTAAAGTGTATGTATTAAATTGCTTAGGGAGGTGTAGTCACTATTATATCTAAATGTATCTTACCCGACCCGCAACCTACATTACAACCAGATAAAGTCCTACTTGATCCTAGACTGAATAAGCTCGATTAGTAGAGTAATACACTACGGGCAAGCCTATGGTGCATCTTTTGTGGGATATGAATGTTATTTCTGAGAGTGAGTGAATTCTTTCTATCTTGAGTTCCTAAGTGTTCATAAATATTATTGTGTTGAATTACTCTCTTTTGTTGTGTGAGGGCACTTGATTCATGAAGGAAAGGTAATTTCAGTGGCCTCTATGTTAGAGTAAGTGAGTGAGTTGCGAATAATGCGTGGTACTTGTGAGTCACATCTTGAGGTGAAGACGTTACACTCTTGCGCTTAGTCTATTTTAAATATTTTTGGTGTGATGAGTTAGAAGAATTGTTTAAAGAGGTCGTGTCTATATAAAGTGTAGTTTGATTGCTCGAGGATGAGCAATAGTTTAAGTGTGGGGTGTTGATGATAGGTTATAATTGCGTAGTTTAGTCGCTTATTACACTCTAATTTACTGCACTTCAATTGAGTTTGAGCTTTAATCGCTAGAGTTTTGCACTAGATATGTGTTTTATGCATTGTAGGAGTGATTCCGATCTATGTAGGCATTATGGAATGTATTCAAGTGATTTGGAGCTTTGAAGTCTGAGTAAAAGCCCAGTACATTAAGTCGGGATCGTGTTCGGAGGTCGTGTACCAAGTCTGGATGTCAAAAGAGGCTGAAATAATTTCACTCTAAGAAAATTACACTGTCGCACAGCACAGTGCGGCGCAGCGTGCGTCGCGCATTTGGAATTTTCTTGCAGTTTGTCAGAATCAGCTCTCTGAACTTCCCCACAAGCATACCGCACAATGTGGAACAACGTGCGGCACGCTTGTACAAATTTTACAGAGCCAAGTCCTATTTCGCGCAGGAAAGGGTGTTTTGTCTGGGACCAACCCTACTTGGTATAAATACATGTAAAAATGCTATTTTGGGATTTTTGGACACAACTGAGATCTAGGGACGCCACTTTGGAGAGAGGATACACACAAGAAATATCGGGGAGCAAGAACATCTCAGATTTCTTCATCTTTTCTTAGTATTTTCAATGATCCAAACTTATGAAATTGTTTGCTAATATCATGAGTGGCTAAAAACTCATTGTTCTGGGGTTGTGATTTAGCCATGAATATTGTTGTTTAACATTGACAAAAACTTGATTACAATTCACTAATATATGGTTGTTTCTTCAACTCTGTGATTAATTACTTAATTGTCTGGTCAGCAGTTAAGTTCTATTTACTATCTATGCTATGTTTGGAAAAGCCATGTTTAGATTAGAGAAGAATTGAAGAGAGCATAATCTTAACTCTTAGGGGGCGAATTTGTGGTTAAGATAGGAATATACCTAGCCATTGTGCTTATATCGTAATCTTAATGCATTCTTAATAGATTGATTTCATGGGAATATATGCATTAATCTATTTTAAATAGGCGAGTAGTACTTCGGGAGAAGGCTATGAGAGCAATTATCGATTAATTAGCAACCATGGGTGAATTGTATGAGAGGGAGAGTTAACTAGAACACAATAGGATTGGTGAATCGATCACAACCCTGGAATATTTGTCTCTATTGAATACTTAACAATCATTTTAATGATTGATAATTTAGTTATTACTCAGAATTATAGTTTAGTATAATCACATTCTTGAACTCGAATTTAGCTTGACTGAATAACAGTATTGGTAAATTAGTGGATAGTTGATATAAGTCTCTGTGGGTTCGACACTCGACTTATCATTTTATTACTTCTACGACCACGTATACTTGCGTGTGCATTTGGGAGCAACACATATTATTTTCTGATTCATAAATCAAAAAATCCCGACATTCATATTAATACGGTAATCGAATCAGATAATGTTGAATTCTTTAAGAATATTTATTCGTATAAAAAGGAATGTGAGTCGTCTAGTAAAATTCTAATCTACTTCGGGAAGAAGAAAAGGAAAGTACACCTAAAGAGGTGAATCCAAGATGTAGTAAATGTCAAAGGACAACTACTTCCATTGGATTAGATTTTCTGACATTCTTGTCGGAAAATGAGCTTCAAACTTTGAAATAAATTATGCCTTCCTCGAAAAGAAGCAGTCAATAGTGGTATAGAATCCATATTAAATAACCATACTTGGGAGTTAGTTGATCTTACTCTAGGGAACGAACCATTGGGTTCCAAATGGATTTTCAAGAGGAAAATAAAAGTTGATGGTACTATTGACAAATATAAGGGAAGATTGATTAAGGATTAAGACAATGAGAAGGTCTTGATTACTTTGAGACATGCTCACTGGTAACGAGAATTACATCTATTCGGATGTAATAGCTTTAGCCACCGTGTATGGCCTTGAAATCCATCAGATGGACGTAAAGACAACCTACTTAAATGGATATTTGGAGGAAGAAATTTACATGGAAAAAACTCAAGGGTTCGTGGTTCCTGGAAAAAAAAAGTGCGTCGACTTGTTAAGTTACTTTATGGACTAAAACAAGCACTCAAACAATGGCATGCGAAATTTGACTAGAAAATATTGTCAAATGGTTTCGGACTAGTGTATTTATATTAAGAATACTCCAAGTTATGTAGTCATTGTTTGTTCATATACGGATTATGTGAAATGTGGGGGCATTTAGCTTAATAACAAAATCTAATGTTAGAAATGATGAAGAACTAGATGATATGATTCTTCGAGCCCCACAAATCCTTAGGGATACTGATATAGTAGTCGGTGAATTCATTACTTATTCAGTCTTATTGATGACTAGTGATGAAACTACAAATTCAAAAGTTGTTTACGTGCCTTTACAATAAATGATTTGTTCTTCCTTGAACATTTATAATGTTTAGCTCTTTTATTAAAGGATGTCACCTGGAAGTCTGTAACATTTCATGAAAAGTGTGTTAACATGTTATGTATAAACATGACCGTTCATGAACAAATGTATTAATACGTTGGTCTATAATAAGGTGAACCAACCGATGAACATGACCAAAATCCATTCCAAGTTGGATTTGTTTCATGAATGAAATGCTATAATTTGCATATCATATATACATATGAATAAATAGCATACAAATGCTTGAAAATGGCAAAATGATTGCAAAATGTGTTATATATTAAAAGGTTGTGGCCACAACTGATGCCAATCATTCTAGCTATTGTTATAATATACTATTATTACATTAAGTGTAGTCAATAATCTGATATGCAATCGAAAGTCGAGACATATTAGTCTACGACATAAGAAAATTTGCATTGAACTTTCATGACAATGAAATGAGTTTCGAAGTATTTGAAATATAATCCAAATTATGCTTTGCATTACAATAAGTATTCCGGGATAATAGAGGGGTATAGTGATGAAAATTAGATCACCGGTTCAACCTATTCTAAACAGTCGATGGAGGAGCGATGTCTTGGAAATCGTCCAAACAAATGTGCATTGATCGCTCTACAATGGAGGCTAAGTTTATAGTCTTAGACAAGGCCGGTGAAGAAGCTGAATGGCTCCGGAATTTTTTGGAAGATATTCCATTTTGGCCCGAACCTTTGCCACCTATATATATACATTGTGATAGTCAAGCGGCAATAGGAAGGGCAGGGAGCGTTATGTATAACGAAAAATCTCGTCACATTCGATAGAGACACAATACCGTTAGACAACTACTCTCTAGTGGTGTTATCACGATTGACTACATAAAGTCAAGAGATAACATGTTGGATCCACTTATAAAAGGCCTATCTAGAGAGGTAGTCGAAAGATCATTGAAGGAAATGGGGCTAAGGCCTAGGACAAGTCATCATGGCGGTAACTCTACCTAGCATATTGGAGATCCTAAGAGTTAGGTTCAAAGATATTAAACAAAGGGATGAATGGCGGTTCAACATTTCAAATAACTCAATCCATTCTCGTGATGAAGACGATGTTCAGAAATTAAGGTAAAGCATTAAGGCTTTTTGATGAGTCAATAAAGCTTAAAGCTTTTTAATGATTTGCTATGTCTGGCAGGATATGACCAGATAGTGTGTCTATAGGATTACACGTTTAGAAATCACCAATGTGAGTGTGAAGTATAAGCCACTTTAAGGGGAATGAAAGTAAATGCCCATTCTCTAAGCACTCATGAAACCAGGTGGTGTTCAAGGCTGAAACGAACACAATTGTGAGAACTAAATACGGTTAAGGGTTAATTGTGTGACTTATGATTGTCTAGGTATACACCAAAGTTCAACGGTTCAAAGATATCAAATCTACCGATTGACCAAGTATATCCGACATAAGTTCACTACGGAAAGTTTAACGGGAAACCTACTTATCCAGATGCGATGAGTCCTCACTTGCGAATCACATAGTATTTTCATGCATGTTTTTACAAATATGTCTATTCCCCATTCATGTGAGGGATTATTGCGTTTTTCTTTAAAGGGTGTAAATGGGAAATGGAAGAGGCACTTTTTGGATTGCACCTCTCCATCTCACCATTCCTTTGTCTATAAATTTAGAGGGTTGGCCTCATTTTTCAGACAAGGAAAATCTAAAATCTTCTCCTCTTTTTTCTACATTAATGCATTATTTTCTAAATAAACATAAGTGTCAAGTGTGATTTGCTCCGTTTGTTGAGTTTGCCGAAGTTTTGTGATTTGAAGTGCCGCTATTACAGAATAGTTATTCCATTCTATCCTGGGAGGAATTAATCCGTATACCTTGGGCAACAGTGAGAGGATTAAATTCCTTAAGGACGCACTGTGCATTCAGTGGGCTCAGAATTATTTTACGATTTCTTTATTGAACTGACATTTGTTTGCTTATCTAATTTTCTGATTTTGAATACAGTAATACCAACAGTAACAAGGTTATCTGGTAAAGGGAAAATAACTCCACGAGAGATGGAGATCTGTGGAGTCCATCCCATTGATTGGCAATAGTTGACAATAGCCTTGTGCCTATTTTTGCCTATGAATTTACTTTGGGAGAGAATCTTGGCGGAAGATTTTACTTGGAGCCAAAGTATGCAAAGATGTGGAGGAGAATTAAAATTCTCCTGTAGCATTCTTGGAGGCTACATATTTTCTCCTATAAAAGGAGAGCTCTTTCACTTCTTTCAATACACCAACAAAAGAGAGAAAGAAAGATCAAGGCATCACAGACATGGTATAAGAAAATAGTCTATGAGAAAAATAGAGAGTGTGAGCGGTATTGTAGTGAGGTGAAAATTTCAAAAGATGGTTATTTTTTATTGAGTGTTGTAGTGGTCTTTGGAGTATTTTACTCGGGCCTACAAAGTGTAAAATTCTTTGCTATAGTGATATCAGTTGCTCCTCTCGAGGTCGTGGTTTTTTTTTCATATTCAGAAGGGTTTTTCACGTAAAAATCTTGGTGTCGTTGTCACTCTTTTATTCTTGTTGATTACCATATCCCAATGTTATAATATTATTCCACTTTTATTACCGTGAATATTATTACTGTTGGGGATTTATTCCCAACAACTAGTATTAGAGCACAAGTTCTGCTCGTTCACAGAAATACTATTCATTGTCGATAGTACTATACACAGTGAAAAAAATTGTTCGGAGTAAAGTATGAGGTAGCAAAATTCAACGGAGATAGTGATTTCTCAACATGGCAAAGAAGGATTAGGGATATGTTCATTCAACAGGGATTACACAAGGTACTAGATGTTGATGCAAAAAAGCATGATACCATGAAAGCTGAGGATTGGGCTGACTTGGATGAAAAGGCTGCTAGAAAAATCAGGTTGCACTTATCAGATGATGTGGCAAATAATATTATTGATGAAGACATTGCATTTGGAATTTGGACAAGGTTGGAAAGCCTATACATGTCCAAACGCTGACAAATAAATTGTACCTGAAGAAGCAATTATACGCCCTACACATGGGTGAAGGTACAAATTTTTTGTCACATTTAAATGTGTTTAACGGACTAATCACACAGCTTGCCAGCTTCGGAGTGAAAATTGAGGGAGAAGATAAAGCCATCTTGTTGTTGAACTCGTTGCCATCTTTGTATGATAATTTGGCAAAAACCATCTTGCACGGTAAGACTACCATTGAGCTAAAAGACGTCACATCGGCTCTACTACTTAATGAGAAGATGAAAAAGAAGCCTAAAAATCAAAGACATGATCTCATCATAGAAGGTAGGGGTAGGAGTTACCAAAGGAGTTCAAGCAATTATGGTAGATCTGGAGCTTGTGGGAAGTCCAAAAACCTATCCAAGTCAAAAGCCGAAAATTGCTACAATTGTGATCAACCAGGTCATTTCAAAAGAGACGGCACAAATCTGAGGAAGGGCAAAGGTGAAAGCAGTGGTCAGAAGAATGACGATAACATAACTGCAACGGTGCAAACCAATGATAATGTTGTTCTCTTTATAAATGACGAAGAGGAATGCATGCACTTGACAGGTCCAGAGTCGGAATGGGTGGTTGACACAGTGGCATCTTACCATGCCACAGCGGTAAGAGATCTTTTTTACAGATATGTAGCATGTGATTTCAGCACTGTGTGAATGGATAACACAAGTTACTCAAAGATTGCGAGGATTGGTGACATTTGTATCAAGACAAATTTTATATGCACATTGGTTCTAAAAGACGTGCGGCATGTACCTGATTTGCGGATGAACTCGATCTTGAAAATTTCTTTGGACCAAGATGGGTACGAGAACTATATTGCAAATCAAAAGTGGAGACTCACCAAAGGATCATTGGTGATTGCAAAGGGAGTTGCTCGTGGCACGTTGTAAAGGAAAAATGTAGAAATATGCCGAGGTGAATTGAATGTGGCACAAGATGAGATTTCTATAGATTTGTGGCACAAAAGAATGGGTCATATGAGTGAGAAGGGATTGCAGATTCTTACTAGGAAATCACTCATCTCTTTGCCAAAGGTACAATGGTAAAACTTTGTGATTACTATTTATTTATTAAGCAACATAGAGTCTCATTTCAGACATCGTCTGAAAGAAAATTGAATATGCTTGATTTAGTATATTTTGATGTTTGTGGTCCAATGGAAATTGAATCGATGGGTGATAACAAATATTTTGTTACTTTTATTGATGATGTTTCACGTAAATTATGGGTTTATATCTTGAAAACCAAAGATCAGGTGTTTCAAGTTTTCCAAAAGTTTCATGCTCTAGTGGTAAGGGAGACGGGTCGAAAGCTAAAGTGTCACCGAAATGACAATGGAGGTGAGTACACTTCAAGGGAATTTGAAGAGTACTATTCAAGTCATGGGATCAGACATTAAAAGGTAGTTCCTAGAACCCCATAACACAATGGTGTAGCCGAGAGGATGAACCGCACCATTGTTGAGAAGGTGAGAAGCATGCTCAAAATGGCTAAACTTTCCAAGTCATTATGGGTTGAAGCAGTTCAGATAGCCTGTTACCTGATCAATAGGATTCCACCAGTTCCATTGGAGTTTTACATACCAGAGAGATTTTGGACCAACAAGGAGGTGTCCTACTTACATCTAAATGTGTTGGATTGCAGTGCTTTTGCACATGTACCAAAAGAGCAGAGAACAAAGCTGAATGGTAAATTTGTTCCTTGCATATTCATCGGATATGGAGATGAAGAGTTTGGGTACAGACTGTGGGATCCTGTAAAGAAGAAGGTCACTAGAAGCAGAGATGTAATCTTCTGAGAAAGTGAAGTTGGAGTTGTAGATAATCAGTCAGAGAAGGCCAAGAATCGTATAATCCCTAACCTTGTTACCATTCCTTCTACTTCTAACAATCCCACAAGTACAGAAAGTAGGACCGACGAGGTTGCCGAGTAGGGGGAGCAACCTGATAAGGTGATTGAGTAGGGCGAGAAACTTGATGATGATGTCGAGCAAGTGGAGTACCCCACTCAGGAAGAAGAACAACCTCAACCTCTAAGAAAATCAGAAAGGCCAAGGGTAGAGTCATGCAGGTACCCTTCCACAGAATATGTCCTCATCAGTAATGAGAGGGAGCTATAAAGTCTTAAAGAGGTGATGTTCCATCCAGAAAAGAACCACTGGATGAAAGTCATGCAAGAAATGATGGAATTTCTGAAGAAAAATGGCACGTACAAACTGGTTGAACTTCCAAAGAGTAAAAAACCACTCAAATGCAAATGGGTCTTTAAACTCAAGAAAGATGGAAATAGCAAGTTGGTTAGATACAAAGCTCGACTGGTAGTAAAAGGCTTCGAATAGAAAAAAGGTATTGATTTTGACTAAATTTTCACACCTATTATCAAAATGACTTCTATTCGAACAATTTTGATCTTAGCAGCTAGCATGGATCTTGAAGTGGAACAGTTGGATGTGAAAACTACAATTCTTCATGGAGATTTGGAAGAGGAGATTTATATGGAGCTGCAGAAGGATTTGAAGCAGCTGGAAAGAAACACTTGGTGTGCAAATTGAATAAGAATCTTTACGGGTTGAAGAAGACACCAAGGCAGTGGTACATAAAGTTTGACTTATTCATGAAAAGTCAAACATACATAAAGACCTATTCTAATCCATGTGTATAATTCAAAAGATTTTTTGATAACACCTTTATTATATTATTGTTGTATATGGATGACATGTTAATTATAGGACAAGACAAAGAGCTGATTGCAAAGTTGAAGGGAGATTTGTCCAAGTCATTTGAAATGAAGGACTTGAGCCAGCACAACAAATTTTAGGGATGAAGATAGTTCGCGAGCGAACAAGCAGAAAAGGTGTGTCTATCTTAGGAAAAGTACATTGAACGTGTACTGGAACGCTTCAACATAAAAAATGCTAAGCCAGTCAGCACACCTCTTGTTGGTCATCTCAAGTTAAGCAAGAAGATATATCCTACAACAGTGAAGGGAAAAGAGAACATGGTTAGAGTTTCTTAGTCTTCAGCAGTCAGAAACTTGATGTATGCAATGGTATGCACTCGACCATATATTGCTCATGCAGTCGGTGTTGTTAGCAGGTTTGTTGAAAATCCAGGAAAAGAACATTAGAAGTAGTTAAGTGGATACTTAGGTACCATAAGAGATTGCTTGTGTTTTGGAGGATCTGATCCAATCTTGAAGGGCTACATGGATGTTGATATGCAAGGTGATCTTGATAATCGTAAATCTACTACTGGATACTTGTTCACATTTTCAGGGGGAGCTATATCATGGCAGTCGAAGTTGTAGAATTGTGTCGCATTGTAACGACCCGGATGGTCGTTTTAAGAATTTATGCCCCGATCCCCTATTAACTGCTTTCCCCGTATTTATTTCTACTATTTTGATTTGCTGAGATGTTCGGTTTTGAGTTTTGGAGAGTTTTGGGACACTTAGTCCCTAAATGAGAGCTTAAGTTTTGGAAATTTGACCGTAGTCAGAACAATGTGAAGACGGCCTTGGAATGGAATTCCGATAGTTCAGTTAGCTCTGTTGGGTGATTCCGGGCTTAAGGGTGTGTTCGAATTGTGTTTTGGAGGTCTGTAGATAATTTAGGCTTGAAATGCCGAAAGTTGAATTTTTGAAGTTTCCGGTTCGATAGTGAGATTTTGATCCGAGGGTCAGAATGGAATTCCGGAAGTTATAGTAGCTCCGTAGTGTTGAATGTGACGTGTGTGCAAAATTTCAGGTCATTCGGACGAGGTTTGGTAGACTTTTTGATCGAAAGCATATTTTGAGAGTTTTTGAAGTTCTTAGGCTTGAATCTGATGCTAAATTGGTGTTTTGATGTTGTTTTGAGTGTTCCAAAGATTGGAACAAGTTTGAATGATATTTTAGGATTGGTTGGCATGTTTGGTTGAGGTCTCAGGGGCCTCGAGTGTGTTTCGGATGCTCAACGGATCCATTTGGAACTTGCTGGAATTGCAGAAAAATTGGACCAGCCCAGTTCTGGTTTCCTTCTTCGCATTGACGAGTGGGGTCTCGCGTTCGCAAAGAGGAGCTGGGATGGGGGAGTTTTAATGCTTCGTGTTCATGAAGGTTCTCCTGCGTTCGCGAAGCTGGAGGAAATGTTGCATCACGTTCGCGGCCTGGGAATCGAGTTCGCGATGAAGGAAGTTGGACCCAAGCAAAGTTGTACTTCGCGAACGGGAGTGTCCTTCCGCGTTCGCGAAGAAGGAATATCTGGGCAGTATTTAAATAGTCCATCTGCGACCCTTCTTCATTTTTCCACCATTTTTTATTGGGATTGAAGCTTTTGAGGGAGATTTTTTAGGAAACCAAAGGGGAACCACTTGGAGGTAATATTTTTGACTTCATAACTCGTTTATATATGACTAAAGGTCTAATTAGTGGTGAAAGGTTTGGGAAAAATTAGTGCAAAATGGGTAAGTAGGGCTTGAGATTAGGAGACCTTAAAATGGTATTTGAGGGGTCAATTGGACTCCGATTTCAGTGTTCTTGTTATGTATTGACTTGTGAGAGTATGAGGATTCTGAAAATATAAATTTCACCTGATTCCGACACGTGGGACTAAGGGGAATTTTGGTCATTTTACCTAATTTCACGTATTAGCTTAGAATTTATTTGTAGAATCAGTTACTTGAAGTGTTATTTATATTATACAATGTATTGAATAGATTTGGGCCATTTGGAGTCGAGTACTCGTGGCAAGAACGTGGTTTCGGGTTGATTTTGAGCTGGTTCGAGGTAAGTGGCTTGCCTAACCTTGTGTGGGGGACTTTCCTCTTAGGATTTGGTATTATTGATAATTGAAATGCCATATACATGAGGTGACAAATGCGTAGTTGTGCTAATTGTTGAAAATCTGGCTTTCATTAAGTATTTACTAGTATGTTTCTTTTCCTTTTTATACTACTTGCAATTTAAGCTTGTTGTTAGCTTAGGAAAGCATGTCTAATTGACTTAATTGCCTTACTTGCTCAAACTGCCTTATTTGGATTACGTGTTGCATGCTAGGTTAGAAATACCTGCTTTACTTGGTATGGAACTTGAATTGAACTGTGTACTTTTCTTGTTGTTGCTGTGTGTTTACTTTGGGAGTATGGGATGGTATCCTGGGAGATCCCCCTGTATGTTTACTTTGGGACTACGGAACGGTATTCCGGAAGATCCCCCTACACATTTACATTGGAACTACGGGACTGCATCCGGTAGATTCCCCCTGTACTGAGTATTTTTATTTGGGACTACGGATCGGTATTCCGGGAGATCCCTTCACATTATGATTTGGACTATGGGACGATATCCCGGGAGATCCACTGGATATTTATATTTGGGACTACAGGACGGTATCCTGGGAGATCCCCAGTTGTAATCTTTATGCTGAGCTGTATTTCTTTCTGTGTTTACATGGCCTGTGTGGTAGTTGTTGTTGTCCTTTGCATCATGTGTTACTTTTATCGTTGCACTTACTTGTATTGTTTTGTTCTACACTGTTGAACCGTATTTTTTTATTTAACCTCAGTAGGGCCCTGACCTTCCTCGTCACTACCCGACCAAGGTTAAGCTTGGCACTTACTGAGTACCGATGTGGTGTACTCATGCCCCTTTCTGCGCATGTTTTTCATGTGCAGATCCAGGTACTTCGACTCAGTTCTATCTCCCTTGAGGCGAGTCGACTTTCCCAGAGACTTCGAGGTATATCTGTCGCGTCCGTAGACCAATGAGTCCCTTTCTATTCTCTCTTTAAGTTTTAGCCCTTATGTACTTATATTTCTTAGACATTCTAGAGTTAGATACTTGTAGACATTCAAAGGCTTTTGATCATGAGATTCCGGGTTTTGGAAAAAATGTATTTAAATTCTGAGAGTTTCTATTATGCCGAGAGGCACTTTTGAACATTGTTTATTTTACTATTTAGTTTTTTATTATTTCTTCCGCAAACTGGTTTATTTTCCGCATTATTAGGCTTACCTAGTCGTAGAGACTAGGTGCCATCACGATGGTTCACGGAAGGCGAACCGGGGTCGTGATAAGTTGGTATCAGAGCTCTAGGTTCATAGGAGTCATGAATCACAAACTGGTTTATTAGAGTCTCACTGATCGGTATGGAGACATCTGTACTTATCTACGAGAGGCTATGTAACTGTTAGAAAAATTCCACTTCATTTGATTTCCTTGTCGTGCGAGATTTTGATATCACAATTCTAAACTTCTGTCTTCTATTCTCTCACATATGGTGAGAACACATGCTACCTGAGATGATCAGGCACCTGCGCCCCCTACCGCAGCAGTCAAAGGCCGGGGCTAGGGTAGAGGCCGAGGACGCGCACGTGGTGCAGCCAGAGCTCCCATGCGAGATGCCGCCAAGGTACCACCAGTAGTTCCACGCGGAGTCCAGGCACCTGATACGCCTACTGCCAATACTACTCCAGCTCTCCAGGAGACTCTTGCGCAGTTCATGAGCATGTACACCACTTTGGCTCAGGCAGGGTTGCTTCTCCTTGCTGCAGCCACATCTCAGGCCGGAGGAGGAGCACAGACTCCCGCCGCCCGCACTCCTAAGCAGCGAATGCATGTTGATCAGGTCCAGAGATTATTCCTGTACCACCTGTAGTCCCAGGCCAGCCCGAGGACAGGGCAGCAGCTTCAGAGGATGAGCAGCAGAGACTTGAGAGGTTCAAGAAGTATGATCCTCCTGTATTCAGTGGGTTAGCCTCAGATGATGCCCGGGGATTTCGGGAGGAGTGTCACTGTATCCTCCGCACTATGGGTATATCAGGATCGAGTGGGGTTTCTTTCACTGCCTTCTAGCTTCAAGGGGCCGCCTATGAGTGGTGGCGCACCTATGAGTTAGACAGTCCAGACGAGGCTGCTTCACTGACTTGGACCCAGTTTTCAGATATGTTCCTGAGAGAGTTTGTTCCTCAGAGCCTCAGGGACGCATGGCGTGTAGAGTTTGAGCATTTACGCCAGGGTACTATGACTGTCTCAGAGTATGCTGTCTATTACACTAGCTTAGCTAGACATGCCCCAGCCTTAGTTTCTACTGTTCGCGAGAGGGTTCGCCGATTTATTGAGGGCCTTATTCCCAGCATCAGGTCTAGCATGGCTCATGAGTTGGAGATGGATATTTCTTATCAGCAGGTGGTGAGCATTGTTAGGAAGATTGAGGGTATGCATGCTAGGGAGAGAGAGGAGAGGGAGGCCAAGAGGTCTTGAGAGTCGAGCCATTATTCTGGTGCCCGTGCCCTAGCAGCAGGTCATCATGGTAGGGGTTATATGAGTCGCCCCATTCATTCAGCTCTTCCAACAGGCAGTGGTGTTCCAGCTCCTCCTAGTCCCCAGGAACCTTATTATGCACCTCTAGTATCTACTGCGCCTCCTATGCGGGGTACTTTCAGAGGTCAGTCCAGCAGACCTGGCCCGAACCAGTCACAGCCGCCACGTCCTCCTAGAGCTTGTTTTGAGTGTGGTGATACACGCCATATGGTGAGGGATTGCCCCAGACTTAAGAGGGGTGCACCTCCACAGACTTCACAGCCACAGCGTGCCCTGCAAAGTTCTCAGGCTATGGTTATAGCTCCAGTTGCTACCCAACCTACTTAGCCAGCTAGAGGTGGAGGTCGGGGAGGTAGAGGTTGCCTAGAGGGGGAGGCCAGGCCAGATACTATGCCCTTCCTGCCTGTACCGAGGTTGTTGCCTCTGATTCTGTCATCATAGGTATTATATTGGTTTGTCGCAAAGATGCATCAGTTCTATTTGATCCAGGCTCCACTTACTCTTATGTGTCTTCTTAGTTTGCTTCGCATTTGGGTGTACCTCGGGATTCTTTGAGTTCCTTTGTTTATGTTTCTACTCCTGTGGGAAATTCTCTTGTTGTAGACCGCATTTATCAATCGTGTTTGGTTGCTCTTAGTGGTTTTGAGACCAGAGCCAATTTATTGTTGCTTAGCATGGTAGATTTTGATATTATCTTGGGCATGGACTAGTTGTTGCCCCATTATGCTATTCTTGATTGTCACGCCAAAACCGTGACACTGGCTATGCCAGGTGTATCGCGTGTTGAGTGGAGGGGTGCTTTAGATCACACTCCCAGTAGAGTTATTTCTTTCCCTAAGGCTCAACGTATGGTTGAGAAGGGGTGTGACGTGTATCTAGCTTATGTGAGAGATATTAGTATTGATACCCCTTCAGTTGATTCAGTCCCAATAGTACGGGATTTTCCTGATGTGTTTCCAGCTGATCTTCCGGGCATACCGCCTAATAGAGATATTGATTTTGGCATTGATCTATTGCCGGGCCCACAGCCTATTTCTTTTCCTCCGTATTGTATGGCTCCTCCTGAGTTGAAGGAATTGAAGGATCAGTTACAGGAATTCCTTGATAAGGGTTTCATTCGGCCTAGTGTATCACCTTGGGGTGCTCCTGTCTTGTTTGTGAAGAAGAAGGATGGTTCTATGCGTATGTGCATTGATTATCGCCAGTTGAACAAAGTTACAGTGAAGAACCTCTATCCTTTGCCTCATATTGATGATCTGTTTGACCAGTTACAGGGTGCACGAGTATTTCTAAGATTGACTTGTGTTCACGTTACCATCAGTTGAAGATTTGGGAGCCAGATATCTCGAAGACTGCTTTCATGACTCGGTATGGTCATTACGAGTTCCTTGTTATGTCATTTGGGTTAACTAATGCCCCAGCAGCCTTTATGTATTTGGTGCACAGTGTGTTCCGGCAGTATCTTGACTCGTTCGTCATTGTCTTTATTGATGATATTCTGGTGTATTCCCGGAGTCGGGAAGATCATGAGCAGCACCTGAGGACAGTGCTCCAGACTCTAAGGGAAAAGAAGTTATATGCTAAGTTCTCGAAGCGTGAGTTTTGGTTGGATTATGTGGAATTCTTAGGACATGTGGTATCGAGTGAGGGTATTCAGGTGGATCCGAAGAAAGTAGAGGTTGTGCAGAGTTGGCCCATACCATCCTCAGCTACAGAGATCCGCAGTTTTCTTGGCTTGATGGGTTATTACCGTCGTTTTGTGAAGGGGTTTTCATCGATTACAACCCTTATCACCAGGCTGAGCTAGAAGGGTGCTCCTTTCTAGTGGATGGAAGAGTGTGAGGCGAGCTTTTAAAAGATCAAGACAGCTTTGACTACAAACCTAGTGTTGATATTGCCTATAGGTTTGGGGTCTTATACTGTCTATTATGATGCCTCGAGGATTGGCCTTGGAGCAGTGTTGATGCAGAGCGGTAGGGTGATTGCCTACGCGTCTAGATAGTTGAAGGTACATGAGAAGAATTACCCTATTCATGATCTATAGCTAGCTGCCATTGTTCACGCCCTGAAGATCTGACACTATTATTTGTACAGTGTTCCTTGAGAGATTTATACTAATCATCGGAGCTTGCAGCACCTGTTCAAGCAAAAGGATCTTAATTTGTGCCAGAGGAGGTGGTTAGAGTTGCTGAAGGACTATGATATCACTATTTTGTATCACCCGGGCAAGGCGAATGTGGTGGTTGATGCCTTGAGTCGCCGGGCAGAGAGTTTTGGGAGTTTGGCTTATTTACCAACATCGAAGAGACCTATGGCGATAGATGTTCAGGCCTTAGCCAGCCAGTTTGTGAGATTGGATCTTTCGGAGCCTAGTCGGGTTCTAGCTTGCGTGGTTTCTCGGTCTTCCTTATTTGATCGTATCAGGGAGCATCAGTATGATGACCCTCATTTGCTTGTCCTCAAGGACAAGGTTTAGCATAGTGATGCCAGAGATGTGACTATTGGTGATGATGGGGTATTGAGGATGCAGGGTCAAATTTATGTACCCAATGTTGATGGGCTTCGGGAGTTGATTCTAGTGGAGGCCCATATTTTGCGGTATTCAATTCATCTGGGTGCTGCGAAGATGTATCAGGATTTGAGACAGCACTATTGGTAGAGGCGGATGAAGAAAGACATAGTTGGGTTTGTAGCTCGGTGCCTCAATTGTCAGTAGGTGAAGTATGAGCACCAGAGACCGGGTGGGTTGCTTTAGCAGATAGAGATTTTAGAGTGGAAGTGGGAGCGGATCACCATGGACTTTGTAGTTGGGCTCCCACGGACTTTGAGAAAGTTCGATGCAATTTGGGTGATTGTGGATCGGCTGACCAAGTCTGCGCACTTCATTCCTGTGTACTACCTATTCTTCGGAGCGGTTGGCAGAGATTTATATCCAGGAGATTGTTCGTCTGCATGGTATACCATTTTCCATCATTTTAGATAGGGGTACTCAGTTCACATCACAGTTCTAGAGGGCCGTTCAGCATGAATTAGGTACTCAGGTGGAGTTGAGTACAACATTTCACCCTTAGACAGACGGACAGTCCGAGCACACTATTCAGATTCTTGAGGATAAGCTCTGTGCATGTGTGATTGAGTTTGGAGGGTCTTAGGATCAGTTCTTTCCATTGGTGGAGTTTGCCTACAACAATAGCTACCCGTCCAACATTCAGATGGCACCGTATGAGGCTTTATATGATAGGCGGTGTAGATCCCCGGTGGGTTGGTTTGAGCCGGGTGAGGCTAGATTACTGGGCACAGACTTAGTTCAGGATGCTTTGGAGAAGTTTAAGGTGATTTAGGATAGATTCCGTACAGCCCAGTCTAGACAGAAGAGTTACGCGGACTGGAAGGTTCATGATGTTTCTTATATGGTTGGAGAGCGGTTCTACTTCGGGTTTCGCCTATGAAGGGCGTTATGAGATTTGGGAAGAAGGGGAAGTTGAGTCCGAGATTTATTGGCCCTTTTGAGATATTGAGGCGTGTTTGGGAGGTTGCTTATGAGCTTGCCTTACATCCCATCTTGGCAGGAGTTCATCCTGTATTTCATGTTTCGATGCTCCAGAGGTATCAAGGTAATCCGTTGCACATGTTGGATTTTAGTTCAGTTCAGTTGGATAAGGATCTATCTTATGTTGAGGAGCCAGGTCCGAAAGCTGAGATCAAAGAACATTGTATTAGTGAAGGTTCAGTGGCGGGGTCATCCGGTCGAGGAGGCGAACTGGGAGACCGAGCAGGATATGTGGAGCCGTTAGCCTCATCTTTTCACTACTTCAGGTATGTCTCTATGCTCGTTCGAGGACGAATGAATGTTTAAGTGTGGGAGGATGTAACGACCCGACCAATCGTTTTAAGAATTTACGCTTTGATCCCCTATTAACTGATTTCCTCATATTTATTTCTGCTATTCTGATTTGCCAGGATGTTCGATTTTGAGTTTCGAAGAGTTTTGGGGCACTTAGTCCCTAAATGAGAGCTTAAGTTTTTAAAATTTGACCGCAGTTGGAACAGTGTGAAGACGGCCTCAGAATGTAATTCTGATGGAACTGTTAGCTCCGTTGGGTGATTTCGGGCTTAAGGGTGTGATCGGATTGTGTTTTGGAGGTCCGTAGCTAATTTAGGCTTGAAATGCCGAAAGTTGAATTTTGAAGTTTCCGGTTCGATAGTGAGATTTTGATCCGAGGGTCAGAATGGAATTCCGAAAGTTATAGTAGCTCCGTAGTGTTGAATGTGATGTGTGTGCAAAATTTCAGGTCATTCAGACGAGGTTTGATAGACTTTTTGATTGAAAGCGTATTTTGAGAGTTTTTGAAGTTCTTAGGCTTGAATCTGATGCTAAATTGGTGTTTTGATGTTGTTTTGAGCGTTCCGAAGATTGGAGCAAGTTTGAATGATGTTTTAGGATTGGTTGGCATGTTTGGTTGAGGTCTTGGGGGCCTCAGGTGTGTTTCAGATGCTCAACAGATCATTTTGGAACTTGTTGGAATTGCAAAAAAATTGCAGCATCCCAATTTTGGTTTCCTTCTTCGCGTTCGCGAGTGGGGTCTCGTGTTCTTGAAGAGGAGCTGGGCTGGGGGAGTTTTAATGTTTCGCGGTCGCGAAGGTTCTCCCGCGTTTGCAAAGCTGGAGGAAATGTTGCATCGCGTTCACGGCCTGGGAATCGCGTTCGCGATGAAGGAAGCTAGACCCAAGCGAAGTTGTACTTCGCGAAAGCTAGGGTCCTTCCGCGTTCGCGAAGAAGGAATATCTGGGGCAGTATTTAAATAGTCCATCCGCGACCCTTCTTCATTTTTCCACCATTTTCGAACGGGATTGAAGCTTTTGAGGGAGATTTTTGAGGAAACGAAAGGGGAATCACTTGGAGGTAACATTTTTGACTTCATAACTCGTTTATATGTTATTAAAGGTCTAATTAGTGGTGAAAAAAATTGGGAAAAATCAGTGCAAAATGGGTAATTAGAGTTTGAGATTAAGAGACCTTAACATGGGTATTTGAGGGGCCAATTAAACTTCGATTTTAGTGTTCTTGTTATGTATAGACTCGTGAGATTATGAGAATTCTGAAAATATAAATTTTACTCGATTTCGAGATGTGGGCCCGAGGGGCATTTTGGTCATTTTACCTAATTTCACGTATTAGCTTAGAATTTATTTGTAGAATCAGTTACTTGAAGTGTTATTTACATTATGCTGAATTGAATAGATCTGGGCCATTTGAAGTCGAGTACTCGTGGAAAGACCGTGGTTTCGAGTTGATTTTGAGCCGGTTCGAGGTAAGTGGCTTGCCTAACCTTGTGTGGGGGGACCTTCCCCTTAGGATTTGGTATTATTGATAATTGAAATGCCTTGTACGTGAGGTTCCAAGTGCGTACTTATGCTAATTGTTAAAAATTCGACTTTCATTAAGTATTTACTAGTATGTTTCTTTTCCTATTTATACTACTTGCAATTTAAGCTTGTTGTTAGCTTAGAAAAGCATGTCTAATTGACTTAATTGCCTTACTTGCTCAAACTGCCTTATTTAGATTACGTGCAGCATGCAAGGTTAGAAATACTTGTTTCACTTGGTATGGAACTTGAATTGAACTGTGTACTCTTCTTGTTGTTGTTGTGTGTTTACTTTGGGACTACGGGATGGTATCCCAGGAAATTCCCAGTATGTTTACTTTGGGACTATGGAACGGTATTCTGGGAGATCCCCCTGCACATTAACATTGGAACTACGGGACTGCACCCGGTAGATTCCCCTGTACTGAGTATTTACATATGGGACTACGGATTGGTATTCCGAGAGATCCCTTCGTATTATGAGTTGGACTACGGGACGGTATCCCAGGAGATCCACTGGATATTTATATTTGGGACTACAGGATGGTATCCTTGGAGATCCCCGGTTGTTATCTTTGTAGTGAGCTGTATTTCTTTCTGTGTTTACTTGGCCTCTATGGTAGTTGTTGTTGTCCTTTACATCCTGTGTTACTTTTACCGTTGCACTTACTTATACTATTTTGTTCTACACTGTTGAACCGTATTTTTTTTACTTAACCTCAGTAGGGCACTGACCTTCCTCATCACTACCCGATCGAGGTTAGGCTTGACACTTACTGAGTACCGTTGTGGTGTACTCATGCCCCTTTCTGCGCATGTTTTTCATGTGTAGATCCAGGTACTTCGACTTAGTCCTATCTCCCTTGAGGCGAGGCGACTTTTCCAGAGACTTTGAGGTATATCTGCCGCATCCACAGACCGAGGAGTTCCTTTCTATTCTCTCGTTAAGTTTTAGCCCATTCTGTACTTATTTTTGTTAGATATTCTAGAGTTAGATACTTGTAGACATTCAAAGGTTTGTGATCATGAGATTCCAGGTTTGGGAAAAATGTATTTAGATTCCGAGAGTTGCTATTGTGCATGCCTAGCGGCACTTTTAAACATTGTTTAGTTCACTATTTTGTTTTTTATTATTTCTTCCGCAAATTGGTTTATTTTCTGCATTATTAGGCTTATCTAGTCGTAGACTAGGTGCCATCACGATGGTTCACAGAGGGCGAACCGGGGTCGTGACACACACTCTCTACAACTGAAGCAGAGTATATTGTCGCTACTGAAACTGGCAAGGAGATGGTATGGCTAAAACGGTTCCTTCGAGAGCTTGGATTACATCAAAAGGAGTATGTCGTCTATTGTGACAGTCAAAGTACAATAGACCTGAGCAAAAACACCATGTATCATGCAAGGACAAAGCATATCGACGTGAGATATCACTAGATTCGAGAAAGAATAGAGGGTAGATCTATGCAGGTCAAGAAGAT